>NC_030817.1:60930549-61555549 GCF_001704415.2 Capra hircus
ATCCTGTATAGTGGGAGGGATTCAGGGCAGACCATATCTAGGACAAGTATCTTTTTAAGAAGACAATCTAGAAGTCAAGTACATCACTTCCTTCACACCCCATTGGCCCATACTTGGCTGTTAGCAACGCCAAACTCTCTCAGAGATAGAATCTGGAGCTGGGGAGCCATGTGCCCAGATATAGCCCTGGGGTTTTCATTACCAAAAGGAAGAATAGCTACTAGAGAAAAGGAGTGGGTGTCTTTCATTCCTATTTGTTCTCAGTAGGGCCATTCTCCATCCAAGAATAGAAAAGGGCAAGGAAACTCAAAAGAAGAAAGAAAAAAAAAAAAAACCCTAAAAAAAAAAAAAAGCAAACCAAACAAAAAACCCCAGAACTTGATATTTCCTTTGCAAGCAGAATTTTAGGATATTTTTTCAGTAATTTCTTTGATTCTCTAGTTTAATTCTTTCCCTGGGCACAATAGCTGAAAGATCATGAGCTCTTTACATTGTAACTTTATTTTGGACGAATCAGCGGTAGCCTTGTCATTTCTGTGGAGACATTGGTCTGTTACAAATGATTTGTTCCACCAAGAGTTATGACCAGAATGGTTTCCTGTCTACGTTCTATATCAGGGTTTTCCAGAGAAACAGAGGTAACAGAAATTTCTGTATAACTTTTATCCAGACTCACCAAGGTTGAACAGTTCGCTGCATTTGTTCCGTTGTTCTCTTTCTCTCTCTCTCCATATATAATACACATATGTATGTATATATGTGTGTATATATATATGGGCTTCTCTGGTGCCTCAGCTGTAAAGAATCTGCCTGCAATGCAGGAGACCAGGGTTCGATTCCTGGGTCAGAAAGATGCCCTGGAGGAGGTTATGGCAACCCACTCCAGTACTCCTGCCTAGAGAATCCCATGGAGAGAGGAGCCTGGCAGGCTGCAGTCTATAGGGTCTTATAGAGTTGGACATGACTGAAGCAACTAAGCAGAAGCAGCAGGACACACAGACACACACACATGCACACACAGACACACAGACACAGACAGACAGACAGACACACACACACACACACACACACACAGAGTTTTTCTGTTTTTTTCCCCAGAAAAAGTATATTACATACATCATACTTCTTTACCTCTTAATACTCTAGTTTTCTTAAATCAAGAATATTTTTACATAATCATTTAAGGTTATCAAATTCACAGAATTTAGCATGATGCAATACTTTAATATATCATTCATATTCCAACTCTGTTACTTGTGCTTATAATACCCTTCACTGAAATTTCCCCCTTCCAGTCTGAGATTACACATTGTGTCCGGTCTCCTTTCATTTAGGACAGTTCCTTAACTGTGTTTTGTCTTTCATGGCATTGATAGTTTTGAAGAATACAGTCTAGTTTCTTTGTCAAATGTCCTTAATTTTTGTATAATGTTTCCTTGTGATTATATGGAGGATATACATTCCTGCTCTGAATACCACAAAAGTGGTAACATGTCCTTCTCAGGTACCACATTTGAAATGGTCCCTTCTGTCCCTCAAGGGGGATGTTAATGTGATTACCTGATCCAATTTTTGTTTGGCTTATTCACTGAATAGTTATTAAAAATTTTTTTCCCAATTAATAAGCTATATATGGGAAGCTTGTGTCTTGTTTTTTAGAATTTGTTGAGTATAGAGAGCTACCTCTTGTGGATGACAATGCTAGGCCTGCAGCACTGTGCCTTGGGTCACCCCAAAGACACAGCGAGAAACATGTCTATTAAATATCTGTACAGTAAAGTGACTCAGTTAGGACACACACACACGCATACATATATTCTTTTTATATTCTCCATTATGGTTTATCATAGGATATTGAGTATAGTTTGCTGTGCTATACAGGAGGACCTTGTCATTTATCCATGCTATATATACCAGTTTCCATCTGCTAAACCCAAACTCCCAGTCCATCTCTCTCTCATTTCCTTTCCCCTTGGCCACCACCAGTCTACTCTCTATGAAGAACATTCCAGTGCTTAAAAATTGAATTAGGTCAGCTTTATTAAACACTTACTGCATTGTCTTTATTCTTATTATTTGACTATCGACCAGTGGAAACTGCAATGAATGGCATCGTTTCCCAAGATAGAATTAAGAGCCACTAATTGATTCAAATAGTTAGACAATAACCAACTTAATGTGAGATTTAAAAATCTCATTAGTTTAATTCATGAGGACCATTTTACTTTTATATTTTAAAACTTACAAGCATAATATATATTTCAAAATTATTTCAAATATTATAATTATTCTTTGGCTTATTGAGGTATAAATGTTGATAAGTGTTCTCAAATCTGTATTTTTATTACTCCTTTACTGACTTTTAAAATATTCATTAGAAGCACTAAAATGTACATTAACTTTCTCCACATCAGCTTACACTCAAGAATAGTTTAACTAAAGATTAGACTATCTTAATAGTAAACAGTTCTCAGAATATTAGAATTTTGCAGTAATGGTTTTTCTACTTTTAATAACCACATGCTTTATATTAATTTTACTCAGAAACTAGTGTTAAGATGCAATGCTGTAAAACTTAATAAAAATTAAATCTGGTGAAGCAAATGAAAAGGAAATAGCAGATTCATTTCTCAGAGAGAAAAAAAATAAAATTCAAATAGTTTCACATGGAATAAGTTGAACTCCTAAAGATTTTCATCTATGTACTCATAAATTGTCATACCTTCTTTAACATTCTTAAGATGGTGATCAGCAGTGCAATCACAAACTTAATATACCATGACCACAAATTATTTTCCAAAGGAAAACAAAAATTTAAAAACTCATTTGGTCTATACATGTCTAGATGAGTAGATGGTGTTTTTCCTGCATACATAACTGGTTGTTTAATCAGTGGGCGAAAAAACCTAAAATGATTTCTCTTACCACTTTTAAATAGATTAATTTTTGAAAATAATTTCTATTGTATTTATTTATCTAAAGTTAGGTTTTAAATAAATCACATAGTAAAAAAAAAAAAAACCCATAGAAATGAGGCCTAAATATAAGGTTTAATCTATTTCATTAAAAATGTCTGCATATTGTTACTCCAGGGCTACTATTAAAAGCTTCACAAGGTCATAAGTGACTCTGATATCCTGTTACCTTTTTTCTGTCACTTTTGCTTATGGCTACTATATTCAGTGATAGCTCATGGTTTATTACGACTGCTGGAGCTCCTGCCATCACCATAACATTCAAGGAAGCAGGAAGGAGAAAAAGGGAGGAAAGAGAAAATGCACCAAGAACCTCCCTGTCAAGTAAATTCCTCTCTAAGAAAATTTCCTGAAAGTTCTACATATTAATAATACATCTGCTTATATGTCACTAGGCAGATCTTAGACAAAGACCATGCCTACCTGCAAAGGAGATTGGGAATAGGTGCTGTTCCCTGGGGTCAGTGTCATCTTGAATAAAAGTCAAATTCTGCTACCAAAAAGATGGAGGAAGTGGCCACTGTGTAGGCAGCCAACAGTCTTTGCCACATGCATTTCAAAATATATGCCACATGTATTTCTGGCTACTAAGGTATTGAAAGTAATGAAAAAATACCGCAAGAGGTGTGATAGGGCTATTTGGAGGTTCTAATATTTGATGATTTTTAACTTATAAATGTGACAACTTTATATGGTTTATATGGCTAAATGCTAAATATTTCTGGTAAGTTGGCAGGCCTAAGTTCTCTAAACTGGCTACAAAACATATAAAGTACTAGAAGAAATAATTTAAAAATAAGTGAACAAACAAAAACTTTTGTACTTAGAATTTCATTATCCTAAAAAAAATACTAAAAGGGCAGTAAAGAAATGAGAATATGCATATTTGAAGTAAAGGAGACTTGAAACTGCTATATCCCCTGAAGGTGTCCAAAGGTGAGATTTAGATCTTTCATACCTAAGTGATGCTAGGGATCAGGGGAGGCAACTGTGGACCAAGACTTGGCCCTGCCTGGAGCAGGAAGTTGGTTGGGAGACGACCTCATATAAAGCCAGGCCTCAGATCTTATTTTCTGCTGTTCTCTTTTCACTGCTGCTCCTGCCTCTAGAGCTTCCTCATTTCTCTATGAACAGGCAAATGAGGTTGCTGTCATAGGGTCTCTGCACTGGCTGTTCATTCTGCCTGGAATGTTCTTTTCCCAGGTGTCTGTCTGGTTGGCTCTCCAACCTTCTCCTAAGTCTTGGATCAGTGCCACCTTGACCACCTTATTTAAAACTGCAAAGCCCGCCCCGTCTCACACACATCTCATTCCTATACTGCTTTGCTTTCTGTTCCTATGGCATTTAACCCCTATGTATTATAGAAATTAGCTTTTAGAATGTCTACTTTCCTCTCAGACCAAATGTAAGAATGTAGACTCTACAAGGGAAAGTATTTCTTTCTGGTTCTTTGCTTGGTCCCAGGTGTCTAGAACAATGACATTGTATTAAGTCTCAATATATATTTGTTGAATAAAGGACAGTTTATTATTTTTCCCACTAGTTATGAGAGTTGAGCTTTGTTCAGTGAAATCTGAAAGTTATGTGAGTCCTTTCATTGTCCAGTTTGCCCTTACTCTCTCAGGGAGGCGCTGACAGGAGGTCTATTTCCAGGTCCAAACATCTGGTCCACTCAGAAAACAAGTATTTTGGCTGATTTTTTTTTCCCCCACTAAAATAACTTTATTTGACTCCAAAAATTTACTGATGTTGGTGCAGTCTTAAATTGGATTTGGGGTTCTTTCATTATATATCCCATAATGGACAGCAGTATAGTGTTCTATTTTTCTATGGACTTTATAGCCATGTCAGAGAGCAATAAAGTGGTTTCATTTTGAGTTTGAAACCAACCTACTCACTCTTAAGTCTGATGGAAATGTATTGCTTCAGTTTTTTCAAACTGTGACATTAAACACAAAATGAAACAAAAACTCAACTACTCAGATAAATAAACTTGTGAACTGCTATTAATTTTTATGTGCTGTCCATGGAGGAGCGACAGATAATTTCTTAGTTAGTGATAGAGAGCTATATCACTAACCCAGCATACAAAGATTCATTGGAGATAATGTTAACTATTACAGCATAGTCTGAGAATAGGACTATTGCCCATCCAGACAAAAAATAAATGGCAAATGGTGCCACATACCCAATTTCTGAAAGTCATCCTGGATTTGCAGCACTGAAAGCCTGTCCCTCTTTATAGTTAACAAGTGTGCTATTTAAAGTGATGCCCCCCCACCTCAACATGATGTAAAATATTAAGTACTTTTTACTATAGTTTTTCTGAATATGGTTTTGGAAATTATCTTGGGCTGAGTTCAGAGAGGAGAGTAGGGATGGAGAAGGCAAAATGAGTTTCTTGCCCACTATTTATTCACCTGTCTTTGAAATATTAGACATCTATAAGTGCTTTCATTTGAACAAAGTATTATTGCACTCAAGAGTTGACCTGAGTAATAACCTTTATCAAAAAATACCGAGATCACATTGTGCTGCTAGTCCTATCTACTTTTTTAACTTAATATCACAGCACAATCTGTTGGAATAGCACAGAATGTCTTTAAAATGCTAGCTGCCATGCTTAATTTTTCAGTAAATATTGGTTTATTGTTTTTCTTAAAACAATACACACCTGTGTATGATGTATTTTTGATACTCTGATAAAGCTTGCATATATAAATAAACCTTTACTACACAGAAGTATATGTTCTGTGTTTTTCTGGTTTGGGAGATTACCAAGGTATAAACAAAATAGTCTAATCTCACAAGCCAGCTGGCATATTTCATTTCCTTAGTGAATAAACCAGTAATTCTTTGCAAGACCTTAACTTTACGTAAACACAGATTGTGTGTTAAATGTGCAATGAAAGAGACTTTAATTATAGCGTCAAAACCTTGCATACTTATAAACATAAGTATTTTACTCACAAGCTTATATTTGTTTTGATATAATGAAATTTCACAGAGAAATTGGTGTTCAGATTATAATCTAAGCACATTTCTAAGCATTTGTTAAATCCTTGAGTGACACATTGGATAACACAGTGAAAATTGACTGCAATTTCTCATATCTAATGATGTTTAATAGCTCAGAAAACAAGCTCAGAATTCACACTCTCATAATGGGGATGTGCCGTTGTCAAATCACTTAGATATAATTATGATTTTGTGATCATAATGACTAAGTGTGTGTAATTAACAAAGCAACTTAGAGTGATATGAGAAGAAAATGCTGTGAAAATGTACGTGTTAAAAAGAGAATGTGTGATATCAGTTAATTCTTATCTGAAAGCTGTATAATATGTATGTCTTTTGATTCTAGAGAAAAATATCTAAAAAAGCCAAACTAAAACAAAACAACCAAAACCCAAACCCAGTCCGATGCACACAGTAAAAATATAGTGGATGGATGTCTCTTGCAGTTAAACTCATGTCCTTGGAGTATATAATTTGTTTTAAGGTATTTTACAAAGCTGCAGTGAGGCACTAAAAATGTGTTGAGCTTCAGATTCTCCATATTAACATTGGATGCTGATTTATGGGTTTCATTTTTGCAACTGTTTTTGAACCCATGTTGGGTACCAGTGAAGAGAAGAGGAAGAAAGGAAAGATGAATTGAATGAAGATAACCCTGAAGTATAACACTTGAGATTTGACCGAACATTAATAAAATCTGGTATTACCTGCCTTTCCGAAAGAAACAGGAATATGAGATGGTACAGGGTTGGGTTTGGTTTGCTAATGGTCTTTATCATCCAGTTGTTGTTGTTCAGTCGCTAAGTTGTGTCTGACTCTGCAACCTCATGAACTACAGCATGCCAGGTTTCCCTGTCCTTCACTGTCCCCCTGAGTTTGCTCAAACTTATGCCCATTGAGTCAGTGATGCCATCCAACCATCTCATCCTCTGTCGCCCTCTTCTCTTGTCCTCAATCTTTCCCAGCATCAGGGTCTTTTCTAATGAGTCGGCTCTTTGCATCAGGTGGTCAAAGTATTGGGACTTCATCTTCAGCACCAGTCCTTCCAATGAATATTCAGGGTTGATTTCCTTTAGGATTTATTGCTTTGATCTCCTTGCTATCTAAGGGACTCTCAAGAGTCTTCTCCAACACCACAGTTTGAAAGCATCACTTCTTCAGTGCTCAGCCTTCTTTATGGTCCAACTCTCACATCGGTACATGACTACTGGAAAAAACATAGCTTTGACTATACAGACTTTTGTTGGCAAAGTAATGTCTCTGCTTTTTTATGCACTGTTTAGATTTGTCATAGCTTTTCTTCCAAGGAGCAAACGTCTTTTAATTTTGTGGCTGCAGTCATCATCTGCAGTGATTTTGAAGTCCAAGAAAATGAAATCTGACACTGTTTCCACTTTTCCCCCTTCTATTTGCCATGAAGTGATGGGACCTGACGCCATGATGTCATTTTTTGAATGTTGAGATTTCAGTTTTTTCACTCTCCTCTTTTACCTTCATCAAGAGGCTCTTTAGTTCCTCTTCACTTTCTGCCGTTAAAGTGGTGTTATCTGCATATCTAATTCCAGCTTGTGAGTCATCCAAGCCTGACATATTCCTTTCCCAATTTGAACCAGTCTATTGTTCCATGTCCAGTTCTTACTGTTGCTTAAATCAGTTACCTGATTTTAATTGTCATTGAACTTTAGTCTGCTCCTTTGACTTCCACTCACTTTTTCTTACTATTAATCTTATGTATATGATATTTGAATTTCTAACTATAAGTTAATGTATCTGTATTTCTGTTATTGTTGTTTAGTCATGAAGTTGTGTTTGACTCTTAGTGACCTGTCCCTTTAGGAAACAAAATCCTAAAAGTCAGAGGAAAGGTATGTTTTTCTTATTCTGATTTCTTAAAAAATCCCATAGAAGATGATTAATACACATTTGGTAAATCTTTAAAAAAAATTTCTACCTAAACCAGATTCCTTCTGTTCTCCAAAATGAAACTCTTTGTAGAGTACTTTGTTTTCCAAAGTGCTTAAATATTTATGCTACTTAAAATTCATTAACAGGTTAGATAACTTTTCAAACACTAGGATTAACCTTCCACTTGGAAGAATCAAGACACTTTATTATGCATTTCCCCCTTTGCCCAGTAGAATATTTAGCATAACACATACTTCAGAAAATATTTCTCATCATTACCATCTCAGAATTCTTCTTACTTTTTTCCTTAGAGTTCTTGCTGTTAGATGTTGGTAATATAATGAGCAATTTACTGTCTGTACATCTGACTCAGATATTCCTCTTAAGGAGAGAACTGTCCCTGCTTGAGAACAGAGTTCCCTAAGAAGCTTGGGGAAGAGAAGCACCCTCTGAAATCCTAAGTGTCAAATGGGGAAACCACACTCATGTGCCAGGAGGTGAGGGAATAATCAAATGCTGGCTCAAGATGGTGTCAAGTGATATAATATTGGCATAATACAGACTCATAGATCAATGGAGTGAAATAGAGAGCCCAGAAATAATGACACATATACGGCCATGCATATATGGTCAATTAATTTTTTACAAAGACACCAAGAATAGATGATGGAGAAATTGTAGTTTCTTTAGCAAATGGTGTTGGGAAAACTGGACAGCCACATGCAAAAGAATAAAATGGAGTCCCTGTTTTATACCATACACACAAAACCAACTTATAACAGATTAGTGACTTGAAAGTAAGACCTGAAACTGTAAAATTCCTAGGAGAAAAACAGGAGATTTAGTTCCTTGATATTGATTTTAGCAGTCATTTTTTGGATTTGACACTGAGAACAAAGGCAGTAAAATCAAGAATAAACACATGGGACTGAAACAGACTAAAAATTCTGCACAGCCAAAGAACCAACAAAATGAAAAGACAATCTATGGAATGGAAGAAAATACTTGCAAACCATACATGAGATCAGGGGTTGATAACACAATAAATTGGTACAACTCAACAGCAAAATAAACACTAAGTTTAAAAATTGGGCTAAGGATCTGAATAGGCATTTTCCCAAAGAAAACATATAAATGGCCAATAGGTACAGGGAAAGGTGTTCAACATCACTAACCAAGGAAATACAAATTAGACTATAATAATTTATCACTTCACACCTGTTGGGACATCTATTATCAAAAAAACAAGAGATAGCAAATGCTGGTGAAAATGTGGAGAGGAGGGATCCCTCCTACACTGTTGGTGGGAGTGTAAAGTGGTACAATCTCTAGGGAAAGCAATATGTATGTTCCTCAAGAAATTAAGGATAGAACTACCATATGGTCTAGCAATCCCACTTCTGGATGTATATTCAAAGAAAATGAAAGCATGATACCAAAGAGTTATCTATATATTCATTGAATTCAGTGTAGTATTATTCATAGTAGCCAAGATATGGAAACAATCTAAGTGTCCATCCATGGAAAAGTGGACAAAGGAGATGTGATGCGTTACATACACACGCACATGCACACACACGCACACACACACGATGAGATATTCAGCCATGATAAAAAAGGAAATCCTGCCATCTGAGATAATAGACCTTGAGGGCATTATGTGAGCCATATAGAGAAAGACAAATAGTATCACTTGTATATGAATTCTTAGGGAAAAAATTCAATTTCTAGAAACAATGTAGAATAGTGGCTGTCAGGGGCTAGGAGTTAGAAGAAATGGGGAGAGATTGGTAAAAGCGTATAAATTTTTCACTTATAAGATGATTAAGTTCTCAGGATTTGATGTATAGCATAATGACTGTAGTTGATAATACTATTGTATAGTTGAAATTTGCTAATCAGTCTCAAGAAAAGTAACTGGATGATGCAATTTCATTCCTTTTTAGGTATAAGTGATGGGGGGAAATCTTTTCACAAGGTTAACTCATCACATTGTATACACTTTTATATTGCAAGGTTTTTTTTTTTTAACAATTATGTACAATAAAGAGGATGGAAAACTTACAAATAAATGGCAGAGTCAAAGGGTTACAGAGTGTTGGCTGATGGGGCTAGGCTCTTCATTCTTGGTTTTGAGGGCAGTTGGTGGGGGGTCATCTTTGTATCTCTTTTAGGTAACTCTTAATTTGTGAAGCAAAAACTCAGATTATATCATATGTTGGCATCCAAATAGTTTTATCTAAATCCAGTTCCAAAAAGCTTCAACTTACTGTACTCCCAGACTGTGGTAATGATAATGTTACTCTCTATTTCTGACATTGTAGTGAATTTTTAATCTTTTGTGAAATTCTGTGGCATTTGGAGAAAAACTCAGAATGGATTTTGTGGGGAATGGAAGTTTAAAATGTATGATTAAAGAATTGCCTGAGTCTATTTAAATAAAACCAGTGGGTATGTGTCTGTGCATAGAGATACAGAGAAGAGGAAAAATTATTGCTTAAAGGATAGATACTCAAATGTAAAGGCTTGTTTCTCTGGATGTGGCCTTATTCTGAGTGTGAGAAATTTTAAATATTTTTCTTCCCTATTTGTTATAATTGTATTTCTTGGAAATGAGATGGTGGCATGTCTTCCTTCTACTAATATCTGGATAAGATTGCTTAGAGCTTCCCATTCCATACAATGTGTATTTCAAAGATCTCTTCAGGGGTTTATATTATGCTCACATCTGATGCGAAACTATTTCCTCAGAATTAATTCAGGAATTGAATCACCCTTCTTTGCTTGCTTCTTTTACTCTACCATGTGGAATCCCAAATATGAACCTTTAGCACAGTATTCATAAAAGCTATTGTCTTAGGGCAGATGTATGTGATAGACTCTACTGATAAACTACAGTGGGTTATGGACAGATTTATTCTACAGAAGTGCCATTTCAAATTAGGAATTTTTTTTTTTCATCCTCTGTAACCTGAGGTTTTTTCATCAGTGGTATCACCACTCATAGATTCTGGCCATACACCATCTTGACTGCCTCTCTCTTTTCCCCTTTCCAGTTCTTCTCTCCAATTCTTTTTGCCCCTGGATAGCACAGGTAACTCCAAACTCTTCTTACTGTTTGTTTATTTTTGTGTGTGTGTGAAGCAAAGTACTTTTTCTCAGCTTCTAATCACAAAACTCATTAAGGTATTCAAAACAAAAAGACTTCCTTTGGAAAGAACTACCAGAAATTGTGATCCAAAAATAGCACTTTCCCCTACTAATACTCCTTTCATAAGAAGAATAATGATTAAGATGGATTTATTATTTTCTACCAATCTCTCCCCTTCCTCTAGAAGGTAGATGATAGAATATAAGCAGGCTCTTAATTTTATTTGTATCAAGCAGTCCAAGGTCAATAGATTTTTAGAAATGTAGCTCCCATGAGAGCAGCCTGTCTGAAGGCATCCTGGTCAGAAAGCTGTAATGGCCACTTCTTAGAAGGTTACTATTCCTGTTTTGGAGGAAAATGTGAAAAATTCATGGGCAAAAGGAAAAAGTGTTTGTTTCTTTTATTCTTGTAGATGAAATTTTGGACATCTTTTACAAAGCTGAACTTTTAGAATTAAAGCAGCAAGTCATGAGTTTCTGTCAGGTATGGGCACACACTTCGTAACTCTACAAGTGCAAACCTATTTCTACTTGTTCTCGCTATTTAATTGTTTCTGGTTTTAAGACCTGAAGGAGGCTCAGAGATGGATTAGACAGACAAGAACACAAGCGTTCCTTATCAGAGTTTATTTTGAATTTTGTTTGGCTATGAGGTTTCTGTTATGAGCTGACCTTGATATGATTGTACTCAGAACTTTTGTTTCCAAGAGCTATTCTGATGTCACTTGGTGTCCACAGCATGATCTACTAATGTGGTGGCCTCATCTGTGTGACTTATAATCCTGTGCTTTTGCCCACTATTGTGAGGCATTGGGCTTGGGAAGTCCTCTGGCCTCTGGAAATAAGCATTTCAGATATGATGTTCTTTATGGACTATTTTTGTTCTGTTCTCCAGCCTGCATTTCCTCATTCATTATTCAGAAATAACTGCTAAAATTCTGCCATTGTTATCTTTCTCTTTCTTTAGTACAATATTCCCCATACTTTGGAGTGGTATTAAAAATTCAGTTTTTTGGGCTTCAACCTTAGACCCCCTGAATCAGACTCTGGTCATTAGTCATATGATCTGAAGCCCTCTCCACCCTTACCAGGCTTGAGTTTGAAGGGCACATGGGGAGGAGAGAGGAATCCTGGCACCCCTCTTTAGAAATGTGTGACCATAACATTCTTTTTCAGATTTTGACTTCAGAAATAGCTATGAAACTGCAGCAAAGTTCTGTTTAACATTGTGTTTATAGAGTAGCTCTTCTTTTCCTGGTTTCAAAGAATTTTTTACATTTGTGTTGAGATATGGTACCAAACTTGTCAAATAATTTTCCAGGACTTATTGAGAGGACCACTGCTTTTTAATTTGAATAATTATTCACTATAGGTCAATGTTTCTAATAATTTCTAATTTGAATCAATGTTGTATTCTCCACTCATGGACTCATAATATTAAAGAATCATTGATTTTCCTGGTTTGTGTATTTTTTAACATGTGCAGATTGGTTTGTGAGCATTTTAGCTAGTATTAATATATTACATCTATAATCAATAGGTGAGATTGACCTAGTGTTTTTTCTTTTTTCTTGAACTATGTTTTTTTTAACTTTAATATCATGGTTATGCTAGTTTTGTAAATACCATTTTGGGGGCTTTATGTGTTTTGTTCTCTGAAAAAGTTCATAAAGCACTGGAATTTTCTGTCTCAATTCTGAGTGTTGCATCAGAGCAGGATTTGGGGGTCTGTGGGAATAGGAAGGTCATTCTGGTTGAGGCTGGGTCAGGATAGGCTGTTTAAAATGTAAGCTTGGTACCCACAGTACTCAGAATAGTCCAGTCTTTTTAGTCCTATATACCTTCATTTCAGCAGCTACAAGATACTTGGAGAAGATCATAAAGAAGCAGATGCTCCTTTTGGATGAAAACAAAGTGTGCCTTTTCCATCCCAGGAAGGAGGATGAAAGAGCTCAAACTTTCCTTTGACACACAGTGCTGCAAAAGTTTGAAAGATCATTTTAGCCTTGCCATGTTGCTATGGTAACCTGGCTTTCTGTAGCTAATTGTGTGCTTGCTTTTTTCTTTCTTTCCAAGTAGAAAGAATTGCACTTATGCTCAACCTTTTAAGCAGCAAAAGTAAGGCACCCAGAAATATGGACTGACCATTTTATATTTATGGGCATTTGCATTTAAGAATAATTATTAATTATACATGGGGGTGCAGAACTGAATTCAAGTCTTCAAAGTAAAATGGAACATTTTCTATTTATCTTATTGATGTTTTTTGCTCTCCTGTAGCAACTGGCTTTTGGCTTAAAAGATGAAGGTGGTGTGGTTAAGTTTTTGTTCCTTTCCGAAGGCATCCAGCCAAGAAGTGAAGCCATAGGAATGCATGCTTGCAGCAAATTGTGGCTTAAGCACGATCCTGCTCAATGGTAATTGAGTATTCCTGTGGTAAGACATGGAAGTAAATTGAAATGGGGCTATAATTTAAAATTACGAGCAATTCATGCCCTACTTCCAATGATTCTGTCATAAATAAACCCTCCTTTGGTCTGATATAATTTTGTTTTTTAAAAACTCCTATAACATAAAATGGGTGGATATCTTTTATTTTCTCATGAACCTAAACCTTTTGTTTAATTTTGAGAAAAATGAGCAAAGAGCCTAAGAAAAATGCTGTCTACAAGTAGGTCATGTAGCTGCAGTAGGATATTATGAAGCTATTCCATTCAGTGAGTTGTAATTAGTCAATATGGAATCACATTTGGCAAAGATCTAGAGTACTAACGACCACGGCCTACCATAGCTAACATGAATTATACCTACAATTCTGAGGACATATCATTTCTCCTTGAACGTAAATAGTCTTATTTATTTTAAAATGAGAGTAATGAACTAGCCTTGGGTAATTGTTATAACTTTGCAATTCAAAGGAGCAAGTGATAGTGACACAGTCACTATTCATAGGCCGATGATATATTGTTTTATATTATAAACTTGGATGAACCAAACTGAAGTAAGCTGTATTCTTCAGCAAAGGAAAGCAATTTATTTCAGTTGAAGAGATGAGGTAGTTTCTGAATGAGGGAACTAATATCTGTGAGTGCTATCTGTCCTATATTTTAAATCTGTAATCTCACTTTATCATCATCATAGCTTCAGTAAGTAGTTGGAATTGAATACATTTTGCAAATGTGTGGACCTGAGGCCTGGAAAGTTTAAACCATTTGCCCAAGTTCACAGAAGCAGGAGCTAGTCAAAAGAGGGATTCAAATACTAGTCCGTTGGTCTCTGAGATGTGTTGGTGCCTTTCATGAATGATGAGGTATACATGAATATTTATGAAAAAGATGACAATGTTCATTGTGTTCTTTTAAGTCGATCTGTGAAAAGAATACAACCAAGGATAGTTAAGGCCTCAAGGGGAATCATTTCAAGAGAATCTCTCTCTGCAATTTTTTATACCTCTTTCTGGTTCTGCCATAAAATGAGAAACAGTGATCTGACTTGTCATCATAGTTCAGCCCAATTTACTGGTTCAGCTCAATTTCTGGAAGAGGGGCTTTCAAAGGGGTGGAAGTGTGGCATATGTGGGCATGGTTTACACATTTTTCCACTTCTTCCTTTTATGCCCTTAGGTAGGAGGTGGCTTTAGAGTGTTTTCCAGCTGATTAATAAAGTAGGACTTCACTTCCATTTACTTATCATTATTCTGTAAACCTACCTTCCCTGGGATCCACCTAGGGAAGAATGGCTGTGATCTGGGGGCAGATTTCAGGTCCTCTTGTCAATACCACCTGGAAGCACACCAGTACCCCCTATTTATAATGGAATAAAAAGTGAAAATTTCAACAAATATGTCTTGTAATCATCTATTGAGTGGTGGTTGGAATTCCAAGAAGAAAAAAAATATGAGAAGAATGTTGACATGAAGGAAATTAGAAGCAACCTATGTGGTGGGTGAGAATTCTGCCTACGCAAATTAGACAATACAAATAGAAGCTAAAAAAGACTTGCTTATGGAGGTAACGATTGAATTCAGGGTATGCAGGGAATCAGACCCATCTCCTCTGATAACCATTGACCCAAGGGCCCTATTAATATAGCAGCTGTACAGAAGGGCTTCAGTAGAATTGTGCTGGGAGCTGCTAGCCCTTGGAAGCTTTGTCCAGTCTTAAATCTTTAACCACTGAGTAATACTACAGTTTGACAGAATTTTTGGCCCAGAAATATTAGCCCTCCTAATCTGGTATTGTACCTCTCCCAGTGACCTATAGTTGGACTCTGCAATCCTAGAAAAATAAAAAATAAATTGAACACAGAAAAAGAACAAAAAAACTCATCTGGATGCTTTTGTGTTGACTTCAGGATGATTATTTGTATTTTAAATGTTTGTAATATACAAGATAATGTCATATCAAAGTACATACATATAGTGTTTAATTCATTAGATTTAATAAAGGATTATACATTATGCACTTAAGTAAGTACTTATCAGGGAGGTGAAGTACTCACAAATCAAATATATTAAATGTATAAATCCAGCTTGAAATGTTGAATTAATCTAAGTTAGGGATAGATTGCTTGTGTGTGTGTGCTTAGTCACTCAGTGGTGTCTGACTCTTTGTGACCCTATGGACTGTAGCCCACCAGGCTTCTCTGTCCATGGGGATTCTCCAGGCAAAAATACTGGAGTGGGTTGCCATGCCCTCCTCCAGGGCATCTTCCCAACCCAGGGGTCAAACTCGGGTCTCCCGAATTGCAGGCGGAGCCACTAGGGAAGACCACAGATTGCTTAGGAGAGTTTAATTTGCTTGATTTGTGTTAATGAAACAGCTGTCAAAAATAAGGAGTCAGACTGTATGGATTCAAATTTTGAGGGTATTGGTTTTGTACAATTTACTTCACCACCTTTTGACTCAGTTTCCTCATTTGTTAAAGGAAACTTGTTGTTCAGTTTGCTCAGTCATGTCCGACTCTTTGTGACCCCGTGAACTGCAGCATGCCGGGCTTCCCTTCCTCCACAATCTCCCAGAGTTTGCTCAAACTCATGTCCATTGAGTCACTGATGCAATCCAACCATTTCATCCTCTGCCAGCCCCTTCTCCTCCTGCGCTCAATCTTTCCCAGCATCAGGTCTTTCCCAGTGAGTCAGCTCTTTGCATCAGGTGGTAGTGAAGTATTGCAGCTTCAGCATCAGGCATTCCAGTGAACATTTAGGGTTGATTTCCTTTAGGATTGACTGGTTGGATCTCCTTGCGGTCCAAGGGAATCTCAAGAGTCTTCTCCAGCACCACAATTCAAAAACATCAATTCTTCAGTGCTCAGCCTTCTTTATGATCCAACTCTCAAATCCGTACATGACTACTGGAAAAACTATATCCTTGACTATACAGACCTTTGTTGGCAAAGTAACGTCTGTGCTTTTTAACACGCTGTCTAGATTTGTCATAGCTTTTCTTCCAAGGAGCAAGCATCTTTGAATTTCATGGCCACAGTCCCGGTCCACAGTGATTTTGGTAATAGTAAATAATAGTAGTAAAATAATTTTACCTACTTCATAGGGTGGTTGGGAGGATAAAGAGAGTTAAGACATACATAAGAACTGCTTGGAGCAGAGCATGGTGCATTGTAAGCCTTATAAACATGCTTGCTATTGTTAAGCAGAGTGAGAACAAACATTTTTGTTCTTACCTTTAGCTTTTTACCTCCCTCAGGGAAGTATTATGTGTTCTTCATCAGCGCCACCCACATCAGAGTAAGTCCTTTCTCACATGCTCTAATTACTACTTCTGCTTCATAACACTTAAATTGGCATGTGTAAGTATGTGTGTGTGTTTGTGTGTGTGCATACGTGCGCCATTTTGTAGTTGAAAAAACACAGTCCTAAGACTGAAATGAATACCAATTTATGAGCTTTACTTGCTTTTCTTGAACTCTATGCTAGGGTCTACATAATCACCATGTTAATTACTAATTCACCATTTTCTCCCCCATTCACTTCCCTCATATTTCTTAAAGTCTGCTCACATACCTTTCTTCTCTTACACTTTTCTCAACCTGAGACTGTTTCTGATCCTTTTTCCTTCCCTCATGCTTTTGTACCGAAAAAGCCCAGAGGCCTGTTCTGGCAAGACTGAGCCCGTCTCAAAGGATGGAGAGGATGATAACCTGAATAGAGACATTAAAAAGTGCTTACTAAGTACTTGTTGGATAATTCAGTGTTTTTTTAAAAAAGTCATTTATTATTAGGGATGCTGGCTTTTTTGTTAAAAAATGTTGAATAATTTTTGTTGATTAGTGTAGGACCTATCAAATTTATATACTTGATCTGATTATTCAAGAGAAATAGCATTCTTCAAGTAATATATAAACCAAGTGAAGTACGTTAGTACCTTCAGGGAAAAAACTTGGGGAATTCTTTTTCTAGTTGAAAAGAGCTAATGCTTTTTCACGTGTACTGTGTGCTTAGATTGTTACATAAATTTAACTTATTTTCTTATGTCTGCAGTGAAGGTAGTTATTCTTCCCATTTTATAACTGGGAACTGAACTTCAGGGATGTTTAGTGATTAGCCAAAGGCCATAAGACTCTAAGTGATAGGTCAGGGGTCTGAACCTAGGTTCAAAGATCTGAAGTTTACATATTTTTACATCCTACAACGTCTGGGGATGTAGGCAAGTAGGAATCTTTGCCTCAGCTTGGTAAACTCTTAGTTTGAAAACATCCTGTACAGTAGTCTCCCTTAGCCACAGTGGGTATATTCCAAGACCCCCAAAGCATGCCGAGATAGTATCTAACCCTAAATATACTGTGTTTTTCTCCTATACATACATATTCATGATAGTTTAATTTATAAATTAGACACAGTAAGAGATTAACAGTAATAATAAATAATTATTAAATAAATAAATTAGACACAATAAGAGAGTAGCCAATAATAAAATGGAACAATTTTAGCAATACACTGTAATAAAAGTTGCATGAATGTGGTGTCTCTCTCAAAATGTCTTATTGTACATATTTAATGCCTTTTCCATCTGAACTAAGCACTTGTGCCCTATGGCCATGACTTTTGAAGTTTGAGGTGCAACAGTGAAACAATCACGAATTTCTTTTTCCTTTTCACAACTTTATGGACTGAAGATTCATTCTTACTGTAGATATTAGCAACCTCACCATATGATATTTTTTTCCTTATTAAGTTGAGAACTTTTACCTTTTCACTTAAAGGAAGTGCGTTATGTCTTCTCTCTGTCTTTCTTTCTACTGAAGTAACAGCTTCTCTTTGGCTGAATTGCCAGGATTACTACTCTTTCACTTTGAGGCCATTATTAAGTAAAATAAGGAAAACTTGAACATAAGCACTGTTGGTGCCTTGACTGTCATTGGATAAGCTACACAGCTTCTTGTTGTTTAGTCGCTCAGTCATGTCTGACTCTTTTGCACCCTGATGGACTATAGCCTGCCAGGTTCCTCTCTGCCCATGAGATTCTCCAGGCAAGAATCCTGGGGTGGGTTGCCATTTCCTCCTCCAGGGGATCTTCCTGACCCAGAGATTGAACCCGCATCTCCTGCACTGCGGGTGGATTCTTTAACACTGAGCCGCCTGTGAAACCCCAGACAGCTAGTCATTTTCTATTGGGCAATAAAGGGTTGATTCGCATTCTGATGGGGCAGAACCACAGAGATTTCATCACATTCCTCAGAATGGGACACAATTTAAATATATGAATTGCTTATTTCTGAGATTTTCCATTTAATATTTTTTTAATTTGGTTGAGAGTTTAGCTGAAACTGCAGAAAGTGAACCCGTGGACAAGGGGGCGACTGTATACTAGTCTCCAATCAGTGTGTGAATTACTTAATGCGTAATCTGAGGGAAGCTCAGTCCCAAAGAATGGTTCAGTTTTTTGTTTGTTTGTTTTCTGTACTCACTGTGTCCCTTTTCTCATCTTTTCTAAGTAACATAGAAAGTTGTTACCAATTTCTATATTGTAAGACTCCCTGTTCACATAAAATTATTCAAATTTAGCACATTTATTTCCAAATAAGTTTTGAGATACAAGTATTGCAGAAAACTCATGTTTAGTTAAAAACACCAGTGAATATTGAAAACATTCTTGGTTGTAAGTAGAGATCTGAGAATGTTATTATGTAAATATAATGGAAATTTTATTTTTTATGCTTGTAAGAATACATTTCTGAAGGTATTCCAGGAAGGTACTCACATGAGTAAGAAAAACCCTGAGAAGTGAGGAAATCAGACCCCTCTTACTTTTTGTTTGTATTGTTAAATATTATCAATTCACAATGGATTAAAATAGCCTAGAAAATCTTTTCATTTAGGAACTGAAGTTTATAACACTTTTTTGGAAATATTTTTGGAAATATTTTCTGTAACAGAAAAATAACCATCTAACAGACTATAGAAGTGAAATAAGTTAATTTGATCCAGAAGCTGAGGACAATTTAGACAATGGTTGGAAGTGAATTGCAGCCAAATTGAGAGCTCTGTTTCCTTTGCTGGGGGAGCAGGGCAAGAGCAGGACCAACTCAGAAGTGATTGAGGGTCCTTGTAACTGGAAGTTGTGAGGGAAGTCGTGGGGTTGTAGTGACAGACAGGGGACTTCCCTGGTGACTCAGATGGTAAAGAATCTGCCTGCAATGTAAGAGACCCAAGTTTGATCCCTGAATTGAGAAGATCCCCTGGAGAAGGGAATGGCTACCCACTCCAGTAATCTTGCCTGGAAATTCCATGGACAGAGGAGCCTGGCAGGCTATAGTCCATGGGGTTGTGAAGAATCAGACACAACTCTCCACTTTCATTTTCACTTTTCAGTGACAGACTGATGAGGCTCACGTGGCATACAGAGGAACAGAGGGAACAAGAATGTAATTCTTCAGAAGGGAATGAAGAAGAGAGGTACATTAGAATATCAGTACGTTTTATTACAGAAAAAGAAAATTTAAAAATTAAGCAGTATGCAGACAGTGATGGGAAATTAGAAAAAAAATAATCTTATATAAACATATTAAAGAGGACTATAGATTTTTAAATTTGAGAACTGGCTTCTTTAGATGATTTTATCGGCTTCCAGCAAACGTTTATTTGAAACATTAGACTTGATAGGTTTTTCGCTTTTCCTTACTGAATTCTTACCAGTTACATACAAGCTATGTCACTGAAACTGATTGGATAGTTTCAATGGCTCAAATGACAGGAGAAGAATGTTGAATAATGTTAAATGACATTACATTTTGTTATATTGAGACATCTATCTGTTATCTTGATAATAGAAGAAATGTTGAAAGTATTATCAGAAACTGGGAATTATAGGTATCAGCTCCTAGCTTTCCACAAGGAAATGAAAGAGTTGGTTCACATATCCAGCATCTTAACTTTTCTAAGGGTATTCCCCAGAGGACAGGCTGCTGTCTCCCTGGTCTTACAGATTTCAGGGATATGGCACAGGCTAGCTGCTTTGAGGAGAATGGAGAAGGCAGCTTGGGTTGATAGAAGACATAGCACCTCTACTTGGCTCAGTAAAGAGCAAGTGGACAAAAACCATGGCTGCCTACTTCTCCCTGGGGAAGGAAAGTGTTTATTCAGGCATCTAATGTTACAACTCTTCTGGGAGCTGGTCAAGGGCTATACTTCTGACTTTCCTATCCCAGAGTGCTGATGGCACCTGGCATAACCTAGCTCCCTGGGGATCAGAGAGAATGGAGCTGGAGATTTGGGTTGGAAGTTGCCATATCCCTTTCCCCCTAGTTCAGGAAGAGCAAGTGGTCAGAAAATTCTCATTCATTACTTTTGGGAATGTAAAATAATACAGTCACTTTGGAAGACAGCTTCTTACAAAACCAAACCTAATGTTACCATAAGATCTGGCAGTTGTGTTCCTTGGTAATTGCCCAAAGTAGTTGAAAATTTATGTCCATGCAGAAACCTGTACATGTGTTTATCACAGCTGTATTTATAATTGCCAAAACATGAAGTCAGCCACAGTGCACTTCAGCTTTGTTGTTCAGTTGCTAAGCATTTTCCAACTCTTTGTGACCCCATGGAATGCAGAACACCAGGCTCCTGTCTTCTACTATCTCCTGGAACTTGCTCAAATTCATATCTACTGAGTGGGTGATGCTATTGAATGATCTCATCCTCTGCCACCCCCATCTCTTTTGACTTCAATCTTTACCAGCATCAGGGTCTCTTCTGATGAGTTGACTCTTTGCATTAAGTGGCTGAAGTACTGGAGCTTCAGTTTCAGCATCAGTCCTTCCAGTAAATATTCAGGGTTGATTTCCTTTAGGATTGACTGGTTTGATCTCCTTGCTGTTCAAGGGACTCTCAAGAGTCTTCTCCAGCATCACAGTTCTAAAACATCAGTTTTTCAGTTCTTAAAGGTCCAACTTTCTTGATGGTCCAACTCTGACATCTATACATGGCTACTGGAAAAACCAAAACTTTTGTCATCTGGACTTTTGTTGGCAAAGTCATATCTCTGCTTCTTAATACAATGATATGCTGTCTAGGTTTGTCATAGCTTTCCATCCAAGGAGCAGGCGTCTTTTAATTTCATGGCTCAGACACCATTCCTGGTGATTTTGGAGCCCAAGAAATGGTCTGTCACTGCTTCCTCTTTTGCCCATTTTATTTTTTATGAAGTGATGGGACTTGATGCCATGATCTTAGTTTTTTGATTGTTGAGTTTCAAGCCAGCTTTTTCACTTCCTCTTTTTCATCCTCATCAAGAGGCTCCTTAGTTCTTCTTCACTTTCTGCCATTAGAGTGGTATCATCTACATATCCGAGGTGGTTGATATTTTTTCTGGAAATCTTAATTTCAGTTTGTGATTTATTCAGCCCAGCATTTTACACATGTACTCTACCTGTAAGTCAAGTAAGCAGAGTGGCAATATATAGCCTTGTCATACTCATTCCCCAATTTTGAACCAGGTTGCTGTCCCATGTCTGGTTCTAACTATTGCTTCTTGACCCACACATAGGTTTCTGAGGATACAGATAAGGTGGTCTGGTACTTCCATCGCTTTGAGAATTTTCCACAGTTTGTTGTGATCCACACTGTCAAAGGCTTTAGTGTAGCCAATGAAGCAGAAGTAGATGTTTTTTATGGAATTCTTTTGCTTTCTCCATGATCCAATGTATGTTGACAACTTGATCTCTGATTCCTTTGCCTTTTTGAAACCCAGCTTCTACATCTGGAAGTTCTTGGTTCATATACTGCTGAAGCCGAGCTTGGAGAATTTTGAGCATAATATTACTAGCATGTGAAATGAATGCAACTGATGGTAGTTTGAACATTCTTTGACATTGCCCTTCTTTGGGTTGGAATAAAAACTGGCCTTTTCCAGTCTTGTGGCCATTGTTCACATAATTTCCAAATTTTCTGACATATTGAATGCAGCACTTTAACAGCGTCTTTTAGGATTTGAAATAGCTTAGCTGAAATTCCATCACCTCCACTAGCTTTGCTCATCGTAATGCTTCCTAAAGCCCACTTGACGTCATACTCCAGGATGTTGGTTCGAGGTGGGTGACCATACCATCGTGGTTATCCAGGGCATTAAAACCTCTTTGAATAGTTCTTCTGTGTATTCTTGCCACCTCTTCTTAGTCTCTTCTGCTTCTATTAGGTCCTCACAGTTTCTGTCCTTAACATGCCCATCCTTGCATGAAATGTTCCCTTTGTATCTCCAATTTCTTGAAGAGATTTCTAGTCTTTCCCATTCTATTGTTTTCCTCTGTTTCTTTGCATTGTTCCTTGAAGGCCTTCTTATCTCTCCTTGCTATCTTCTGGAACTCTGCATTCAGTTGGGTATATCTTTTTCCCTTGTCTTTTGCTTCTCTTCTCCCCTCAACTATTTGTAAAGCCTCCTCAGACAACCACTTTGCTTTCTTGCATTTCTTCTTCTTTGGAATGATTTTCATCACTGCCTCCTGTACAATGTTATGAACCCCTTTCCACAGTTCTTCAGGCACTCTACCAGATCTAACCCCTTGAATCTATTAATCACCTCCACTGTATAATCATAGGGGATCTGCTTTAGGTTATACATGAATGGCCTAGTGGTTTTCCTACTTTCTTCATTTTAAGCCTGAATTTTGAAATAATGAGCAATAAGTAGCTCATTGTCTAAGCCTCAGTCAGCTCCAGGTCTTGTTTTTGCTGACTGTATAGAGCTTTTCCATCTTCAGCTGCAAAGAACATAATCAATCTGATTTTGTTATTGACCATCTGGGTGATGTCCATGTGTAGTTATCTCTTGGGTTGTTGGAAAAATGGTGTTTGCTATGACCAGCTTGTTCTCTTCACAAAACTCTGTGAGCCTTTGCCCTGCTTCATTTTGTACTCCAAGGCCAAACTTGTCTGTTATCCCTGGTACCTCTTAACTTCCCGCTTTTGCATTCCAGTCCCCTATGATGAAAAGGATATCTTTGTGTGTGTGTTTGTGTTAGTTCTAAAAGATGTTGTAGGCCTTCACAGAACCATTGAACTGTAGCTTCTTTGGCATCGGTGGTGGGGGCATAGATGTGGGTTACTACGGTGTTGAATGGTTTGCCTTGGAAATGAGCTGAGACACCTCTGTTGTTTTTAAGGCTGCACGCAGGTACTGCATTTTGGACTCTTTTGTTAACTATGAGGGCCACTCCATTTCTTCTAAGGGATTCTCACCCATAGTAGCCCGTTCATTTTAGTTCACTGATTCCTAGGATGTTGATGTTTAGTCGACATCAATCTTGCCATTTCCTGCTTGACCACATCCAATTTACCTTGATTCATGGGCCAAACATTCCAGGTTCCTAGGCAATATTGTTCTTTATAGTATCAAACTTTACATTCACCATAGTACTGGTGGTGAAAGTAATTCAGTAGGTGACTGAATAAATAAACTGTGGTACAGCCAAACAATGATATTTTAGTGCTAAAAAGAAATGAGCTGCCAAGCCATGAAAAGGCATAAAGGAACCATATGTAAATATGATTAAGTGAAAGTCAGTTTGAAAAAGCTACATGTGATATGATTCCAACAATATATATTACATTTTGGAAAAGGCATGTGCCGTGCTATGCTTAGTTGCTACATTCTGTATGACTCTTTGGGACCCCATGGATTGTATGTAGCCCTCCAGGCTCCTCTGTCCATGGGGATTCTCCAGGTAAGAATACTGGAGTGGGTTGCCATGCCCTCCTCTAGGGAATCTTCCCAACCCAGGGATCAAACCCAGGTCTCCCACATCACAGAAGGATTCTTTACCACCTGAGCCCTTAGGAAAAGGCATGGAGACAGCAAAAAGATCAGTGGCTTTCAGGGTAAAAAGGATGATAGGTCAAGCACAGAGGATTTTTAGGGCAGTGAAAATACTCTGTATGATCCCATAATGATGGATGTATGTCATTGTTCATTTCTCCAAACCTATAAAATATAAAATATCATGAGTTGAACCATAATGTAAACTATGGGTTTGGGAGATGATGTGTCAATCTGGTTCCTCAAGTGTAACAAATGTACCACTTTGATAGGGTATATGGATAATGGGGAAGGCCATGTATCTGTGGGGACAGGGGCATATAGGAAATTTCTGTGCTTTCAATTTTGCTGTAAGCCTGCAAGTAGTCGAAAAAATAATGTCTTAATAAGGAACAAGTAAAACTAGCCCAGAAATGCAGGGAATGCCAGATTCCAGGTGACTAGCAAAAGTATTTTAAGTAATACAGTTTTATTTTTATATAAACAGGTTTATTTAAATTTTAAATAGGTGAAAAGCATTATTTTTCAGCTGAGGATTCATTTGTAGCAGACAAGGGTCCAATCACCTGAACTTTTTGCCTTTTAAATAACATACTGTAATTTTGATGACTATTACTGAATGTGACGTGTGTGTGCTTATGCACCAGTTATAAGAAATAACCATGTAGAATGCAGCTGTCGTAAAAAAATATGCTTAATCATTTTCATTTGATGGATAAGAAAATTATGCTTCTGAACTGTGAATTACAAGATCTCTTGGGAATAAACTATTTGACACAAAGGTGACATTTGAAAATGAACTTGCATTAATAGTGTGGTGATTCTGCCAGGTTTCACTGGAATTGTCGATAGTAAATTGGAAAAGAGCTGGGACTAACTGTGCACCCGCTTCAGTATCTGTGCTGCTCCTTATCAGGCTCAGTGTCAAATAAACTTCATGAAGATTTAAAGCCTTAGAGATAAGCATGCAATTGAAAATGCTCTCCTATTATGCATTTAAGGCAGTGTGATCCTACCTGGTCTCTAAATGGAATTTTAAATGACTGGAACCATTGGGAACTAATTTTCTGGGTTGAATGATGATTTTCAGGGATCTTTTTTATTACAGGTCATTGTAATATTCCATTTAAAATATTTAGAATTATTTTAAGTGATTTTATAGTTTGAGATTATTGGTAAGAAGATACAAAGGGATTTCTATGGCACAGGCTTATTAAAACCAGCTTATGTTGCTGCTTTTCCTTACCCATAAGAGTTGTTGCCTAGCAAGAATTATAAGTATGAAAACACCTGATTCCATTTGGCACGCCTGTGATCTGCTTATGGCTTAGACCCAGAGACAAGTGACTTTTCTAAGCAGTCATCTGCTGTGTGCCCTGAAATGATGATTTTTTTTAAAAAAATTATTTCATTGAAGTGTGGTTGATTGCCAGGAGAAATATCAATGACCTCAGATATGAGATTATACCACACTTAAGGCAGAAAGTGAAGAAGAACTAAAGAGTCTCTTGATGAAAGTGAAAGAGGGGAGTGAAAAAGCTGGCTTAAAACTAAACATTCAGAAAACTAAGATCATGGCATCCGATCCCATCACTTCATGGCAAATAGATGGGGAAACAGTGGAAACAGTGACAGACTATTTTTCTGGGCTCCAAAATCACTGCAGATGGTGACAGCAGCCATGAAATTAAAAGACATTTGCTCCTTGGAAGAAAAGTTATGACCAACCTAGACAGCATATTAAAAAGCAGAGATATTACTTTGCCAGCAAAGGTCCGTGTAGTCAAATCTATGGTTTTTCTAGTAGTCATGTGTGGATGTGAGAGTTGGACTATAAAGAAAGCTGAGCACCGAAGAATTGATGCTTTTGGACTGGGGTGTTGGAGAAAACTCTTGAGAGTCCCTTGGACTGCAAGGAGATCTAACCCATTCATCCTAAAGCAAATCAGACCTGAATATTCATTGGAAGGACTAATACTGAAGCTGAAATTCCAATACTTTGGCCAGTTGATGTGATGAACTGACTCATTTGAAAAGACCCTGATGCTGGGAAAGACTGAAGGCGGGAGGAGAAGGGGATGACAGAGGATGACATCGTTGGATGGGATCACTGACTCAATGGACGTGTTTGAGTAAACTCCAGGAGTTGGTGATGGACAGGGAAGCCTGGTGTGCTGCAGTCCATGGGGTCGCAAAGAGTCAGACATGACTGAGCGACTGAACTGAACTGATATTTGATTTACAATGTTGTGTTAATTTCTGCTGTATAGCAATGTGATTCAGCTTTATATATATATATACACACACACACACATGTTCTTTTTCATATTCTTTTCCATTGTGGTTTATCACAGGCTATTGAATATAGTTTCCTGTGCTATAGAGTAGGACCTTGTTGTTTACCCATTCTATATATGACTATGTATAATAACTTGCATCTTCTAACCCCAAACTCTCAATCCATTCCTCCCCCACCCCTTCCTCCCTTGGTAACTGCTCTCTGTGTCTGTAAATCAGTCCTGTTTCATAGATATGTTCATTTGTGTCATATTTTAAATTCCACATAAATGATATGATATTTGTCTTTCCCTTTCTGACTTCATGTAGTATGGCAATTTCTAAGTCAATCTATGTTGCTGCAAGTGGCATTCTTTCATTCTTTTTATGGCTGAGTAGTATTCCATTGTATGTATGTATGTTTGTATGTATGTATGCATGTATGCATGCATGCATGCATGGTCCACATCTTTATTCATTCTTCTGTCGGTGGACATTTAGGTTGTTTCCATGTCTTGTTGTTCAGTCCCTAAATCATATTTGACTCTTCTACCCCATGGACTGCAGCATGCCAGGCATCCCTGTCCTTCACTATCTCCCGGAGTTTGCTCAAACTCACATCCATTGAGTTGATCATGCCATCCAATAATTTCATCCTCTGTTGCCCCCTTCTCCTCTTGCCCTCAGTCTTTCCCAGCATCACGGTCTTTTCCAATGAGTCAGCTCTTCACATCAGGTGGCCAAAGTATTGAAGCTTCCACTTCAGCATCAATCTTTCTAGTAAATATTCAGGGTTATTTTCCTTTAGGATTGACTGTTTTGATCTCCTTGCAGTCCAAGGGACTCTCAAAGAGTCTTCTCCAGCACAGTTCAAAAGCATCACTTCTTCAGTGCTCAGGCTTCTTTATGGTCCAACTCCTACATCCATACATGACTACTGGAAAAAACATAGCTTGGACTACATGAACCTCTGTCAGCAAAGTGATATCTCTGCTTTTTAATACCCTATCTAGGTTTGCCATAGCTTTCCTTTCAAGGAACAAGCATCCTTTAATTTTGTGGCTGCAGTCACCATCTGCAGTGATTTTGGAGCCCAAGAAAATAAAAGTATCTCACTGGTTCGCCATCGATTTGCCGTGAGGTGATGGGATGCTGTGATCTTAGTTTTTTGAATTCTGAGTTTTAAGTCAGCTTTTTCACTCTCCTCTTTCACCCTCATCAAGAGGCTCTTTAGGTCCTTTTTCTTTCTGCTATTAGTGATATCATCTGCATATCTCAGGTTGTTGATATTTCTCCTGGCAATCTTAATTCCAGTTTGTGAGTCATCCCGCCTGACATTTCATAAGATGTACTCTGTAAATAAGTTAAGTAAGCAGAGTGACAATATACAACCTTGACATACTCTTTCCCACTTTTGAACCATTCTATGTTTTGGCTATTGTAAATAGTGCTGCTGTGAACATAGGTTTGCATGTATCTTTTTGAATTCTATTTTGTCCAGATATATGCCAAGGAATGAGGTTTTTGGATCATATGGTAACTCTATTTTTTGTTTTTTGTTTTTTTTTGAAATCTTCATACTATTTTTCAGAATATCTGCATCAATTTTCATCTGTACCAATGGCATAAGAGGGTTCCCTTTTTTCCATACCTTCTCCAACATTTATTTACAGACATTTAAATGATGGCCATTCTGACTGGTATGAGGCGATACTTCATTGTAGTTTTGATTTGCATTTTTCTAATAATTTGGGCTGAAATGATTTAATGCATGTTCCATGATGCATTGTTCTACTTAAAAGAAAAAAATTAAAGACAATCTGCATCAAGTTTCATTGACCCGATAGCCTCTTCAAGATGATGCTGGAGAAAGAACGTGGCTGAGGCAACTGCTGAGCTGACTGAGGAGTCCCAGCTGATCACTTAGTAGCTATGTAGTTGGGGCAAAGTTCTTAACCTCTGTGGACCTTAGTTTCCTTATGTTGAATTGGCTATAATAATATCGATTTCCAAGAGTTGTTTGTGATATGTTTAAAATAACAACATATGTGTGAAACTACATTTACAGACAGTGAAGTCTCGTACACAAGTTGGGGCAAGACTGTGTCTCAGCTGAGTTGCACCAGGCAACATTCCTGGCGGTGTGAGGAGACAGTTTTGCTCGTCAGAACTTGGGCAGGAGATGCGCTGCTGGCATCTCGTGGGCAGAGGCCAGGGGCCCTACAGTCTACACACGACAGCCTCCTGCAGCAAAGAATGCTCTGGACTCAAATATCAGTAATGGCTGTTGAGAAATGCTGGGTTAAAATTTAAAAACACAAACTTGTATATAACTCTAAGGAGCTTACTCTCCTAGTTTTTCAATCATCCTTTAAATGCCATATTGATTACTTAATTTACATTTTCATCCCAAATGTACTTAAAATAATAGTATTCACTACAGCATTACAACTTACATTTTGCCTTACGTTTTTATTATATTACCACATATGTTCACCTTTCTGTTAAGCTTTATATAAGGAATTATATTTATGAAAGTTCTCTTGAGTTAATTTGTAAGTAAGTAAGTAAAGTCACTCAGTCGTGTCCGACTCTTTGTGACCCTGTGGACAGCAGCCCACCAGGCTCCTCAGTCCATGGGATTCTCCAGGCAAGAATACTGGAGTGGGTTGCCATTTCCTTCTCCAGGGAATCTTCCTGACCCAGGGATCGAACCCGGGTCTCCCGCATTGGAGGCAGACGCTTTAACCTCTGGGCCACCAGGGAAGTTGATTTGTAGGATTCCTAAATTCATGAATACTTTAGTCTTTTAAAAAATATTTGATAGTTTTTATATTAGTTTATTATAATTCCATCATCCATTATTTGAAAATATTAAACCAAGTGTGCTCCAGCATTTAGGATCTTTTTGGATTTCAGACAGGTGGCTTAGTGGTAAAGAATCCACCTGCCAATGCAGAGACACCGGAGGTACAGGTTCAATCCCTGGGTCAGGAAGATCCCCTGAAGGAGGAAATGGCAACCACTCCAGTATTCTTGCCCGGAAAATTCCATGAACAAAGGAGCCTTGTGGGCTACAGTCCATGGGGTCACAAAAGAGTCAGATATAACTTAGCGACTAAACAACAACAACAATGTCATGCCAACTTTGCATATGTGTGTATTGTGTAATACCTCGTCAAGGTCTGGGGCATTGTGCTGCATTCAATAAAATATGTAAATAGTCAAAGTAAGTGGGTTAAATGTGCTTATATCAGCTGAGATCATATTTTACCTAAAAGAATTCAGGTTGGGTGTTGTTGCCAAATAAATTACAAAACAAGGCTTTCAGATTTTAGAGCCCTTGTGAATTTTGAAATTGTAGATGAGATATTCACGTCCCTTTACTAAGCATAATGCCCCATGTCTCTGGAGTCATGTTGTATCACACACACACAAAAAGCAATAGAGTATATAAATTTTACTATACCACACAGATAAGCAGCCCTCTCCCAGTCAGTTCAGTAATTATTGGAAAGGGCATGTACATTTGAAACACACACTGCTTTAATTAACATTCCACGTTATGCCAGACTATATAAATAAGTGTCCCAATTAATGAGTAGTTGCAACCAATTTTCATAGTTAACAGGGAAAATATACCCTGCAAAATGAAAACACTTGTAGAAAGGATAGAATTTATAACACAAGATGTTTACAAACTATAATTGGATATATAGAGTCTGAGAATGAAAGTATTATTAGTGTCTATTTTAATAGTAAATATATATGGTCAGAACTTGACACAGTTTCAGAACAATGTCACTCTGACCATGTGTAATAATACCTTCAATTCTTTCTGTGTTCCCTTATAAATGCTTAAAATTTAAGACTCTCAAAGAAAGGGATAAGGGGACAAATACTCAAGAAGCTTGATATATGATAAAATGAATTGGAGATGCAAGAAAATGCTTTTCAAAGACAGTGCTTTCTGCAAAAGACTATGAACATGGAATGTGTAGAATCCTTAACTTAGATTTATAAATGAGTAGCTTTTCCTCTGGCCTGTTCTTCAAGGTTTCTTCACACTGGAGCACATGAGACTGAAGTATTTCAGGGCTTTTCCTCCTATTATTTCCGATATGCTGTAGGAGCCTTGGCCCTGATGGCTACTTCTTGCTTAAGGCAAATGTCTTTGATGTAGGTTTCCTTGAAATCCACTCCATGTTTGAAACCATCCAAAAGGACTTTGGTCTCCAGGAATATGGTAGTAGAAAACCTGAAAATACTCTCATTATAAAACATTTATGAGTATATATATAAAAAAAAATCTTTTAAGTTCCAGAGCTAGGGACTTAAAAAGTGATGAACACTTCCAGCTCCTAAAAAATGAAGGGGGAAACCAATTCAGGAAGCAAAGGCCTGAAACAGCAGTTTAATGAGGAGCTTAGACTTTGAAGACTTAAATGATGAGAGGAGAAGGGGCTTTGGATCAAGAGAGGATGTTGGAACTGAGTTACTTTTAAAAGCCAATACCTTCAGAAACTTATACATCATAATATTATGGAGTAGGGGAAAAATGCTAATTGGCTAGGGAATATGACAAAACAAGTTGGTAAAACTTGGTTTTTGACACTGGGTAGAACATGAAGATATACCTGTTTCATAAAAGCTTGTAGTCAGGACTTCCTTTCACATTTGCCAAATATGTAACCTCAGGATATTAACAAAAATTTTCTTTGGTGTAAGCAAGAGAGATGCCTGTTATTTGTACAGAAATAGATAAAGCCCTGGCTATTTTGGTAATGATCCAAAATTACCAAAATTTCAAGAAAAATATTGAGAATAACTTAGCAGATATAACAAATACAGGGAATAACCCCTAAAAATGTAGAGCTATCAATCATAAACCATAATATAAGTATTTAAGATTAGCAAATTAATGAAGGAAAAAATTGTATGTATAAAGCAAGATAAAATATTACCAGGCTAATTTTTTGAGATGACATGATTGGTTGTTAGAAATTTAAAAATATTGTCCAATAGAACAACTCAAAGATAAAATTAGATAGAGCTTAAGAGGAATTTTGGGCTTCCCTGATGGCTCAGTGGGTAAAGAATCTGCCTGTGATGCAAAAGACCTGGGTTCAATCCCTGCGTCAGGAAGATCCCCTGGAGAAGGAAATGGCAAACCACTCTAGTATGCCTGCTTGAGAAATTCTATGGATCCCAGTCGATGGGGTCACAAGAGTCAGACATGACTTAGTGACAAAACCAACCAACCCAAGAGGAATTTCATGACCGATAAAGCATATTAGGGGCAGTTATCCAGGATGCAGCCTGAGAGGTAAAAAGATAGAAGATATTGTGAAACATGGATCACTAAGTGTTAGGTGAACATATACATTTACAAATGGGCTCTAGACTGAGAAAACTGGGAAAATAAAGTGTTAGTCACTCAGTCGTGTCCGACTCTTTGCGACCCCATGGACAGTAACCTGCCAGGCTCCTCTGTCCATGGGGATTCTCCATGCAAGAAACTGGGGTGGGTTGCTGTTCCTTTCTCCAGGCGATCTTCCCAACACAGGGATTCAACCCAGGTCTCCTGCATTACAGGTATATTCTTTATCATCTGAGCCACCAGGGAAGCCCAGAGAAAATTGGGAAAATAGGGGGATTTATTGAAATAGGAAATAGTTGAGAATTTTCCAGATTCTCTTGGATTTTTCACAGGCATGATTCCTATGGATTCAATAATTACAATGAATCCAAACACAATATCAATTAAATTCACATTTGGAATATTAAAATTAAGTTGAAGATAACAGAAGACAGTAAAAGTACCAGAGTAAATGCTGATGACATACAAAGAGGGTGATAGATAATCAGCTAATTTATCAACAGTTTAAATAGAAATCTTTAAATAGTAGAATGATTTTTGAAGTTATTAATCTGGAATTCTATACATAGGTAAACTGCAGTTTAAGAACATAAGCAAAATAACCGTGTTCAGGCTAACACTGAGAGTTTCCTACTAATAGACACTAAAAAACAAACAAAGAATTTAGTAAAGAAAGAAAAAAGTCATCTCCAGAAAGGAGGCATGAGAAGCAAAATGGAGTGCTGAGCAAGCAAATTATTAAATATAGTAAATCAAAATATACATTACAGTTGTGTAAAGCAATAGTAGTAATAAGTGCTTATTTGGGGGTTATAAATCAAGATGGAACTAGAATATTTATGAACAATAACAAGTAAGACATACAAGAGGCTATCAATTCATTCATTTAATGAATGTTTATGGGTTAGACAAACACTTTGGGTGCAAGAGATACAGCAGTGAGCAAAACGGCAAAAGTCATGACCCTTGTGGAGATTTCATTCTCTATGGGAGAGGCAGTCAGCTATCAGAGTAAAATTATATAGTATTCCTGGTGAGGATATAGTTAAAGAAAATTTAAAAAACAGAGCAGAAATAAATCCTAAATCGGATGGGTTGCAATTTCAAATAGGAGGTCAGAGTGGACTTCATTGAGAGGGTGACCCTTGAGCAAATCTGAAGGTTGAAAGAGGTTCTGGGCACAGAGTAGATGCAAATGTCCCAAGGAAGGAGCTTGCCTGGCATGTTTGAGGAAAAGCTGACTCAGAATAAGCTAGGGAGTCGTGGGAGGTGAAGGTGAAGAGGAATGGGGGGTAGAAGATGCAGAGAGTTAAATTGGGTGTTGGGATGAAAAACAACACAGGCTTTGGAGAAGAATGACAGGGTAAGAATTACATTTTACAAAGATTTGTCTGGATCCTGTGTTGGCAGGCAAACACAGGGGAAGAAAGATAGATGGAAGGAAGAGTTAGGACACTACTGTAATAGTCTAGGTAAGAGAGGGAGGGTGTGAAGTTTCCATATGGTTCAGAGGAGGTAGAAAGATTGACTAATTTTAGATATCATTAAGTTAAATGTTGTCTGACTGCTGAACAATATGACGTTACCATTCTTGTAAGTTAAAAGTGGTCAAATATTAGCAACTTCCTGTGGTTTGATATAATGGAATTTTAATAAAATTGATGAAAAAGTTTAATGAAATGTATTAAAAGAGAACTGGAGAATCACAGAGTCACATAAGGTGCAATTTAAATTAAAAGCACAGAGCATGATGGTAAAACCATAAATGTATCAGTATCAAAATATATCCAAAGAGACTAAATTCACCGTTAAAAGACAGAGCTTGCCTGTTCAGAAAAACCAAAACTGCTGTTAAGTTCTTAAGAGAGCCTTAAAACATAAAACACAGAAAGGGGAAAAGTAAAAGCATGAAAAAATCATACTGGGTAAATATTAGCCAGAGGAAGATTGGTGGAGCTATATTATTTTTACCAAAAATAAAAAAAAAAACAAACCACTTTCAGAAAGACATAAAATGACATCTCATGCTAATATAATCTTGAAATATGTATAGAGAAAAATTGATGAAAATATACAGAAAGTCTAAAAAGTCAATAAGCATGGAGAATTTAATAAACTTCTCTCAGTAATTAGATGAATCAGACCAAATATTTGGTTAGGTTATAAAGGATTTGTATATCACAGTGGACAATACTGATCTTTTATGCCATAAACTAAGTCTCAAAAACACCAAAACGTTGGTATTATGCCAGTCATGTTCTTTGATCACAGTGCAACTAGTAATTACAAAGGGATAACTTAAAACCCCCAGATTTCTGGAAATTAACAAGCCATGAAATTAAAAGACGCTTACTCCTTGGAAGAAAAGTTATGACCAACCTAGACAGCATATTCAAAAGCAGAGACATTACTTTGCCGACTAAGGTCCGTCTAGTCAAGGCTATGGTCTTTCCAGTGGTCATGTATGGATGTGAGAGTTGGACTGTGAAGAAAGCTGAGCGCCGAAGAATTGATGCTTTTGAACTATGGTGTTGAAGAAGACTCTTGAGAGTCTCTTGGACTGCAAGGAGATCCAACCAGTCCATTCTAAAGGAGATCAGCCCTGGGATTTCTTTGGAAGGAATGATGCTAAAGCTGAAGCTCCAGTACTTTGGCCACCTCATGCGAAGAGTTGACTCACTGGAAAAGACTCTGATGCTGGGAGGGATTGGGGGCAGGAGAAGGGGACGACAGAGGATGAGATGGCTGGATGGCATCACTGACTCGATGGATATGAGTTTGAGTGAACTTCAGGAGTTGGTGATGGACAGGGAGGCCTGGTGTGCTGCGATTCATGGGGTTTCAAAGAGTCGGACACGACTGAGCGACTGAACTGAACTGAACTGAAATACCTCATAGGGCTTCCCTGGTGGCTCAGTGGTAAAGAACCCACTTGCCAATGCAGGAGATGTGGTTCAACCCCTGGGTCAGAAAGATCCCCTGGAGAAGGAGATGGCAACCTACTCCAGTATGCTTGCCTGGGAAATCCAATGGACAGAGGAATCTGGCAGGCTACAGTCCATGGGGTCACAAAAGAGTCAGATACAACTTAGCAACTAAACAGCAACAACAAATACCTCATGGGGTGACATTTATAGTTAATAAATGTTAGAAAATACTAGGTATTGCAAATGATTTGATAGCAGTTGCTATCAGATAATGAAAATACTACAAATCAAATTTGAGAAATGTAGAAAAGTAGAATTTAATGGAAATGTGTAGACTATAATTATTAGGAAGAAGAAAGGCTGAGAATTAGGTAAGCATCTAACTCTGGAAATGAAGTAGAAGACAATCTCTGATAAACACAACAGAAGAAATTATTATAATAGAAAGCAAAGAAACAGCAGAGAAGGTCGATAAGACTAAGAGCTGGTATTCTGGAAATAATAATAATCTAATTATTTGATGTGGTTGATCAAGGATAAGGGAAGAAGGCACACATAAAAGTAGTAGAAATGATAAAGACACCATGCTGCGCTTAGTCGCTCAGTCATGTCTGACTCTTTGCGACCCATGGACTGTAACCCTCTCCTTTAGCCAGGCTCCTCTATCCATGGGGATCCTCCAGCAAAAATACTGAGTGAGTTGCCATGCCCTCTTCCAGGGGATCTTCCCAACTCAGGGATCAAACCCAGGTCTCCCTCATTGCAGGCAGATTCTTTACCATTTGAGCCATCAGGGAAGCAAAGACACCATAACTCTAGGTAAAATAAAAGAGAAAAGTGAAAATTCTATGGAAAATGTTATGACAATAAATTTGAAAACAGATGGGATAAACTATTTTCTAGAAAAACATACCAAACTGTCTCAAGAAGAAATGGAAAGCCTTATTAGACATATTAAAAATTAAAATGTGCTCTTCTGTCTCCAAACCCAAACACCAAACACCAAGCCTACTTGACTTTACTGGTGAACTCTGCTAAACATTCAAGAAACAGATACTCTCAGTCCAATGTTATGGAAGAAGATCATTGTTAATGTTTAAAAAATACATATATATCATACTACATATGCTTTTAAATTTAATTTTAGGTGTATATTAGGCTTTGAAATTCTGTATGTAACCCTGAGACTTTTAGCTGTTCTAATTAACAATTAGTAGAAAAAGAATTTCTAGACAACTAAGAACTATTTATGACATGCAAGTAGATAGAACTCTTATTTTAAAGGTATTTTCAAAGAGGCTATTAGATAAGAATGTGTATGCAAGACCACACACAAAAATATATGTATTTACCACCTGTTTGGAATGAACCTATGTATAAGAATTCATATTGGTAGCCATCCTGTTATCATACAACCATTTAGTTGTCCTTGTGTACTTATCTATAGAAAGTCCTTTGTGAAACATTGTTTTCCAAGGCATAATGTTATCTTTCGAAGAATATAAACTTTAATCTGAAGTCCTTATGAACCAGTTATTTCTCATGAAAGATGTCATCCAACCTAGGGTATCCAACTCCATTCTCTACATGTATGTTCAGGAATTTTTTGTCTCTTTCCCCTCTAGCTTTAAGTGTATGCTAATAAATCGCTTTAGAAGATTTCTTACCTTCAAAAATCATGTGAAAGTGAGTTTTTAATGACAATATTATATGTAGTCCAGAAATGAAAAGGCAATTAATTTATAAGCAAAACATACTAATCTAAATGTAAGATTCCTAAATTAAACATTTGGCAATTCAATTTTAGTGGAATGTTAAATAACGATGTCTAACCATCAGGTTGGGTTTAGTCTAAGAATTCAAGGTTAATGAACAATTAAATCAAGGATAAATTAAAGGAGACAATTCATATATATAAATAGATGCAACAAACACGTTTGAAAAAATTTGGTATCAATAATGATAGAAATCTCTTACAAAACTATGAATAAATCCAGTGAATGATACCTACCAAAACCACCCAGGAGTATCATTCTTAAGCGCTGTCCACTCACACACCCTCCTCAAGAGGAAAAGCATAAATAAACATGTTTCCTTGTAGTTCCCTTGCATGTGAGTGAAATTTTTACCACTAAACATTTCACTGAGGGTAAAGCCCACTTGAGTGCTTGTTCTTTCTGCAGTGGTTTTAGTTTACAAGTCATGTCGGTGATGCCAAAGCCTACTTTCTTGTTCTTGGAGCAGTTATTAGGTACCATCTTTGTTACAAAGTCAGCGGAGTTCTGAGTCCATAATTTCAATTTAGTTTTTTCTGACTCTTAGAGATTTTCTGTAATTTTGATTGAGCTTAGGTCTGTTTTTAAAAGTGAAGTGAGAGTGAAAGGCACTCAGTTGTGTCCCACTCTTTGTGACTCCATGGACTATATAGTCCTTGGAATTCTCCAGGTCAGGATACTAGAGTAGGGAGCATGTCCCTTCTCCAGGGGATCTTCCCAACCCAGAGGTTGAACCCGAGTCTCCTGCACTGCAGGCAGAATCTTTACCAGCTGAGTGACAAGGGAAGCCCAAGAATACTGGGGTAGGTAGCCTATCCTTTCTCCAGCCAGTCTTCCCAAGCCAGGAATCAAACCACGGTCTCCTACATTGCAGGTGGATTTTTACCAACTGAACTATCAGGGAAGACCTGGTATATTGTTATAATTTATCTAGCATCTGGATGTTTTGTGGACACTGAGCTAAGACTAGAAATCTCTTCAAGAAAATTAGGGATCCCAAGGGAACATTTCATGCAAAGTTGGGCTCAATAAAGGACAGGAATGGTATGGACCTAACAGAAGCAGAAGATATTAAGAAGAGGTGGCAAGAATACACAGAAGAACTGTAGAAAAATGATCTTCATGACCAAGATAACCACGATGGTGTGATCACTCACCTAGAGCCATACATCTTGGAATGCAAAGTCAAGTGGGCCTTAGGAAGCATCACTATGAACAAAGCTAGTGGAGGTGATGGAATTCCGGTTGAGCTATTTCAAATCCTAAAAGATGATGCTGTGAAAGTGCTGCGTTCAATATGCCAGCAAATTTGGAAAACTCAGCAGTGGCCACAGGACTGGAAAAGGTCAGTTTTCATTCCAATCCCAAAGAAAGGCACTGCCAAAGAATGCTCAAACTACCGCACATTTGCACTCATCTCACGCGCTAGTAAAGTAATGCTCAAAATTCTTCAAGCCAGGCTTCAGCAATACGTGAACTATGAACTTCCAGATATTCAAGCTGGTTTTAGACAAGGCAGAGGAACCAGAGATCAAATTGCCAACATCCGTTGGATCATTGAAAAAGCAGGAGAGTTCCAGAAAAACATCTACTTCTGCTTTATTGACTATGCCAATGCCTTTGACTGGATCACAGTGAAATGGAAAATTCTTCGAGATGAGAGTACTGGATCAGTTTACTTGCCTCCTAAGAAACCTGTATGCTGGTCAAGAAGCAGCAGTTAGAACTGAACATGGAACAACAGACTGGTTCCAAATTGGGAAAGGCATATATCAAAGGTGTATTTTGTCACCCTGCTTATTTAACTTACATGCAGAGTAGTACATCATGTGAAATGCTGGGCTAGATGAAGCACAAGCTGGAATCAAGATTGCTGGGAGAAATATCAATAACCTCAGCTATGCAGACGACACCACCCTTATGATTATGGCAGAAAGTGAAAAACTAAAGAGCCTCTTGATGAAAGTGAAAGAGGAGAGTGAAAAAGTTGGCTTAAAACTCAACATTCAAAAAACTAAGATCATGGCATCCAGTCCCATCACTTCATGGCAAATAGATGGGGAAACAATGGAAACAGTGATGGACTTTATTATTTTGAGCTCCAAAATCACTGCAGATGGTGAGTGCAGCCATGAAATTAAAAGACACTTGTTCCTCGGAAGAAAAGCTATGGCTGACATAGACAGCATATTAAAAAGCAGAGATATTACTTTGCCAACAAAGGTCTGTATAGTCAAAGCTATGTCTTTTCCTCATGTATAGATGTGAGAGTTGGACTATAAAGAAAGCTGAGCGCTGAAGAATTGATGCTTTTGAACTGTGGTGTTGGAGAAGACTCTTCAGAGTCCCTTGGACTGTGAGAAGATCCAACCAGTCCATCCTAAAGGAAATCAGTCCTGAATATTCATCGGAAGGACTGCTGCTGAAGCTGAAACACCAATACTTTGGCCATCTGATGTGAAGAACTGACTCACTGGAAAAGACTCTGATGCTGGGAAAGATTGAAGGCAGGAGAAGAAGGGGATGACAGAGAATGAGATGGTTGGATGGCATCACTGACGCGATGGACATGAATTTGAGCAGGCGGGAGTTGGTGATGGACAGGGAAGCCTGGCATGCTGCAGTGCATGGGGTTACAAAGAGTCAGATATGACTGAGTGACTAAACTGACTGACTGAAACTATTTAAAAGAGGTTAAAAATAAACTAATATAATGTATAGTTTATAAATTATCAGGTAAACATATAGAGCTGATTAAAAAATGAGTTTCTGGATTTCACCATTTTCACTCATTCCTCTAAATTGTATGTAGAAACAACCTTGGATAAGGGCATTAGATTTTAAGCACTCTAGGACAGGAACCATGTCATCATCTACTGCTGATAAGGTTCATCATACTAAGTGCTCTGCTCAGTGCTCTGTGTGTGTCTTACTTGCCAGGGGTTATTTTAACTATAAAACCAGCCTTTAGTTTCTCCATCTTTGTATTGAATGATACCAAGTCTAAGCTAATATAACTTCAAAGGCGTGGGACCTAAACTTATTGTTTCATGTAGCACCAGTAAGTGTCTCTAAACCTAACAAATACCATATGATGTAAGGCAGATTTTTTAAAAAACTAAAAATTTAATTTTTGCATGAAGCATTTGAAAATAGCCAAAGACTGAAGAATTTGACATCTTTTAAAAAACAGTTCAATCGTATTTCTGTGGGTGCATATGTAGAAACTAGGAAAGTGAAGGATGTATTTCACCTGTGGTAGAATAAAACATTTCCCAAAAATGAGTACGTATTTGCGCTAAGAAAAGGATATATCCTAACTGTGTGTGGAGATGTTTTTCTCTTGGGGTGTGGATGATGCTTACAACTTCAGTTCAGTCACTCAGTTGTGTCCGATTCTTTGCGACCCCATGGACTGCAGCACGCCAGGTCTCCATGTCCGTCACCAACTCCTGAAGCCTACTCAAACTCATGTCCATCGCATCAGTGATGCCATCCAACCATCTTATCCTCTGTTGTTCCCTTCTCCTCCTGCCTTCAATCTTTCCCAGCATCAGGGTCTTTTCAAATGAGTTGGTTCTTCACATCAGGTGGCCAGTGTACTGGAATTTCAGCTTCAGCATCAGTCCTTCCAATGAGTATTCAGGACTGATGCTTACAAAGAGAATGCTTTGGATTTTAAGATTCAGCTGGTTCAGTGTGTCACCTAATTGAAAAGAGCACAAGAGGTAGGGAACCAATTGGTGTAATTAGTTTGGGTAGGCCTTAATTTTTATTTCTTTTTGTTGTGGACATCATGGTCCAGTAGTTTTCTTATTGTCAAGGCACTTTCTGATCTGTAGCTCTCATCACTATGAATGCTTTGGATGTGACTGGCCATCTTGGCTAATTCTGAGTTCATTAGAGCCATTAAACAAATCAGTCTATAATGAAGCTTTTTTCCCCACAAACCTTTTACGTATCTTCCTCCATAGGACACTTAAAAAGTAGTTTAGTGTCAGCTGCAAATCAGCATCTCTACAGAAACCATTATGTTTTAATGTTGCCTGGAGTACTCTAAGAAACATGCCATTTATGAGGTTAATTAATTAATTTCCATGTGGTAGCTGACACTTTTGTTTACAGACTCATAATAAGGTCTCACATGACAAATGGAACTATTTGCTATGAGATATACTGTTGTTTACTGTATATAAATTATACCTTTCCATATTCAATTTCTCTATGCTAGTTATGCTCCAAGTTCTTAAAATCTGTTTTAGGATGCAAAAGTCTACATGGACGTTTTAATTTAAGCTTTATCTCTGAATTAATTTTCTCATTATTTTTGTCCTTGTGATTGCTAGAGAGTCATTAGTTTTAAAGTGATGAAAAGCAAAATATTTATTGTGACTCTTTATTCTTAAGCATTATTTAGAAAATGCCCTGACTTTTCACAAATCCTAGTTGATATCTTCCCTCTAGTCTTTTGCAGCACAGAAAATTTTCCTGCTTTATTAGAGAAGTGAGTAGATTATAGATACTCCCTGGTTGAAAGGTAATCTTTGATCCCCACCACCACCAACTTTTCCTTGTTCTCTAAAGTGATTGTTCATGTAAAGGACCATTATAGATACTAAAACCATTACTCAGATTAGTAACAAGGCCTCATAAAGTCTTAGAGATGGATAAACTTGATAAATTCACTGGCTGTTCTGAATGGGCAGTCTCACCAGTCTCATTAGCACAGAAGGTACATTCAGAGGACCACTGAAGTCACTCTTCCCACAAGGATGTTGAAAATGAATGACATGGAGCCCTTTTTGCAGGCATTCACTGTAACAAAATCTCATAAGTTGTGTCATCTTTCCAGCGCAATGCCATAATCATGATGGCTGATCTCTATTACTGCAGAAAGTTCAACCAATTTTATCCATATCACTAACAGGATATTCCTGAATGCCTCTGTTTTGGCTACATAAATGTGTTCAGCACTTCTCTCCTTAAATGATAAAGGACTAGGAGTTACATTTTCAACAAAAAATGCCCCCATGAATATATGAGTGAGCATCTCAAAGCCTCAAGGACTGTGAAACTAACAATTATGCTTGAAAAACTCCCTGCAGGAAATGTGATGGTTTGCTTTGTTCCGCAGTTCTCTTGTTCCTGTTGTGGGGCTATGATCATCCGTGTTTGAAACTCAAGATGAAGTAGACCTTCATCTTCTATTGAAAGGCCTGACCTTCAGTTTCCTGTGATCCTTTGGTTAAAAGAAATAAAAGGACCTTTTCTTTCCAGTAAGATTGTCTAGCAGGCATTGACAACCTTTTCAATTCCTCTATCAAGCTAGGGGGTGCATACTGGAGTAAGATATGTCCCTGCTGAGTGACCTTTACCTATGACCTGACATTTTAAGCATTTCTTGTTCCATCCTCTCCCCAGACGTGTAGAATCTTTGTTACTATCCTTATTTTCAGAGTAGAGGTAGAATCTGATAGAAAAAAAAAATGGAGACTAGACATGGATGGAAAGAAGAGGTAAGAGGAGATGGGTCAAGTGGCAACTGGAGACAGACCAGGGAGACTTTCTTTTTCTTACCTGCTACAATATTTTCCCCGGATTTGACAAAACTGGGTGGAGAGTTTGGTGTTTGTGCTTATTAATTACATTGGTTTTTAAAAATCTATTATTCTGTGGCAGTGTAAGTCTCCTAGTTTATTTTCCTGATAATGTCATTCTATGGTACTAAAAAATGGTGGTTCTCCATCACCACTTTTATTTTTGAAACACAGATCTTCATTTTTCTGTTATCTTTTTGGTTAAAGCCATTTACTACTTCCTACTATCTATCTGCGGAGAAGGCAACCTGGAGAATCCTGGGGACGGGGGAGCCTGGTGGGCTGCCATCTATGGGGTCGCAGAGTCAGACACGACTGAAGCGACTTAGCAGCAGCAGCAGCAGTATCTATCTGAGGGAATAAGTTCAAGCTCTTTAGCTCTCTAACATGAGATTTATTTAATTTTTTTCTTCCGATCAGGCCTAGCTTACCTTCTTAACTTCTTCCTGTTACTTCTCCCAGCATACTCTGTGCTCCAGCAACAATGATCCATAAGCACACTTGATTAAGAGTCGAGTTTTGTGCTAAGTCAGGGCCAGAGTTCCTTTCTAGTTCCTTTTCACCCAGGCAGCAGCTCTTCATTCCTACATTTAATTCAAATCCCTTTACCTCCATGCCATAGTTCTGTCATTTCTTTCACTTAACATTATTATAGTTGTTGGTCAGTTGTTTCAGTTCAGAGTGATGCTTATACTCTTTCATATTCCCTCATAATTTTATCCCATTTCCTTGACCATTTCCTTCATAGGTTCAGTCTTTGGCATTTCCATATTTGTGTCAGTTCTCCCTTTATTTTTTAGCTGAGGGTCCAGCCATATCATCTCTTGATACGTGATGGGTCGATGCTGTTGGTCAGGATACAATATTGATTGCAGAAAGAGAGAGGCCCAGAAAGTGGATAATTTATGTTACAGATGCACTCAGCCCAGTATTATTCAATAGAGAGCTCATTGTCTGAGAGTTGTTGCATGATGGTTGTTCACCCTCATTGAAAGTATAAACTATAAGCACTTTCATTGGGAGAGAATGTCTTGGTGCTCTGAAAATGTGAAAAATACAGATAGCAATACATACAGGTGTATAAATATGTGTTTGGGCTTCCCTGGTGGCTCAGATGGTAAAGAATCCACCTGCAATGCGGGAGACCTGGGTTCAATCCCTGAGTTGGGAAGTTCCCCTGGAGGAGGGTGTGGCAACCCACTCCAGTATTCTTTCCTGGAGAATCCCCATGACAAAGGAGCCTGGTGTGCTACAATCCATGGGGTCGCAAAAAGTTGGACATGACTGAGTGATTAAGCACCTGCACACACGAGTGTGTGTTTGATTTTTCCCTCTTTTAATAGAGAATACTAAGGGACTAAGGGACAAATAACTTTATAAAAAACCAGTACTTGTGGAACCATCACTGAATAGGATATCTCTGTACTTGATACTCCTTCAAATGCTTTTTTTTCTTTCATATCTTCATGCTTTTCCCCAAGGTGTTTTCTTTATCTGGAATACACCTTCTAAGAATCCCTTTAACTTGGTGATCTTGGTGGCCATACTTGTATTTTGCAGTGGCTATTTGAAATGTCATCTGAGAAGCTTCTTTTTGCCCATCCTCAACCCCTGGAGTTTGTCACACTTACTTTTATGCTCCTATAGCACTTTAAAGTAACTTTGTTGTAAAAACTAGCCTAGTGATTAGATCTCCAGTCTATGTGAGTGGAGTTATCAAAAACATGCTTCTATTCATTGTGGTCTAATTGTCAAGAAGCCTCTCAAAACCAAGCAAGAAGTATTACAATATCTGTGAACCTCATCAAGTAGCTTCTTGAGCTCCTGAGGACTAAGACTTGGTCAATTTTTAGTTCAACTCCAATCTCAATGGGTTTTTCTAGAAAGCTCAAGGGTCTTGTGTTAGAAAGGTGAGACAGATTCCAAATTGTTCGGCAATACAGAGAGGTCGCCCTGAGAATAGGGATGAGGGAGATAAGCATTTGGGAGGCACTCAGAGTTCTGTGTAAAAAAAACCAAAACGTAAATTTTGGTAGAAATCCAACTTTGCAATCAACCTGGACTAGAGTTAAACTGTCAGTTTAGTAGCAGGGTAATGAAGACTTCTCAAGATAAGATTATTAGAAACTTAAAACAGCTCTTCCTTGTAAAAAATTTCTACTTAGTATATTGCTTTCCACATCGATCTCTTCTCTGGGCCCCCACACTCATGCAAAACAGAATATTTCCAACTTTGTGTAGGTACTAACACCTGCGACTATTCTCAGTAGATTAACTTATAGTTTGATCATGCCAGAAGATAATTATAGCAGATAAAATTTTATTAAATTGTTTATTATTATCTCAGGAGTGTTTTTCTTGGGTTGCAGTCATATTGGGGAGAAAAATGAATGTCTATGAAGGAACTATAAAGCCACTAATATGTGCTTTTAAGACTGGATAATGTTCATTTGTTACTGTATGTGGATGAAACACGTTGTTGTTCAGTTGCTCAGTCATGTCCAATTCTTTGTGATTCCATGGACTGCAGCACGTCAGGCTTCCCTGTCCTTCACTATCTCCCTGACTTTGCTCAAACTTTTATGTCCACTGAGTTGATGATACCATCCAACCATTCATTTTCTGTTGCTCTCTTCCCCTCCTGCTAATCTTTCCCAGCATCAGGGATTTTTCCAATGACTCAGCTCTTCACATAAGGTGGTCAAAGTACTAGAGCTTCAGTTTTAGCATCAGTAATTCCAGTGAGTATTCGGGGTTTATTTTCTTTAGGATTGACTGGAACACATCGCTCAATCACAAATCTTCCCATTTCAAGTTTGTTTTTTATGAAGGTAAATAGAAGGGAACTAATATCTGATGAATGTCTCTGTGAGTCAGACATTCTTCCAAAAGATTTCTATATTATGTTTCACATAATTTTGACAACCCTGTCCTTTGGCAGATGAGGAAGTCAAGGCTCAGAGATATTAAGTAATTTATTCACAGCCACATAGCTAGTAAGGGGCAGCCTATGTTTTGAAACCAGGACTCTTAGATTTCAAAACCCTATATCACATTATCTTTCAATAAAAATAACAGCACATTTTAAAATACTATTTTACTTTTGTCTTTCTCTGTATGATTTTACTTAGTGTGAGTGAAGTGAAGTTGCTCAGTTGTGTCTGACTCTTTGCGACCCCATGGACTGTAGACTACCAGGCTTCTCTGTCCATGGAATTTTCCAGGCAAGAATACTGGAGTGGGTTGCCATTTCCTTCTCCAGGAGATCTTCCCAACCCAGGGATTGAACCCAGGTCTCCTGCATTGTAGGCAGACACTTTACCGTCTGAGCCACCAGGGAATCAACACATGTTGTGCAAATGACAAAATTTTATTCCTTTTTATGGCTGAGTAGTATTCTATTGTGTATATACACCATGTCTTCTTTATCTGTTCATCTGTTGATGGGCACTTCGGTTGCTTCCATACCTTGGATTTTGTAAATAATGCTGCTACCAACATTGGGGTAATGCATCTTTTGTAATTAGTGTTTTTGCTTTTAATTTGGACATGTACCCAGGAGTGGAATTGCTGGGTTCTGTGATAGTTCTAGTTTTAGGTTTTTGAGACACCTCCATACTGTATGATCTCACGTAAGAGTGGAATCCAAAAAATGCTACAGATTAGTGAACATAACAAAAAGTAAGCAGACTCACAGATAAAGAGAACAAACTAGTGGTTACCCGTGGGGAGATGGAAGGGGGAAGGAGCAAAATAGGAGTGGAGGAGTGGAAGGCACATGTCTATTGAGTGTAAGATAGGCTAGAAGGGTGTATTGTACAACATGGGGAATAGCCAATATTTTGTAATAACTCTAAGGGGAGTGTAATGTTTAAAAATTGTATAAAAATAAATAATAGTTTACTTTTGACAATGACTCTCCTCTGGCAATTTGAAAGATACAACACGTATCCATAAATAATTATTGTAAGTAATAATCATAAACACAAGTGGTTGTAACAGATAATGTCTAACAAAAAATGGGTAGACTTGTTTAAAGAATGTCTGTGTTCTGTGTGGTTCTGGCTCATTTTTTAAAAAAAATTCTTTCAAGTTTATGGTTAAAAATAATACAAATGAACCATGCGTTTAACATGTAAATATGAGTGTAAGTGTACATAGACAGCTGTAAAATAGATGCTTTCTAAGTTGACTAACATAGATCATCACGTCAGCAAATCAGTTTCTGTTTATACTGATCATTCTCTAATCAAACTACTAGCAAAGGCATGAGACTTGCTGATAAGTGCAAGAGGCACTGACAACTTTGAAAGTGGTCACATTTGGGATGCTCACCTAAAGCAGACTTCTAAGTGAGATTTTCCTGTCGCAGGGGTGACTGTGCACAAGGATGCATTTCACTGGGTCCTGCAGTACTTTTCTTCATCAGACAGTACATTTCAGAAACAGCACGGTTCTGAATGGCAATATTACAGGAGGGAAAATTCAGTGTTTTAGGAGTTGCAAAGGTCTGATTTTAGACACTAAAGTTTATTAGGCTGTAATGATAATTTTCTTAATGTTTGGTGGGATTTAACCTTTAACAGAATGACATGCCAGCTCTAAACTGTCTAAATGTCTTGACACTTAAGACTTACACTAAAATACCAATTTTCATCTTAATCCTTAAAAGATTATTGAAGTAGATTAAACAAGTGCTTAAGGAAGCCAGTGTATCTGACACCATCCATTCTACCTTATAATAATATGATTTCTATAAATTTTTGACATTTAACAAGGAATCTGCTGATGCTTTTGTCTCAAGGACAGTTCTGCCAAAAAAAAAAAAAAATCAACAACACACACACACACACAAACCCTAAAAGATAAGATGATTATAACCTTCCAGGTGGCAATATTTTTATAATCTTCAAATGTAACCATAGAATTGTGGTCTCTCTGAAATGTACATTTTAAAAATAAATTTTATTGTAAAATGTAAATATTTATATAAAATACCTGTAGTCATTTGTTCACATTTCTGTAAAACTTCTCCATAGCAAATTAGAGGGGAATGTAGCTTTGTCTTAGGTGCCCAGAATTTCAAGATTGTTAAGAGGATTTATGTAACTTAGAGATCCACCTTCCATTCTCTGAATATCGTGTACTTATTGAGTACTTCCTATGGAGCTTTGCACTAGTCTTAAATGTTTATAGGAATGAGCTCATTTAATCTTCTCTACAACCTTATAAGGTAGATACAGTTATCTGCATTTTGCATTGGGAAAATTTAGGTATGAAGGCTGAATATTTTCCCAGTGGTCGACAGCTCACTGGTGTGTGAGATATCGGCATGTGAACTGCCATGTCCCTGGGTAGTACCAGCTCCCATTGTAGGCTACTAGTTCTCTTCTTTTCGGACTCTGCTCTGTGATGTGTTGTTGAGATCTTGGTTACGTGTGATGTGAGGGGTTGCTCCAAACTAGACATGCCATAGCTTATTTTTCCATGTGATTAGGTAGAATCTTGTATCAAATTTGATAGGAGGATGTAGGAGGAAGAAAGGAGAGATCAAGAAAAGGAAGCTGAACCATAAGATAGCAGGAACTTAGAAAATACTTGAGGATACAGTCCAAAGTGAAATGTCTACCTTGGCAATAAACAAACAGATTCTGCTAAGCACAGAAGAGGGGAAATTTCATCTGGAGACATAAGAATAAAGGACAGAAAGAGAGGATATGCATTTATTTAAGGTGAAAGACCTGCTGAAACTTTCTTTACAAGTTTGAGATCACTTTGCACATCAAACTGAACTGAAACAGATTCAGTGATGAGACTTTGGCTGGCTTCAAATGATATAACTGTAGTGTTATTCCTACTATTAGTACTTCTAGCTCCTATAGTAAGCTGAAGAAAGAATAATCTTGTGATTGGTCAAGCTTGAGGTGTTCCTGTTTCTTTTTATTAGCTGCTGAAAACCACACAGTTAATTGCCTTAAAAGGGCTGGTCATCATTCATGTGCCATGTAAAACCCTATAAATATAAGGATATCACAGGAAGTCCTAGCAGTCAGTTACTGAGATTTCCTTGTACTGACAGACTTGAAGAGACAAGCTTCTCAGTCTGGGTTGATTTAGGAAAGTAGAAACCACTTTAGGACATTTCAGCCAGGGGGGATTTAGTACTGGGATGTGTGATACCCAATGATTTGCTTGGACCTAATAGAGAACAGTGGAATAACTCAAAGGCTAGCAATAGCAGGAAGATGCTAAAACTCATAAGGCTGGACAGACAATGGATTGTTTGGAGGGAGCTAAAACAAAGGTTGTCAGAGCTGTTTCTGCAGGATTTGGAGTTGTAGAGATGTGGCCATTCCAGGCGATGCTTCTAAGGCAGAAAGAATGAGAAAATTATCTGTTTTCCCCTTCTTCTTTCTCTCCAGTCTAGCCCAAGTGAGAAGAGAGCCTGACAACGAAATTAGTAAGAGAAAGGCTGGGAACATACCTGAAAGCAAACAGACGATGATATTTGCACATTTCTCAAAAATGTGTTTCAGACCATAAGGAAAACTTTGGGCCAGGTAGAAATAGAATGTAGACATTTGTGAGATTAAGGTCCTGTGTTTCTCCAGCCCAACTTTGTGAGCATACTCAGTCATATCTGATTCTTTGCAACCCCATTGACTGTAGTCCCCCAGGCTCCTCTGTCTATGGGGATTCTCCAGGCAAGAATGTTGGAGTGGGTTTCTATTTCCTTCCCCAGGGGATCTTTCCAGACCAGGGATTGAATTCCTGTATCCTGCATTGCAGGTGGGTTCTTTACCACTGCATCTGGGAAGCCCTAGCCCAGCCTTGCCTAGGGACAAAACTACTGTAACAAGTCACAGTCTCTCTATCTCTGACCCCCTGAATAAATATTATGGGAATCCCAGTCCTGTTGCCAGTCCCTCCAAGAGAGAGAGGTATTTTTTATGCTTGAAATACAGTCCTTGCCTAAAAGTATGTATTCTTTCCTTCTTCCTCTTCTGTACTGAGGGGCACCAAGGTCAGGTGACTGGGCACTTGACACTTTTTACTGATAAACTCATAGGTCCCTGACTCTGTCTTTCCCATTCTAGATTAGGTTTTGGTCATGTTCTCCCATTCCTTTTATCTACAGCATGGACTCCTGAGACCCTCCCACATTGCCTCTGCTGCTGCTGCTTACACATTCACACCAAAGGCTATAAGAACCAGTCTTCTTCCTTTCTGACCTGAATCAGGCAACAAAACATCTATTTATCATAGCATCATCACGTGTTCCACCCCTAAAATTCGAGGAACCTGTTATAAGAGTACAGATGGTGTCCTACTTATCATACTGGTGGCTGACAAATGCATGCTCATGATAACTGGAAAAGGCTGATTCAAATGTACAATTCTCAAATGTCTCCAGAGTTTCCAACTGGAACGTGGTAGCACAGGGGGAGAGCTATCTTTGATCCTGCCCCACTTCTTTCACCATCCCCTCACCTCATTTCTCCCCCTGGGGGCTGCCCAGGCGTGTGTGTGAAATGGTGTAGTCCACACGCCTAAGCCTGTTCATAACAACTTCCTCTTCTTGCATCTAAAGGTGTAGGTACTGCCTATCAGAACACAGTGTAACAAAATTTGACTGGATGCCTCACTGGACTATAAAGCCTATGAGGCCAATGCTCAGATCCATGACCCACAGAAAATGTGAGATAATAAATGTGTGTTATTTTAAGCTGCTAAATTTGTGGTAATATTTTAATGCAGCACTGGATAATGAGTGAGGGGAGAGTCTATGTTAATTTGTTCATCTAGCATTTAGTGTGCAAATAAACATTTCCTACAGAAATTAATTCATCAAATGTTTATTATGCACCACCAAGTATCAAGAAATACTTTAAGAATGTCCAACACAAACAAAACTCCTTTTGTCCAAGAAGACAAAACTTGTATACCAATAAGTACAGGAGATCAACAATGAAGCTGCTGCTATGAGAATACAGGGAAATGTAGAGCAGGCAGGTATAAATATTGGAGTTAATTAGGTGCTTGTTGTAAAGTGGGAGTAAGTTTGGATGTTTCACTTGATAGTGTAACACGTTTTTATTACCAAGTGAGATGCAGAGTAACAGAGAAACACAACTAGACAGAGGGCTCTATTTCCAGTGATCTGGCATTGGATAGTGTCCAACTCTTTGCGACCCCATGGACTGTAGCCTACCAGGCTCCTCCCTCCATGGGATTCTCCAGGCGAGAGTACTGGCATGGGTTGCCATTTCCTTCTCCAGGGGATCTTCCCGACCCAGTGATCAAACCCGGGTCTCCCGCATTGCAGGCAGACACTTTAACCTCTGAGCCACCAGGGAAGCCCTTGGATGTCTTTAGTTGCAGAAACTGAAACTTACATATTCCTGGGGTTTCATGAGAGTTGTGGAATAGCTCTTATATGATTGATCCTTGGCACCATGTTCACCTATTCACCAGGAGCATCTTTGTTATTGATCCTTGAGAAAAATTGAGCACTCTCAGAGTTGAAAGATCTGAGCTTTGAGGTTAGGAAGTTTTGTTCCTCTCAAAAGGTCAGAAGGCTGGATGAAAGTAATTGCTATTTAATATATTTATTTAGATGATTAAGAATTTCCTGAGGATTAACCTAAGTGCCTTATATACTGTTATCTTTGACTTTGTTTCTAGTATGAGACATTTTCAAGAAATTATAAGGAAATGTCTTGGTTTACAGCCCAATTTATGTACTGATCTTTCACAACTAAAACATTAGGCTGAAACCTCCTCAGTGGCAGCAGGGTCAAAAGTCTGAACTCTGAATATCTGAAGTCGTTGCTCTCATGGGAAATAGAAATGCACTTTAGTCCATGAAAACAGAGAGAAAGAAAAAACCCATTTCTTCCTAATGATGTGTGTGTGCCTTTTGTAGAGATGTCTGAAAACAACCTGCTGGGCTTTGACTCCCATTTGAAGTTCAAACATGATGCCTGTGGTATAAATTACAAAGCTTTTATTGTGTCATTTTTATGAAGGAGAATGATACATACTATGCTTTAAATTATAGTAATGACCCGCTTATTCAGAGGTTGAATTTATGACAACCTCTACCCTTGGGAACTCAGCCCAAACTTAGAAGGAAGAAAAATCAGCCTTGAAGGCTGACATAGTGGTTACAAAGGCATACACTTCACTCCTAGGGGCAGGGCCTTATTGGCCTCCCTTTAACAAACAAGTTTTTTAACAAGCTTGGTTATCTGGCTTCCTAGCTCACAGAAGACAAGAAATGACAAACTAGAAAAGAGGTAGAGAAGAAAGTATTGGAGGTGGCCATCAAAATAGCCCCTGGTGACTCATAGTCTGGCAGGAAAGGCACAGACTGAAGCTAAAAGGCAGAAACAGCTCAGATTTGCCACCCTGACCAATAAGGACCGTACATTATCCAGAAAATACATAATGATGTTCAGCATCCCCTGTTTAAGAAGTAAAGAAGTCATGTGTAGCTGTGTAACACTTTGATAGGAAATTGTAGTTTTCAATTCCTTCTACTTCTTTCCTTCTTCTTATCATTGAAATAGCATGAAAGTTATCTGTGTTGCTATGCTGTGCAGGCAAGAGATGGTACAGAAAGAGAAGAGTCAAATTCCTGGCTTTTGAGCTCTTGTGCATACTTTTATATATCTATAGCAGAGATAAAAAGTCTTAAAAGTCACAGCTTTCGCTTGAAAGAGCCATGGACTCAGGTCAGAATAATAAATTTTATGAATTCCGAAAACTTGGCTTTAAATAGTAAGGCCAGAATCTTGGAAGATTCAGTGCATAGAATTTGAACTATAACTGCTAGAAGGGGAAGCATGTTTGATGAGGTAAACACCATTTTCCTGGCCAGAAAGGATAAGAGAATTGGACGGAATATGTGACTTCAGCTTAGATACACTTTGGGTGCCTGAGAAGGGCCCAGTGCCCCCGTTCTGCTTTGGTGAGTCTTGGGGAAGGCGGCAGTGATTAAAATCTCACATAGATGCGGGAGGTCTGAGAGCAGTGTCTTTTGCTTTAGGGTGTAGAGTAGGAACTCTGTGAGATTTAGGTAAATTAAGCCATGTGTCCAGCATGATAAAGTAGCTGTATGTCAGTGAATTTTTCAAGACATAGTCTTCCCTAATGCAGTGTGAGGATCCATCAAAAAAGCTCATGGCCCAGTCCCCTCCCGAGATCCCCTGAGGGCAGAGAGATGAGCCTGTGCCCCTGGTGCACGTCACTGTGTCAGGAGGTCATGTGTGTAAACCTGGCTGCTGTAGGGAGAGGCCAGAGAGATGAGGCTGGCTCAGGAAAGGGCAGTCGGTAGAGGTGGTGGTGCCCACCTCTCCCCAGCCCCCTCCTCTTTGACTTAAGCCCAACAGATCCCCAGCGAGAAGGAAGGGAGGGATGGGAAGGGAGAGTCATGGAGAACTGAGGAGTTGCTCAGAAGAGACTGAATTTCATACTGGAAAGACTGCGTTACCTTTAACTGGCAAAGATGAGAAAACAGAGACTCATAAGGAATAAGGTAAATTTAGTTATTGAGAAGCAAAGGATGTTATAAATTTGTGTACATCCAGAATGTATTCTAAAAGATTTAAAAAGATCTTCACTTAAAATGGTTAAGATGGAAAAGAAAAAGGGTTCTGGCATTTCACCTTTATAGTATCTCATCTCCTCACAGTGTCTCTCTCTCAAAAAAAAAAAGCCAAACAAACAAATCCTCCACATATAATATAGTAAAAGTATTTTTAACAGCAGCTCACCCTTATTTTTTGTGGTAAAGTCCAAAGTACATTGCCCTGGGAGATGCTGTGTTTTTGAGAACAGAAAAGCTTGCAGGCCACAAGTGGTTAAATGAGCGTGAAGCACCATAATGTATATGGTGCCAATACTAAGAATGCTGTTTGTGTTCAAGAAAGGAGGTGTGTTGTCACCTGTTTCCATCTGTAGATGCGTCTAGATCATATATACAGCCTATGCATTATCTCTGCATGTGCATATGATAGCAAGGAAATGCATTTTTTTTAGATAGTCCCAGTCCTCCCAGTCCTCCTCTGCTCAGCAGCAGTTTTCATATGTGATTAACATCCAGATAGCGTTTTCCACATTAACCTTGTGATGTCTGATAGGGAGGACAGAGACGGATACTGCCTTGCTCAAATGTGTACACATAATCCATGATGAATAACTGCAGCTCCTCAGTGACCATGACGGAACATCACAAGCAAAGTGAGGACCAGGTTGAGAAAGACACTAAGTCCAAAAAGCAATATTTAACGATTTGTCTAAGCATGCAGTTCAAAACACCAGCAAAATTCCTCCCTGCTTGGTCTAACCCAGGCATGTCATTCTGTACCCAAAGAGACTCAGCCACAGCTGTCCTGAATATCCCTTTCCCATGGGGCATTGGTTTAGATAGGGCTTCCTAAATGGCGCTAGTGGTAACGAACCTGCCTGCCAGTACAGGAGATCTAAGAGACTAGGGTTCAATCCCTGTGTCAGGAAGATCCCTGGGAGGAGGGTACGGCAACCCACTTCAGCATTCTTGCCTGGGAAATCCCACGGACAGAGGAGCCTGATGGGTTATAGTCCATAGGGTCATGAAGAGTTGGGCATGACTAAAGTGATTTAGCATAGTAGAGCATGACATAGACAAAGATCTGCTAGAGTTTTCTCTACAGGAGAGAAGACACAGATTCTCTCTTTTTTTAAAAAATTAATTTATTTTTAGTGACATAGATTCTCTTGTCTGAAACTGCAAAATTCAGTGAAAAGTTATTTTAAGATGAAAAGGAACAAATTAAAGAACTTAACATTTCATGAAATTCTACAAATAGAGAAACGTGGCTTTGGGATTGGAATGGTTAATCTTATATATTGTGTGGAATTCTAATGGGGAAGATTGGTAAAGGGAGACAAAAATGATAAGCTCTTGAATTAATTACATTGGTGAGAAAGAAAAAGGTAAGAAAAGTGAAAAAATTGCAGAGGAAGAATCTATAAAGCTTGAGAATTTACAGAATATGAAGACAGTAAAAGATGTGATTTTGAGTTTTTATGCAAGGGTGTTTGGATGGATGTTGTCACTTACACACCAAGGAAACTGGGGGAGGAAGTAGTTATCAAAGAGAGTAGGAAATGCGTTTATTTCCTATACATGGAATTTAAGTTGCGGGGGCAGCACAGAGAGCAGGTCTTGCAGGTAGATTTTGTGGCTCGGGGGAGTGTCACCTGCAATGCCACAGCCATAGATTTGTGTTGTCTGCATTGACGTTGTAGCTGAAGGTGTGTAGTATATGAGATCTGCCAGAGGGGAGAAGCTAGAGAATTCTGAGCAACTATTTGGAGATGAGAAGTTCTCTCATTAAAGGAGAGACGCTTTGTTCAGAAAACAGGGGTTGATTTCAAGAAGGAAGTGATAGAGTGTCAGGATGTGAATGAATTTTGTTCATTATGCTGATTATATCAATGGGGTAAAGTGTTGAAATCTGCATTAGTATAAGACTTAGTGTTTTTTGTTACACAAAAAAGAAACCTCCCTACTAAAAATTCCAAATAAAATGATGGTTGATTTAAGTTGTTTTACCGAAGGATTATTTGTCTTCCTTCCCTCCCTCCTTTTTGCAAATTGTTCTTCTGGGTTTGGACCTCTAATTCTGGAGTTTTGAGTCTCTAACACTTTATGTCAGGGGTCCCCAACCTCTAGGATCTAATGCCTGATGAACTAAGGTGGAGCTGATATAACAGAAATAAAGTGCACAACAATTATAATATGCTTGAATCATCCCCAAACCATCCCTCCCCACCCTGGTCCATGGAGAAATTGTTTTCCGTGAAACCAATCTCCGGTGCCAAAAAGGTTGGGGACTGCAGCTCTGTGTGATGGATGTAGTCTTTCTCTTGCTCTTTTCCACTTCCATGTGCAAAAAATAACCTAAATGTTCTTTAAGCTCCTCTGATGTTCATATCAGTAAGAAATCGCTGTTTTGAATATAGTGTAGTGAGTTGCCTTCATTTTTTTATTAATGAATTGAGGCAAAATGCACATAAACATAAAAATACCAACTTAATAATTTCTAAGTCTAATTTAGTGGTAACTATATTGCACCCTTTTGTGTAACAGATCTCTAGAACTTTTCATCTTGAGAAACAGAAACTCTCTACCCATTGAATAACAGTTCGCCTACTCTCTTTTGACTACTTTAGATACCTCATGTGAGATGAATCATGCAATATTTGTCTTTTTTGGTGACTGACTTCATTTAGCAATGTCCTCAAAATTCATCTTTGATATCAAATATTATAAATTTTCCTTCCTTTTTTAAGGCTAAATAATATTCCATTGCACATATGTACCACATTTTGTTTACCCACACATACATCAGTTAACATTTAGGTTTTTCACTTTTGGCTATTGTGAATAATGCTTCAATGAATGTAACTGTGCAAATATCTCACTGGGATTCTGTTTATAGTTCTTTCACATAGATACCCAAAAGTGAGATTGCTAGGTCATAGGGTAATTCTGTTTTTAATTTTTTGAGGACCCTCCATCCTGGTTTTCATGGTTGTTACACCATTTTACATTCTCACCAACAGTACACAAGGGTTCCAATTTCTCCACATCCTCACCAGTACTTATTTTCTGCTTTTATGATAGTGGCATCCTAATGAGGGCTTCCCAGGTGGTGCAGCAGGAGATGCAAGAAACATGGATTTGATCCCTGGGTTGGAAAAACCCCTGGAGGAGGGCATGGCAACCCACTCCAGTATTCTTGCCTGGAAAATTCCATGGACAGAGGAGCCTGGCAGGCTACAGTCCCTGGGGTCACAAAGAGTCAGACATGACTGAGCACATTCACACATCCTAATGGATCTGAGATGATAAATCACTGTGGTTTTGATTTTCATTTCTCTGATATTTATTGATGTTAATCATCTTTTCATATGCTTGTCAGCCATTTGTATATCTTCTTTGGACAAATGTCTATTTAAGTTCTTTGCCCATTCTTCGAGGTTTTTTTTTTTTTATTGTTGTTGAGTTGTAGGAGTTATTTATGTATTCTGAATATTAATTCCATATCAGATACAGAGTTTGCAAATATGTTTCCCATTCTATAATTTGTTTTTCACTCTGTTGATATTTCCTTTGCTGAGCAGAAGTTTCTAAGTTTTCTGTAGTTCTGTTTGACTATTTTTACTTTTCTGGCAGGTGGCTTTATTCCTTCTTTTAAAGTGGGACAATCGTATTACTGACTCTAAAATCATGTTTGCCCATTGACTAAGAGAGACAGACAGTATGCTAAGCTTCCCAGACCCCTACGGCCTGATATTTTCTCACCATTTTGGCAGTATGTCTTTACTTTTCCTCTATGAGAGTGAGTTTATCAGGGGTGAATTCTGTAAGATCCTTGGAAGGTCATTCTTTGGCTATTCGGCAAGATGGGACATTATTTCTGCTGAGGGTATCATTGTTGGTTAAGAGTTGGGTCAGAAGACTGTAACTAATATATCTCTCAGCTGTAACACTTTCTTGTTACTTACTATATATGGCAACAAAATTCAATGAAGGGAAGAACCTCTTCCAAAGTCAATTAATTGGGAAAGGCAAATAGTCCAGAAATCACAGAGGAGTTGCATGTCATCCATCTATTGACTAGAGCTGCAAACAGAGCTGCTTAATGGACTGTAAGAAGTTGTCATTGCAAGCAGGCTTTTGCTCAGTTTACTAAATGTATTGACTGAAGGATATAAAGAAATCCCTTACAAACAGATTTAAATGCAAAGCAATTACAAAAACAGCCATCCATTTTTCTCTAATCTCAGGAGGGAGGGAGGAACAGCTGGTATAGCCATTCCCCTCAAGGCAAAGCGCACACAGCAACACCTTGGCTCCCCCTTTATCACCTGCCTGTTTAACCATGCTGCTTCCACTCACCACTTGATTGACGTGAGAGCCAGGATTCCTACTTTCTGTGAACCATCATTTCCCCACAAAAATAATTAAAAGTTCTGAGGATGAAATAAAACCTTCTAGTTATCCTTGCCTATAATTAAGGCATGTCCAACAACTTGGTCAGTAGTCCTGTTGTGTGACAAGTGTGCAACAAAACGAGTCTACATAAGCAGCTCATAGCCAAGCACCAACAAGGGGGCTTCCTTTAGGCTTGGACGTTCCATTAATAGCTAAAACAATGATATTGCCACAGTCAACTGTATATCAAACCTTGGAACTTCTGTTTGTTTTTGAAGTTGGCCACAGAAAATAATTCATATTGGTCCTATAACTCTTAACTTTCTTTAGAAAACATATCTTTAATTGAGCTCTGCCCTTCCATGTCTAAAACATTATCATTCTGGCCTCAACCACTAAGATTCTGTTGCCATCATAACTCTTCTTTATAATTTTATTGTTATCTAATCCATCTGAGCGCCTAAAATGAAGTCTATAGACTGGGTGACATACAAACAACAGAACTAACTTTCTCATGGTTCTGGAGGATGAAGTCCAAAACCAGCGTGCTATAGATTCAGTGTCTGGTAAGGGCCCACTTCTTGGTTTAGAGAAGGTTGTCTTTTTGCCAGGTTCTCACAGGGCAGAGGGTACAAGAGAGCTCTCTGGAGTCTTTTATATAAGGGTACTAGGCCCAGTGTTGAGGGCTCTACAAAGGCCCCGCCTCCAAATAGCATCACTTTGAGAGTTAGGATTTCACATATGCATTTTGTGGTGACACAAACGTTCAGTCTATGGTGTGTATCGTCTGGCTGCTTTCATCTTTTCAGTGTTGATTGGAAAAATGTAAACATGGGTGTTGTCAGGTTTCCACAGCCTGCAGGATGATAGATAGTGATGTCCAGAACACATTTAAGTTATTTAGGTTAGTGATCATGCTCCAGTGTGATTCACAGATGTTACTCTAAGATGCCTCCATTCTATAAGAGGAATAAGTAATGATTTCATGAGAAACACTACTTGGAAATTTGAAAGTACCATGTAAATACAAAGAGTAAATTTTTCTGTTCCAACATTGGAGCAAATTAGATTGACTGTTGTGATACAAAATAAAATGAATATTTTACCAGAAGGATACATGTGGTCAAGAAAATATGATTTTGAGGAATTATTTAGTACCTCTTATAAAATCATTTTTCTGATGATGAAAACACTTTATGAAGAACAAATGAAAAAAAATGAGTGCTGCAGTGAAATAGGAACACCGACAAGTCTGCGTTGAAATTCTATTAACAAGATGAAGTGTGGTTCAGGTGTCTTACAGCTGCCAACAGTGAGAGTTTTCTTAGCCCTTGGAATGCTGTTTGAATGCTTGTTAAATGGAAAACCCTTTGAAAGGAGGTTAGTATGATTGGCACTATATGGAAATTAACCCTCAGAGGTAACCCAATTCTTAATGCTTAAACCAAGGGACTGACCACTTGATTTATAATTTAACACAAATTTTAAATTTCAGTTAGGAGAAGTATGACTTGAAGATTTTTTTTTAACATTTCTTAGTTTAAAATAATTATGATTCACAGAAGTTTTAAATAAAGTACACAGATAAGTGCCATGCATCTTTCACTTGACTTCCCCATATGTTAACATCTTGCACAACTATTGGGCAATAGCTAAACTAAGAAGCTGGCGTTGGTACAATCAATAGAGCTTTGTCAGACCTCATCAGTTACATGTGTATAAAGGTTTTCTCAGGAAATTTTTATGACTTTATTGTAATTCTTCAGATGGTCTAGATCTAGAGCTTTTAAACCTAAAAATCACATCTTCTGTAAAATGGGCAAAAAGGATCTTGGAGAAATAGCAGTGAGTGGTCTTAAAGAGAGATCTTATTAATAGTTCCCTGCTCAGGAATTGAACCTGGGTAGAGGCAATGGCACTGCACTCCAGTACTCTTGCCTGGATGAGGAGCCTGGTAGGCTGCACTGCATAGGGTCACGAAGAGTCAGACGTGACTGAGAGACTTCACTTTCACTTTTCACTTTCATGCATTGGAGAAGGAAATGGCAACCCACTCCAGTGTTCTTGCCTGGAGAATCCCAGGGATAGGGGAGCCTGGTGGGCTTCCATCTATGGGGCCACACAGAGTGGGACACGACTGAAGCAACTTAGGAGCAGCAGCAGCAGTCTGGATGAAGTCTGAACCAGGTGGCTCAGATGATAAAGTATCTGCCTGCAATACGGGAGACCTGGGTTCAATCCCTAGGTTGAGAAGATCCACTGGAGAAGGGAATGGCAACCCACTCCGGTATTCTTGGCTGGATAATCCGATGGACAGAGGAACCTGGCAGGCTACAGTCAATGGCATTTCAAAGAGTTGGATTGGACTGAGCAATTAACATTTTCTTTCAGCTTGGATGAAAGCCAGGAATCCTAGCTGCTAGACCACCACAGGCTAGAGACTGGAAGTAAAATTCCCTTGCTTCTTGCCCCATTTAACAGCAAGAATGTTTCAAGGAGGCAAAAACTGTAAAAACAGGTACAAAATCATTAGAGATACAGTACAACAGGTTGGGGAATACATAGAGAAACAGTGTTTATTTAAGACAGAAGCAAGGCAGAAATGCACATCCAAAGAGAGAGTATGTGGGTGGCCTCCCTAATGCAGTAAAGAGGTGATTTAAATCACTTATACAGAGCAGTTCTTCCTGGTCTTTGTTTACCTTTGGCTAATTATCTTGTTTCTTTTTCCACAACTGACTGGTTTGAGGACCCTGCCCTACATGTGTGGGCTGCTTTTTGCTAAGATGGATTCCACTGCAAAGGCTTCTGCGGGGTTTTGTTGTCACCTATTATGGGGTGGCACCCCCTCCTTCCAGACCCCCAAGTAGTGTTTCTGGGCCTGTGCAGTCAGGGGAAGTTCCTTGACCTCAGGAGTGGTCATCTTGTCTTGTTATTCCAGCAGAGCTCAGCTTTTGCCACTAGCTTTGTCCTTGGAGTGTCTGGGGGAAAACAAGGCTTCAATTTCACTCCACTTGACAAACACCAGCTGTTCATCCATCTATCTCCTACCTCAAAAGCACAAACTGATTTTTATTTTCTTGAAAAAGCTGCATATAGAGTATGTTGTAACCTCAAATAATCCACTGCTGAATCACTCAGAAAGAACTGCCAGCAAGTCTTCCCTGATTTGATCCTGATCAAACCAGCCAAAATTGTAGGAGCCTATCCCTTTATTCATTAGACTAAGTTTACTTCAATTAAGAAGGGTAACTGAGAAGCACTCTTTGATAGCATTTATGGGATGATTTATTTTCTATAGTATTAGTCATTCATTTAAAATATTTTGGTTTTCATTTTTTAAGGTGTGTTCAGATTATTTTTGCTCTGTGGTATATGGTATTATCTATTTTTATCTATTTATAACTTGGTTTAGGTGTTTGTGTTATGACTGGAAGTTTTGTGTGACATTGTATATCCTTTGTTTATTCTTCTTGTTCCTATTGACATTGTTAGGGTGTTCAGCCTGGCACACTGTAGGAAAGCAATACATATTGTTGGAAATGAATAGCTCTTTGACTTCCTGTTGGAACCAGATGCTTTATTTTTCTCCTAAGTTTTCTGTAGCCATTAAGGTTCTCTGGCTCCTGTCATCAAGTACCGTGAGGCCCAGACCCAGAAACAATCTCTTTGGAGTAACAAATAAATGAGCTCTTATCTTCTTAATTCTTCCACTTACGAGCATCTCATCACAGATTTTCAAACTCTTCATTCGGTTAACTTATTTAAGGGACTTCCTTTTTCTTTATCAATTCCTTTTATATCTAATGCTGAATTATCTATGAGACTCTCAGTAAGTCACTTTACCCTTTAGGGTTATTTTTTATCTAAAAATGGAGTTTGAATCATCTTAACTTTTCTTGTGTAATTTAGTGGTTAATTTGTTAATTGTAACTCCTTTCAGTATATGGTTATTCTATAATTTATTTAAGCATTTTTCTATGGGTGCTTATTTGGGTTGTTTCCAGTCTTAACCGTGTGCTTAATACATTTCAAATATATTATTCAAGTCTGGTAGATTTAATGTCAATGCTACTGAGGACAGAGGATTAAAATATTGCTACTTAGGTAAGAGTTGAATAAATTACTTCCTTCAGCCTTCTCTCTCCACCCAATTAACTGCTTTTATTTCTCTTTCTACTTTTGCGATCCTTTTAATTTATGTATTCTAGCTCTCTTTTTTTTCTATCTTTCTAATCTCACTTGCTGCTGTTCATTTAGATTGAACAAGAGTCAGGAATCCCTAAGTTCTGAAAGAGTTAATATATTAAGAGAAAGTTATATTTAGTTTATTCAGGTTTTTATATTATTTTATATTGATTGAATATTAATGTTTGTAGTTCTCTCCATGAAACTCCTTTCAACATTTCTAAAACCAAGAATGTGACTTGAGTTTTCTTTGTACTATCCTCCCAAATTAAAGCATCTAGTAACAGTGGTCTGAGAAAGTTACAGAGTAAAGTAAACCAAGAAACGTCTGATAGTTGAATAAGCAATAGAATAAACTCTTACCTGTTGCTCTTACCTTAGTAGCGTTTAGCTTTTATTTATCATTGAAAAAATGTACTGGAGGCTGGAAATAGATAATAAAGAGGCACAACTACTGGTGAAGGAGTTTTGGAGACTGTGTTTACACTATTAGTTTCATCTTAGTTATCTCACCCCATTCCTTCTCGCCTCTGCTCTCAACTTCCCAATTTTTCCATCAGGAAATACAATATGATGATGAAGAATGATAGCTGGCAAATAAACTGACCATTTGAAGATTCAATTTCTTCCTCTGTGGATGGAGATAATGCAGTTTCCCTATTAATATTCTTAAAGAGTGTAGCACAGTGACCAAAATGTTGTGATAGCTAAAAGAAACACTGTAAGTGCTGACTCATTAAAAGAAATGTTAGAAAATGAATGACACATGCTTTACCCTTGAGGCTCCAAAAGCTAGTGGAGTGAATATCTTCCTATCTATTAATATCTTTATATCCATCCATCTATATACATCGTTATAAAAAGAATTAAATATATTGGAAATACAAATGAAGTGCTATTAGAAACAGAGGAAAAGGTGATTGATTTTGCCTAGGGAGAAAATAACTAGAGCAGGTTTAACAAAGGAAGTGATATTCACAACAGATTTTGAAAAATAATTCAAGTTTTCGATAGAGAATTTCAGGGATGAGAAAGGCCATTGTGTCCACAGAGAGAAAAAATATTAATGTTGGGTGAAAGACATTGGCATATTTGTAGACTGAGAACAAGAAGTCAACAGAGAGGTAGAGGTTGGATGGGGAGGCAGAAAAAAATCAAATTATATCCAGGGAAGTTAGGAGAGTACAAAATTTAGAGCTTATTTACAAAATAAGAAAACACTTTGCCATGGAAAAGAAAGGAAGGACCCTTAGCTTAGTTGCTAGGAAAGGAGGTAATTAAAGGAGGAGTTAAATTTAGAGGTGGAAGAGAGAAAAATTAGGTGGAAATGTTTTTCTTTAAAATTGTTTTGATATATTATAAAATGAGTGTGGGATGATTCTTGGAGGACTTGAAGAAAGTGATGACTGTTTAGATAAACCATTTGGCATGTCAACTCAGAATGAATGAAAAGAGAATAGAAATGACAGTTTGCTGGAGGTTATAAATTTCTCCCGGGTCAAGATCATTTCTTAATCTGTTAGATTTCCCCAGTTAGTTTTGACGTCTCTTGCAAAGACCACAGCTTGAGGCCATCAATACTCATGCACTACCTTCTGTATGCTAGGCGTGACATCAACAATAGCTGACATTTATTGTGTGTTTGCTATATGCAAAAGCAGTTTGAATCTGTTATTTAATCCTCCTAAAAACCTTTGAGGTAAATACTATTTTCTTTCCTTATTTCACATAAGAAATTATTGAAGTCAAAAAAGTCAAGGTCAGAAAGTTACAAATTAGCAAACCATAGCTGGAATGCAAGCAGTCTGGCTTCAGAGCATGTGCCCTTAACTTTTATGCTGTATATCCCTGCCCAACACATAGTTAACAAAACTGATATAGTCTATGCCCTTTGGAGCTTATAGTGTGGGCAGAAACCAACAACAAAAAATGCATATAAGTAAAATTAGAAAAAATAAGTAAAAATTATGGTAAACATTAGAAATAAAATCAGTAGAAGAAGCCAGTCAAGAGAAAAGCTGGGGACAGAATATTCTAGGCAGAAGAAAGAATACCTTAAGGATTTACAATGGGGAAGAGGTTGGTAGACCTGAAAGAATACTGGAGAATAAGAGGAGTGAGAAGCAAGAGGTAAAGATGGAGATATAGGTAGACACTGTATCTATTGAAGCTTTGAGAGCCATGGTAAGAAGTTAATACGTTGAGTGATTGTGGGAAATATTGTAGAAATTTAGCCAGGGAAGTGACACAATCTACTTTGCATTTCCCTGGCAGATTTCTGAAAAGAATGTATAGAAATGAGTTAAGATGGCAACTGGGAGGTGGCTGCCATAACAGATCAGGAAAAATATGATGGTAATTTTGACTAGGAAAATGGCCAAGGAGACTGAAAGAAAGGAAATGGTTCCATATATATTGTGAAGGAGGAATCAACCAGTCTTACAGAGGAGAGAGAGGGAAAAAGAGCTCTTGAGGATGACTTCTAGGGTTTTGGCTTGAGCAGCTTGGTGGCTAGAGGTATAATTTAAAAATGTGTGGAGATTGGAGGTATGGAAAGCTTTGAGATATGAATCAAGAGCTGATTTGGGGTATGTTAAATTTGGGGACTCTGACATATCCAAGTGGAGATGCTATGTTCAGTTCAGTTCAGTTGCTCAGTCGTGCCCGACTCTTTGCGGCCCCGTGTATCACAGCACGCCAGGCCTCCCTGTCCATCACCAACTCCTGGAGTTCACTCAGACTCATGTCCATCAGGTCGGTGATACCATCCAGCCATCTCATCCTCTGTCGCCCCCTTCTCCTCCTGCCCCCAGTTCCTCCCAGAATCAGGGTCTTTTCCATTGAGTCAACTCCTCACATGAGGTTGCCAAAGTATTGGAATTTCAGCTTCAGCATCAGTCCTTCCAGTGAACACCCAGGACTGATCTCCTTTAGGATGGACTGGTTGGATCTCCTTGCAGTCCAAGGGACTTTCAAGAGTCTTCTCCAACACCACAGTTCAAAAGCATCAATTCTTCGGCGCTCAGCTTTCTTCACAGTCCAACTCTCACATCCATACATGACCACTGGAAAAACCATAGCCTTTACTAAATGGACCTTTGCTGGCAAAGCAATGTCTCTGCTTTTGAATATGCTGTCTAGGTTGGTCATAACTTTTCTTCCAAGGAGTAAGCGTCTTTTAATTTCATGGCTGCAGTCACCATCTGCAGTGATTTTGGAGCCCAGAAAAATAAAGTCTGACACTGTTTCCACTGTTTCCCCATCTATTTCCCATGAAGTGATGGGACCAGATGCCATGATCTTCGTTTTCTGAATGTTGAGCTTTAAGCCAACTTTTTCACTCTCCATTTTCACTTTCATCAAGAGGCTTTTTAGTTCCTCTTCACTTTCTGCCATAAGGGTGGTATCATCTGCATATCTGAGGTTATTGATATTTCTCCCGGCAATCTTGATTCCAACTTGTGCTTCTTCCAGCCCAGCGTTTCTCATGATGTGCTTTGCATATAAGTTAAATAAGCAGGGTGACAATATACAGCCTTGATGTACTCCTTTTCCTATTTGGAAGCAGTCTGTTGTTCCATGTCTGGTTCTAACTGTCGCTTCCTGACCTGCATATAGGTTTCTCAAGAGTTATGTTATTGGATATGAAAATCTAAAACTTAGAGGGAATTCATACAACTGCTGAGTTCTGCATTCTGCTGAGAACTGGACAGTTGATAAGTGGTTTTTGAACCACAAACCAAATTTAGTAAGGTTTGGTTTGTGGCTACAATTCATTTGTAAAGTACATTCTTTGTTTCAATAATGAGTTCAGGGAAGATCTTAATTTCTTACTATTTTTCCGTGAGTCAAATAAAATTCTGTAATTATATCTTATCAGTGATTAATTAACTAACTAGAAATGTGATAGCAGGGTCTATGCTGTGTATGTAAGCATAGCACTGATTGACTATATCTTAGCAGGCATTTGAGGTCATGATAAACTCTGTTGTCAAGTTTTATACATACTAGCTCGTGTCATGGTGAAAGATATTCAACATACCATTTTGGCAAGTACATGGTATATACTAAGCCTGTGTGCATGTCCATTGTCTTTGACATTCTCAAACTAAAAAACAGACCACTGATAATTTGTGATTTGTTGTTTTCTACCAAAAATTAAAAAAAAAATCAACCTGGGACAGTATAATATTACACCTGTGCATGTATGAAACAAGGGTTTATACATCCTTTAAATCACTGGGCTTTAAAAGACCTGCAGGGTGTATACCTATCATGACTATCTTTCTGTTTCTTGATTCTCTCTGCAATGCTCTTGCCAAGGGGCCACCAGAAAATACTCAAATACCCCTGGTGTTTTACAGTTTTCCAACTACAGAAAGAGTCCCTTCTTTCATTCAGTTCAGTTCAGTCCTTCAGTTGTGTCCAACTCTTTGTGACCCCATGGACTGCAGCACACCAGGCCTCCCTGTTCATCACCAACTCCTGGAGCTTGCTCAAACTCATGTCCATTGAGTTGGTGATGCCATCCAACCATCTCATCCTCTGTCATTCCCTTCTCCTCCTGCCTTTAATGTTTGCCAGCATCAGGGTCTTTTTCAATAAGTAGTTCTTTGCCTCAGGTGGCCAAAGTATTGGCCAAAGTATTCTTTCATTGGAAAGTCCAAAATACTAGGAAGTTCCTTCAGTGAGTCAAAATTTGTCTCCTTCTTACTTCTGTCCTCTTCCTGTCTCCTGGAGACATGGAACAAAAGTGCACTTTCTTATTGTATGGAAATCTTTTGTGTGTCCCCTCTGTATTCTTGGCCAAGCATCCTCGTCTCCACATTCTTCCCATGGCGTGTTGTTAGTCCCTTTACCATCTTGGTTGGCCTCCAAGGGAAGCGTGTCTATAAGCATTACAGAATTAAACATAATGACCCATTGTGCTTCATCAGTATAGAATACTCTGGATTTATTACTTCCTAAATTGTAGATCTCCATTTCTGTTAATTCATCCTACAGTGGCACTGGTTTATTTGACAGGCACATTATGCCTTTACTTGAACTTCTAAAACAATGATAAAAATAATAGTGACAACAAAAAATGCCATTGATCTGATATACACCTTTCCCCATGATCAGAGCTGTTACATTTGAAACTTAGCAACAGAATTTGTCATGTCCTCAAACAGCAGGTGGACTGCTTGGCCAGTCAATATGCCAGGCACATTGTATGCAATATCTCAGGAATTTGAATTCATAGTTGACCTAACCCAATGTCTTTTTTTTTTTTTTTCATGCTCTACTAACTACACCTTCTAAACTCTATTCCTCTGGGTGACAAGGTCTTCAAATACTGGGACCTTATCTATTTTGTGCATCACTTTATCCCGAGTGCCTATAATAAATGACACATAATAGGTGCTTAGTAAATGGTGGCTCTAGTGGTAAAGAATCCACCAGACCATATAGGACACATAAGAGACGTGAGTTCAATGTCTAGGTCGGGAAGATCCCCTGGAGGAGGGCATGGCAATCCACTCCAGTATCTTGCTTGGAGAATCCCATGGACAGAGGAACCTGATGGGCTACAGTCCATAGGGTTGCACAGAGTTGGACACAATTGAAGTGACTTTGCACACACACAAATACTTATTAAAGGAAAAACAAACTAATTTTACTTACAGCCATATCTCTTTTTGTCATCTTGTCCATAGGAATATAATTTTATCACAATGTCTTGTTTAAATCATTGTGTATATTATTGGCCCTTTTAATAAATATATAATAGAAATTTTGCTAAGGAAGAAATAATTTGAATTGGACATGATCTTTCTTAATGGGTTATGAGTCACGTGTTAAGTAAAATTAAGGGAGTTTATAAACTCCCTGAAATTGTTTGCAAAATTTTGTTTGCATGTACATATTTTGGGAAGATAGCTATCCATCCTATATTTCAGTTATGCATCTAATGTTTTGGGGGCAAATGTATCCATAGCTTGAATCAGAATTTTGAAAGAGTCTCTTATCATTCAGGAAACGTTATCAACCTTGGAGTGAGTGGTGCCCACACACTTTTCTTTTACAGTTGGGTCCTGCCTGGAATTTAAGTTCATGCTGAGTGTACCTTGCCCCCTTTGAAAATTAGAATCACATTCACTGTCTTCAGTGCTCTGGGACTTTCATGTTTCCACAGTTCTCTAAAGATTACCCAAAGCAGTCTATCACCCTGAAATGAAAGTCTGTTCAGTAACCTGAAATATAGTTCTCTGGTCAAGAGATTTGAACTTATTTACAGCCTATAGATATCCCCTTACAAGCCCGTCTCTCATTTTGAGCTTCATTTCCCAGATAACCAATTGTTTGTTCTCCTCATTTTGGTCTAAATGTCTTTTCCTTCACAGTGAGTACAAAAGCAAAACAAGAGTCGAGCAGTTCGGTTTTCTCTTTGTTCTCTATCAACAATGCACCATCAGTTTCAAACAGCAGGTAGCCTCCTCCTTTGCGGCTGGGTTTCTTTCATCGGAGAAACTCACATTTGTAGGTGGCACACTAAGAAGTATGTGAGTGAGGCTGAAAAGGAGAGGGTGACAAAGCAATGCTGTTGTGGTTGTATGTGAGAGCCCCCCTGGGGTAAATGATCCAGGGATGTGTTGGCGTGTTCCTTACCCAGGTCACAGAACTGGGACAGAGACAAGATGTGCCAGAAGTGGAGGCAGGGGGTGGGTGTTAGCCATTCAGATACAAGCACATTCAGATGGCTCTTACCAGATTGCCATCAATTATCACTACCTTTCAGACTGTAAATTACTCAACAAACTAGGAAGGAAACCTCTGAGGGTTTGAGAACGTTGCTCATGTTTCCCTGTTCTAGATTCTTCTGCTTCTTAGGGGGTTCATTCTGTGCTTTCTGGGTGGTATGTTTGTTTTCCATGACATCTTCTTGCATCAGTGGACAGATATATACATGTGGGTATCTGACTTTGATCCCTTCACAACCATTCATGCCCTGTGCATCTTTCGCATCAGAGTTCACCCTCCCCGTTGCGATGAAAGTCTTCAACAAAACGAATGGAATTTCAGTGCTTTCTTCCCAGCTAAGTTAGTGCAGAATCAGTTCCCTATATCTAAGGAGACAAGTGTGCCACTGTGAGGAATATTTCTTAAATGCTGGACAAGTTTAATGACTTTAAACACAATTTAAAGTATGGCACTTTAAAAAGTCTTGAACATGAATGCCCTAGTTTGCCATAAGAAAGCAAACTCACCAACCAAATCCAGCTACTTAACTAACCAAATAAACCAGCCAACAAACAAAAGACAGTGAGAAAAATGAAATTAGAGAAAGAAGTTGAAAGAAAATTATTTTCACCCATAACTCTTTTCTGATCAGCACAGATTTGATGGTAGAAGGTTTGTATGTTTAGGGATTATTTGGAATACATTTAATTAAGAAGAGGTTTGTTTGGAAGTCTGATGACTTCGGGAGTAGATAAGGCCCTGGTGATAGATATGAATGTAAGAAAAACCAATGCTACGGTAGTTTGTTGAAGGTTTGCTGAGTATGTTGGATATATGACCTTTTGGAAAGTGAGGAACATAGAAACAGCTATTTTGGATTTTTTGTTTATATTGTTTGAAAATACAGCAATTCACACACACACCCACACACACCTGCACACACCCCACTTACTCTTCTCTTTCCTCTTGGGAAGCGTCTTGGAAGCTCTGTGAGTTTCATAAACGCATTTTTCCTGCAAAGATCTTGAAATGAATTTTATAGGAGTCTGTAGTGGAAAACATTAACACGCTTCAGAGTATGACTGAATTTGGCACCTGTAATAAATTTCCAGTGTCATTCTCTGAACCTGATAGGCCTTGCTAGAATTTTAATAGCTTCTCCACAAACCTGTAAATACAACTAAAGTGTCTGTCACCTTTAGAAAATAATCATTCTGACATGCTTTATTCACTTACAACTCATTTGACACATTTTCAGTTACATTTAAATGTGAGCTTCATTTAGTTCCTCATTTCACATAGCAAAGGTTAGCTATTCATTACATAAGTTGTTTCCAGAGATAGAAAGACCCAGATCAACAGAATTAGAATACAATGTGAATATGGTATTCTTGTTAAATCTTCTGTGTTCAAAATATATTTGCAATTAATTACAAATGTCTCTAATGGGATTTCAGGCTAATGGAAATATCAGTATTGATTGTTTCACTACACACTTGCTTTCTCCCCTCAAAAGCATCATTTCTTTTTCTCATTAAGGAATATTTTATATTTGAAGACTTGCAGTTTTTGGAAAGGAAGAAGAGAGCTGAATCATTATTCTGATCTTGCATTTGAAATCTTCAGTTTGAAATATTTTTCCTTCCATTTCAATTTGTGAAGGCATAGAAAGACTTCACGTGTTGAAGGCATTAGCTAAGTCATTTCAGAGCTAGAATGATTTGGCAATCTATTGAAGACACAGATGAACCAGGATCTCAACTTTCCCCTTCTTATTTGGGGCTGAGGGAAACTCAGAAAGAAGACAAAAACACAAATTGGCTAGCTTTTCACTTAGTGATTAGTTTACCACTGCCAAACTCCAGTCTCTTGAAGACTAATGCTCCTTCTTGCCACCAGACCCCTGATGCATGTCTTGGCAGATGGTTTGGATGCTCTAGTACTGAGGTCTACTTGCTGGGCAGCTCGGTGACTGGGGACTATGGCTGACAATCAACTTACAGTATCTAGGTGGACACAAAGAGTGATTTCAGCTTCCTCCAGGTAGAGCATGATGTTTTGAAGAGGTCTCAGAATAGGATCTTGTTCACTCTCAAGCACAGGTGGCCAGGCTCTTTGCTAAATAGGTGTGTAAATTGTTAAATTAAACAAGGGGGCTGTTAGACTGAGGTGGTTCTAATATCTTAGCAGTGTAGGTCAGCAAACCAAAACCTAAGCCTGAAAATCCTCAAGGTTAAGAAATTAAACCTGAGAATAAGGAACACGCTATGGCTCACCAAAGATTTCCTTGCTTTGCTTCTGCCTTTTCTCTATAAAAGTCTTTCGCAGAACTCCTGTTGGTGGAGAGCTTTCAACTACTTCTGGTTTTGGTGCTGCCCTATTCAAATTGATTTTTGCTCTAATCAAACTCTTAAACTGAAACATATTAAAATTTTATCTTTTAACAAAATGTATTATTTTCCTAAGGCTTCTCTCAGCCATTTGCAGAAAAGGGAAGGGGAGAGGGGAAGAGAGGAAAATGTAGGGTTGGGGGGCTCTTAATCTTATACAATTGCTCTGCAGAGAATGACAATCAGAGCACATCAGGCCTCAGCTTCACAAGAAAATGCTCTCTAGATTAAATCTTTATATGAGGAAAAGTTCTCCAAAAAGTAAGGGAATGATTCTTCCTCCTAGGCACAGTGTAGGAAAGGAACTTAAAGGAAGATTGTTCATTATAGAGTGATGCTTGTTAAACTACATTTGAACTGGCCTTTGGATTTTCCAAAGTGCTTTTATTTTTCATAATTCCCATTTGTCCTGTAAAACAGCTCTGTGAAGTAAGGAAAAGGCAAGTGTTCTTCTCAGACGTGGAAAGAGAACTCTGAAACACCAAAGTAGGCTTTCTGAAGCTTGTTTCCTCGCTTCCCTGGAGGAGCTGTGAAAGAGAAAGCTAAAATGCTCTCATGGTGAACACAGTAGGACCACATCACTTATTCCTTTATGTCAGATACTGGCTGTATTTTCTTACTTCTACCGTCGCTCTCCCCACCACATCACTCTGGCACACACACTTCAAACAGCATGCCATGTGAACAGCTGGGCATCCATATGCAAAAACAACACAACCCTCCAAGCCCCCCAAACCTAGACACACCATATTTAACCAAAATGGGTCATAGACACAAATGTGAAATGCAGAATTATGCAACTTCTAGAAGAAAATATAGGATAAAATATCTATGTGATTTGGGGTTTGCAAATGAGTTTTTAGATGGAACACCAAAAGTTTGTTCCATGAAATCAAAATTTGATTTATTAGATATTATTAAAATTAAAACTCTGTGAGAGACTCTGTCAAGAGAATAAAAAGATAAGTCAGTGACGAGGAGAGAATAAAAAGATGTCAATGACTAGGAGAAAATATTTACGAACCACATATCTGATCCAAGGTTTATAGTCAAAACATACAAAACTCCTAAATTCAACAGTAAGAAAACAAAAAAGCCCAATTAAAATTGGCATAAGAGCTGAATATACACCTCACCAAAGAAGATATACAGGTGGCAAATAAATGTGTGAAAAGATGCTTTACATTATTTGTGTGTTTAAAGAGCAGTGAGATAACACTACACATATATTAGAGTGTTAATATCCAAAAGCCAATAATATCAATTATTCCTGCAGAGCAGCAGGAACTCATGTTGATTGTTGGTAGGAATACAAAATCATATAGCCATTTTTGAATATGATTTGGCAATTTCTTACAAAGCCAACCTTGGTCTTGGCACACCATCTAGCAGTTGGGATCTTAAGTGTTTACCTAGTTGATCTGAAATTTTATGTCCACATACAAATTTGCATTGTGAGTGTTTGTAGTAGTTTTATTTTGTATTTTTTTGTTTGTTTTAAAATTTAATAGTTAAACTTATTTATTTTTAATTGAATAATAATTGCTTTACAATATTATGTTGGTATCTGCCATATATCAACATAAATCACCATAAGTATACATACATTCCCTTCCTCTGAGCCTTCCTCCCACCTCCTACCCCATCCCACCCCTTGAGGTTGTTACAGAGCCCTGGTTTGAGTTCCCTGAATCATAGAGGAAATTCCCATGGCCTATCTATTTTACATATGGTAGTGTATAGGTTTCCATGTTACTCTCTCCATTTGTCCCATTCTCTCCTTCTTCCAGGATGTCTGACTCTCGGTGGGTGATCACACCATCATGGTTATCTGGGTCATGAAGATCTTTTTTGTATAGTTCTGTGTATTCTTGCTATTTCTTCTCAATATCTTCTGCTTCTGTTAGGTCCATACTATTTCTGTCCTTTATTGTGCTCATCTTTGCATGAAATGTTCCCTTATCTCTAATTTTCTTGAAGAGATCTCTGCTGCTGCTGCTAAGTCGCTTCAGTCGTGTCCGACTCTGTGTGACCCCATAGACAGCAGCCCACTAGGCTCCTCTGTCTAGTCTCTCCCATTCTATTGTTTTCCTCTATTTCTTTGCATTGATCACTGAGGAAGGCTTTCTTAACTTTCCTTGCTATTCTTTGGAACTCTGCGTTCATATATATATATATATATATTTCCTTTTCTCCTTTGCCTTTAGCTTCTCTTCTCATAGCTGTTTGTAAGGCTTCATCAGACAACCATTTTGCCTTTCTTTTCCTTGGGCATGGTCTTGATCACTGCCTCCTGTACAATGTCATGAACCTCCATCCATAGTTCTTCAGGTATTCTATCTATTAGATCTAATCCCTTGAATCTATTTGCCACTTCTACTGTATAATCATAAGGGATTTGATTTAGGTAATACCTGAATGGTCTAGTGGTTTTCCCTACTTTCTTCAATTTAAATCTGAATTTGGCAATAAGGAGTTCATGATCTGAGCCAAAGTCAGCTCTCTTTATTTATTTATTTTTGGGAGGGGGAGAGGGTCTCCAAAATCACTGAAGATGGTGCTTGCAGCCATGAAATTAAAAGATGCTTGCTCCTTGGAAGAAAGGCTATGACCAACCTAGACAGGATATTAAAAAGCACAGACATTACTTTGCCAACAAAGGTCTGTCTAGTCAAAGCTATGGTTTTTCCAGTAGTAACATATAGAAGTGAGAGTTGGACTATAAAGAAAGTTGAGCACCAAAGAATTGATGCCTTTTGAACTGTGGTGTTGGAGAAGACTCTTGAGAGTCAGTTGGACAGCAAGGAGATCCAACCAGTGATTCCTAAAGGAAATCAGTCCTGAATATTCATTGGAAGGACTGATGCTGAAGCTGAAATTCCAATATTAATTCCAATATTTTGGTCATCTGATGCGAAGAACTGACTCATTTGAAAAGGCCCTGGTGCTGGGAAAGATTGAAGGTGGGAGGAGAAGGGGATGACAGAGGATGAGATGGTTGGATGGCATCACTGACTCAATGGACATGAGTTTGAGAAAGCTCTGGGAGTTGGTGAAGGACAGGGAAGCCTGGCGTGCTGCAGTCCATGGGGTTGCAAAGAGTCGGACGCGACTGAGTGATAGAACTGAACAGAACTGAACTCCTTCCCACCCCCACCCCTGTGTCTGTTAAGTCTCTTCTTTGTATCTGTGTCTCCATTGTGTAACAACTTTATTTTGAATCACCAAACCCACAAGCAACCGGGAGGGTTTTCCATAGATAATTAGATAAACTTTGATACATTAATAATGTGAAGTAGTATTCAGTGATAACATGAAAGAACTATCAAGTTATGCAAAAGCATGAATAAATCTTTACTGCATACCGCTTAGTAGATAGAAGCCTGTCTGGAAAGACTTTATGTTGTATGATTCCATTGTATGCTGACACTGTGGAAAAAATGAAACTTTGGAGTTAGTAGACAGATCAGTGGTTGCTGGCAATTTGGGAAGTAGAGGAGGATTAAGTAGTGAATTATAAGGAGTTTTTTAAGATGATTAAACTATTTTGTATGATATAATGGTGAATTCATACCATTTTGGATCTTAATACCATGGAACTTTACAGCACAATGAGAGAACTTTGTGTAAATTAAAAATTATTTAAGAGGTTGAGGGATCCCAGGATGGAATGCAGAGTATGATGAAAATTTTTAAAATTTTGAAAATATTAAAAATGTATAAAGTAACCTCACAGATGGGAGTGGGAAGAAAGCTGCTGACCTAAGTAACTTTGGAAGAGTAGAGACTAAGACTAATGGCAAATGGAAGTATACATATACTCTAGTTGATAAAGTCATTTCCCTCTGAGGCATGGGTGAAAAATGCTGAAACCAGTACGCATGTATACTGAAATTGAACAATGGCAGATTTTGGAAACAAGGTTTTTTTTCTTCTTTCACTGTTGGATTTAGAGGTTATAGACAAGCAAGGGGAGAAAGCTAGAATGATCCATGAAATACTGAATCAGATGAGCCTTGAATCTTACAGTGCTGGAAGGTAAAGAAGTGCTAAGAGAAAACAAACCTAAAAGCCCCTGAATGATGGAAGGATGTTAGAAGGACACCAACGCCAACTGAAAGAGCTCCTGCTGGCCAAAACTGAAACAATTTAAGCAACACAATAAAGTAGATTAGATAATAACTCAGAGTATAAAATAACTCCATGAATCTATAGTGATATGAATGCTATGCTAAGTCACTTCAGTAGTGTCCGACTCTGTGCGACCCCATAGATGGCAGCCCACCAGGCTGCCCCATCCCTGGGATTCTCCAGGCAAGAACACTGGAGTGGGTTGCTATTTCCTTCTCCAGTGCATGAAAGCAAAAGGTGAAAGTGAAGTCGCTTAGTCATGTCCAACTTAGCGACCCCATGGACTTTAGCTTACCAGGCTCCTCCATCCATAGGATTTTCCAGGCAAGAGTACTGGAGTGGGGTGCCATTGCCTTCTCCAAGTGATATGAATAAATGCTTGAATAAATACATTGGGAGAATAGACAGATCTGTGCAGAAGAATTCTCAGTAATTTGTATAGATGGTATATTATCAGGGAGGATGCTCTTGCTTATCATTCAGCTCTCCTTAGCTGTGGTGTGCATAAAGACTCTCTTCCAAACAATGCCTACAGTATGTTTGGGGCAGGGGGTGGAAACAGCTTGACAGTGGAGAAACCTCACACACCCTCCATTCAATGGGCTAGGTTAATGTCAACAGTCATAAATCATGTGGGCTGTGTGTATTCTTGATATGATCGGATGAGAATGGTACTTTATCTCTGTGGCTATTTTTTTTTTTCTGAAACTCTAAAACTCCAGTTAATCTTGAGAAAAACATCAGACGAATCCCAATGAAGGGACATTCTACTAAATTCCTGACCAGTACTCCTCAAAAATGTCAAGGAAAATAGGAGAAACTGCTAACAGATAGGAGGAGCATAAGGAGATATGATAGACAGTTAAGTATAATGTGAAATCCTGGGTAAGCTCCTCAAACAGGAAAAGGGCACTAGGTAAAAATTAAGGAAATAGGCACAAATTATGAACAGTAGTAAGTAATAATGTATCGATATTGGTTCATGAGTTGTGATCAATGTGCCTTACTAATATAAGGTGTTATTGGTTGGAAAAATTGGGTGTGAGATACATGGGGACTCCCTGTATGACTTTTGTATATTTTCTGTAAAACTATTCTAAAATTAAAAAAAAAATAAGAACCTTGAAAACTCCTAAAAGAAAAGAAAAAACAAAATTAAATCTTCCAGGAAGGTGAGAATACTTTGAAATTCTCTGTGTACCCCCCATTGGCTGTCAAGATTTGAGAGCTATCATAGCAGCATAAAATTCTAAATAATCAGAAGTCTGCATGGATGATTTTTTTTAAAGTCATTTCATTCTGGCTAGATGATTCTTAAACTTTGATACGAGTAGTAATTACTATTCAGATTTGTTGACCAAAATCATGTATGCTGTACTTTATGCTTGATGTAAGGAAACTTCTAGGGTAATTCAACTCCTGTGACTTTGGCTTTTACACTGACTTTGTAATATAACCCTGGAATAAGTTCCTGTTTTTCTATAACTCATCTTGATCAAGGAACTTTGGATCTCTGGTGTAGACCAGTGAGAATGTTGTGTTATGAACAAAGGATTATGATGGATCCTATTATCTTGCACCTTCTTTTATTATTTTTTTAAACCAACAGAAAGAAAAGGAGAAAAACACCAACCGTTATATTTTTCTTTCAAGGCCAAATTTAAGTGTGTCCTCTGAACTTGTCTTGATTTCCAGAGTGAAATAAACCATTCTGTACCTCCAAAGAGGAGGCATGGCAATCCACTCCAGTATTTTTGCCTGGAGAAGCCTCATGGACAGAGGGAGCAGACCCGACAGCATGACAGGCATCAGCATCTGCTGCAAACGTTGAGGCTCAGCATCCTTGTCTGAGACTTCCAAGTGGAGTCTCGGGTGGTGGATCCTTGTATCTGTAGGGTATGCTGCGCTGAAGACTGAAAGAAAGCTGAATAGAGTGTGCACTTATTCATCCCCCATTTTTCTAATCTCTTCTTTGGGATGCCTGGCGGTGAGACTGAGCTTTCTAATAGCAAATATTCTGTAACCCTTTACTTTTATTAAACAAAATTATGTATAATAAAACCTATGTACAACTTTTTTTTTTTAAAGCAGGAGCTAACCTGGAATTTAAGAGAAATATAAAATGAAAGTAAGTTAAAATAAAATACTGTACATTTCACTCCAAGCTGAGCACTGAAGAATTTGATGTTTTTGAACTGTGGTGTTGGAAAAGACTCTTGAGAGTCCCTTGGACTGCAAGAAGATCCAACCAGTCCATCCTAAAGGACATTGGTCTTAGGTGTTCATTGGAGGGACTGATGATGAAGGTGAAACTCCCAATACTTTGGCCACCTCATGCGAAAAGCTGACTCATTTGAAAAGACCCTGATGCTGGGAAAGATTGAGGGCAGGAGGAGAAGGGGACGACAGAGGATGAGATCGTTGGATGGCATCACTGACACAATGGACATGAGTTTGGGTGGACTCCGGGAGTTGGTGATGGACAGGGAGGTCTGGTGTGCTGCAATTCATGGGGTCACAAAGACTTGGACATGACTGAGCGATTGAACTAACTGACTGACATTTCACTATATAATACATAGGCATAGTTATACTGGAAGGTCAGAAAAATGAAGAAAATCATGATTTCTAAAATATTCTTAAGGTGGGACATTAATGTTGCATTGGCATGTGTGCTAGGTCAATTCAGATACCCCATGTCCAAGGGAAAAGGAGAAGCCCCAGCAAGATGGTAGGAGGGGCAAAATCATGTTTAGAATCAAACCCCATACCTGCCAGAGACACTCAGAGGGCTCAAGCATACCTTGTGTGCACCAGGACCTGGACACCCCACAGAGACTCAGACAGAACTGTCCTTGGGTATCTCCTGAGGAGGTATGGGTCAGCAGTGGACTGCTGCAGGGGCAGGGTCTCTGGATGCAGTAGACCTGGTTATGGCACAAGCCCTTTTGGAGAGGTCACCATTAACCCACCATAGAGCAGGACTGGGGAAACAGACTCTGGGAGGGCACAAACAGAACCTTGTGTGCACCAGGATCCTGGAGAAAGGAGCATGACCCCACAAGAGATTGAACCGGACTTGTCCATGAGTGTCCAGGAGTCTCTGGCAGAGACGTGGCTTGGCGTTGGCCTGCTGCAGAGTTGGGGGCACTGAGTGTAGCAATGCATGCATGGGACAATGCATGTAGCAATGCATGCATTAGCAATGCATGAAGGAGGTTGCCATTATCTTCGTTACCTCCACCATAGTTAGGCCTCAGGTCAAATAATGGGGAGGGAACACAACCCCTCCCTTCAACAGAAAATTAGATTAAAGATTTACTGAGCATGCCCCCCCCCGACCCCATCAGAACAAACCCATTTTCCCCCTCAGTCAGTCTTTCTCATCAGGAAGCTTCCATTAGCCTCATCAGAGAGCAGACAGACTGAAAATAACCACAGAAAAATAACCAATCTGATCACATGGACCACAGCCTTCTCTAACTCAATGAAACTATGAGCCATGCCATGTAGGGCGAACCAAGACTGATGGGTCATGGTGGAGAGTTCTGACAAACATGGTCCACTGGAGAAGGCAATGGCAAACCACTGCAGTATTCTTGCCATGAGAACCCCATGAACAGTATGAAAAGACAAAAAGATAGAATACTGAAAGATGAACTCCCCAGGTCGGTAGATGTCCAGTATGCTACTGGAGATCAGTGGAGAACTAACTCCAGAAAGAATGAAGAGACAGAGCCAAAGCAAAAAATAACACCCAGTTGTGGATGTGACTGGTGATGGAAGTAAAGTCCGATGCTTTAAAGAGCAATATTGCATAGAAACCTGGAATGATAGATCCATGAATCAAGGCAACTTGGAAGTGGTCAAACAGGAGATGGCAAGAGTGAACATCGGCATTTTAGGAATCAGCAAAACAAAATGGACTGGAATGGGTGAATTTAACTAAGATGACCATTGTATCTACTACCGTGGGCAAGAATCCCTTAGAAGAAATGGAGTAGTCATGCTAGTCTACAAAAGAGTCCAAAATGCAGTACTTGGATGCAATCTCAAAAACAACAGAATGATCTCTGTTTGTTTCCAAGGCACACCATTCAATCACAGTAATCCAAGTCTATGCCCTGACCAATAATGCTGAAGAAGCTAAAGTTGAATGGTTCTGTGAAGACCTACAAGACCTTCTAGAACTAACACCCCCCAAAAATGTCCTTTTCATTATAGGGGAATGCAAAAGTAGTAAGTCAAGAAATACCTGGAGTAACAGGCAAATTTGGCCTTGGAGTAAAAAATGAAGCAAGACAAAGGCTAACAGGGTTTTGCCAAGAGAATGCACTGGCCATAGCAAACACCAGCTTTCAACAGCACAAGAGGAGACTCTACACATGGACATTACCAGGTGGTCAGTACCGAAATCAGATTGATGATATTCTTTGCAGCCAAAGATGGAGAAGCTCTATATAGTCAACAAAAACAAGACGGGGAGCTGACTGTGGTTCAGATCATGAACTCCTTATTGCCAAATTGAGGCTGAAATTGAAGAAAGCCGGGAAAACCACTAGATCATTCAAGTATGACCTAAAGCAAATTCCTTACAACTATACAGTGGAAGTGACAACTAGATTCAAGGGGTTAGATCTGACAGAGTGCCTGAATAACTATGGATGGAGTTTTGTGACGTTGTACAGGAGACAGGGATCAAGACCATCTCCAAGAGAAAGAAATGCAAGAAAGGCAAAATGGTTGTCTGAGGAGGCCTTACAAACAGCTATGAAAAGAAGAGAAGCTAAAGGCAAAGGAGAAAAGGAAAGATATAGCCATTTGAATGCAGAGTTCCAAAGAGTATTAAGGAGAGTTAAAAAAAAAAAAAATCCTTCCTCAGTGATCAATGCAAAGAAATAGAGGAAAACAATAGAATGTGAGAGACTAGAGTTCTCTTCAAGAAAATTAGAGATACCAAGGGGACATTTCATGCAAAGACGGGCCCAATAAAGGACAGAAATAGTATGGACCTAACAGAAGCAGAAGATATTAAGAAATAGCAAGAATACACAGAACTACACAAAAAAGATCTTCATGACCCAGATAACCATGATGGTGTGATCACCCACCTAGAGTCAGACACCCTGGAATGTGAAGTCAAGTGGGTCTTAGGAAACATCACTACGAACAAAGCTAGTGGAGGTGATGGAATTCCAGTTGAGCTATTTCAAATCCTAAAAGATGATGCTATGAAAGTGTTGACTCAACATGCCAGCAAATTTAGAAAACTCAGCAGTGGCCACAGGACTGGAAAAGGTTGGTTTTCATTCCAATCCCAAAGAAAGGCAATGCCAAAGAACGCACAAACTGCTAAAGAATGCACAAAAGCACTCATCCCACATGCTGGTAAAGAAATGCTCAAAATTCTCCAAGCCAGACTTCAACAGTATGTGAACCGTGAACTTCCAGATGTTTAAGCTGGATTTAGAAAAGGCAGAGGAACCAGAGATTAAATTGCCAACATCTGTTGGATCATCGAAAAAGTGAGAGAGTTCCAGAACAACATTTCCTTCTGCTTTATTGACTATGCCAAAGCCTTTGACTCTGTGGATCACAACAAACTGTGGAAAATTCTTCAAGAGATGGGAATAGCAGACCACCTGACCTGCCTCCTGAGAAATCTGTTTGCAGGTCAAGAAGCAACAGTTAGAACTGGACATGGAACAACAGACTGGTTCCAAATCAGGAGAGGAGTTCATCAAAGCTATATATTGTCACCCTGCTTATTCAACTTACATGCAGAGTACATCATGAATAATGCTGGATAGGATAAAGCACAAGCTGAAATCAAGATTGCCAGGAGAAGTATCAATAACCTCAGATATAAAGACAGCACCACCCTTATGGAAGAAAGCGAAGAAGAACTAAAGAGCTTCTTGAGGAAAGTGAAAGAGGAGGGTGAAAAAGTTGGCTTAAAACTCAACATTCAGAAAACTAAGATCATGGCATCTGGTCCCATCACTTCATGGCAAATAGATGGGGAAACAATGGAAACAGTGACAGACTTTATTATTTTGGGCTCCAAAATCACTGCAGATGGTGACAGCAGCCATGAAATTAAAAGATGCTTGTTCCTTGGAAGAAAAGTTATGACCACCCTAGGCAGCATATTAAAAAGCAGAGACATTATTTTGTCAACAAATATCTGTCTAGTCAAAGCTATGGTTTTTCAAGTAGTCATGTATGGATGTGAGAGTTGGACTATAAGGAAAGCTGAGCACAAAAGAGTTGATGCTTTTGGACTGTGGGCTTGGAGAAGACCCTTGAGAGTCCCTTGGAAAGCAAAGAGATCCAACCAGTGAATCCTAAAGGAAATCAGTCCTGAATATTCATTGGAAGGATTGATACTGAAAGTGAAACTCCAGACTTTGGTCTTCTGGTGTGAAGAACTGACTCATTTGAAAATACCCTGATTCTGGGAAAGATTGAAGGCAGGAGGAGGATAGGACAACAGAGGATGAGATGGCTGGATGGCATCACTGATGCTATGGACATGTGTTTGAGTAAACTCCAGGAGTTGGTGATGGACAGGGAGGCCTGGAGTGCTGCAGTCTATGGGGTTTCAAAGAGTCAGACATGATGGAGCGACTGAACTGAACTAAGTTAATTCAGTCATGGCTGACTGTTTGTGACCTGCCAGCCTCCTCTGTCCATGTGGATTCTCCAGGCAAGAATGGTGAAGTAAGTTGCCATGCCTCCTCCAGGGGATCGTCCTGACCCAGGGATCGAATATGCATCTCTTATTTGTCCTGCTTTGGCAGGTGGGTTCTTTACCACTAGTGCCACCTGCGAACCCCAGTGTCCCATTTAGGACATTGAAGAACCATATGACTGAGAGAGCTGTAAGTCTAAGTATTTTAAAAATTATCTTTGAGATTTGATGCCCCTCCTATGGCTTCCTATATTGTGTACGAGATATTTAGACATCTTGGTTGATGTCAGGTCATTCTGCTTGTTTTTTCCATAAAGACCAAACTTCATCACATTTAATTTGCTATTTACTGAGTACCAGGTTGGTCCTAGGCTAAATTAGTAAGTGAAACCTTTTGTGCTTCCTTGTATTAACCAGTGCTCATCTCAGGTCTTTGCTCTAGAGCCAGGTGTCTCTTTTTCTCTCTCTACTTCCCAGAGCCTTCCCACATCCCACTGTAGTCAGCTGTACTTTGCCTCATTTCTGAAGTCTGTGCTGGTATCTGACTAGCCTCTCAGTCTTACTGAATATCAGAGTTGGAATGGACACCTGTTTACTAATTAAGTTAACGCATTTTTATTTTTAGGTCATACTGTCAAATAGTGAAGCGAAAGTTGCTCGGTTGTGTCCAGCCCTTTGCGACCCCATGGACTTTACAGTCCATGGAATTTTTCAGGCCAGAATACTGGGGTGGGTAGCTTTTCACTTCTCCAGGGTATCTTCTGAACCCAGGGATTGAACCCAGGTCTCCCACATTGCAGGCAGATTCTTGACCAGCTAAGACACAAGGGAAGCCCCAGAATACTGGAGTGGGTAGCCTATCCTTTCTCTAGTGTATCTTCCCGACCCAGGAATTGAACCAAGGTCTCCTGCATTGTAGGTGGATTCTTTACCAACTGAGCTATCAGGGAAGCCCTACTGTCAAATATGTCCTAGGTACTGGGGCTATGGAGGTGAATGAAAGATGGTTTCTTACTTGCAAGGCATTTAAAAATCATGGATTGCTGTGCAGCAGGATAAATGCTTGGTACAGGTGAGCCTGAAAGTCTTCTTACAGAAGCATTCACTAAAATTTGAAAGACAATTAAGATTACAAACCTGGGGTGGGGGGAAAGGCCAAGATGTCATTATATATTCACACCACTCCCCTGCCCCCAAGGACTGTGTTTTTGCATGAGAAAACGTCCTGTACCACAAAATTCACACTGTCTTGCACTATTTCCTTAAGACATTTTCATGAGTATAGTAATCTCTGAGAGAACTCAGTGCACAGTCAGGATTTTCCTGAAGGATTCTTACTTGTTACTGAAATGATCCTGCTCCTGTGTGCCATGAAATGCTGAAGTGTGGGTAGATTGTTGTGTGCACCCAGTCAGCAGCCTTGGGCTGACTGCATCCAGTGGTTTAAAGATAGTCATAATGATGCTGCTGTTTGTTTTGCCTGCAGCATTTCCTCACAGCTGTTATTTTCCACTCTTCTAGATACAGGGATGCACTGTGAAGATCAGTGATGTTTCAGGATAAATCCTTTGAAAGCCTAGACTGTGGCAGTTCATTGAGGTTAATTATACTTCCTGGTGAGCATTTCTGTGGGCTTTTCTGAGCTGCTGTGAGTAACCAGAGCCCTGAGTCTTCCTTCTTAGTTCTGAAATGCGAATATTCTGTATTATCTACTGCCAGTACTTTCACCAGGTGGCCCAGGTCACACTTCTGAGAGTGTATTTCATCCGGGTTCTGATTATTGCTGTCCATACATTTCATATCATGGCCAAAACCCATACACACACCTGAGTAACCTGAGGAAAGTAGCAAATCCTGTATTTTAAAAACAAAAGTATCCAGGCAGTCCCAAGATGGTGGAGGAATAGGATAGGGAGACTACTTTCTCCCCCACAAATTCATCAAAAGAACATTTGAATGCTGAATTATTTCCACAAAACAATTTCTGAATGCTAGCAGAGGATACCAGGTATCCAGAAAGGCAGCCCATTCTTTTCAAAAGGAGGTAGGACAAAATATAAAAAGACAAAAACTGACAGAAAAAAGTTAGGGATGGAGACCCGTCCTGGGGAAGGAGTCGTGGAGGAGAAGTTTCCAACTAGTAGGAAACCCACTCACAGCCAAGTCTGTGGGAAGTTTTGGAATCTCAGAGGACAACATAACCAGGAGGGAAAAAAGAAAGGAAAAAAAAAAATCCACAGAAGACATGCCTAACTGCAACTGCCAGCAGAGAAGTAGCCCAGACACTTCATGTCCAGCATCAGTGAGCGGGGCCTGGATAGGGAGGCCTGGGCTGCATCATCGGTGCTTAGGGTAAGGACTGGCCCTGAATGCCCTGAAGACAATCTGAGGGAGCTAACTTGATACAGTAACCCAAACTGTGGGATTGCCAGAGAGAAAAAAAAGAGAACTTTCCCAGGAAAGGCTCTAAAGTGCAGCCTGGCCGGCTCACAGAACAAAGGATTGAGCAAATATCAAATGAGAGTTAGGTGGCTTTGTACAGGCTCCCTCCCCTCGCCCCCTGCCCCACTGCCCCCACTGGAGGCAGAGAGTCAGGCATGCAACAGTCAGAGCTGGAAGGAAATGGGCAATCTTAGCTCAGAGAAGAGCATCCTCCACCAAACTGAGCAGGCTCCTTGTTGCTAACTATGTCTTCCTGGGATCCTGGACGGTTGACATCTGCCAGGAGGGTCACAGCCTGAGATCAGCTCCCTAGAGGAGACACATGGCATACCTGAGATGGTGCTCTCCTGGCACACCTGGGACATGGCCCACCTGGGACAATGTCCCTGGCAAGCACCTGGTCACCTGAGCTGCTTGGACCTGGGAAGGGCACAAAACGCACACCCAACCAAGTCTATGCCCATGCGGAGTACCCGAGAACCTGAACCTGAGCAGCTTAGACCTGGAAAATGCATGAACGCAGGGTCTGCTTTGGACAGTACCCCTGCAGAGCAACCTGGAGCCGGAGCAGTGTAGACCGGGAAAGCACAGGCCACCGCCGTGAGCTGGGGCAAAACTAGTGTGGTCCATATACTGTGTGCACCACCCCGACACACCAGTGATATTTGTTTGCAGTGTTCCTTCCTCCCCACTACACAACTGAACAAGTGAGCCTAAATAAGTGACCACTTTCACCCCCTTGTGTCAGGGCGGAGATTAGATACTGAAGAGACTTGCAAACAGAGGAAGTCAAACTAAAGAAAAGGGAACCCGCTCTGCAAGTGACAGGCGCAACAGATTAAAACCCTGTAGTTAACATTGATTAAGCATTGGAAGGGACCTGTAGACCTTGAGAAGAAGTACAAGCTGGAACAAAGAACTATCTGAAACTGGACTGACCCCACACTGCCCTCAACAGGTCCAGAGAAATTTCTAGATCTATTTTTACTATTATCATTAAAAAATTTTTTAAGTTCTTTATTACTCATTTAATTTTCATTTTTATAACCTACTCTTACATTGCAAAAAAGACCCTATTTTTAAAGCAAATTTCATATATATATATTTTATAATTTTTGTGATTTGCCTTGTTTTATGTTTTAAATATTGTATTTTCGAGAGTCTAACTTCCACTCTAGATTTTTAATCTTTGCTTTTTGGTATTTGTTATCAATTTTGTACCTTTAAGAATCTAATCTTTAGTATCCATGTTCACTTAGGGGTGTGATTACTGGCTTGATTGCTCTCTCCCCTTTTGACTCTCCCTTTTCTTCCCCAGGTCACCTCTATCTCCTCCCTCCCCCTTCTCTTTTCTACTTAACTCTGTGAATCTCTCAGGGTGTTCTGGGCTGTGGAGAACATTTAGCGAACTGATTACTGGCCTGATTGGTCTCTCCCCTTTTGACTCCCCCTTTTCTCCTCCTGGTCACCAATAGTTCCCTCCTCCCTCTTCTCTTCTCTATGTAACTCCGTGAACCTCTCTGGGTCTTCCAGACTGTGGAGAGCACATAGCAAATTGATTGCTGGCTAGATTGCTCTCTCCCATTTTGATCTTCTCTTCCTGGTCACTTCTATCTCCCTCCTCCCTCTTCTCTTCTCCATGTAACTCTGTGAACCTCTCTGGGTGTCCCTCACTGTGGAGAATTTTCTTACTATTAACCTAGATGTTTTATCATCTATGTTGTATGGATGGGGAAGTCTTGGGGCTGCTATAAGAATAAGACTGAAAGCCAGAGGCAGGAGGCTTAAATCCAAAATTTGAGGGCACCAGAGTACTCCTGGTTCCAGGGAACATTAATTGATAGGAGCTCATCCAAAAATCTCCATAACTACATTGAAACCAAGCTCCACCCAAAAGCTAACAAGTTCCAGAGCAACACATACCATGCTAATTCTCCAGCAACCCAGGAACACAGCAGTGAGCATTAAAATACAGGCTATCCAAAGCCATGCCAAACTCATAGACACCCAAAACTCACTACTGGACACTTCATTGCACTCCAGAGAGAAGAGATCCAGCTCCACCCACCAAAACACAGATGCAAGCTCCCCTAACCAGGAAACCTTGACAAGCCACTAGTCCAACCCTACCCACAGGGAGCATGCTCCACAATAAAGAGGAACCACAAACTTCCAGCCTACAAAAAAGGCCACCCCAAACAGAGCAATCTAAACAAAATGAAAAGGCAGAGAAATAGTCAGCAGGTAAAGGAACATGATAAATGCCCTCCAAACCAAACAAAAGAGGAAGACATAGAGAGTCTACCTGAAAAAGAAGTCAGAATAATGATAGTAAAGATGATCCAAAATCTTGAAAACAATATGGAGCTACAGATAAATAGCCTGGAGACAAGGATTGAGAAGATGCAAGAAAGGTTTAACAAGGACCTAGAAGAAATAAAGAAGAGTCAATCAATAATGAATAATGTAGTAACTGAGATCAAAATTACTCTGGAGGAAACCAACAGTAGAATAACCAAGGCAGAAGACAGGATAAGTGAGGTGGAAGATAGAATTTTGTAAATAAATGAAGGAGAGAGGAAAAAATAATTTTAAAAAATGAGTACAACATCACAGACTTCTGGGACAATGTTAAATGCCCCAACATTCGAATCACAGGTGTCCCAGAAGAAGAAGACAAAAAGAAAGGCCATGAGAAAATACTTGAGGTGATAATAGTTGAAAACTTCCCTAAAATGGGGAAGGAAATAGTCACCCAAGTCCACAAAACCCAGAGAGTCCCAAACAGGATAAACCCAAGGCAAAACACCCCAAGACACATATTAATCAAACTAAATAAGATCAAACACAAAGGGCAGGTATTAAAAGCAGCAAGGGAAAAGCAACACATAACGCTCAAGTGGATCCCCTAAGAAAAACAGCTGATTTTTCAATAGAAACTCTTCAGGCCAGAAGGGAATGACAGGACATATTTAAAGTTATGAAAGAGAAAAACCTACAACCCAGATTACTGTACCCAGCAAGGATCTCATTCAAATATGAAGGAAAAAGTGAAAGCTTTACAGATAAGCAACAGCTAAGAGAATTCAGCACCACCAAAGCAGCTCATCAACAAATGTTAAAGGATCTTCTCTAGACAGGAAACACCAAAAAGGTTTATAAAATTGAATCCAAAACAACAAAGTAATGGCAACAGAATCATCCTTATCAATAATTACCTATATGTTTAGTTCAGTTCAGTTCAGTTGCTCAGTAGTGTCCGACTCTTTGAGAACCCATGAATCGCAGCACGCCAGGCCTCCCTGTCCATCACCAACTCCTGGAGTTCACTCAAACTCACGTCCATCGAGTCAGTGATGCCATCCAGCCATCTCATCCTCTGTTGTCCCCTTCTTCTCCTGCCCGCAATCCCAGCATCAAGGTCTTTTCCAATGAGTCAACTCTTCACATGAGGTGTCCAAAGTACTGGAGTTTCAGCTTTAGCCTCATTCCTTCCAAAGAAATCCCAGGGCTGATCTCCTTCAGAATGGACTGCTTGGATCTCCTTGCAGTCCAAGGGGCTCTCAAGAGTCTTCTCCAACGCCACAGTTCAAAAGCATCAATTCTTCAGCGCTCAGCCTTCTTCACAGTCCAACTCTCACATCCATACATGACTATTGGAAAAACCATAGCCTTGACTAGACGGACCTTAGTCGGCAAAGTAATGTCTCTGCTTTTGAATATGCTATCTAGGTTAGTCATAACTTTTCTTCCAAGGAGTAAGTGTCTTTTAATTTCATGGCTGCAGTCACCATCTGCAGTGATTTTGGAGCCCCCAAAAATAAAGTCTGACACTGTTTCCACTGTTTCTCCATCTATTTCCCATGGAGTGATGGGACTGGATGTCATGATCTTCGTTTTCTGAATGTTGAGCTTTAAGCTAACTTTTTAACTCTCCTCTTTTACTTTCATCAAGAGGCTTTTTAGTTCCTCTTCACTTTCTGCCATAAGGGTGGTGTCATCTGCATATCTGAGGTTATTGATATTTCTCCTGGCAATCTTGATTCTAGCTTGTGTTTCTTCCAGTCCAGCATTTCTCATGATGTACTCTGCATGTAAATGGGTTGAATGCCCCAACCAAAAGACAAAGACTGGCTGAATGGATACAAAAACAAGACCTATATATGCTGTCTACAAGAGACTCACCCAAACCAAGGGACACATTCAGACTGAAAGTGAAGGTCTGGAAAAAGATATTTCAGACAAATGGAGATCAAAAGAAAGCAGGAGTAGCAATACTCAGCTAAATAGACTTTGAAATAAAGGCCGTGAAACAAAAAACAAAGAAGGACACTACAAAATGATCAAGGGATCAATCCAAGAAAAAGATATAACAATTATAAGTATATATGCACCCAACATAGGAGCATCTCAATATGTAAGGCAAATGCTAACAAGTATGAAAGGGGAAGTTAACAGTAACACAATAATAGTTGGAGACTTTAATACCCCACTCACACCTATGGATATGTCAACCAAACAGAAAATTAACAGGGAAACAAAAACTTGAAATAATACACTTTACCAGTTACACCTAATTGATATCTATAGAACATTTCACCTTTTCCTCAAGTGCACATGGAATATTCTCCAGGATAGATCACATCCTGGACCATAAATCTAGCCTTGGTATTTTCAAAAAAACAAATCATTTCAAGCATCTTTTCTGATTACAATGCAGTAGTATTAGATGTCAACTACAGGGAAAAAACTGTTAAAATACAAACATATGGAGGTTAGACAACACACTTCTGAATAACAAACAAGTCACAGAAGAAATAAAAAAGGAAATAAAGATATGCATAGAAAGAAATGAAAATGAAAACACGACAATCCAAAACCTATGTGGTTGAGTAAAAGCAGTGCTAAGGGGAAGGTTGATAACAACACAAGCTTATGTCAATAAATAAGAGAAAAATCAAATGAGTAACCTAACTTTACACCTAAAGCGACTAGAAAAAGAAGAAATGAAGAACCCCAGGGTTAGTAAAGGAAATAAATCATAAAATTATGGCAGAAATAAACAAACAAACAAAACACAGGTGACTATCACAAAAATCAACAAAATTAAAAGCTTGTTCTTTGAGAAGATAAATAAAATAGACAAACCATTAGTCAGACTCATAAAGAAAAAAAAGGGAGAATCAAATTAACAAAATTAGAAATGAAAATGGAGGAATCATAACAGACAACACAGAAATACAAAGGATCATAAGAGACTACTATCAGCAACTATATGCCAATGAAATGGACAACGTGGAAGAGATGGACAAATTCTTAGAAAAGTATAACCTTCCAAAACTGAAGCAGGAAGAAATAGAAAAACTTAACAGACCCATCACAAGCATGGAAATTATACCTGTAATAAAAAATCTTCCAACAAGTAAAAGCCCAGGACCAGATGGCTTCACAGGTGAATTCTACCAAAAATTTAGAGAAGAGCTAACACCTATCCTACTCAAACTCTTCCAGAAAATTTCAGAGGTAGGTAAACTCCCAAACTCATGCTATGAGGCCACCATGACCCTAATACCAAAACCAAAATGCCCCACAAAAAAGAAAACTACAGGCCAATATCACTGATGAACGTAGATGCAAAAGTCCTCAACAAGCTTCTAGCAAACAGAATCCAACAACACATTAAAAAGATCATACATTAAAAAGATCATACATCATGACCAGGTGGGCTTTATCCCAGGGATGCAAGGATTCTTCAATATTCACAAATCAATCAATGTGATACAAAACATTAACAAATTGAAAGATAAAAACCATATGATTATCTCAATAATGCAGAGGAAATCTTTGACAAAATTCAACACCCATTTATGATTAAAAACTCTCCAGAAAGCAGGCATAGAAAGAACATACCTCAACATAATAAGAGCCATATATGATAAACCCACAGTAAACATTATCCTCAATGGCAAATAATTGAAAACATTTACCTTAAAGTCAGGAACAAGACAAGGGTGCCCACTCTTACCACTACTATTCAATATAGTTTTGGAAGTTTTAGCCACAACAATCAGAGAAGTAAAGAAATAAAAGGAATTCAGACTGGAAAAGAAGAAGTAAAACTCTCACTGTTTGCAGATGACATGATCCTCTACATAGAAAGCCCTCAAGACATCACCAGAAAATTACTAGAGCTAATCAATGAATATAGTAAAGTTGCAGGATATAAAATTAACACACAGAAATCCCTTGCATTCCTATACACTAACAATGAGAAAACAGAAAGAGAAATTGAGGAAACAATCCCATTCACCATTGTGACGAAAAGAATAAAATGCTTAGGAATAAATCAACCTAAAGAAACAAAATACTTATATATAGAAAACTATAAAACACTGATGAAAGAAATCAAAGATGACACAAATAGGTGGGGAAATATACCATGTTCATAGATCAGAAGAATCAATATAGCGAAAATGAGTATACTACTCAAAGCAATCTATAGATTCAACGCAATCCCCATAAAACTACCAATGGTATTTTTCAGAGAACTAGAACAAATAATTTCACAGTTTGTATGGAAATACAAAAAACCTCGAATAGCTAAGGCAATCTTGAGAAAGAAGAATGGAATGGCAGGAATCAAGCTGCTTGACTTCAGACTATACTACAAAACTACAGTCTTCAAGACAGTATCGTACTGGCACAGAGACAGAAATATAGATCAATGGAACAAAATAGAAAGCCCAGAGATAAATCCACACACCTGTGGACACCTTATCTTTGACAAAGGGGGCAAGACTATACAATAGAGAAAAGACAATCTCTTTAACAAGTGGTGCTGGGAAAACTGGTCAACCACCTGTAAAGGAATCAAACTAGGACAATTTCTAACACCATACACAAAAATAAACTCAAAATGGATTAAAGCTATAAATGTAAGACCAGACACTATAAAACTCCTAAAGGAAAACATAGGCAGAACACTCATTGACATAAATCACAGCAGGATCCTCTATGACCCACCTCCCAGAATACTGGAAATAAAAGCAAAAATAAACAAATGGGACCTAATTAAATTTAAAAGCTTTTGCACAACAAAGGAAACTATAAGCAAGGGGAAAAGACAGCCTTCAGAATGGGAGAGAATAATAGCAAATGGAGCTACTGACAGAGAATGAATCTCCAGAATATACAAGCAGCTCATGCAGCTCAATTCCAGAAAAATAAATGACCCAATCAAAAAATGGGCCAAAGAACTAAACAGACATTTCTCCAAAGAAGACATACAGATGGCTAACAAACACATGAAAAGATGCTCAACATCACTCATTATCAGAGAAATGCAAATCAAAACCACAATGAGGTACCGTTTCATGCCAGTCAAAATGGCTGCTATCCGAAAGTCTACAAACAGTAAATGCTGGAGAGGGTGCAGAGAAAAGGGAACCCTCTTACACTGTTGGTGGGAATGCAAACTAGTACAGCCACTATGGAGAACAGTGTGGAGATTCCTTGAAAAACTGGGAATAGAACTGCCATACTACCCAGAAACCCCACTTCTGGCCATACCCATTGATGAAACCAGAATTGAAAGAGACACGTGTCCCCCAATGTTCATCACAGCACTGTTTACAATAGCTAGGACATGGAAGCAACCTAGATGTCCATTGGCAGACAAATGGATAAGAAAGCTGTGGAATATTATTCAATGGAATATTACTCAGCTCTGAAAAAGACTGCATTTGAATAAGTTCTAATGAGGTGGATGAAACTGGAGCCTACTATACAGAGTGAAGTAAGTCAGAAAGAAAAATACCCATACAGTATATTAACACATATACATGGAATTTAGAAAGATGATAATGATGACCCTATATGCCAGACAGCAAAAGAGACACAGAATAAAGAACAGACCTTTGGACTCTGTGGGAGAATGCAAGGGTATGATGATTTGAGAGAACTGAAACATGTATATTACCATATGTGAAATAGATGAAAAGTCCAAGTTTGATGCATGAAACAGGGCACTCAAAGTGGTGCACTGGGATGACTCAGAGGGATGGGATGGGGAGGGTGGTGGGAGTGGGTTTTGGGTTGGGGGACACATGTACATCCATTGCTGATTCATGTCAATGTATGGCAAAAACCACCAAAATATTGTAAAGTGATTAGCTTCCAATTAAAATAAATAAAAAAAAAGAACAAATGTATCATATATCTGTGCTATGCAGTCTATCTGATTTGAAATGCAAATTTATAGTTAAAAGTATTGTCATCTTTGAAGTGATTAAAAAGTATTTGGAGAGGAGTCAGGAAGTGGCCGTTAGCTGAAAGGACTGAAAAAAGATGAGAGTTTCTGGAATATATGTAAAAATTACATTTTGTGCATGATTTAGGTTTGTTTCTATTTCACATGCATTGCAGTTTTTGAACACTTATGTGATAAAATGACTTGATCAATTATTATGATAATGACACTTGAGTCAAATTATGAGTTTAATTATAATTATCATCTTTATACAGAGTTAATTAATCATAAAAGAGTACATTATATAATCTTTCTGTTTAATGAAATTCATTATAGAGGCTCCCAAAGGACTAAATATAGTTTAAAACAAATTAAACCTGTGACTGGGTTATGACTATTAATGCAAATGTGGTCTGGATTAGTCACTAAAAAGGACTGAATAAGACATTAGGCCCCAAAACGTTAAAGCATCAGACCCTGATGATATATCTTTTCCCTCTGGTAAGCAGAACACATCATTTAGTGACTTTCTGAGTAGTCTTGAAATTTAGTGATAAAGCTGAGACTCTATAATTTAACTAGCATAGATAATACAAATGGCTGTGTTCAACTGTGAATGTAAAGAGCTACATTTTGAAGAGTTGAAGTCATTTACACGTATTGAAAGAGGAATCTATTAGAGGATATAAACTTTGCTCCACTGACTATCAAACCCTCATGTTCAGAGAAGCAATAAATAACAGTAATGTTCGTGGTACTATACAGGTATCAAGACAGAAAATGTGCAGAGAACAAAAGAAAGAGTAGAGACCTATGTTCCTGGGAGAACCAAACCCTGCTGGTCTGTGCACAGACGAAATCCCGCACTTTTGGAAGTTCCTAATTGGGATTTGTGTCAATATATTCCTCTGTATAGCTGAACGAATTAGCCTTGGTCCCAGGATTGAAGTGAGATGAGTCACAGCTAAAATAAATTGGAGCCTTGGATGAGACAGAAGCACAGTAGTAGGTAGACCCTAGAGAGACCGTGGGACCCTGTCTGTTCAGAAACAGACTTGAAAAGTCTGAAAATGGCACACAGCATGTCAAACCTTTCCTCCATGGTTTGGCCTGTGTTCTACTCTCTGGGTGAGCTTCCCTGACTCAGTTTCGATCCCTGGGTCAGGAAAATCCCCTGGAAAAGGAAATGGCAACCCACTCCAGTATTCTTGCCTGGAAAATCCCATGGACAGAGGAGGCTGGTGGGCTACAGTCCATAGGGTCGCAAAAGAGATGGACACAACTAAACAGTAATAATTACTCTCTGAGTTGATCCTTGTTTAGTATTGTATTTGGGGACAGTGTCATTAATAGGTTTGCCTATATCTATGGTTCTCTCTCTTCATATAGTTTTATTTTTGCATTTTTAAAATAACCATTTTATGATCTGGGTAGGAACTCTTTACTCATTTTGTAGTGACCTTATGGACCTTCTGTTTTTTAAAAAAAAAATTGTAGTAGGCTTTATATTGATTCTAAAAATAATAATTCACTCTAGAAAAAATAGAAAATAAAAATGAAGATAAATGATAGTAATAATGAACACCAATATACTGTTTACTGTGGTGCCAGGTATTATTTCTAAGGGCTATAATATTCTGAATCATTTATTCTACAAAGTTCAAAGTAGTTTCCAAAGACTTTTAGTCCCTTTACCCATTTGAGGGGAAGTACAGGATAGGTGCTGAATAAATACTTAGTGAATGTTGGTCTAATAAAACCAACACTTTAAGACAGGTGGTATGCATGATCCAGACTTTGATGACAAAAATAGGATCACACTGGGAAAGGGAGGAGTAGTGAGCTATTTAATGGAAACAAAGTTTATGTTTAGGATGATGGAAAAATTCTGGAAATGGACTGCATAACATTATGGATGTACTTAATGCCACTGAATTGAATACTTAAAAATGACTAAAATTGTTTATGGCTATTTTACCACAAAAAATACTAAAAAAGAAATTTAGGACCGCATGATACAAAGCGTTTAGAAACTTATATTTTCTAAAAAATGAACACATTTTAAACACATTCTAAGGTCACCAAATGGACAAGATAGATGAGAATCTATAGGAATCATTGTTACTTTCTCCATTCCCTCTAACACACTTGAGGATTTTGCAGCGATTTGAAAAGAGTGCTTCCATTAAGTCATGGTTTTCATGTGGTCAGGAGAAGATGGGTGGTGGTGTTGGAGCCCTCCCAATAGTGATTCTGATAGGGCCATCTTAGTTGAGAGTCACTTGTCTATGATATTCACTTAATATAGACCATACATTATTTTGATTATTGCCATGTTCCATGTGATCTTTTCCTGAATTTGGGGGAAACACAAGGTTTTAAGTAATAATACACTATCCCATGTAGAAGATTATTTAATATTGCTTGGCTGGTGCTGCATACAGTGAAATGCCAGAAAAGTGTAGGAGTAACCACTGGATAGAAAGGCTTTCTCATGGAAAGATATACAAAGGTTGAGGGGAAAGAAACCAGGATTTTATTTCCATCTATTCTGATAACACTCTGCTGCCTCTTATTTAACTGATTCACTGCTATGGCCTAAATGTTCGTTTTCTTCCAAATTCATGAGTTGAAATTCTAACCCTCAAGGTGATGGTATTGGTAGGAATTTCGGGAGGTAATTAGGTCATGAGGACAACGCCTTCATGATTGGAATTAGTGTTCACTTAAAAGAGGCCAGAGTTTTCTATCTTCTTTCATCTTGTAAAGATACAGCAGGAAGACACCATCTACGAAGCAAGAAGCATGTTCTCACCAGATGCTGAATCTGCTAACACCATGATCTTGGACTTCCCAGCCTCAGAACTGTCAGAAATAAATGCTTGTTGTTTGTAAGTCATCCAGTTTTTGGTTTTGTTGTAGCAGCCTGAATGGACTGAGACATCCCCATATAGAGAGTTAAGTGTTGCTGAAACTCAGTCTCTGTTCTCTGGTGCTGAATAGAAACATGGAGATGAAGTTTTGGGTGAAGTAGAAAAGAGTAGCTTTGATTGTTTTGCCAGGCAAGGGGTGCCACAGTGGGCTAATGAGGAGATAGAGGGGAGAGTGAGGAGTTTTGTAATGTGAAAAGAGCAGGGCATGATTAGCTTGTGGACAGTTCTTGGATTGGTTGGCATGGTGAAGTTTCAAGCCTGATCAACCTTCTGGTTTCAGCCAGTCTAAGGCCTATGTTTTAGTGCTCAGCAGTTTTCATCTTCCTATAAAAAATATTAGGAATGTATGTCAGGCCTTTATATTTTTGGAGGAACTGGGAGCTCAGTGATGCTGCTATGTGGCAGAATAAATTGTTACTAGTTCCTTAGTCCAACAGCTATTCTTTGTTTCTAACCTTTACATTTTCCAATCATTAATTCTTGAGTCAACATTTTACCTCAAAAGCAAGGACACATGGGCTTGTACACAGTTTCATAAGTTTCTGAGTCTCTCTGATTTTTGAAAACATAGAAGAGGCATGTGTTGTCATGGTGATGGGATAGTAACAGGAAAGATTGGTATTTAACAGTGTTTTGAGCTATGAAAGTTTCTATAAAAGCTAAATATGAGACATAATTTCACCCAAATTGGTAATACTGGTGAGAGATAGAAGGTTGATAAAACGTCCTGAGATTCAGCTAGCTAGAATTAGAAAGTAAAGGTATCAATTTTAGTAAAAACTTGTAATACTGGTATTTGAGTATGAAGGCCACCTCCTGTATTAGGACTACCATAAAAAATTAGTACAAACTGTGTGGATTAGAACAACAGAAATTTATTGTCTCACAGTCCTGGAGTCTGTAAGTCCAAAATCATGGAGTTAGAGTTGGTAGGGCTAGATTCTCTCTGAAACCTGTAGGGAAGAATCCTTCTGTGCCTCTTCTAATAATAGATTCTGGTGTTTGCTGGCATTCCTTAACATTCCTTGGCTTTAAGGGCATCACTCCAACCTCTGCCTCGATCACATGGCTATCTTCTCCCATGGTGCCTTTGTCTGTATCTCTTCTCTTTTTATAAAGACACCAGTCATATTGGGTTAAGGGTTCCCTCTATTCAGTATGACTTTATCTTAACTGTGTCTAGTCACGTTCTGTGATATCAGAGGTTAGGATTTCATACCTTTCGGGGAGGATACAATTCAACCCATAGCATATGTGAAGTTGGTTCTCAAATACAGGGTCACAGATTTTTAGCTATATTAATTTAATAGAAGTAATCTAACTTTTACAGAGGTTTAACTGAGATACAGAGAACTAAAGTGAATAGGCATGGCCAGGTAACCTCTTAAAGGCAGATAAGATGCTCACAGAGAGTTGTGTTCTTCTTTGGGACAAAATGTAGGTCAGTATCCATTGAATTATGAGAAATGGGAGGCTTTAAGTGTAAACTCCTGTATGTAATTTTGTATGTGTAAGTATCATATATGTATGTCAGTGTAAGATTATCTGAGTATAACGGTATGTGGTAAGGCAAAATCTGTTTACCTATTTATGAAATCTGTCTGACAAGATGATTTCCAGATGGCAATGTTTTGTTTCCTTCTGTACAGACTGATGACAGTGTGATTAAATAGGAAGTGCTGGTTGGGAGTAAGTTTGAGACTTTGCAATGCTGCTAATTTGCTGAATGGTATTAAAATGCAGAGACATTACTTTGCCAACAAAGCAATGTTGGACAAAATTAGTAATTAGACAAAATTACTTTGTTTAGTCAAAGCTTTGTTTTTTCCAGTAGTCATATATGGATGTGAGAGTTGGACTATAAAGAAAGCTGAGTGCTAAAGAATTTATGCTTTTGACCCATGGTGTGGGAGAGGACTCTTGAGAGTCCCTTGGACTGCAAGGAGATCCAACCAGTCCATCCTAAAGGAAATCAGTCCTGAATATTCATTGGAAGGACTGATGCTGAAGCTGAAACCCCAATACTTTGGCCACCTGATTTGGAGAACTGATTCATTTGAAAAGACCCTGATGCTGGGAATGATTGAAGGCAGGAGGAGAACGGGACAACAGAGGATGAGATGGTTGGATGGCATAACCAACTCAATGGACATGAGTTTGAGTAGGCTCCAGGAGTTGGTGATGGACAGGGAAGCCTGGCATGCTGCAGTCATGGGGTCACAAAGAGTCGGACATGACTGAGTGACTGAACTGAACTGATAGGTAGACCTAGAACTCATCATACCAACTGGGACATTTTTGGAAGTAAAAGAGGGTGCCATTAATAATTATGCCATCAGAAAAATAAGCATAAATCAGGAATGTCCAGGCAAATTAAGAAGTGTGACATAAGAAAAGTTAGTTGACCTCCCTGGGCCTTACAAACTAAGACTTTCACCTGTAAAACTGTCATTAATTCCAGACTTCAGTTAAGACTTATTCCTCATTTATGGGTATCAGTGAGCCAATGTTTTAACTGGGTATGGGTCTTTGATGAGAAATGAACTTAACGGTTTTTTGTTTGTTTGTTTGCTTTAATAATCTGCTTTATTGAAGTACAATATAAAAAGTTAAGTAATTTCAATGAGTTTTTTGTTTTTTCAGTTTTAATTTATGATAGTAAATATTAATAATTATAAACAACATAAATTAAATCTTTGGGGATAATAATTTGAGAAAATATAAAGTATTTATTAGAACAAAATCAGATTCTTTGCCTTATGTTTGCCTTCTAATGAATTCTTTTAGTTAAAAAATTTTTTTTTAATTATGAAAGTATGAGAACACATTTATAGGAGACTTGGAAAATACAGAACAAAATTACACATAGTTCCACTATATATTACAATTATTTTTTAAGTAGATAAATTAAGATTTTAAATTGGTGTTCCATATTCAAACTCTCAGAAACTAATGAATAGACAGAGAAGTAGAAGGATATAGCAGACCTGAAAAGCACTATGAACCAATTTATCATGATTAGATTTATACAATTTTCACACAACACTAGGATACAAATTCTATTCAAGTTCCCATAGACTGTAAACTAGGAGACATGGGAACGTATCCAGGAACATAAAGCAAGGTACAAAAACTTCATGGTCTAAAGGTATTGAAATCATACAGAGTCTGTTCTCTTATCATTGTGGAATTCTGTTAGAAATCAATATCAAAAGATATTGGGAAATAACTCACATATTTTCAGGTGTAGTGTGATATTTACCAAGAGAGATCTTCAACTTAGCCATTGAAAGCCTCAATAAAGTTAGACTGAAAAAAAAAAAAACAACACAGAGGATGATTGCAGAGAACAAAGTATTTAAATGAGAAATTAATATCAAAATGAGAAATTAATATTAAAAATATTTTAAACAAAATCTCATGCATTTGGATATTAAATGTCCACCTTTAAATGAGGGTATACATAACACTAAGAAGCCATAACACAGAAAATTAGAATATATTTGTAGTACAATAAAAATGAAAAGAGAATTTATCAGAATTTTTTGCATGCAGCTGAAGCTGCTCAATGCAATTAAATATGGTGTGGAGCATTGAATAAGATAAGATGTAAAAACAAATAATGGACACTGGCATAAAATTTTGTGAAATTTGAACAAGATCTGTACTTTAGTTAATAATACTATATCATTTGCTAATTTCCTGTTTTCATTTTTTACAACATAGTATTTCTTCATATTCTCAAAATTGGATTAGAAATTTCAAGCCTCATTCAAAGTTTTAAAAATTCCCTAAGATAATAAATTTTCTGGACTTTTAGAAGTAATACTAGATGACAAAATACATGGTATTATGTCAAAGTTTTGAGTGAATATAATTTAGAAATCTAAGATTCTACTCATACTAAGTCAAAAAAGTGGAGTTAAAATGTCATAACTTTTTTAGCTAGGCAAAAATTCATACATTTTCTAAAATATGTTATACATACTATATATATATGTGTGTGTGTGTATGTATAGAAAAGCTTTTCTACTACGCTTGATAAAGGCTCAGTGAGTTTTAACAGATGTATACAGTTGTCTAACTACCAAAATGACTTAGAACATTTCTGTCACCCATAATTTTCTCTGAGCATCTTTGTAGTCAGTGCTAATCGTATTCTTGGCCTGGGACGCCAATTTATTTTCAGTAACCATAATTTTGCCTTTTGTAGAACTCAATTTAAAAGGAACAAGAAAGTAGGTAGCCATTTGTGTCTAGTTTCTTTTCCATAGCATAATGCTTTGAAAATTCATCTACATTGTTGCATATTAAAGTCTCAGTGTGATACCATTAAACATTTAGGAAACACCAATAATAAAACACCTTTTTATTATTGAATAGTATTCTGTCATATTTACATAACACAATTTGTTTGTCCAGTCAAACAATAGACATTGGAATTTTTTCTAATATTTTACCTAATACAAATAAAACTTCCTTGTATATTCCAGTACAAGCCTTGTGTAGACAAATGCTTTAACTTCTCTTAAACAAATAGCTAGGTGTGAGGTGTCTAGATTGTATAAAAGTGTGTTAAATGTTATAAGACATTGTCAGACTACTTTCTAAAGTTGCTGTACCTTTTTACTTTCCCACCAGAAATATGTAAGCATTATAATGCTTCATGATTTATGCTAACATTTGATTGATTATTGTCAATCTTTAAAATTGTAAAATGGTGTTTCCTGAGTATTTAATGGTATCACACTGAGACTTTAATTTGCATTTTTCTAACAACTGTAGATATTCAGTTTCTTTTTCTGTATTTCTCCATCATTTGTATATCTTCCATGGTGAAGTGCCTATCTAAATCATTTACTCATTTTTTAGAAAACTGAGTTGGTTTTAACATTTATGTTCTGGTTACAAATCCTTTAATATTTATTTTATAAATATAATAAGCATGACTTATTTTAAAAGTTTCTAAAGAATGTCTTTTGAAGAGCAAAAAATTTAAATTTTGATGAAGGTCACTTGTATTGATTTTTTCCTTTGACAATTCCTGCTTTCCATCCTGAAATTTAGTTTATCTAATATTAATTTAATCACTTGAACTTTTACAAAAATTACTGTTTATGTGAAAAGTTTTTTTCACCCTTTCATTATTAACTTGTTTCCATGTTTTATATTTAAAGTAGGTTTCTTTTTGAAAGCATATATTAGGTTCTTCTTTTTAATCCAGTCTTTCCATCTGCCTTTTAATTGGATTGTGTACATAATTTACAATAAATACAATTTCTACAAATGCAGGCTTAATTTGCTATCTTGATATTTGTTTTACCACTTATCTATATTTTTTGTCCTTTTCTTTTCCCTTTTTGCATTAGCATTCGATTTTTATTTCTACATTTGTTTTTAAAATCTATACCATTTTATTTTGTTGTATTTTTATATTTTATAATCTATATGTTTAGATTATTGCAGTCTATGTCAAGTAATATTATACCTCTTCACCTACAATGTAAGTTCTATAGAGCTCCATTTCTTTTCTATCCTTTGTGCTACTGTTTGATGCATTTCACTCCTACATATGAAATTAATGTCTACATCTATATTATTTCTTCTTTGACTAGCTAGTTATCATTTTAAAAGATTAAAAATGAGGTACATGCCTTTCATGTATACTGATCAATCCACCACACCTGTCATTCTTCAGATTTCTATCTGACATTATTTTCCTTTTGCATTAAGAACTTTATTGTAGTGTAGGTTTGCTGGTAGTTAGTTCTTTTTCATTTAAGTTAGCTCTTGTTTAAATAAAAGAGTCTTTTGTTTATTTTTGAAAGTATTTTGCTTCATTAAAAAATTCCAAGTTGATGTCTCTCTTTTCTATAACTAACGTTAACTGTGCTTTTGTTCTCTTGCTTGCCTTGCTTCTCAAAAGAAATCTGCTACCATTTTTCAACTTGTTCTCCTGTGTGCAGTGGTGTGCTGGGGCCAGCTTATACCACCTTGTGAGAATTGATTGTGAGCCTCAGTTCCAAACTCAGCAATCAGGAACATCAGACTGACAGACTGAAACAGGCCAAATGGGAGTATTTATACTATAGAATCTGCAAATACTACAAGCCATGTTTTTTTGTTTTTTGTTTTTTTCCCAGATAGCAAGTTGTTAAACATTTTGCAGCATCCCATTATCTTTTGGACTTCCCTGGTGGCTCAGACGGTAAAGCGTCTGTCTACAATGCGGGAGACCCGGATTCGATCCATGGGTCGGGAAGATCCGCTGGAGAAGGAAATGGCAATCCACTCCAGCACTATTGCCTGGAAAATTCCATGGACAGAGGAGCCTGGTAGGCTACAGTCCATGGGGTCGCAAAGAGTCGGACACGACTGAGTGACGTTCCTTCCTTCCTTCCATTATCTTTCATAATCTCTTTCTCAAGTTGCTTTTAAGATTTTTCTCTTACCTCTTGTATTTAACAATTTTATTATGATGTGGCCTTGTGTGGCATTTAAAATTTCTTTTACTTCAAGTTTGCTGGTATTCATCAGATTCAGAGGCTTTTTTTTTTCAGACGTTGTTTCTTCAAATATATACATATTTTGTTTTCCTTTCTGTTCTTCTGGGACTTTAACTACAAGTATGTTAGATTATTTGATATTATCCACCAATTACTGATGGCATGTTCACTTTTTCCTCCATATTTTTTCTCTCTTTTCTTTGTTTTGAATAGTTACTATTGCTTCTTTCAAGTTCACTCATCTATTTTATTTGATTTATCCTAATGTCATTTCCTAGATGAGATTGTTACTTTATCTCTAGAAGTTCAATATGCATCTTTTATATCACATCATCCACTTCTCTCTTCATCATGTTCAGATTTTTCTCTACTTTGGTAAACTATGGGAAATATTTATAATAGCCATTTAAATGAACTTTAATGCTAATTGTACTGTCTTTGTTATTTCTGGTTCTGATTCTATTGATATTTCTCTTAGGTCATGAGTCATGTGTTCCTTTTTCCCCACAAACCTAGTAATGTTTTTATTGGATAATGGTCATTGTAAATTGAATGCTCTTAGTTCCTATATTTTGTTATATTCTTTTAAATTGTGTTAGACTTTATTCTAGCCTAAAGTTATGTTACTTGAAATCAATTGGATTATTTGAAGCTTTACTTTCAACTTTGTTAGGATGGGTCCAGAGCAGCTTTTAATCTAGGCTAATTTAGCCCCACTACTAAGGAGATATCTTAGAACTTTATTTAAAGCTCTTTGTATTACAAGGCATGTCCACTCTGATAAAATATGATCCATTTCTAGCCTTGTGTCAACTCTGCCTATCACTTCTCAGTGGTTATTTCCCTGGGTCTTGGGTAGTTTCCTCTCATGCATGAGCAGATCAGTAGTTAGCCAAAGATGTTCCAGAGTTCTCTCTGGGCATGTCCGTTTTCCCAGCATCGCAGATAGCACATTCTAGCTATCTTGGCCTCAAACTCCAGTCTTTCTTTCTTTCAATTAGTGGAACTCTGAACTCTAGTTGGGTTCTTCTTCCTTGCAGTGTGGCCTAGAAACTGAGTCCAGGCAGTCGACTGGAGTGCCGGGGCTCCTGAAACATCCCCCCTTTCTTCTTTAGGAATCAGAGACTTTCACTGCCTATTGTCTAAGTTGTGCAGTTGTCAATATAATCCCTTGTATGCCATTATAATTGGAATCAGAAGTTGAAGATTGTTTTTAATTTAGTTATAAATATTGTGAAGCAAATAATCTCAATTGTATGTTTATATTTGATTGTAGACTGTATACAATCTCTTAAAGGTTAGTCCCTATTGCAAACGCTAACCCATGAGATGTTCGGTCCTTACCTACTTGTTCTTCAGGGTCTGCTTGTGTCCCTTAATCATTTAATAAATACTCTTCAGTGTGTGGAGAATGCCCAGGGCAGTTGCCAATGATTTTGAGCAGCATAGTATTTACCCACAGTGTGTTTTCTAAAGGATATTGTGATCACTGTCTATAAAGCAGACCTGAAGCCTGGGATTTCTTTTTCTGTTTTAAACTCTAAACTTTCATCTTACCATCCTACTTATTCTTCTTTCATACACAGGAAGCCTCACTTCTGCCCTTTAATGGGAGAAAAGCAGAGGTGATCAGAGTGTGAATTTCTACTATCTTTGGCAAAAGGGCTATAAACTATGGAAGAATCTATTTCCAGTTATGATTGTAAAATTGGAAAGCAGTGGAAAAGATATATTGTCAAACAGACACATTCTGATTTCTTACCTTGGAAAGAACACAGACAGCATCATGAGTCACATAAAGGAAGGAAAGTGCACTGGCATGACTGGCCATGGCAGGAAAATCTATCAAATCTTTGGAAGTAATAATTTATTTTTGGAGGTAGTAAGTCAAGTTCTCTGTCCTTGGGCACTTTGTAGAAAGTGGAAGTGGGTGTTGTAAAATATAGCTCTTTCTTCTATAATATACCTTCATGCTTCTCTTTATTAGCCTAGCAAATCTGCTCTGTCTCTTGGCTCTTTTGCTTTTTAGCCATCTCACTATTTTCCATCCTTAGGAATGCTTCTACTGTTTTCTGCTTCTCAGAGTTTGTCTACCTCACTAAAATTAGTGTGGAGACCATATCTCTTCTAGAAGCCTTCCTAGATGCCCACTTCGCTCTAGTTCCCCTGACTTCAAGTTTCTTGTTGATAATAATGGATTTAAAAACTTGTGTATGGAGCATCTATGGCGACTCAGTGGTAAAGAATCTGCCTGCCAGTGCAGGAGACACAGGTTTGATCCCTGTGTTGGGAAGATCCCCTGGAGGAGGGCACAGCGACTCCCTCCAGTATTTTTGCCTGGGGAATCCCATGAACAGAGGAGTCTGGTGGGCTACAATCCATGGGATCACAGAGAGTTGGATGCGATTTAGCAACTAAACAGCAGAACACTTACTGTGTAACAGGCCTTCTGCTAAACTCTTGATGTACAGTTGGAAACTACAGAATTTCCATCTAGTGGGTTAGGAGAACAGGATAAAAACAACAACAGAAAAACACAATTGCAAATTGTGATAAATTTCTGATAGAGGTAATGTGTGTGAGAAGTGCACTTAAAACTGTTCTGAAAGGTAGAACTTCAACTGATATATGACTGGTGAGTAGATACTAGGCAGAACAGTGGTCTTTGCCCTCCCAGGAGAAAGAACAGCAGATACACAACCCACTGCCTTCTGTTTAGTTAAAAGGCGCAAAGCCTCTTAAGAGAGGTGGGAGATGGAATTGGAGATATCGACAGGTGTCCAGTCAGGGCCAGCAGTGGAGGCCATGGGGGAGGTTGATTTCAGTCTGAGTGGAGACATCTTAGAGCAGATGACTGAAGAGAGGAAATGGTCAACATCTTAAGAAGATAGCTGGGTGGGTTGAGGATGGATGCTGGGGAAGATGTAAGTCTCAAAGTATGGGGGAGGTTTCGTCCATAGGTTAGGCCAAGCGTGACCATTTCTAGAGCCAAAATGATGGCAGACATAGTCAGGAAATTCTTTCTTCTCCTCTATCCTTGAAACTCTATTTGCTATTTTACCTTTTCTGTCAATTTTGCTCTCTCCTCACAACTTTGCCCTATAAATGGGTATCAATACTACCCTTTTCTTTATCTGGGGCATGATAGAAGTGGGAAGGGAAAGGATCACTGTAATTTTAAGAAAACCACTTAAAGTTGGATATTAGACATCATAGTTCTTAGAGGTCATTGGTTTAGTCATGAGGGCTCCCTTGCTGATGTCCTTCCCCTGAGGCTCCACCTGCTAACATTTTCAGGTGGTCCTCATCTCAATGGCCCCCATCCTAGACTAGCCTCTGTCAGCTGCCTCTGATGAATACTAAAAATGACCCATTATTGAAATTACTTAAACTAAATCTCTATCTACTGCAGAGATGAATTCACAGATTACCTAAAACAAAGAAGCAAGCTATTTCAGTCATTTAAAAAGCATTTTTCCACTAATATTACATAAAGTAGAAGCAGATAATGCCTATCTAGAAGAACTGTTGTGAGGATTAAAAGTTATGTGAGTAACAGTAACTTCAGGAGGAGGATGGGATTTAAAGTGGAGCTGCTGTTTCTGCCAGCTATGGAATTGCACAGTCTGGGATTGTGGATTCAGAGGAGGCTCTGACATGCCTTGTGCAGTTGTCTTCTTCAATAGAGATGCCTTTGTAGTTGCAAGCACCCCTTCCCTGGTGACTCAGCTGGTAAAGAATCTGCCTGCAATGTGGGAGACCTGGGTTGGGAAGATTCCCTGGGTTGGGAAGATCCCCCGGAGAAGGGAAAGGCTACCCACTCCAGTATTCTGACCTGGAGAATTCCATGGATAAAGAGTCGGACACAACTGAGAAACAGTCACTTTCACTTTCATAAATGACCATGTAGATTTCTGATCTTGAACTGAAATGGAAAAGGTCATGAGTGGCTAGTTCTGCCATTTTTCCAATTAAGGACCCTAAACCAATCTATCCATCAAGAAGGGCACTGTGACAAGATGCACAGCTCATTCTACTCTGATGCTTACAAGACAACATTTTCTTGCTGTGAAGCTATGGAGCCATTTATAATACCCAGAAAATATATTGCTTTTTAAAAAATTACTTTCTGACTTTGCTTATCTATTTCTTTTGCCTAGACTGCCCTTCCCATATAAGAGAGACACCTACAGTTCTGCTCAGCTCAGCTCAAGTGGAGCCTACTCCTTCCTGACTCTCCACTTTTTGTCTTATCTGTTGCCCCATATTGAGCTTTTTCTCCTATATTCTGAGTGTGCCTTATGGATATTCCCATTATAGAACTTTTCACTTTAACTGTAATTGCCTGTTTTGTATTCCTGCTCAATTATCAACTCTTCAGAGGTAGGCTTTCCATTTTGAATCCTCAGCACTTCAGGGAATGCTTGACATTCATTGGCCACTCAAAAATTATTGAATAAATAAAGGAAATAAGTATGCAGTTGTAACTGGAATTTCTGTATCACCTTGGACCAATTAAGGTTAAGTTCATAAGGCTTTTATTAACAGGACCCTAGATAGTCTGGTGTTTCTCGTCTGTCCCTGTCCCCACATTCTTTCTGATCTCCTCTCACTGCTCTGCTCCTGACTCACTCTGCTCACTGTCGTCTTTGCTCTTCCTCTAATAAACCAGACATGCTCCTGCCTTTAGGCCTTTGTGAAGGCTGTTCTCTGCCAGGAAGGTGCTTTGCTCAGATATCTCAATAGCTTGTTTGCCACTTCCTTCAGGTCTCTGGACATCTGTCACCTTCTCATTGATGGCAGTCCCCTTCCCCTCCCTGCACTGTGACACTCTTGCCCTGTTTTATTTTATCATTCTTTCTATGGCATGAATTGCCTTTTAATCCCACATGCGTGCTTAGTTGCTCAATTCATGTCCGACTCTTTAGTGACCCTATGGACTGTGGCCTTCCAGACTCCTCTGTCCATGGGATTTTTTCAGGCAAGAATACTGGAGTGGGTTGCCATTTTCTCCTCCAGGGGATCTTCCCAACCCAGGGATTGAACCCGCATCTCCTGTGTCTCCTACATTGGGGCAGATTCTTTACCCTTTGAGCCATGGGGAGAAGCTTCTTAATCCCAGCATTGAAGGCAAAAGAAGGGGGTGGCAGAGGATGAGATGCTTAGATAGCATCACCTGTTCAATGGACATGAATCTGAGCAAATTCTAGGAGATAGTGGAGAACAGGGGAGCCTGGTAGACCATAGTCCATGAGGTTGCAAAGAGTTGGACATGACTTAGTGAGTGAACGATGGATAACAATAAGAATATACTCCTGTCTCTCTTCTTGCTAGAATGTAACTTCACTAGGGATGGTTGTCTGCTTTCTCCATTGATATTTTTCATTGATGTATCCCTAACAGCATTGAACATAACAGTGTTTAGTGCATTGGAGACACTCCATGAATATTTGTTGACTAATGAATGTATTAATATTTAAATATATTCCTTAAGAGATTTCCTATTAAGCCACTGTCTTATATTAATAATGTCTTAGTCTTCTCAGGCTGATATCATAAAATGTCATAGATTGGGTGGCTTATAAACAACAGAAATTTCTTTCCCACAGTCCTGGAGGCTGGGAAGTTCAAGATTGCAGGTCAATTTGGTGTTTGGTGAGGGCTCACTTTCTAGATAGTTCTTTTCACTGTGTTCTCACATGGTGGAAGGGGGTCAGACAGCTCTGCGGGGTCCCTTTTATAAGAGCATTTATATCATTCATGAGGACTTTGCCCCATATCTAACCACCTCCTCTAAACCTCACCTCATAATTCTGTCACCTTTGGGGGTTAGGATTTCAACATAGGAATCTCTCAAGGACACAAACATCCAGATTAGAGAGATATCATAGTGTAAGTTAGTTCATTTGGTTTTCCAGTAGACATCTAGGACCAGAGGAAATGAGATAAGGGCAGTACATTTCAATGGAATGAGAAAAAGGCAGGTTTGGATATAGTCTTGTGTTGGGAAGGGATCAGCCCAGGAAAGGGTGCCCTATGGCAATCCTTGAGTGGACCATGGATATCTGCAAAATATGGCAGTGGGGAAGTAGGAAGAAAAGGTGGTGCTGTCAGGGGAGTGTAATCTCCTCGGTTCTGTCTTGTCACAACAAAGATTTGAAGCGATGGACGTTAAAGCCCTTTGCGCATCACAGCTCTCGGGCAGTGTTATAGCTCCCTCAGTTTTATTTAGAAAATAAAGGAAAATACATCCTCGAGGTGTGAGGGCATGCCGACCCAAAAGATATGAAGAGGAGAGAGAGAGAGAGAGAGAGAGAGAGAGAGAGAGAGAGAGAGAGAGAGACACTGACTCCTGGCTCTAAGGTCCTCAATCTGGTCCTCCGACCTTCCTTTGTTCTATTTTCGCGGGCTTTTCCCTTCCTTGTCTTTTAGCCACTGCCATCCTAGATTCCTGTTTCCTATGCTAACTACCTAACAGTACTAAAAGTAGGATTTCTAGAATCTGCAAACAAAAAACAAAAAACCTTGTTTTATCCCCAGAAGTTTGCTTAGGGTAAATCCTACATAAAAGAATTTCTCTCATCATAGTTTTCTTCTGAATAGATTAGCTGCATTTTTGGCATTGTTCTCTTGAACAGAGACTAATGATAACACAAAATAGAAAAGCCCTGCTTATCAGCCTGATGAACTTGCAGAGTGCTATAAAGATTTTGTTCCAGATAGAATGGATTCCGCAGAGTAAAGTGGATCTTAGGTAAATGAAAACAGAACTGTGTTTTCGACCAAACTCTATTTAAGTTATTCAGAGTTGAGATGAACTAACTAATTTATAAAACATAATACATATAATCCATCTATTTTGTAAAAGAGGAAATATGATTACAACACGTGGTGTGTGTGTGTGTATGTGTGTGTGTGTGTGTGCGTGTGCGTTGCTTCACCAATATGCTGACATGGAGAATTAAAATTGCCTCAGTAGATCAACGCTTACCCTTGTTCTTGAGCCAATTTTTGTCATTCTTTATAGAATTGAGCAAAGATTTACTATTTAACATTCAGGAGTCTTTCCTTGTCACCTATAGTATTTCAAGCATATGACACAGAAAACCATATTTGAGATATGAAATTGACTACTATTCATATCTTAGATAAATGAAAGGAAATATATCAAAATGTGTTTCCATAAGCTGCACCATGTGTTGATCTATGATGTTTTGACTTCCAAAAGAAAATTATATCTTTTTTTCTGCAGGTTTGAGAACTGTATTCATACTGCAGGTTTCAGAGGCATGCTACAATGCATCTCCCTTGGATTAACTTTGCTAATATGTCTTATTCAAAACTAAACAACAATAATGCCACAGGTATTTCATCACCATTACAGAGGTAAAGATTAGTATGAAAATATTAAAGAAGAAAGCATTGTATCTTAGAATGCTGAAAGTTCTTATTTATTTTCTCTCTTGTTTGTAAAAAGCACCTTGGGGAAATTTATATTTATACCTCAGGTCGTACACTGATGACATAATAAAGACACGAGGAAACATTTTCTTCTGAGATGTAGTGCTAAACATTTAGATAGGTACATCTAATACATTTCCTTTTCTCTTGTCTTAAATATTGATAGCAGAGACCACATTTGTTAAGTGCAAGCAGAATCACTTAGAAGATAAATCTAGGACCACAGTTTTCTCACCCTGTGGAAGAGCTAGACCAGAGTGTGGGAGTTCTTTAATTCCTAGTTGGGGTTTATATTCATGTTGTTGGTCGCCATTAAGATGTCTGTAGTCTACTTTATAATACTTCAGTAAACAGTATGATGTAAACGTGCATTAGTTAGCTTTAATCTCCACCAGAGGGGCAGTCAGTTGCCTTAATTCAGTATTCACACTCCAGGGGTGGTCCACTAATATTTAATTAGTAAGGCCACATTCCAGAGGCATTATTACAAGTGCTTTAGCTTTCTTTATCCCTAGCACTGAAGATTAGTCAATTAGCACATTAGCAATGGATTTTCATTGGCAGAATTAATAGCTTGATATTTAGCATAATGGTTGATATAAATAAATTATGGGGGTGAAATAATAGTTTAAAGTAATAGATTGACTTAAATATTTTAGAAGCATTTCTCATATTGCCTCAATAGGATATAAAATTGTAGTGAGCTGTCTATTCATCTTTAAGGAAGGCACCTGAGTCTTACTGCCTAAATGGTCCAGCATGCTGTCGTGGCTTTGGAGTGTTCTGACTGAGTCTCATTATCAGGTTAACTGAATTCTGCCTCTAGAATATGTTCATGCCCCCTCCATCCAAGAGAAGATTTGCACAATGTATGGTTAAAGAACTTACAAAATCAGAGAGCTGCAATTTTATTAAACTTACAGTACAGGTTTTAAGATCATGATAAGTGTATGCCACTCTATGGAAATATTTGCTTTCTTTATGATCTGGTTGTGAGTATAAGAGAGATGTTTCAGTCATCCATCCTTCCACTTGCAAATTTACCTGTTCACACATAGATTGTTGACTTCAAAAATAGTCACAACCTAGAAGGTGAGAGTTATGTTTTATTTGGTGGGAAGTTTTAGGGCTTCAAGCCCCATAGACAGCATCTCATGTAACCCTGAGAAAATTGTTATGAGGAGGTGGAAGGAGGAGTCAGTTTATATAGAAGTTTGCAACAAGGAGCAGGTAGTGTGAATATCAAAAGATTATTGTTAATTAAGGAAAACCAGACAGCTCCAGTGAGGAATTCAGGGCTTTTCTATGTATGGGAAGATGCAAGAGTTTGGACTTATTGAAATCATTCCTTTCATGTGCATCTCAGTTATCTGGGGCCAGTATCCTGTATGTTTAAAATCCCTCCCTGACTTCCCTGGTGACTCAAACAGTAAAGAATCTGCCTGCAATGCAGGAGGCACAGGAGACTTGAGTTTGATCCCTGGGGTGGGAAGATCCCCTGGAGTAGGAAAGGGCAACCCACCTCAGTACTCTTGCCTGGAAAATCCCATGGACAGAGGAGCCGGGTGGGCTATAGTCCATGGGGTCGCAAAGAGTCAGTCAGGACTGGGCAAGCACATATGCACAGCTCACCCCTCGGCTACTCTATCCCCCGGACCCCCAACTCCTCAGGTGAGGGCTCATGGCTGCTGAATAACAGGCATTGTTCTTTCTGGATGCCCTCCAGGCTCAGAAATTCATATCGTGAGGGGTGGAATCACAGATGGCTGTGACATCTCTATTTATAGATATGAGATAAATATTCCAGTTCTCAATATTCATTTAATACTTCAACAAACAAAAAACATTAGACATATACTATGTGCCAGGCATTGTACTTTTTCTAGGGGATATAAGCATGGAAAAGATGAAGCCCTCATGAAGAGCTTATGATTACTCAGAAATGCACAAACACATGGATGTTTATGAATAAGCACCAAGTGTTATCTATGCAACATTATAGCAGGCATGGTACTCAAAGGGCTCGGGGACTTCTGGGGAAAGTAACAGTTAGGCTGATCATACTGGAGCAGTTGGATTTGGTTTGTTAGGGGAATGGGAATAAAATAGGTGAGACAAAACCATGAGCCAAGGATTGGAGAGGAGGACAGCATGGTATGCACAGGGCATAGATCAGGCTGTAGAGATGGATTAGGACCTGGTCATGGAGGCTTGTGAACATGTGCTGGTAAGCAGCCTGCCCTTATCTCTGAACTGTCTGGAGCATTTGAGGGGCTTTAAGCTGTGGAATGACAATTAAATTGATCTTAGTTGGATATTTGACAGTTGTGTGAAGGGATACTCATAGACACTGATTTGAGAAGCTGTTGTAATGATAGAGGCAAGAAATTATAGCAGGGATTAATACGAGGGGATGGATTTGAGATGTGTTTAAAAAATAAAATTCATGGTGAAGGAATGAGAAGAGTTGTTGAGGATAATCAGTTTAATTCAGTTTGGTCGCTAAGTCCTGTCTGACTCTTTGAGACCCTATGCACTGCAGCACGCCAGGCCTCCCTGTCCATCACCAACTCCCGGAGTCCACTCAAACCCATGTCCACTAAGTCAGTGATGCCTTCCAACCATCTCATCCTCTGTCGTCCCCTTCTCCTCCTGCCTTCAATCTTTCCCAGCATCGGGGTCTTTTCCAATGAGTCAGTTCTTCGCATCAGGTGGCCAAAGTATTGGAGTTTCAGCTTTAGCATCCATCCTTCCAGTGAAAATTCAGAATTGGTTTCCTTTAGGAATGACTGGTTGGATCCCCTTGCAGTCCAAGGATTCTCAAGAGGCTTTCTCTAATACCACAGTTCAAAAGCATTCGTTCTGCGGTGCTCAGCTTTCTTTATGGTCCAATTAATTTCTCATGTTAGTATCTAACATTAGAGCATGCCATGGCATCATTTCATAATAAAGAAATTTATATGTGTAACTGTGCATATAACAGTAAAAATGACAGAATAAAGGTGGTGGGTAATTATTGTAAAGATAAAATGAAGTTTTACAGATGCAGGCACTGAATTGTTGCTGTACCTCTGGGAACCAGCTCCAAGGAACCATTGAGAATTGATGTCCCAGTCTCTCTGCCTCTCAAGGATTGCATGGTCTCTCTTATTTCTGGTTTCTGTGCTTCTTCCTGTCTCCACCACCCCTCTTAATCTGCTTATATGACACATAAATATCAGTGATAACTACCATGATCACCATCAGTCTCCTTGAATGTTAACTCAAATTTTTGAGACAAATTGTGAATGAAATTGACTTCTAGCTAGTCAGGAACTGGCTTCCTACCCTGCTGTGGCCAGGAGTATGAGGTCATGTAGTAAAGCAAGGCCTCTGATTCTGTTCCATGGCCTGGGGCTGTGGGCAGGGGAAGTTTCCAGAAGGTATGATTCCAAGTGATGCAGGCAATGAACGTCCTGTATACATAATATATCTGGATGTTGGTGTATTTCTGGATGTTGGTATTCCTAAGAATAACTTTTATTCTTTTTGATTTAAAATTTTTTTCTAAACCATACGAAATAAAAGCATATTATTTTTTCTAATAAAATTTTATCAAAAGAAAATTAGTGGGAGGATATAGGAAAAAGTGCAGAGAAGGAAAAGAAGGTTGGGGGGTGAAGATGGGTTAGAAATAATCGGCATCAAGTATGTTTGATAAAATTTGTGAATACTGGATTGAGGATCCCAGGTGATTCGGTTTTGGGGCTGATGAAGCTGTATTGGGATTCCTAAAAACTGACCTGGGGTTTGCTTAGGGTGAGGACTTGCAGGATTTTGGAGGAGGGCCTTCTCTTCCTTATATTTTACTAATAAAGATTATTCATCTCATGAAGATTGCTGAAGTCAACTAAAACTAAGAAAACAAAGTCTTGCCCATATACATAGATTCTCATTTTAAAACATTTTATTTTATATCATTCTCAATCAGATGTTTTCAAAATCAAATGTTTGCTTCTGCAAAATAAGAAAATAGACTTAAAAATCTGAGTATTTTTTTAAATCAGGATCTGTGATGATGCATCATTTGGGGTCATAGATTTTTTTGATGAGAGTTACATCTTTGGTTCACTTCTGCTGTGGTGACTACACAGATTTAGCTGTGATGTTCCTGTGTATGAAACATCACTCAGGTGAGGAACATTTGTAACAAGTAAAGTGAGAATGATCTAATCAGTTAAGCAGAATAATTGCAGGATCATACCATACTGAGAATTTGAAAAGGAATGCTAGTATCCTAAGTGGTTGGAAAGAGATGCCTTTGGAACCATAATGAATGCTCGAATACTACTTAACATGTTGCAAAGTATTTTAAAACCAGGATTTAAAAACTTTGTATTTTATCTTGTATATCATCAGCTAAAGGAAGAATGCAAGATTATATTTTTATCTGAAAGAATAAATGCACAGGTCAAATACTATGTAATATTTTTGGATAGGGAATGTAGAGTATTTATATATGAAATCCTTCTCCTTTGGGGTGAATTACTCACGTGTAATACCTGTGCAACATAATTTTATTGATTGTCCTGAGTGATCAGATCTCTATCTACCTTCGTCCTATTTCTTGGATATTTATTTATTCCAACTAAATCTATTAGTCTTCTGCTTCATTATTAATTCACCGTCAAGAAACATGTTTTAAACACCTTTTAAACACATGGTTTGTATTGGGTTGCCCAATAAGATGGTACAGAAAAACCCAATTGAACTTTTCAGTCAACCCAGAACTTGGTTCTCAGGAAGCAAAGATACATCTTTTATTTCTTAGACATATGAACCTAGCAAGGGAAATAATATAAGGATTGTTGTTGTTGTTTAGTCACCAAGTTGTGCCTGACTCTTTCGTGATCCCATGGGCTATAGCCCACCAGGCTTCTCTGTCCAAGGCATTTCCCAGGCAAGAGTCCTGGAGTGGGTAGCCAGCCATTCCCTTCTTCAGGGGATCTTCCCGACCCAGGGATCCAGCCCAGGTACCCTGCTTGGCAGGCAGATTCTTTACCACTGAACCACCTGGGAAGCCCAAAGATAAGAATATCCACACTACAATGTGAAATTGCTAAATAAAGGTAAATTTCTGGTAGTAAAAGGAGTACAGAGGAAGGAGCAACTGATTTATCTTGGAAAACAAAGGAATCATTACGGTCTTCTCTATTGGCTCTTAAATAGGTGTGTGTGTGCTCAATCAGTCGTGTCCAACTTTTTTTGACTCTATGGACTGTAGCCTGCCAGGCTTCTCTGTCAATGGGCTTTCCCAGGCAAGAATATTGGAGTGGGTTGCCATTTCCTCCTCCAGGGGATCTTCCCAATCCAGGGGTCAAATCTGTGTCTCTAATGCCTCCTGCATTGAAAGGCGGGTTCTTTACCACCAGCACCACCTGGGAAGCTCTTACATAAGGTAATTATATTTCCTGATTTGCCTGTTGTTAGTCATTTATGCTTGCTTTCCCAGGGCGAGTTAATAGCTCCCTCTTTCACAATCAAAAGTACCCTGATACGCATGACACAGTCATTAGGTCATCCTACTCTTAAAGACTGAAACTAAAAATATTATCTGGATCCAAGTTACCAAAACCCATGTATCCCTAGGTAAGTGATTTGACTTGTTGCCCACAGGTTTTGGGAATCCTGGGTGTTGGTAGGAAGTTGTATTAGATAGATGGATCTGCTGGCAATGTGGAGAATGCAGTGGAGGAGAAAGCTTGAAAAAAAATAGTTTAGATGGTTATTGTAATTGTCTGTATATCAGGAAATTAGATCCTGAAATAAACAATGATCTTGGGGATAGAAAAGAGGAAATCAGAATAAAACAAACTCGAGATAAATACTCTGTTTGTTGTAATATTACACTAATGTATGCAGTTTACTGTGATTTAGAATGAATACTTTTGCTTTCCTAAATTATAATTAATGTTATATACAACTATCACTTTTGAATTCTTATAACTAGTAGAGACAATTTTGAAATAACTAACAGTAAACTTTGCAGGTTTCTTTTATGGAAGACCAAATTCAACTCAATACAACAATTTAAAAAAATTTATATATAGAAGCTTTATGATTTTTAACTCTTGGGATAAACCAGTGGCTTATAAGAGAATGACCCAAAAATTTTAAAATACTTAATGTATATCTTAAAGTTTGAAGATTTATCAACTTATTCATTTTCCTTCCCACATACTTGTATGTAAAGGTCTCACAGTTTACCACTCAACAGTATTCATTGGCAGTGAGTAGGCAGCTGTTCAACACATTTATGGGCGTCATAAATCCAGCTGTTTTCATTTTCCATTACCCAGGTTCCTATAGTAACCAGTGACATTCAGGGCTGACTTAACGATTCACACGGCACTAAAACTGCTTCTGCTTTTACTCAGATGAGTTTCAATTGCTTAATACACCCTAATTTCCTACCTTTCACATCTTTTCATTCCATGTCTATCCTGTTCCAATCCATCCTCCAACATGTTTCTTAGCTTGAAAATGTAGCAATCACAGTTTTTCTGAAAGCAATCACTGGATTCAGATATAGTGTTGACATTCAGCAAGCAGATGAGTACATTTTAGAAACTTCAGCTTCTAATGGGTTAACCAGAGGAAATTCTCATAACTGGAGTGATACCTTAGGGTTTTAACGTTTTGGTCACAGAAAATTTAACTGAGCTCTGTTATGAACCAGATATTCATATATCGTATTTGAAAACTTCCTTATTTACTTTGGAATACAATTTGAACTTCCTTAGGTATAATCTCGTAGTATTTCATAAAAATAGGAAATGTCTTTTCCATTTGTTGAATTTGAGCATCAAGGGTATGATACAACCATTATATATGCCAGTACAAAATCACTAGACTAGGTGATTTTCTGCTTTTACCACCTTCTTAAAAATTTTTGGCCTACCCTCTCTAACCTACTTTGTGGGAGTGACAGTCAGTAAAATGTCAGAATCTTTTTATTTTTATCTAGTGAAATAGGTTGAATGAGACAGGCATGGTTTGAATGTGGACTTTGCCTCTTACCACCTTGTGAACAAGGTATGTGAAAACCTTGCTGAACTCTGTATTCTAAAGGAGACAAAAACCCATAGCTTGTAAGGTCCTACATAACCTGGCTTTACTGGCTTCTCGCACCTTGTCTGATGGTACCCCCACCCCCAGAACTCACTTGCTTATTCCATGTACCTCAGTGAAGCCTGTTTCTTGAACATGCCAAGTTAATTCAGCTGGCTTTGCTTTTGACCCTCCCTCTGTCCAAAACCTTCCTTTTGGGTCCTCCAAGCAGGGTTCTTTCTCATCGCTTACATATGATCTCAAATAGTTTCTTTTAAGAGAAATTTTTTTCCTAAATTAGCCTCTCACGTCCTCCATACCTTAAGCCTGCATTTTTTCTTTATAATACTCATCATTAGCCAAAATTATCTCATTAATTTGTGTCTTGCCTGCTTCTTCCCATGAAATTTTCCATGAAGGGAAGGACCTTCATTGCTTTCTTTACAGCTGAATCTCCAATGCTCAACCAACACCTGACAAATGGTAGGGGCTCACCAAATGTTTACTGAATGAATGAATGAATGAATATATATTGGTATTTACAGGGATATTATAAGTGAAGTACAAAGATAGAGGAAAACAATAGATTGGGAAAGACTAGAGATCTCTACAAGAAAATTGGAGATACCAAGGGAATATTTCATACAAAGATGGGCGCAATAACGGACAGAAATGGTATGGACCTAACAGAAGCAGAATATATTAAGAAGAGGTGGCAAGAATACACAGAAGAACTGCACAAAAAATATCTTCATGACTCAGATAATCATGAGGGTATGATCACTCACCTAGAGCCAGACATCCTGGAATGTGAAATCAAGTGGGCCTTAGAAAACATCACTATGAACAAAGCTAGTGGAGATAATGGAATTCTAATTGAGCTGTTTCAAATCCTAAAAGATGATGCTATGAATTGCTGCATTCAGTATGCTAGCAAATTTGGAAAACTCAGCAGTGGCCATAGGACTGAAAAAGGTTAGTTTTCATTTCAATTTCAAAGAAAGGCAATGCCAAAGAATGCTCAAAATACCACTCAGTTGCGCTCATCTCACACGTTAGTAAAGTATTGCTCAAAATTCTCCAAGCTAGACTTCAATAATACATGAACCATGAATTTCCAGATGTTCAAACTAGTTTTAGAAAAGGCAAAGAAACCAGAGATCAAATTGCCAACATCCTCTGGATCATTGAAAAAGCAAGAGAGTTCCAGAAAAACATCTATTTCTGTTTTATTGACTATGCCAAAGCCTTTGACTGTGTGGATCACAACAAACTGTGGAAAATTCTTCAAGTGATGGGCATAGCAGACCACCTGACCTACCTCCTGATAAATCTGTATGCAAGTCAAGAAGCAACAGTTAGAACTGGACATGGAACAACAGACTGGTTCCAAATAGGAAAAAGAGTACGTCAAGGCTGTATATTGTCACCCTGCTTATTTAACCTCAATGCACAGTACATCATGAGAAATGCTGGGCTTGATGAAGCACAAGCTGGAATCAAGATTGCTGGGAGAAATATCAATAACCTCAGATATGCAGATGACACCACCCTTATGGCAGAAAGTGAAGAACTAAAGAGCCTCTTGATGAAAGTAAAAGAGGAGAGTGAAAAAGTTGACTTAAAGCTCAACATTCAGAAAACAAAGATCATGGCATCCGGTCCCATCACTTCATGGCAGATAGATGGGGAAACAGTGGAAACAGTGGCAGACTTTATTTTTTTGAGTTCCAAAATCATTGCAGATGGTGACTGCAGCCATGAAATTAAAAGACACTTACTCCTTAGAAGGAAAATTATGACCAACCTAGATAGCATATTGAAAAGCAGAGACATTACTTTGCCAACAAAGGTCCGTTTAGTCAAGGCTGTAGTTTTTTCCAGTGGTCATGTATGGATGTGAGAGTTGGGAGTATAAAGAAAGCTGGGCACAGAAGAATTGATGCTTTTGAACTGTGGTGTTGGAGAAGACTCTTGAGAGTCCCTTGGACTGCAAGGAGATCCAACAAGTCCATCTTAAAGGAAATCAGTCCTGAATATTCATTGGGAGGACTGATGTTAAAGCTGAAACTCCAATATTTGGCCACCTGCTGCAAAGAGCTGACTCATTTGAAAAGACCCTGATCCTGGGAAAGGTTAAAGGTAGGAGGAGAAGGGGGTGACAGAGGATGAGATGGTTGGATGGCATCGCTGATGTGATGGACATGAGTTTGAGTAAAGTCTGGGAGTTGGTGATGGACAGGAAGGCCTTGCATGCTGCAGTCCATGGACTCACAAAGAGTCTGATGTGACTGAGTGACTGAACTGAACTGAATAAGTGAAGCACTTGATTCGGGGTAGATGCTTAAATGATTGCACTTATTAAGTATATAAGTATTATTTGCTCATGAAAGTTGTCAAGTTTTTATTCTAGTACAGAAAATAAGTTATTCAGAAATAATGATCTTTGTAAATAAATCCTCCACATGATAATTTACTTGAAGTATGCCATCTGTTTCCTTTTTGAATTCTCACTGATATATCATCTTTGTTCATCAAACAAAAGATTGCTTATTATTTTTCATATTAAGCTTTTTTTATGGTATGATTTTTAGGAACCCTTCCTTCCACATCCAAGTAAGAATGACTACTTTTATCTTTGTTGTTTTCTTGTTTCTTATATATATCTATCACATCACTTACAATGCTTTATTGCATCTTGGGGGTAAAGTATGAGTAATCTTTATTAGACTCTGCCCTTGAGGAGAGGGCTTATGTTTTATTTGTCTTGGTATTTGTAATGCCAGCTACACTGCTGACTTCTTAGTGGCCACTTGATGATTAATTGTTGAATGAATAACTCTGAAAACTATCATGTATCATATGCATTTTAGGAGTTTGTATTTTTGTCTTGATAGGAGTGTGTCTTTTTACTGTGATTGCCAAGACCTGAAATTCTGGTCCACAATGATGATATTAGGAATTTTATAGATTTTGCACTTATTCTGATAATGTGATAATTGACACAACTCAGTGCTACAGTAAAGCTAAGGAAGTAGGTCAGGTTAACTGTGTGGATACAAAGTGTGGAACTGATATTCAGTGGGGCAGTTAACATCAAAGAGGAAGGTAAGTAGGGAAAAGACACTGCAAAGAGTTTAAGTTGACAGCAATATTAAAGATTTCCATCCCAAATGAATTCTAATAAATAACTACATACAGTTTTTAAAACCAGTGAAAAACTATTTTACAATGAACAAAAGTTTGTTTTAAAATATTGGTCTTCCTGATTCAGAGTTAGGTTCTAGTGCTTTTCAAAAGGCACAAGCTTTGTCTTCTTCCTGAAATTGGTTCCTACTTTTGTTTTCCATAATTAAGACATCAAAGGACAAATGATCATGATGGACTTGTTTTATAATGGTAGTGTATTCAGGGTGATTACAAATTATATTTCAAATTTAAGGTATCATTGACTATTTTAGACAGAATTATATCCTTACTATACATAAAGCTGAAACTCCAGTACTTTGGCGAAGAGTTGACTCTTTGGAAAAGACTCTGATGCTGGGAAGGATTGGGGGCAGGAGGAGAAGGGGATGACAGAGGATGAGATGGCTGGATGGCATCACGGACTCCATGAACATGAGTCTGAGTGAACTCCGGGAGATGGTGATGGACAGGGAGGCCTGGTGTGCTGCAATTCATGGGGTCGCAAAGAGTCGGACATGACTGAGCGACTGAACTGAACTGAACTGATACATAAGCAAGCCAGCAACCATTTAAATATACTCTAGATATGTAATTAATAACTTAATGGTGCTCACAATATTAGCAAGAATATGTATTGTTCTCCATTGCTTTTGTAATGATATTAAAAGAGTAAGTGGGAATTTACCTACATGGCAATATAATATGAAGAAAGCAGTATATAACTTGTTCAAATGTCTCAAGACAAATTCAGGTAACCCCGTTTATTCATACCATGTCTTCAGTGAAAGTCTTGTTAATGGCTTCAAATCTTCCAGATCTGGTTTACATTAATCTGCATAGATTATTTTACTCTTTCTTCCAGGACTGAAGACCACACCAAGGTCTAGTACACATGTGATGACTTTCTTGGTTACTTGATGAAGATTTTAGAGTCAGTATTTTACATCACTCTGATTGTCAGATTGTATCTTTGAGATGTCAAAAGGCATGAGAATAAAGCTGGTTGTATACATGGACAATTAGGAAGCCACTTATTTGGTATGTTTACAGGGAAAAAAATAAAATTCTACCACTTTATGTATCACCACTTATCTTTCCCATTAATCTAAGCTGATGTCTAAGATTTCTCATCAATTTCACTTATTTTAAATTAAAATAACCTCTTTCAATAAACTCTGTTTTAATATAAACATTCAAGCCCTGATGGTGAAGTCTTACTAATCAACAAGCATGGATGAACTCATAATAATAGATTAGCTTAAAAATGAGAATGATGTCCCATAGAATTCCATCCTTAGTCCTTCTCTCTTTCCACTCCAGTGCTTATACTTGAGCATTCTTTCCCACTCCTGCAAAAATATTATTATTTTCCAAGGATGCCCTGGAGGTCACCTACATCAGGAGTGACCTCGGGTGCCTGCTAAAATGCAAACTACTGGGGCCTTTATCAGGCCTATTGTAATAGAGAATCCTAGGGCAATATTGTGAAATATACACTGAAATATTTTTAACTTTCTAAGTACTCACTGACCTATTGTGATGGCTCTTTGTCTATATCTTGGACTCATTCCTTTTTTTTTTTTTTTTAAAGATACAATTTACAAACAATAATGCTAGCCTTTTTAGAGTTTATAATTCAGTGGTTTTTTAGCATACTCAGAAGGTTTTATGACTATCAATATTATCTGGAAGAGGTTGGAGGCAAGTACTATGGAGAATTCAGTTATGTGGAAGAGTCAAAAAGAGATGTATTAAAAGAATTAGACATATCATTAAGTGTTACAGATGCTTACATTAGATTCAGGTAATTGTGTGGTTTCACTTTCAATAGTAATGTTTAAAGTATCTCTGCAGAAATAGTGCATGGTGGGGCTGGGAGTGGGGGTGAGGATAAGTATTGTTCCAAATTGAAAAGATGAGTCCTTACTCCATGTAGTATATGTTGGTGGCATTTATATAGTAAAACATAAAAGAATAGTCCATGTAAAACAATACATCTGATAGTAAGTCCTTGTGACTCCCTGGCTAAGGAGCTGCTTTGGACACTTCCCTTCTTCCAGTCTTGAATACAAACTGTATAGAAGACAGCTGTCCGCATTGTCATAGGTGAGAATGGGCCTTATCAGGCTCAGCCTCTCAAGTGCTATCCGCTTTCCCTGTAGTCAGGTATATGATACTAGCTAATGGCCTCTTCACCAAATAAAGCTGAAAAACTTTCATTAATAAGAACTCTGAAAGCAAAGCATAATGTTTTAAGTCACAAGCATTAAAAGTGAAATTCTCCCTCTTGACCCTCAATAGTACTAGTTTGTATTTTTAATAGAACTCTAAAAATGTTATTTACATATATGTATTTAGGGATTATTTGCTTCTTAGTATCTGCCAAATTTCTTTGAGTATTCTTTTTAGTTATTTCTTTTCATGGAATTTCTCTTTTGAAAGTTGGAACAACAGATGGGTTGAATCAATATAGTTGGAAAAGTCACAGAGTGATGCCTTTAAGTCTTTGCCAAGTTTGGAATTTTCAAAACTGCAGTTGAAATTCTAATGGTTGTTTGTTATGCTGCAAATTGAAGTGAAGATTTTGAAAGGGTCAACATTCAGAAAACTTACATCATGACATCCAGTCCCATCAGTTCAGTTCAGTTCAGTCGCTCAGTCATGTCCGACTCTTTGCGACCCCATGAATCGCAGCACGCCAGGCCTCCCTGTCCATCACCAACTCCCGGAGTTCACTCCAACTCACATCCATCGAGTCCGTGATGCCATCCAGCCATCTCATCCTCTGTCGTCACCTTCTCCTCCTGCCCCCAACCCCTCCCAACATCAGAGTCTTTTCCAATGAGTCAACTCTTCACATGAGGTGGCCAAAGTACTGGAGTTTCAGCTTTAGCATCATTTCCTCCAAAGAAATACCAGGGCTGATCTCCTCCAGAATGGATTGGTTTGATCTCCTTGCTGTCCAAGGGACTCTCAAGAGTCTTCTCCAACACCACAGTTCAAAAGAATCAATTCTTTGGCACTCAGCTTTCTTCACAATCCAACTCTCACATCCATACATGACCACTGGAAAAACCATAGCCTTGACTAGATGGACCTTTGTTGGCAAAGTAATGTTTCTGCTTTTCTTCTTCCAAGGAGTAAGTGTCTTTTAATTTCATGGCTGCAATCACTATGTCCAGTGATTTTGGAGCCCAAAAAATAAAGTCTGACACTGCTTGCACTGTTTCCCCATCTATTTGCCATGAAGTGGTGGGACCAGATCCCATGATCTTCGTTTTCTGAATGTTGAGCTTTAAGCCAACTTTTTCACTCTCCTCTTTCACTTTCATCAAGTCCCATCATTTCATGGTAAATAGATGGGGAAACAGTAGAAACAGTGTCAGACTTTATTTTCTTGGGCTCCAAAATCACTGCAGATGGTGATTGTAGCCATGAAATTAAAAGACGCTTACTCCTTGGAAGGAAAGTTATCACCAACCTAGATAGCTTATTGAAAAGCAGAGACATTATTTTGCCAACAAAGGTCCATCTAGTCAAGGCTATGGTCTGTCCAGTGGTCATGTATGGATGTGAGAGTCGGACTGTGAAGAAGGCTGAGCACCGAAGAATCGATGCTTTTGAACTGTGGTGTTGGAAAAGACTCTTGAGAGTCCCTTGGACTGCAAGGAGATCCAACCAGTCCATCCTAAAGGAAATCAGTCTTAAATATTCATTGGAAGGACTGATGCTGAAGCTGAAACTCCAATCCTTTGGCCACCTGGTGTGAAGAGCTGACTCATTTGAAAATACCCTGATTCTGGGAAAGACTGAGGGCAGGAGGAGAAGGGGACGACAGAGGATGAGATGGTTGGATGGCATCACCAACTCTACGGACATGGGTTTGGGAGGACTCCGGGAGTTGGTGATGGACAGGGAGGCCTGGCGTGCTGTGGTTCATGGAGTCACAAAGAGTCGGACATGACTGAGTGACTGAACTGAACTGATTTAGATTAATTCATGAACACCTGACTTGTGTTTGAGAAAAATTGATGCTTAGCACAGGTGCATTTTTTGTGCAATGTGTTTGTAAGGCAAGGATTTGTCAGATCTCCTTTTCATGAGTGAAAGCTACTTTCTGAGTGATAATGTACAAAAGTGCCCAATTTGACATACAATAAGGCTGATTCATTAAAACCAAATTCCATACATGTAAGTGATTTTTCAATTACTTGTCTAAATTAAATATTTTTTAACCAAGCTGATTTGAACATAGATAATATTTGAATACCAAAAACATGCCCCATCTCTTTGGGGAATAATATATTTGGCCTTGTTATCTTAAGGAAGCTCTGAAGAATTTTTCTCCTCCCTTACCTAGTGTTTCATGTAAACACATGACTAAGACTACAAATTTTAGGCCAAAGTGAAGATTCTTTTTTTTCTCCCCCTGCCTCCAAACTTTAAGTGTCCCAAGAGAAAGGTTTTAATGAACTCACCCTCTCAGCCTTAGCTATTTCATGCAGCCCAACACTGGAATACTTGTTAGAGGCAAGTTGAAATTTTTAAATCATGAAAGATTTACATGAATGATGTAAGGTTTGAAATGTTTTATGGCATGTTCATTCACACTAAATCAGCCTTTGCTTTTTAGATTTTTCTTGCAAGACACTTATGCAAATCCAAAATGACAGGAATGGATTTAAAATGAGTTTCAGCATCTGAAGATTAACAAAAGACGACAGACTCATAAAGTACCATACTTTTTCTGAGGATGAAAACTTCCAGACATTGTAAGCTGGAGCAGACTGGAATGAGAATAGATAAACAGACTAAAGCTATTAATTTCATCTTTGTTATTAAAGCAGCTCAATCCTTTACTCTCAGGATGCCTTCACCTCTGTTCCAAGGTCTTTGGGAAGCAATACCATCTATGGCATATAAATGGCTCTGCTCAAAGGCTTATCTTCTGTGTTTTCCTTATCATGTTGCATTGAACAAAGCACAGAAGAGTTTTTACATATTAGTAAAAGCTTTATGGCAAAGGGCTGAATTTTATGAATTTAGCACAGTTCTTCACAGAAGTTGACTTTTCCCATGACAGAGTATAAAAAGATGTGCTATGTCACTTTTTAGTCATCAAATAAATATGTGATTAATTGCATGTCAATCCAGAGAACTTGTTTATTGCTCTCCCTTCTTAGTTTTCAGACATCTGTTTTCATTTTCCCATATTAACTGCCTCTATCAACAGACTCCAGGGAAGTGAAGGGCTCAAGTTTTGGTGATCAGTCACTTGATTATTTGACAATGTGGTGAAGAATATAAAAAAGTGAACAAACAACTCTAGTAACACTAAGTGCTACAGAGAAGAATTACAGTTAACATGGTTGTGGCAGGTGGTATTTTCCAAATATGGTTGCAAGATCAGCATCCACACTCCATGCTCTTCTGCACTGTGACCTTGACCTCCACCATCAAGAGGTGGAGTCTAATCCCCCTTCTCCTGATTCTGGTCTGGCCACTGCGATATTCTTGTTTCCAGTAAAATGAATCTGAAGTCATGCTGCAGGGTTTCTGTGCTGGGTCAGAAGGAGTGTGACAGCTTTTGCCTTGGGCTCTTGGAACCTTGCTTCCTGCTTGCCCCCTTTTAGAAGGTTCCCTTTTTAGCCTTGGGCCCTTTGACCTGAACTAGTGAGGCTGCTCAGAGCTCCGTGTCTCAGAGTGTTGTTGTACTTAAAAATTTCAAGAAATCATTCCAAAGACCTCTGTTTTGTGCCTGGTATTGGCTAGGGCTAGTGATGCTATCTGGACAGGATGCCTCAGGCTGGACTCCGCAGATCCACTCCTCTAATCCTCTGTTCTAGACCCACGGTTGAGCAGTGGACCTGAGGATTGTGCCTTGGGAGTTGTCCAGGAGCTCTGCACCTGGGCCCAAGTTCTAGGAGGGCAGCTCCTTGAGCTGTTCTCTCGTTCTGGCCTGTGTCATGTTTATTTGGGGAGGTAATGTGAGTTTGTGTTGTCAGAATAGTGCTGACATGCTGACTTGGGGTGACTCAGTCGCACTCTAGACTCATGATGCATCTAGGGCTTAGAGCTAGTGAAGGTCCAGAGCTCTGACAGTCCTCAGATTGAGGGCTTGAGTTGTCATCCAGGTTGTGACTACAGTGTGGACTTCAGTTTACAGCCCTGGGAGTCTTAAGCTGGGATGGGTGAGAAGGGACATTCCTTACACTAATGGAACTAACTGCTCTATTCACTTTGCCTATAGCACTTAATAGACAATTATAAGGAAGAAGGACACTCCATGTGTGCACATATGAGCACGTGCATGCATACGCCCAGTACTTAGTCTATAATGAGCCCCTCTAGGAAGTATATGCTGAATTGGTTTGTTGAACTAAAAAGTCTCCAGTACTCAGATCTTCTGTATTCACAAAAATAATTGGTCAGATCAGAACAAAAATAAATTTAAGGTATAAACTTTAATTCTGGGTGGATCAATTAGAGAAGCTTTAGGACTTGTTTGTGTGTTTTCAGTCTCAACTTCCACTGCCCCAGACAGTGTTTGTCTTGCTTGGCTTTGAACCTCTGGGGATGAGCATACCATGTTCCCTTAGTAATGCTATTGCATTGTTATAAGAATACTTGCTATTAAGGAATTAATAAGAATTAACTTTTTAAAAATAAAAGGTCTTTATTAATTCTTCATATGTTCCAGATACATTTTTTCCCAAAGAAATGCAGATGGTTTTCAACACAGTGGTACATTTTTTACAGTTAGAAAATGCCTCCCCTTGTATGAAAAATGGCTGTTACACCACCAAACATATGCATTGGCATATACACCCAACAGTGTGTTATTCTAAAAGGAAATAACTCAGACAAGCATTGTTAAGTTTCTTCATATAAATTTTTAAAAAATAGGCTTAAAATTGTTGAAACCTTAATATCTTTTTTTAAAAAAAATATATTTCAATTATACTCTTAAAATTGGGTTAATATTTTCTACATCATTTGGATGAAGAGAGGTAATTCAGGTATTTAGGATTGCTTTCATATGGTAGGTATATTCTCAATACAAATATTTTTTTAATTATAAAGAATTGCAAATCATATAAAATCTTTCATGTACTATAAGATACTGTCTTAAGTGCATTTCATGAATTAACTCATACAGTTCTCACAGCAACCTTATGAAGTAAGCATATAAGTTCCAGGGGGATCGTTTAATTTATATTGGGTTAGCATAACTAGTAGGTAATAGATTTGCCACTTGTGCCTAGGTGGGCTGGCTTCAAAGTGTGAGCACTTAGTTCAGTTCAGTTCAGTCGCTCAGTCGTGTCCGACTCTTTGCAACCCCATGAATCACAGCACGCCAGGCCTCCCTGCCCATCACCAACTCCTGGAGTTCACTCAAACTCGCATCCATCGAGTCAGTGATGCCATCCAGGCATCTCATCCTCTATCGTCCCCTTCTCTTCCTGCCCCCAATCCCTCCCAGCATCAGAGTCTTTTCCAATGAGTTAACTCTTCGCATGAGGTGGCCAAAGTACTGCAGTTTCAGCTTTAGCATCATTCCTTCCAAAGAAATCCCAGGGTTGATCTCCTTCAGAATGGACTGGTTGGATCTCCTTGCAGTCCAAGGGACTCTCAAGAGTCTTCTCCAACACCACAGTTCAAAAGCATCAATTCTTCAGCGCTCAGCTTTCTTCACAGTCCAACTCTCATATCCATACATGACCACTGGAAAAACCATAGCCTTGACTAGACGGACTTAGCTGGCAAAGTAATGTCTCTGCTTTTCAACATGCTATCTAGGTTGGTCATAACTTTCCTTCCAAGGAGTGAGCGTCTTTTAATTTCATGGCTGCAGTCACCATCTGCAGTGATTTTGGAGCCCCAAAAAATAAAGTCAGCCACTGTTTCCACTGTTTCCCCATCTATTTCCCATGAAGTTATGGGACTAGATGCCATGATCTTCATTTTCTGAATGTTGAGCTTTAAGCCAACTTTTTCACTCTACACTTTTACTTTCATCAAGAGGCTTTTTAGTTCCTCTTCACTTTCTGCCATAAGGGTGGTATCATCTGCATATCTGAGGTTATGATATTTCTCCTGGCAATCTTGATTCCAGCTTGTGCAATCCAGCCCAGCCTTTCTCATGATGTACTCTGCATATAAGTTAAATAAGCAGGGTGACAATATACAGCCTTGACGTACTCTTTTTCCTATTTGGAACCAGCCTGTTGTTCCATACCTGATGAACAATGGACTGAGGTTCATGAGCACTTAACCACTATGCTTTTGATGTTATAAGTTGAATATAAATATTTGTTATTAGGCTAATGAGAAGAAGTTTTCAGTTTGAGATGGAATGAATAATCTGAGTGTGGTAAACTAACATATCAACTAGAATGTGGCAAACTTAGTATCAACAACCATAGATTCCATGGCTTTCCAGGTGTATCCTTTCAAGGGGGATACCTACAAGTGAAACCTGGTAGAGGTTACAGATGGAATCAAATGGAGCAACTTTGAACACACATCCATCCATCCATCAATCTACTAACTTAATAAGTATTCATGAAATGCTTTATTACATAGTATCTGTAAGTTATAAAGCTAAAGACTATGAAAAATACAAAATATAAAATATGACTCCTTTCCCCATGACCCCTATTTAAATGACATTTTAAGTATAAACAAATGAAAGTGCTTTAGGGTGTTACTGAAATTTTGCCTTAAGGTTGGATAATCATACTGATAATATAGATAAGATGGTTTCATAGGCCCCAAAATATACAACACAGAGTAATCACACCTCCATAAAGTACTTGCTAGAGTTGTATACAGCTTCCCAGATGATTCTTAGGCTCACTATGTTTTGAGAAACTATGCAGACATCAATCTTGAACTTTTATATTTTGTTGTATGTCACATTATACATTATAGTTATTTTATGTCTGTAATTTTTTGTGGTGGCATACATCCTTTGGCAGTTTACAAAGCCTATCATAGATGCATGCTCATGAAATATTAGGAGCAGAAGTGGAACACAGTATGGTGAGGGTTTTCAGTTGAAATGTGTTTTTCCTCAAAAGTCATATTTTGAAGTCCTAACTCCAAGTACTGCTCTCAGTACAGACCTTATTTAGGATTAGGGGTGCTTTCAATATTATTATTACAGTTGACCCTTGAACAGCATGGGAGTTAGAGGCTCTGATCTTCTGTACTGTAGAAAATCTGCATATGGCTTATAGTTGGCCCTCTGTATTGTGGTTCCTCTGTATCCTCAGCTCCTTTGTACTCATGGTTCCATATCTGTGGATTCAGCCAATGGAGGATCATATAGTGCTGTAGTATTTAACATTTAAAAAAATTGCATATAAAGTGGACTGGGCCTGGTGGTCTACAGTCCATGGGGTCATGAAAGAGTTGGGCACAACTTAGCAACTACACACATACACACAGTTCAACCCGTGCTGTTGAAGGGCCAACTGTAGTTAAGGAAAAGTCATTCTGAAGCAAAGCGGACTCCTGTCCATCATGACTGGAGTCCTTATAGTAAAGGACATACACACGGATAGAACACCATGTGAAGGCTGAGTTATGCTGCCGCAAACTAAAGATCTACTTAGTAGGCCTGGAACAGATTTTTCCTTAGCACTTTCAGATAGAGCATAGCTCTGCTGACACCTTGATTTCAGACTTCTTGTTTTGAAAAGAGTGAGACAACAAATTTCTATTGTTTAAGCAACTCCATGTGTCACACGGTGTTATGGCAGCCTTAGCAAACTAATTCAGTAGGGAAGGAAGATAATTTTTTCCAAAATACTTGATTAGGCCTCTAGATTATTATTGCATGTAAGTAACTTACAGATACATTAAGATATAGTTGCCTAGAAATATTCTAGAAGTGAAAGGATAATTGGGAAGTAAGTTAATGGTTAAAAAAACAATAAAAGTGAAAGAAAGTGTTAGTTGCTCAGTCGTGTCCTATTCTTTGTGACCCCATGGACTATAGTCTGCCAGGTTCCTCTGTCCATGGAATTCTCCAGGCAAGAATACTAGAGTGGGTAGCCATTCCCTTCTCCAGGGGATCTTTCAAACCCATGGATCAAACCCAGGTCTCTTGCACTGCAGGCAGATTCTTTACCATCTGGGAAGCCAACATTAACTTTAGCTCTAGAAAGATCTGGATCCTAAATTCAGATCCTCTGCTTATTATCTATGTCACCTACAGTACATTAACCTTTCTTAGCCTTGTATTCTCATCTGTTGAGTGGCAGTGGTGGTAAATGTCTACCTTGTATAGTTGAGGTAAGTGTCTGTGTGTGTGCTAAGTCGCTTCAGTCGTGTCTGACTCTTTGAGACCCTATGGAGTGTAACCTGTCAGGCTCCTCTGTCTCTCATTTATCCAGGCAAGACTACTAGAGTGGGTTGCCATGGGCTTCTCTAGGGGATCTTCCTGACCCAGGGATCGAACCTACATCTCTTATGTCTCTGCATTGGCAGGTAGGTTCTTACTGCTAGAGCCACCTGAGAAGCCCAGTTCGGGTACAAAGAGATAATATCTGAAAACAGAAAACACCTTAAAACAGTGTTTGGTACTATGGAAGCACTCAATAAATGAAAACTCCCATTGGTACTATTATTATCCATCAATTAGTGTTAAGTCTACAGTGATTCCCCTACAGAAAGACAGCAAAACTAATTTTATTTTTGCTTTTATTCTCTATTATACGAGATATGAGAACCTGGCAACTTGTTTGAGTTGATGACTAGGAGAGGGTTATGGATGTATCATTATGAGCCTTCCCAGGGAATTTGTGGATGGATGGAATTTATAGCTTTGTAAGTAAAGTGATTTAACTTTTAAATAAATACGTTAGTTTATCTATAGTCTAATACAGTGCTGACCCAGACTGAAGAGTGTGTTCACCAAATCAAACATTTCCAGCCTAGAAAGGTCCACTTATAAGGTATTTTTCTTTCTGTCCCAGGACATTTTACTTTGTATATGCAACAAATACAGTGGGACAACACTTAACTCAAAAGAATATTTTTTTTAATAATAAAGATAATGCTTTCTCATTTCCAAATTTAGGAAGTATAAAGAAGAAAATAAAAATCACTATTCACAATAGCCATAGGTAAGAAACAAGCACTAAATTCTTGATGTATATCCATATATGTGTATGTATGTTATATATAACATATGTATAACATATATATATATGCATATATATGGTTAAAAATAAATAAACATAGCTCAGTCTGTCTAAATTATAATTTTAAAAAACTTTTATATGCTGAACATGAATATAATTTTTCAAGACTATGAGGCTAATAACTTCAAATATGTGTCCAAATATTTGTATAGTCCAAAACTCAGTAGATCCTATATTGTATATATTTTCATTGTTTTAAAATACTGAAAACTATGAGTGTGAATATTCTTGAATATAATTCTTTGTGAAATTCTCTAAGTTTTCCTTAGAGTAAACTGAAAGTTTGAGTCCTTATTAATGACCACATAAACCTTGGTTTCAGGTAACTGACATGTAAAAATAATTCAAGAAATCTGACTTTGGATGCATTTTCACATAGAGCCTATTTTGACTAAATTCAGTGAAAAGTAAAGTTGTAATTAAATAATGAATAAATTTCATATGTCATTTTTATGACATATGAAACCCAAATACCACGTTTCTTGTTTTAATGTCCTATAAACAAGGCCTTTGGTTGCCTGGACTCCAAGCTGGCCATAAACACCATTGTCCCATAGCTGTCATTATCATTATGATAACAGCTAACATTTGTGAAATGCTGCAATGGGTGCTTTTTGCATTATTCTAATAAATCCTTTCAGAGCACTACATAGAAGGCATTATCATGTCCATTTTGAATTGGAAAAAAAAGCAGCCTAATAAATAATAAGTCACTTTCCAACATCTCACAGTAAATGGCAGAACAAGTTGAAAGTCAAGCCCAGGGCTGTCTGCCTTCAGAGCACAGACTCTTATGCAATATGCCCTGTGTGTTAGTCACTCAGTTGTGTCCAACTCTTGGTGACCCCATGGAATGTAGCCCGCCAGTCTCCATTGTCCATGGGATACCCCAGGCAAGAATACTGGCGTGGGTTACCATTTCCTTCTCCAGGATTATGCCCTGTGACCTCTCCAAACATTTAGGGATTCTTAGGATTCTCAAAACTGTTCACAGTTTGGATCCACTGTGCTGTACCACTGTGCTGTTCTAAGTCACATTAGCGGTGTCTGACTCTTTGCAGTCCCATGGACTGTAGCCCTCCAGCCTCCTCTGTCTATGGGATTCTCCAGCCAAGAACACTGGAGTGGGTTACCATTTCCTTCTCCAGGTTTATGCCCTGAGACCTCTCCAAACATTTAGGTATTCTTAGGATTCTAAAAACTGTTCAGAGTTTGTTTGTTTGTTTGTTTTTTTCTTAGTTTTTTATTTTTTAAATTTTAAAATCTTTAATTCTTACATGCGTTCCCAAACATGAACCCCCCTCCCACCTCCCTCCCCATAACATCTCTCTGGGTCATCCCCATGCACCAGCCCCAAGCATGCTGCACCCTGCGTCAGACATAGACTGGCGATTCAATTCTTACATGATAGTATATATGTTAGAATTCCCATTCTCCCAAATCATCCCACCCTCTCCCTCTCCCTCTGAGTCCAAAAGTCCATTATACACATCTGTGTCTTTTTTCCTGTCTTGCATACAGGGTCGTCATTGCCATCTTCCTAAATTCCATATATATGTGTTAGTATACTGTATTGGTGTTTTTCTTTCTGGCTTACTTCACTCTGTATAATCGGCTCCAGTTTCATCCATCTCATCAGAACTGATTCAAATGAATTCTTTTTAACGGCTGAGTAATACTCCATTGTGTATATGTACCACAGCTTTCTTATCCATTCATGTGCTGATGGACATCTAGGTTGTTTCCATGTCCTGGCTATTATAAACAGTGCTGCGATGAACATTGGGGTACACGTGTCTCTTTCAATTCTGTTTTCCTCGGTGTGTATGCCCAGCAGTGGGATTGCTGGGTCATAAGGTAGTTCTATTTGCAATTTTTTAAGGAATCTCCACACCGTTCTCCACAGTGGCTGTACTAGTTTGCATTCCCACCAACAGTGTAGGAGGGTTCCCTTTTCTCCACACCCTCTCCAGCATTTATTGCTTGCAGATTTTTGGATCGCAGCCATTCTGACTGGTGTGAAGTGGTACCTCATTGTGGTTTTGATTTGCATTTCTCTAATAATGAGTGATGTTGAGCATCTTTTCATGTGTTTGTTAGCCATCCGTATGTCTTCTTTGGAGAAATGTCTATTTAGTTCTTTGGCCCATTTTTTGATTGGGTCGTTTATTTTTCTGGAATTGAGCTGCATAAGTTGCTTGTATATTTTTGAGATTAGTTGTTTGTCAGTTGCTTCATTTGCTATTATTTTCTCCCATTCAGAAGCTACCAGCCACATTTTTCACAGAACTAGAACAAATAATTTCAAGATTTGTATGGAAATACAAAAAACCTCGAATAGCCAAAGCAATCTTGAGAAAGAAGAATGGAACTGGAGGAATCAACTTGCCTGACTTCAGGCTCTACTACAAAGCCACAGTCATCAAGACAGTATGGTACTGGCACAAAGACAGACATATAGATCAATGGAACAAAATAGAAAGCCCAGAGATAAATCCACACACATATGGACACCTTATCTTTGACAAAGGAGGCAAGAATATACAATGGAGTAAAGACAATCTCTTTAACAAGTGGTGCTGGGAAAACTGGTCAACCACTTGTAAAAGAATGAAACTAGATTACTTTCTAACACCGCACACAAAAATAAACTCAAAATGGATTAAAGATCTAAATGTAAGATCAGAAACTATAAAACTCCTAGAGGAGAACATAGGCAAAACACTCTCAGACATAAATCACAGCAGGATCCTCTATGATCCACCTCCCAGAATTCTGGAAATAAACGCAAAAATAAACAAATGGGATCTAATTAAAATTAAAAGCTTCTGCACAACAAAGGAGAATATAAGCAAGGTGAAAAGACAGCCTTCTGAATGTTCAGAGTTTGAATCCACTAGAGTCTTTTGTAATTAGGAACATCCTACACTTTCCTTCATATTTATCCCACTTCAAAATTATATTTCTACTTCCAGGGTGCTACTGGCTTCCTATTAAATATCTAACCCCTAACAACATGTTTCAGGGCATTTGAAAGTTTATGCATTTTAGAAGGGAGACCATATAAACTTTGCTCATGCTTCATGCTCCTGAGGCTTCTTGGCAAAGATACTACGTTCTATGTCCTTTCACTCTATAATCCAGATCATGAACTCCTTATTGCCAAATTCAGACTTAAATTGAAGAAAGTAGGGAAAACCACTAGACCAATCACATATGATGTATATCAAATCCCTTATGATTATACAGTGGAAGTGACAAATAGATTCAAGGGATTAGATCTGACAGACAGAGTGCCTGAAGAACTATGGACAGAGGTTCATGACATTGCACACAAGGCAGTGATCAAGACAATCCCCAAGAAAAAGAAATGCTGAAAGGAAATATGGTTGTCTGACGAGGTGTTACAAATAGCTGATAAAAGAAGAGAAGCTAAAGGTAAAGGAGAAAAGGAAAGATATGCCCATTTGGATGCAGAGTTCCAAAGAATAGCAATGAGAGATAAGAAGGCTTTCCTGAGAGATGAATGCAAAGAAATGGAGGAAAAAAATAGAATGAGGAAAGACTAGAGATCTCTTCAAGAAAATTAGAGATATCAAGGGAACATTTATGCAAAGATGAGCACAATAAAGGACAGAAATGGTATGGACCTAACAGAAGCAGATGATATTAAGAAGAGGTGGCAAGAATACACAGAAGAATGATACAAAAAAGATCTTCACGATCCAGATAACCACAATGATGTGAGTACTCAGTACTCACCTAGAGCCAGACATTGTGGAATGTGAAGGCAAGTGGGCCTTAGGAAGCATCATTACGAACAAAGCTAGTGGAAGTGATGAAATTCCAAATGAGTTATTTCAAATCCTGAAAGATGATGCTGTGAAAGTGCTGCACTCAATATGTCAGCAAATCTGGGAAACACAGCAGTGGCCACAGGACTGGAAAAGGTCAGTTTTCATTCCAATCCAAGAAAGACAATGCCAAAGAATGTTCAAACTACTGTGCAATTGCACTCATCTCACATGCTAGAAAAGTAATGCTCAAAATTCTCCAAGCCAGGCTTCAGCAGTATATGAATTATGAACTTCCAAATGTTCAAGCTGGATTAGAAAAGGCAGAGGAACCAGAGATCAAATGGCCGACATCTCTTGGATCATTGAAAAAGCAAGAGTTCCAGAAAAACATCTACTTTTGCTTTCTTGACATTGCCAAAGCCTTTGACTAAGTGAATCACAACAAACTGTGGAAAATTCTTCAAAAGACGGGACTATCAGACCACCTGACGTGCTTCCTGAGATATCTGTATGCAGGTCAAGAAGCAACAAATAGGAAAAGGAATACGTCAAGGCTGTATATTGTCACCCTGCTTATTTAACTTATATGCACAGTACATTATGCAAAATGCCAGGCTGGATGAAGCACAAGCTGGAATCAAGATTGCTGCAAGAAATATCAATAACCTCAGATACGCAGATGACACCACCCTTACGGCAGAAAGCGAAAAAGAACTAAAGAGCCTCTTTAGGAAAGTGAAAGAGGAGAGTGAAAAAGTTGATTTAAAACTCAACATTCAGAAAACTAAGATCATGGCATCCAGTCCCATCACTTCATGGCAAATAGATGGGGAAACAATGAAAACAGTGAGAGGCTTAATTTTTGGGGGCTCCAGATTCACTGCAGATGGTGATTGCAGCCATGAAATTAAAAGACCCTTGATCCTTGGAAGAAAAAATATGACCAACCTAGACAGCATATTAAAAAGCAGAGACATTACTTTGCTAACAAAGTTCATCTAGTCAAAGCTGTGGTTTTTCCAGTAGTCATGTAAGGAGGTGAGAGTTGGACTATGCAAAAACTAAGCGCTGAAGAATTAATGCTTTCGAACTGTGGTGTTGGAGAAGACTCTTGAGAGTCGCTTTGACTGCAAGGAGATCCAACCAGTCCATCCTAATGGAAATCAGCCCTAAATATTCATTGGAAGGACTGATGCTGAAGCTGAAACTTCAGTACTTTGGACACCTGATGAGAAGAACAGACTCATTTGAAAACACCCTGATGCTGGGAAGGATTGAAATGGGGAGGAGAAGGGGGCAACAGAGGATGAGCTAGTTGGATGGCATCACTGATGTGACAGACATGAATTTGAGCAGGCTCCAGGATTGGTGATGGACAGGGAGGTCTGGTGTGCTGTATTCTGGCATGTGGTCCAAAAGTTGGACATGACTGAGTGAATGACTGAACTGAATCCAGAAATTATATAATTAAAATTTATTTTAAAATATCATTGATGATGCCTGGGGTGGAGATTATAGGTTTTTATTTGGGATTTAGCATGGGGAGCATATACAGTTGTTAAAAATCTTGTAAACTTGGACATCCAACTCCCTTGTAATTTTCAGAGAGCAATGTCAAAAGAATACATTCAAAATATCAGACATATTGTACAGAAATAATCCCTTTACACTGACCAAACAGACAAAAGAAAAGACACATTTAAAGAAAATGATTTATATAATATTTGAATGCTTACAAAATGTCATGAGAGATGTAGGTCAGTCTAAATAATGCTAACACCACAAATGAAGTTCGATTTGATTTTTAAAAATTAAGTAGAAAATTTGGAAACCAATATTCCTTTTAAGTAATTAGTTAAATATTGTTAGATTTATCTAAAGTCAGCCATTGAAATACATATTTTATGCTAGTCTTGGAAAATAGTTGGGAAGGAATAGTCTTCAACATGTTGGATCCTGCCCCGGGGAGGGAGGTGGGAGGGGGGTTCATGTTTGGGAACGCATGTAAGAATTAAAGATTTTAAAATTAAAAAAAAAAAAAAACTTATGGTCTTGTCAATCCGTTAGGTTACTTTTCCACATTTACTCAGATTTAATATGTAAAATTTAAGATGTATTTAGATGGATTGTTTGTATCTTAATCTGAATAAAATGAAAATAAATGTATTTTGAAAGTTCCCATTGAATTTATCAGAATATAAAGATGAGAGGTGGGAGAAAAATAGACAGGCACACACTCACAGAGGGAGACAGAGGTGGCGCGGGGTGGGGAGGGGAGAGAGAAAGAATGAATTACTTCTATCTTTTTTTTTTTTGGATTTGTGAGAATGTTTACAAACCAGAAATGTAATGCTTGGCTAAACTTTGGTTGTTTCTCAATGTCTAATCAATAAAATTCAAACCTGCTTGAGTCTGAGGTTTTGTGTTATGGGATGTGGGAATGATAATTTGGTTTTGCTAAATCTGAGGTTCTGTGTAACATCCAGGTTTATATGTTGAATATAAGGTTGGAACTGGAGAAAGGTTAGACCATTAAGAAGAGAAGAAAGATCACTTACCACAATGCCTGACAGTAGAGTTGTCACCCAGTAAGTGCTTTCTTTTACCCTCTTAAGTAGTAAGAGAAGACAGGGAAAGTTATAGAAAAGTTTGCAATTCTCTTTGTATGAAGAGTAGAATTTGAAGCTGATGAAAGAAATGTAACATGTTTTCTCTTGTTTCTTTCCATCTCACCAACCAGCCATCAAGAATTTACATCAAATGGGGCTGATATTGCCATTCTTTAAGTAATGAATTTATTGTTATATGTAAGTGTATCTCAGGCTTTGCAAAAGTCATAAATGAAAATACATATTTTGATAAATTACCTAATTCTTATGTTCTTAACAGGATTCTATTGATTGTAGACTCAAAATGGTACTGGGAGATAATTCCCTAAAGGTGTGTCACATTTCTAAACGTTTTGTAAGTGAGGCACTAATGGATCTTTTATCTTTTCAAAGAAGTCTGAATAGTGATAAGCCATGGAAAATAGAGCTAGTCTTCCTTTAGAGGAAAGGGCAGGCATGCCTTTGGCATACAATAAGATTCAGGCTCTCTAAACTCTGGGTTTCTCTTTTGTAATGCAGCTCACTGTATATAAGCATTCATCCGAGTTCATTCGGGACTTGAGGGGAAAAGGGAGCTGCTTCAGATGTGCTGACGGTCGTGGTGCTTGCTGTGCTGTAAATAATACTAGTCTGTTTCCGACCCAGGACTCTCTTGTCATCTGCCAGCTCCCAAGAGACTAGCAGGCTAACTTGTTAGTGCGTGAGTACAGTGAACTCAGACCCTTCACAATTATTAGAGGTAGCTTCTTAATATATACCTGTTGGGTAACTGAAAAGTTTTCCCATTAAAACAAAAATAGAAATTGATTTACTTAAAGTTAAATTACATTTTTTAAAAATGTATTCATATATACTGGATAAAGCAAGGTGTCTTTGTATAGATTGGATTCAGAATTGTCCCTCTTAATTGAAAAGAAAACATCACACTGATATATCTTAAAATGGTAAGAAAGGGTTTACTCAAGACTCTTGCAATAGAAATAAACAATAAGAGAAAGCGACTGGGCTCAACTCCAAACACGGTAAAGAGAGCTGGGGATTTATCACTAAAGAACAGAGTGAGGGGGTCAGTGAATGGAAAATGACTAGGTAAGATGTCAAAGATAGGGCAATTCTTGCTGGACTGATTTAACATGATTCTTGCCAAAGGCAGGCTGAAGGCTTAGACATCAGGATAAGGGATGAGGAATTTGATCAGATATCAAGTGCAATCAGATAACAACAATGGGAAAATTCTCACTAAACTGACATATCAGGATTCTTACTAAGACTGGAGGGGAAGACAGGTCAAAGACAGGATGGGACCAAGGTTGAGACCTCACTGAAAGGAGTTTACAGGAGCCAACTAAAGCTTGTTCATGGGAGAGTCTTTGGCAGAATTCAAATGTCATGTGCAGAAACTTTTTTAATTATTTGTGAGAATGGGAGGCAGGCATAGGGCAGTGGGCACTGTATGTCTCCTCTACAGGAAGATATATCTGTATCATTTAACAGTCCTTTGTTATATAGGGTTTCTGCTGACTTAAAGGAGAGTAATGCTTATCACAATTTGCAGCTCAAATAACACTTCAACTAGGAAATCTTTCTAGATCAACAAAGTCAGAAATCTTCATTGCTTCTAGGAATATGTGTAGTACTCTATCTGCTTCTGAATCTCAAATTTGGAAACTCATTACTTATAACTGTGTATGTAGCCTGCAGTATGTGACTTCTAATTCATACTATGCAAAGCTTTATCGTTATCCCAAGATTCAAAATTCACTGGAGATTTAGTCATTTTCTGACTCATATTTGCAATTCCAGCAACAGCTAGCAATGGTTCACACAAATCCTTAATCAACGTATTAAACAGCTTCTCCTCCTCCTCTACTGCCTCTCTCCCTGCCTCTTCTGGCTCCTCCCTGACTCCTTCTGCTTCCCTTTCTCTCTCTCTCTCTCTCTCTCTCTCATATGTATAAAATATGGATATGTATATATAGAGAGTGTGTATATAGGCATATGCATAACCTACATATATGCATAACTACATATGCATAACTCCATATATACGTATCCATACACACATGTCTATATGTTTGCTTTTCAGACTTTAGGATTATATAGGCTATAACATGTCAATGGACTGCCTATGGGAAAACCAGAATGATGACAGCTACTGCAATAATCTTGTTTAATATATCACTTAGCAAAAAAAACTTGCAAAATTCTAAAAGGCATAGTTTGCAGTATAAGGTTTGCTAATGGGTGAACTAGTTTTGATATTTCGAAAGCAGCTGGGTGCAGTCTCATGTGAAATAATCAGAAAGGGACTTTAATTTTAGTTTTTACTGTGTTTGTTTTAAATGTCGGTTCATTTTTCCTGAACCACAATCTGTCAGGATAGTATCTTGAAGGCAGAAGCCATATCTCACACTGCCATATAATGCATGATGCGCATCAAGTAATTTACGAATAAACGTTTGATAAAACAATCAATAAAAATTAAAGTCTTAGATTTTTTTATGAATGATACTTCTTATCTGTTTATAAAAGAAATACATATTCATTGTATTAAAATTTGAGAGTGATGATACAATATAATGACAAAAAGTATCCACAATTCAAATATTAAGATTACCACTTCTAACATGTTAATACATCTATTTTGTTTCTTTTATTGCCATATGTATTTCAGAGTGTTCATTACTATATATATTTTAAAAAATGAAATCATTATATAGACTGTTCACTGTATACTAGTGAATACAGATAATGTATATGCTCATATCAACAAAACAGATGATCATCAAAGTAATTATGTTGAGAGAAAGAAGCCAGAAAAAAAAATACATACTGTATAGTTTCATTGATATAAAATTCGAGAAAATGCAAACTAATCTATTGCGAAAAGCAAATCAGTGTTTGCCTGGGGAAGGGAGGAGGCGGGAATGGAGGAAGGATTACGAAGGAGCAGGAAGAAAGTCTTGAGGGTGAAGGATATGTTCATTATCTTGGTTGCAGGGATGGTTTTGAGCTTCCCCGGTGGCTCAGTGGTACAAAAAATTTGCATACCAATGCAGGAGACTCTGGTTCCATCCCTGGATGGGGAAGATCCCCTGGAAAAGGAAATGGCAACCCATTCCAGTATTCTTGCCTGGAGAATTCCATGGACAGAGAAGCCTGGCGGGCTACAGTCCATAGGGTGGCAAAGAGTCAGACATGACTTAGTAATGAATCAACAGCAATGGTGGTTTTATGAATTTACAATATGTCAAAACTTTTGTTACACTTTAAATATGTGCTAATTTTTGTCAACATGTTAATTATACTTCAGTTTGTTGTTTAGTTACTCAATGATGTCTAACTCTTTGTGACCTCTTGGACTGAAGCATGCTAGGCTTTCCTGTCCTTCACCATCTCCTGGAGCTTGCCCAACCATCTCACCCTCTGTCATCCCCTTCTCCTCCTGCCTCAGTCTTTCTCAGCATCAGGGTCTTTTCTAATGAGTTGGCTCTTCACATCAAGTGACCAAAGTATCGCAGCTTCAACTTCTAATATTCAGTCCTTCCAGTGAATATTCAGGGTTGATTTCCTTTAGGATTGACTGGTTTGATCTCCTTGCTGTCCAAGGGACTCTTGAGAGTCCTCTCCAGCACTGCAGTTCAAAAGCATCAATTCTTCAGTGCTCAGCCTTCTTTATGGTCCAGTTCTCACATACACACATGACTACTGGATAAACCATAGCTTTGACTATACGGACCTTTGTTGGCAATGTCTCTGCTTTTTAATATGCTGTCTAGGTTTGTTATATCTTTTCTTTCAAGGAGCAAGGATCTTTTAATTTTGTGGCTGCAGGGACCATCTGCAGTGATTTTGGAGCCAAGGAAAATAAAGTCTGTCACTGTTTCCATTGTTTCCCCATCTATTTCCCATGAATGATGGGACTGGATGCCATGATCTTAGCTTTTATTTTTATTTTTTGGTCTTAGTTTTTAGAATGTTGAATTTTTAGCCGGCTTTTTCGCTCTCCTTTCACCTTCATCAAGAGGCTCTCTAGTCCTCTTTGCTTTCTGCCATAAGAAAGGTGCCATCTGCATATCTGAGGTTATTGATATTTCTTCTGGCAATCTTGATTCCAGCTTGTACTTCATCCAGCCCGGCATTTTGCGTGATCTACTCTTGCATATAAGTTAAATAACCTGGGTAACAATAAACAGGCTTGATGTACTCTTTTTCCAATTTTGAACCAGTCGGTTATTCCATATCCGGTTCTAACTGTTGCTTCTTGACATGCATACAGGTTTCTCAGGAGGCAGGTAAGGTGATCTGGTGCTCCTATTTCTTTAAGAATTTTCCACAGTTTGTTGTGATACACGCAGTCAAAGGCTTTAGAGTAGTCAATGAAGCAGAAGTAGATGTTTTCTGCAATTCCTTTGCTTTTTCTATGACCCAGTGGATGTTGGCAATTTGATCTCTGATTCCTCTGCCTTTTCTAAATCCAGGTTGAGCATCTAGAAGTTCTTGGTTCATGTACTGTTGAAGCCTGGCTTGCAGAATTTTGAGCATTACTTTGCTAGCATGTGAAATGAGTGCAATTGTGTGGGAGTACAAAATGCAAAAAAAGAGTTATGTTCCTTAATTTTTATTGAGTATTTCCTCTGGGGATTTATTTTAATTACTAGTCAGTAATTATCACTTGTATGTGATCTTATGTTGTGTCTAATTGTGTAAGGAATCATTTTATAACAAGTAACACTAAACTCAACTCTAAAGCAAGCAATTTTGAAGACTTAGTTTGCAATCTGAAATGGATAAAGTGATGTGAGGACACATCCATCTTTCAGATGTGTAATAACAAATAGAAATAAATTGCTATTTGTACTTTAAATTGACATTTCTTTTTTTTTTTTAGTTTAAAAATGTTTTAAATGTGAACACATCCTAGACAAGTATTTGCAAGTCATTAATATTATGCATGAGTTATACAGTTATTCCTGGGATGTTTTTGTGCGTGGTGAATATGTATCATGTGTGTGTTAGTCATTCAGTCCTGTGTGACTCTTTGTGACCCCAGGCTCCTCTTTCCATGGAATTCTCCAGGCTGTGTGGACTATGTATACCATGGATTTCTCCAGGCCTTATGTACCGTGTGGGAGAGGGGAAATTATATTCAGGTTCCTGCTTGGCAAAATATGAAGAATATTTGTTGTCCACAATACCCAGAAAAGAATAGAGTATTTCTCATGAGGGCATCAGGAAAAGGGGGTGACAGAGGATGAGATGGTTGGATGGCATCACTCACTCAGTGGACATGAGTTTGAGTAAACTCCGGGAGATGCTGCAGTCCATGGGTTACAAAAAGTCAGATGGGGCTTAGAGACTGAAGAGCAACAACATCAGGGGTGATTTATAGACTGACAAATCTAGGACAGGAATTTCGATTCTGCACATAACTGGGATGAGACACTGATTGGCTTGCTACTGTCCCTCATTTAGGACTGAAACTCTCAACCCTCTGTGCCAGGTCAGGCATCTGGGACATTGTTAAGATGGGCATCTCTGGACTCTTCTTGAGATACCAGCTTCAGTTCAGTTTAGTCGCTCAGTCAAGTCTGACTCTTTGTGACCCCATGGACTATAGCACACCAGGCTTCCCTGGTGTCACCAACTCTGAGAGTTTACTCAAACTCATGTCCATCGCGTAGGTAATGCCATCCAACCATCTCTTCCTCTGTTGTCCCCTTCTCCCCCTGCCTTCAGTCTTTCCCAGAATCAGAGTCTTTTCCAATAAGTTGTTTCTTTGCATCAGGTAGCCAAGTATTGGAGTTTCAGCTTCAGCATCAGTCCTTCCAATGAATATTCAGGACTGATTTCCTTTGGGATGGACTGGTTGGATCTCCTTAAAGTCCAAGGGACTCTCAAGAGTCTTCTACAACACCACAGTTCAAAAGCATCAATTTTTTGGTGCTCAGCTTTCTTTATAGTCCAACTCTCACATCCATACATGATGACTGGAAAAACCATAGCTTTGACTAGATGGACCTTTGTTGGTAAAGTAATGTCTCTGCTTTTTAATATGCTGTCTAGATTGATCTGTCTCCGTTTCTTCCAAGGAGGAAGGGTCTTTTAATTTCACAGCTGCAATCACCATCTGCAGTGATTTTGGAGCCCAAAGAAATAGAAGTCTCTCACTGCTTCCATTGTTTTCTCATCTATTTGCCATGAAGTGATGGGACCAGATGCCATGATTTTAGTTTTCTAAATGTTGAGCTTTAAGCCAACTTTTTCATCAAGAGTCTCTTTAGTTCTTCTTTGTTTTCTGTCAAAGATGGTGCTGGGAAACACTACATCTACTAAGACTTTGTGGATTGAAGCAGGCAGCAGGAGGTGCCTACTAGGGGGCTCAAGACAAGACTTAGATAGGTATGGATGATACATTAACGAAAGACCTTGAACACTGCCCTAATGAATTTGATTGACTAACATGGGAAATGGAGGACTAGCATACAAATTCTAGAGAAGAAATAGAATATAAAAATATATCTAAAATACTATCCTGGAACCATAATAAACTAAGTGATAATTTCAAAAGGTTGAGATTTATGGAAATCAAAAGGCATGAAGAGAAGAAAGTGACTTACATGAGTAATCATTGTGGACACAGACCAAAGAGATAAAAAATCCAAAAACTATTAGACATAAATCAAAAGGCTTTGCTGCCTGGTAAAATCTGGACACTTTATTGACTGTGAGTTCCTAGAAGGCAAATAGTAACAACAATAAGACAATAATTTATACGGTCTTCATGCAAAAAAAAAAAAAAAAAAGCAGTATGCCAACTGGATCACTCCAAAGGATAGCATTAGCTTCTTGGCAGGCAAGAAGACAATCTTACCCTTTAGAATTCACTACTGAAAAGAACTTCAGAGGACCTTTCAAATGGGAAATGGGGAGTTTAATAGGTACAGAATCACAGTTTTGCAAGATAAAAAAAAAGTTCTTTCAAACTTTTTTGAAATTGATTCTATAACAGTATGTATATACTTAACACTACTGTACACTTAAAAATGGTTAAGATAGTAGATAATAGATTTTATATATTTATTAATCACAGTTTTAAAATAAGAAAAATAATTTTAAGTGGACTGTACTATTCTGTATAGGTAGTGATTGCTCATTTTTGTTAGTGCTCTTCTAGGAAACATTATATAGTTTGTGTTAAGAAGCAGTGCACTAAACAGAAGGTTTAATCAGAGACCCTGGAAGGTCCTCTCCAAATTCAAGGCTACTTTAAGATTTAATCATTAAATTATTCTCCTGGATTGTTTACAAGTCAATTCTCATAGGAGTAAATGACCAAAGGAGACAGAGAAACAATTTCTCCAAAGAGGTATTAATTTAATAAAAATATCGAATCCCTATTATATGAGTTTCCCACAGCTGCCGTACAAAGTAACACAAACTGGGTGGCTTACACACTAGAAATTTATTATCTCGCATTTCTGAATGCTATCAGTCTGAAATCAAGGTGTCCGTGGAGCCATGGTCCCTCTGACACCTATAGGGAGTCCTTCCTTGCCTCTTCCCAGCTTCTGATGGTTTGCTAGCCATCTTTAGTGTTCCTTGGCTTGAAGTTACATAACTCAGCTACAAACTCCAATCTCTGCCTTTGTCATTGTGCTATCCCCCATATATCTGTGTCTTCACATGGCCTTTTAAAATGTAAGAACAACCAGTCATACTGGTTTGGGGGCCCACCCTAATCCAATATGATCTCATCTTAACATTTTTCAAGGATCCTATGTCCAAATAAGGTTATATTCGGAAATACTGGGGGTTAAGACTTCAATATTGTGAGGACTGCAATTCAACTCATTTTTAAGATCTTTAGCACTATCTTGATATTACTCTCTATGGAAAGATGAGATGAGTTGTAATGACTTTCTAGAATCTCATACCCCAGTCCAGCAACAAAGAGTTCAGGCAACACTATACAACTACTCCAAGATGTGATCAAGAATTAAAAAAATAAACCAGGAGAGTCTAACAGTTGTGTAAGCAAACCAAAGTGAGATCATCACAAAGAAGGGAAACTGAAGAAAGGCCTTCAATGAGCCACTGATTTACATTTTCAAGCAACTTGATATAATTGTGTAAAACTGACAGACAAATTAAAATGATACCCAGCTATACAGGAAATTCTTTAGCCACAGCTCACAATAAACTGGAGCACAATATTCAAATTGCTGCTACCAAAATGAAGCAAAGACCAAATGCTAGGTGTACATAGCAGAGAAGTGACAGGTAGTTCTTTATTGTCTTTTCAGCCTCATCCGCATGGAGAAATACTATTGTTACCACAGTAGGTTGTCTACAAAAGAATAATAACATGTTCAGGAAAGTGTTCCTCAGACATTTCTACACTGTGCAAATCTTAAAGCAGTGTTAGGCACTTCTACATGTGCCTAACAAATTGTGGAAACTCACTCAACTTAACAGAAGTTGATAGCCCAGTTTCTTAACATAAAATTCATACTACATTTACGTTTCATGCAGCATTTGATACAAGTAAAATTAAAATGACAGGGAAAATAACAGTTTCCTCAGCCATCAGGGAGGAGTGAAATACTCCACTTTTTTTTTTTCAGAAAAGCAAGAGAGTTCCAGAAAAACTTTTGCTTTATTGACTATGCCAAAGCCTTTGACTGTGTGGATCACAATAAACTCTGGAAAATTCTGAAAGAGATGGGAATACCAGATCATCTGACCTGCCTCCTGAGAAATCTGTATGCAGGTCAAGAAGCAACAGTTAGAACTGGACACAGAACAGATTGCTTCCAAATAGGGAAAAGAAAACGTCATATTGTCACCTTGTTTATTCAACTTATATATAGAGTACATCATGAGAAATTCTGGGCTGGATGAGGCAGAAGCTAGAATCAAGGTGCTGGGAGAAATATCAATAACCTCAGATATGCAGATGACACCACCCTTATGGCAGAAAGTGAAGAGGAAAAAAGAAAGAAAATGAAGAGGAACTAAAAAGCCTCTTGATGAAAGTGAAAGAGGAGAGTGAAAAAGTTGGTTTAAGGCTCAACATTCAGAAAACAAAGATCATGGCATCTGGTCCCATCACTTCATGGGAAATGGATGGGGAAACAGTGGAAACAGTGTCAGACTTTATTTTTTTGGGCTCCAAATTCACTGCAGATGGTGATTGCAGCCCTCTAGTAGGCACCTCCTGCTGCCTGCTTCAATCCACAAAGTCTTAGGAGATATACTGTTTCCCAGCACCATCCTTCAAGATTGGAACTGTGATAGAATATTGTCTCTTCCAGAGGTGTGAACTTGGATCATATATTTAGCTTTCTGAGACGTAGGTTTTTTTATCAGTACAGTGGGGATAATAATAAAAGAATTACTGGATTTTTGTGAGAATTAAATGAGAAAAGGCAAGAAAAATGCTTGGTAAAGCATTTCCTATTAAAAATGCAATACATTGTCATGTTTCTATGTATGTTGTTATTATTTCCATATATTTGACAAGATGATCATTTTGTGTGTATAAATCTTATTTCTCTGGTCAGAATTTAAGATTTTTAGAGGCAAGAATCATGGCATAAACTTCTTTTGAGCTCTCCTTTGCCATTGGTACAATGCTATCCACATAGCATTGAGTTAAATCCTATATTTAATGCATATGTGAAGATAGTTTTTCTTAAAATAAGGAGAATTGGACAAGAGATTTAATAGAAGGCTAGCAGATACCATATTTAAGATATCATTCTGTTGTATCACTATTAAGATATGTACATGTCTGTATCATAAAGAGGGACATTTTATGCCTTATTAGGATGCTGTGGCAATATCGAAGCTATTTGGATAATAATATGGTCAGGACATCTGTGCAGCAGTTATAGGATGGCTAATGATGGACATGTATATTTGCCTGCATGTTCTTCTTTGGTCAGTTGGGGAAATAATGAGGAATTTTTTCAATAAGATGTAGCTTTGAAAAAGTTTACTTTCTAGAATCACTGTATATGCTATAGAAAATGGCAGTAACCTCTTCCCTCAGAGCAAGAGGTTGTTATATTCCCCAAAGTGTGTGTTCTGGAATGTGTTGATCACTGTGTCTTACTGTGTCATCACAGATATTCTACCTTAGCCACAATGAAAACCATCATTTAACATTTATGAAGTATCATTTAAAATAAAATGCAAAGCAAATTTTGCTTTGATAGAGAAGCCAAGGTAGTAGTATAAATATTCATGTAAGGAATACAAAATCTTTATTAATGACTATGAAGGCTTTTAAAATTTCTTTAATATTTTCTTTAATATTTGTTCAGCTAGCAGAGGGCAGTTTGTTTTCTATTACCTAGATTCTGCTTTTCGTCTGCTTTACACGGTTGTCTTCATTGCTTATTATGTACTTTTCTTACTATGATCCAACTTTTAAATGAATTGCTTAATTTAGCAAATATTTACCTACTGCCTTCTATACACCAGACACTGTGTGAGGAGTAGGGAAGATGCTGCTAATAAAGAGACACGATTACTGCCCTAAAGAGCTTCCATAATTATTTACTTTCATCTGAAAAATTTTATCATATCAACGACATAGGTTACCTATCAGTGATAAAAAAAGGTTAAATCTAAAAATAGTTAAATTTAATTCATATCATGTAACATCACTAACTCAATATATCTATTATAAATTTTGGTTCAAACCTACAAAATGAGTGAATTACAATGCATTTTTGTGACAAGAGAGAGTACAGTTAACCCTTGAACCACACAGAGGTCAGGGTCATCAACCCCTAGATCAGTTGAAAATCCACATGTAAACTTCGACTTCTCCAAAACTTGACTAATAGCCTATTGTTGACAAGAAGCCTTATAGACAACATAGACAGTTGATTAACACATATTTGTATGCTATATGTCTATCCACATATATTTTGTGCATTCACAACTTACCTATTTTCTTAATTTTTTTTATATATTTCTAGGTTACATGGTTCATCTGCAAGTTTTTAAATTGCCACAAAATTGTAAAGATTTTTCTAACATAATTGTTGAAAAAAAATCATATAAGCAGACCAACATAGTTCAAACCCACATTATTTAAGGGTCAACTGTAACTACTTATTTATCACACAAGGTGCATTACCTGAGAAAACATCTACATTTTCAGAATACTTTGGTTTATTTTTATTCAACTATGAATTACGCTTCAATGTCTGCTTTTATGAATTAAAATAAGGAATGCTGATTTAAATGATTTTGTAGATATGAAAACATTGTTTACTCAATACCTCATCTTGTTTCTTTGCATTATTCTGCTTCTTTTCTATGGCTTGAAAAATGTCTATCTAGTTAATATTACCTTATAAAGGCAGGAGTTCATTAAAGTTGTATAGAAGGTAAGAGCTTTTTGGGGTAGTGATTCATACTGTTAGTATTTTTCCCAGATGACACCATCTTATTTATAGAACTAATTTTAATTATAGATTTTTTTGAATATTTGACTGCTACATAGTCAAATCTCTTAATGACTATGTAAAAATTAGTTGAAAAATGACCTATGTTTATATTCTTTGATAGGTAAGTAATGAATGAAGTTTTGTACATGTATTGGTTTACTCAGCATTTCAAAAAGACTAATTCATTACATGTCTAGTTTCCTGAACTCTAGTGGGGATTATTGTTGAAACTTGGGCTGCAGTATGAAAAGATATCCTTAAAAATAAAATGGCAATTAGAATTTGCTTTTTCATTTTGGGGTCTTTATATTTTAAATGGTGTTATATTTAGGCTAAGGTAATTCCTAGTGAATTTAGTGTAAACCTGGACGTGAGAAATGTTAAAAAATTCAATTTGTGGCTTTCCTAATTCTGCTTATTCTAAGTATCATAGAATCTCTGGTGATATTACTTAGAGATATGAATTATTATTTGTGTGTGCTCCAGAAAATTGTTAATAATCTTGGCATTTTTTTCAATTTATTTGTTCAGAGGGTCTGACCCCTTCTTACACCCCCGATAAGAATATATTCCCTCCCCACTCTCAGGTTGTTGATTTGTTGTTGTTCAGTTGCTCAGTTGTGTCCAATTTTTTACGACCAGATGGACTGTAGCACACCAGGCTTCCCTGTCCTTCGCTATCTCCCTGAGTTTGCTCAAACTCCTGTCCATTGAGTCAATGATACTATCCAACCATCTCATCCTCTGTCGTCCCCTTCTCCACCTGCCCTCAATCTTTCCCAGCATCATGATATTTTCCAGTGAGTCGGCCCTTCACATCAGGTGACCAAAGTATTGGAGCTTCAGTTTTAGCATCAGTCTTTCCAGTGAATATTCACAGTTGATTTCCTTTAGGATTGACTGGTTTGAACTCCATGCTGTCCTGCTGCTGCTGCTGCTGCTGCTAAGTCACTTCAGTTGTGTCTGACTCTGTGCGACCCCAGAGACATCAGCCCACCAGGCTCCCCTGTCCCTGGGATTCTCCAGGCAAGAACACTGGAGTGGGTTGCCATTTCCTTCTCCAATGCATGAAAGTGAAAAGTGAAAGTGAAGTCGCTCAGTCGTGTCCGACTCTTAGTGACCCCATGGACTGCAGCCCACCAGGCTTCTCCGTCCATGGGATTTTCCAGGCAAGAGTACTGGAGTAGGGTGCCATTGCCTTCTCCCCATGCTGTCCAAGGTACTCTCAAAAGTCTTCTCCAGCACTACAGTTCAGAAGCATCAATTCTTTGGCCTTCAGCCTTCTTTACGGCCCAACTCTCACATCCATACATGACTACTGGGAAAACCATAGCTTTGACTAGACGGACCTTTGTTGGTAAAGTAGTATCTCTGGTTTTTAATATGCTGCCTAGGTTTGTCATAGTTTTTCTTCAAAGGGGCAAGTGTCTTTTAATTTCATGGCGGTGGTCACCATCTGCAGTGATTTTGGAGCCCCCCAAAATAAAGTCTCTCACTGTTTCCATTGTTTCCCATTTATTTGCCATGACGTGATGGGACCGGATGCCATGATCTTAGTTTTTATTTATTTATTTATTTTTCATGATCTTAGTTTTTAGAATGCTGAGTTTTAAGCCAGCTTTTTCTTTCTCCTCTTTCAACTTCATCAAGAATCTCCTTAGTTCTTCTTCACTTTCTGCCATTAGGGTGGTGCCATCTGCATATCTGAGGTTATTGATTGATATTTTTCCCAGCAATCTTGATTCTAGCTTGTGCTTCATCCAGCCTGGCATTTTTCATGACTTTGCATAAAAGGTAAATAAACAGGGTGACAATATAGAGCCTTGATGTACTCCTTTCAAGTTGGAACCAGTCTGTTGTTCCACATCTTGTTCTAACTGTTTATTCTTGACCTGCATACAGGTTTCTCAGCAGACATAGGTGGTCTGGTATTCCCATCTCTTGAAGAATTTTCCACAGTTTGTTATGATATATACAGTCAAAGGCTTTAGTATAGTCATTCTTCAATGATGCTTTTTTTCTGAAATTCCCTTGTTTTTTCTATGATCCAGCTGTTAGCAATTTGATATTTGGTTCCTCTGCCTTTTCTAAATCCACCTTGAACATCTGGAAGTTCTCGGTTCTTGTACAGTTGAAGCCTAGCTTGAAGGATTTTGAGCATTACCTTGCTAGCATGTGAAATGAGAATAATTGTGTGGTAGTTTAAACATTGTTTAGTATTGCCCTTTTTTGGGATTGGAATGAAAACTGACCTTTTCCAGTCCTGTGGCCACTGCTGAGTTTTCCGAATTTGCTGGCATGTTGAGTGCAGCACTTTCACAGCATCATCTTTTGGGCTTTGAAACAGCTCAGCTGGAATTCCATCAGCTCTACTCGCTTTGTTTGTAATAATGCTTTCTACATTGAAGATCAAAGGCAGGTGGAAGGAATGTTTGAAGGCAGGAGGATAAGGGACAACAGAGGATGAGATGCTTGGATAGCATCACTGACTCAGTGGGCATGAGTTTTAACAAAGTGGTGAAGGACAGGGAAGCCTGGCATGCTGCAGTCCATGGGGTTGCAAAGCATCAGACAGGACAGAATGAGTTAACAATAACCGCAGTGCTTAAGGCCCACTTGACGTCACATTCCAGGATGTCTGGTTCTAGGTGAGTGATCACGCTGTCGTGGTTATCTGGGTCATTAAGACCTTTTCTGTATAGTTCTTCTGTGTATTCTTACCACTTCTTAATATCGTCTGCTTCTGTTAGGTCCATACTCTTTCTGTCCTTTATTGTGCCCATTTGCGTGAAATGTTCCCTTGGTATCTCTTATTTTCTTGAAGAGATCTTTAGTATTTCCTATTCTATTTTTTTCCCTTTATAACTTTGCCTTTTTCACCAAGGAGACTTTCATATCTCTCCTTGCCATTCTTTGGAACTCTGCACTGGGATGGATATATCTTTCCTTTTCTCCTTGGCCTTTTGCTTCTCTCTTTTCTCAGATATTTGCAGTGCCTCCTCAGACAATTATTTTGCCTTCCTACATTTCTTCTTCTTGTGGATGGTTTTGATCTCCATCTCCTGTACAATTTTGTAAACTCTGTCCATAGTTCTTCAGGCACTCTGTATATCAGATATAATCCTTTGAATCTGTTTGTCACTTCCCCCATATAATTGTAAGGGATTTAATTTAGGTCATACTTGAACAGTCTATTGGTTTTCCCTACTTTCTTCAATTTTATGCTGAATTTTGCCATAAGGAGTTCATGATCTAACTCACAGTCAACTACCAGTCTTGTTTTTGCTTTCTGTATAGAGCTTCTCTAGCTACAGAGAATATAATCAATCTGATTTCAATATTGATCGTCTGGAGATGACCATGTGTCAAGTCGTCTTTTGTGTTGTTGGAAGAGGGTGTTTGCTATTTCTTGGCAACTCTGTTAGCCTTTGCCCTGTTTCATTTTGTACTCCAGGGACAAACTTGCCTGTTACTCTAGGTATTTCTTGACTTCCTTCTTCAGTATTCCAGTCCCCTGTGATGAAAAGGACATCTTTTTTTTTTTTGTATTAATTGTAGAAGAGCTTGTAGGTCTTCATAGAACCATTCTACTTCAGCTTCTTCGGCATTAGCAGTTGGGCATAGACTTAGATTATTATGATATTGAATGGGTTTCCTTGGAAATGAACAGAGATCATTCTGTCACTTTTCAGATTGTCCCAAAGTACTGAATTTTGACTATGAGGGCTACTCCATTTCTTCTAAGGGATTTTTGCCCATAGTAGTAGATATAATGGTAGTCTGAATTAAATTTACCCCTTTCTGTCTGTTTTAGTTCACTGATTCCTAAAATGTCAGTGTTTACTCTTGCCATCTCCTATTTGACCAGGTCCAATTTACCTTGATTCATGCACCTAACATTCCAAATTCCTATGAGATATTGTTCTTTACAGCACTGGATTTTACTGTCGCCACCAGACACATTCACCATTGTGTGTCATTTCTGCTTTGGCTCAGTGTCTTCATTCCTTCTGAAGTTATTTCTCCACTCTTCTCTACTAGTATATTGGACACCTACTGACCTGGGGGTTTGTCTTTCAGTATCGTTATCTTTTTGCCTTTTCATACCGTTCATGGGGTTCTCATGTCTAGAATGCTGAAATGGTTTTCCATTCCCTTCTCCAGTGGACCACGTTTTGTCAGAACTCTCCACCATGACCCGTCCATCTAGGGTGGCCAATGTGGCGTGGCTCATAGTTTTATTCAGTTACACCAAGCTGTGATCCATGTAATCATTTTGGTTAGTTTTCTGTAATTGTGGTTTTCATTCTGTCTGCTCTCTGATGGATGGGGACAGGTTGTTGATAATTGTCAAATTTCTTGGAAATGATTCCTTGCTATATTATAGAATTAAATGTTGTCCAGTTTAATTTAACTCACATAGTTTAATAACTGTGAGCTTAAATAAAAAGTTAATCAAAGCATACTTAGAAACAGATTGATAATGTGATTTTGCAACTTCATATTTTACCTGGTACTTTAGATGTTAGTCTCACGGTACATTGTACTGCATTGTGTAAATTGAAACTCCTGGGTTAAGGCTTAGCATAATTATGTTTTTGTCCACAGATTAGGCTTTCTTCCAACATTGTTTTCCTTTATATTACTAATAAATTTAGTCACCTCTGTATGTAATGTAGGATTTTTTCATTGGGTAATATGCCCAAGAGATGGTCAGAAAGTTTATGTGCAAATATGAGATAGAGTTATCCTTAATGTAATATTTATTGTTCATCTGCAACAGGGTATCATTATATGACAAAAGACATAAAGAATAATTTCTACTGTGAAATATTAACCAGCCTACTGGGATAGATGAGCTATATTTTAGGCACTGATTTGTAAAGAAGTATATGATTAAATTCCTAAGAATGACAATATAAAGTGCTTTAATTCAGGAAGGTGTACAGGCCTTTGCTGATGATGTTTTTCCTGCCTGAGATATTTGTCAATTTGTGTTGCTACCCATTCAAATTCTTCACATTTTCTAAAGAATCAGAGAGTCACCCTATACAATCTTTTCCTGCTCTTCGATCCCTCAATGCACATTATATAGTCTTTTTTGCTTATCGTTGTTAAAATATTGCTGAGAGTCAATATTGGGAAAAGCCTATTATAACATTATTTTTTCTCAACACACTATCATAAAACATCACAGATGGTTCTCTACTGTATGCTTATTGTCAGTTTTGAATTTGGAGACATGTAGCGATTCTTTTCTTTTGACAATTTTGTCTTGAGAACTTTTGCAAATGCTCCTGGTTCCTGGGATTGTTCACACGAAGAATGCCTTTTGTAGTGGGGCAATTTGTAGACATGATCATCAACTTTATCTACTCTGTGTTGCCTGGGTGGTTGCAGATGATAAAATTCATACCGGATGATCGGCTATATAATAGACCCACATTCCCCTGTTATGTTTCTCCTTTGGGATTTATAAAGAGTGGACAATCACAGTTTATGTCTTTAAGTCTTGGAACTAAATTTTCAAACTAAACTAAGTGATCCTGCACAATGAATTTTTTTTTTAGATGGAACTGCAGACCTTTAAGAGTGCTAAACTAAAATATATTCTACATGTTCTCGACCTAAAATATTAAAGTACACGAAGATGCATTCTTAAATCATTACTAACTGGACTTGATTTGAGGCAAAATGGCTATTGAATTACTAGAAAAAATCATCAGCAAAGGACAAAAGTCATAGTGTATAGATACCAAAAAAGTCAATTATTAGCTCTGCCCACTTTAGCTTGTGACAATAAAAGAGTCACTTAAACTCCGTGAGTAACTATTTCCCCCTTTTTTATAAATTAGGAAACTTAAAACTAAGAACCACTCTTTCATTCTAAAATTATCTAATACCTGCCTTCTTTTGAGTGATGTGTGTTTCCTTGAATGAAGTAGAAAGTAATGAAATGATCATCTATTTGTTATATGTTTACCATTGCTATTAAGAAGTGAAGACAGTTAAACTAAGCCTCTATAAGTCTTCTAATAGGTTACTGATGCATGACTTTGGATATGCACAGGTGGTTGGGATGACTAGAATGGTTTATGACTGCTCTCCATTATAGAGTTTCAGTTGAGACATGATCATACCTGTCACCCTAAGGCTTGCCAATAACAAGGTTTTTTTTGTTTAACCTCTAATTCTTTTGTTTGTTTGTTTGTTTTTTACTGAAGTATAGTTGATTTATACTAAAATATTAGTTCAAGTATAGAACATTGAATATTTTAAATATTATACATCCATTTAACATTATTATAAAATAGTGGCTGTTCAATATGTTCTTATTACATATTTATTTTATACACAGTAGTGTGTCTCTGTTAATTCCCTACCCCTATCTTGCCCCTTCAACTTTCTCTCTCTCCACTGAAAACTGCTAGTTTGTTCTCTGTGACTGTATTTGTTTTGTTGTATTTATCCATTTGTTTTATTTTTTAGGTTCCATATGTAAGTGATAACAGAGTATTTAACTTTCTCTTTCCAACTTATTTCACTAAGCATGATATTTGCTAAGTCTGTCCATGTTGCTGCAAATGGCAGAATTTCAGTATTTTTTATGACTGAGTAATATTTCTCTCTCTCTCTCTCTCTCTCTGTATACCATAGTTTCTTTACCTAGTTATTTGTTGAAGGACACTTATGTTGCTTCTATATCTTGGCTATTGTAAATAATGCTGCCATGAACATTAGGCTGCATGTATGTTTTCAGTTTAGTGTTTTTGTTTTCCTTGGATGGATATATGCCCAGCAGTGGAAATGTTGGATTATATGATAGTTCTATTTTTAGTGTTTGTAAAACCTACATTACTAATTTTTCATAGTGACTGCACCATTTTACACTTAACCAACAGTGTTCAAGGGTTCCTTTTTCTCCCTACCCTCATAAACATTTATTGTTTGTAGACTTTTTGGTTTATAGATATTCTGACCGGTATGCAGTAATAGCTCATTAAGGTTGACTTTAAAATTTTTTTAAACTCTTTTTTTAATAAGTTATTTCTATTTAATTAGTTTTTATCAGTTTTATCTTGTTCTTTCAATTGAAACAAATTCCTCTGTCTTCATGTTTTGCTTAGCTTTCTCTGTCTCTATGAAATTAGGTAAAAGTTACCTCTTGTTGTCTTGAAGTAGTTATCTTTGTGTGGTAGAGTCCCTATACAGTCTGCTCTCACCCTGGGAAGAGGTGGGGCTGAACATGGAGGGGGAGAGGGGAGCTAGGATCAGAGCCAGATGTGAGCCATTGCTTCTCCTCTGATCAGTGGCCAACACCTCACTGTCCACAGTGGGAGCAGGTCCCAAGTTGCTGAGGGTCGGGTCTGAGCTTGTTCTGTTCCCTCTTAAGTGTGTGCTTACCTCTTTCCCTCACCACCACCCTCAGCCCAGAGGGAGCAGCGCTGGGGTAAGAGGTTCTGTTGTGCGTCTCCAGGGTCAGCCAGGGTGTGGCGGTGGCAGTCCTGACACAGGTCAAAGTCACCTACTGCTTCTGATGCGCCACCTCCTTAAGCACCTGTAGTGACTGTTCCCACCCTTTTCGATGCCACTCTGGGTCTGAGCTGCTTCTGTTCATTACAACTAAGCACTCCTTTTGGCTGCTGCAGCTCTTGTCCTCGTGTGGAGCTATGTTGTAAAGCAAGTGGGGCTGGAGCAAGTGCTTGGCTTTGGCCAGGGCAGTTGAGGGAAACCAGACAAAATCCTGTGCAGTTTCAATCTGCTTTCTCCACCTGGTTTCAGCAGTAAGGAAATGTGTGCAGGTTCTTCATGAGCAAAGTCTACGTTTATAGCCCTCCCATTAGTCTCACTAGTTCTCTAAAGCTAAGGGGACTCGTCTTCACAATGTTGTACCCAAGGGCCAAGCACCCAATGTTTAGCTTAAACTGCTCACTCCTCAAGGAGGATCTCCAGTGGTATAATCTCCTTCATCTCCTGTGTCTCCTCCCAGGGTCACAGGTCCTGATCTGATCGCTTCTCTTCCCTCTCTCCCCAGCTACATGTGAAATTTTCTTGTAGACTTGGTTGTACAAGAGTCTTCCTGCCAGTCCCAGTCTCCAGTTAGTTTTCAGTGAGAATTATTCCAAATATAGTTGTATTTTTGGTGTATTCATAAGGGAAGGTGAGCTCTGCATACTCCTATTCTACCACCTTAATCAGACTCATCAACACCATGGATTTTCAAGGTTCATCTTATCCACAGTATTTTCCTTTTGATAAAAGACTATCTACAACTTTTCTACTGTGTTTTTCTTTTTACTATACTATCCAACACTTTTACTATTCTTTTCTAGGTCATCAAAATTTGGCAGTTTACTTGTAGCATGATTTTTAAAAATTTTATTTAGTTTTTAATGGGTAGAAAAGTGCTTTACAATTTTGTATTGGTTTCTGCCATACAACAACTTGAATCAGTCATAATTATATATGTGTGTGTGTGTGTGTGTGTGTGTATGTGTGTGTATCCCTTCCTTCCTGAGCCACCCATCCCTTTAGGCCATCACAGAGTGCCAGGCTGGCCTCCCTGTTTTATGTAGCAACTTCCTACAACTATCTATTTTATACTTGATAGCACAATGGCTCAGCAGTAAAGAATCTTCCTGCAATGCAGTGATGCAGCAAGAGCTGCAGGTTTGATTCCTGGATTGGGAAGATCCCTTGGAGAAGAAAATGGCAACATACTCCAGGCTCCTTGCCTGAGAAAAAGAGGAGCCTGGCGGGTCTATGGGGTCTCAAAAGAATTGGACACCACTTAGTGTCTAAACAACAACAAAAGTGTGTACATGCCAATGCTGCTTTATCAGTTTGTCCCACCATCACCTTTCCATGCTGTGTCCATAAATCTGTTCCCTACTAGGGTCATCAGTACCATTTTTCTAGATTCTGTATATTATATATGTGTTAATATACGATACTTGTTTTTTTTTCTTTTTGACTTACTTCACTCCATATAAGAGGCTCTAGGTTCATTCAACTATGACCCGGGAATCCCACTACTTGTCATTTACCCTGAGAAAACCATAATTCTAAAAGACACATGTACCCTAATGTTCACTGCAGTAATATTTACAATAGCCAGGACAAGGAAGCAACCTAGATGTCCATCAACAGATGAATGGATAAAAAGTTGTGGTACATTTATATAATAAAATATTATTAAGCCATAAAAAGGAACAGATTTGAGTTAGTTTTAGTGAAGTGGATGAACCTAGAGCAGAATGATTTTAAAAAATTATGTATCTCAGTAAGGAGGTAAGGGAGGGTGCAAAAGTAGTGTTGTTCAATAGCTTATGATAGAAAATGAATGAAAATGAAATTTGTTACTGAAGCTATTGGCCAGTCCAGGCAATCACTCTAATATATATCTGGCTCACATCCTAAATTAAACTCTGATTAACAGAGCTACTGGTTCTTGATTTTATGGTTTGGCCATAGAATGTTATAATTCACATGTGCTATTCAAGTGAAAGATTGCTTAGACGATCAGAATGAACAATTGGAATGTTTTAGCAGCTGTACCACTTCTCAGAAAGTGCCTATGCTGAGTATGCCAAGTGCCTACGAATTACTTTGACCACAATTGTTAAGCACAATTAAATTGCCTTTGAGTACTAAAGGAACCTTGAACTACTCTGTGTTCACCAAATCACTTAATGGGATATCTCCATGACTATTTTGTCTGTTTAAAAAAGAGGAATAAATCAGAGTTACAATTATTGTGATAAAAGGTAACTCTTAACAGCCTAACTGGGTTAAAGGAAAGCACACAAAAAAAATCAAAGGTGCAAATTAAATTTCCATAATGATAAAAATTTGCATGATATCAAACAGTGAAATACCCTATTAGCTGATAAATAATCTCATTGCTATGTACCTTAGTGTATTATTCTCACATTTTTATGGTAATTATTTCTTGCCTGGGGACATTTGTTAAGAAAAACATTCAACTCACACTAACAGTAAGGTCATAAAATACACTTTTCTAATCAAATTTTGGGATGAATCAAATATATTCTTTGATTTACACTTGTCTAAAGAATTTGGCTCATATGATCACAGTTGATCTGTGGCAATCATGAGAACATTAAAACAAGTCAAACAGAAAAAAAGATAATAGTATAATTAGTATAATTTGATGCAGCTTTTATGTGCATGTGTTATTAATGAAATCATCCATAAGTAGTTCTTTTTGGAAACTTTGATATATATAAATATTAAATATATTTGTTCTTGGACCAGATGATCAAAGTGTTCATTAAGCGACATATCTGATTACTCTTCTCTGCATCTCTATGCTGTTTCAGTTGATTTCTGTTCTGCTTATTCTTTGGAAAAGACAGCTACTCAGTACTGAGGATGTTTTTCAAAGCATAGATGAGAATTTAATATCTATCCCTGAATCTATCAATCAAAAATTTTTTAATAAAAGTCAATTATACATTTGGTATAGAGGGTAAAAGGGGGTTCCTCCTTAATAGGAGGAGATAGGTTACAATGTAACACTCCAAATTATCTTCTAGTTTAGAAAAACAATCATAATATAAAATTGTTAATAATATGGTTAAAATAGTAGTTATTTTTTTGCTAAGCACATATGTCAGACACTGTGCTCAGACTGAAATATTCATTTATCCTCTTAACAGCTCTGTGAGGTAGTTACTGTTCCTATTCCTATTTTGTATATCATGAATCAGGATAGTGTGTGTATTTACGAGTGTGTGCATTCAAATGTATGTGTATATGTGTGCTGTACTGTGCTTAGTTGCTCAGTTGTGTCTGACTCTTTGAGACCTCATGGACTGTAGCCCGCCAGGCTCCTCTGTCAATGGGGTTTCTCCAGGCAAGAATACTAGAGTGGGTTGCCATGCCCTCCTCCAGGGGATCTTCCCAAACCAGGGACTGAACTCAGGTCTCCCACACGCAGGCGGATTCTTTACTCTCTGAGCCATCAGAGAAGTCCAAGAATATTGGAGTGGGTACCCTATTCCTTCTCCAGGTGAACTTCTGACCCAGGAATTGAACTGGGGTCTCCTGCTTTGCAGGTGGGTTATTTACCAGCTGAGCTACCAGGGAAGGCTGTATATGGCTATGCATGCACACAAAGGAATAATCACACATATATTTTGCAATCTAAATTATTCGTCTAGCAATATGTTAGGCAAATCACTCCAAATTAGTAGAGTTAAATCATTACATTTATGGCTGCCTAACATTCTGACTTTATTAGCAGATATTTAGATTGCTAAAATTTTTTCTATCATTGACAATGCTCAAATAAAAATACTTATGCACATTTTGTTATTGTTGTTCAGTTGCTGAGTCACATCCAATTCTTTGTTACCCCATGGACTGTAGCATGCCAAGCTTCCCTGTCTTTCACTATCTCCTGGAGTTTGCTCAAATTCATGTCCATTGAGTCAGTGATGTCATCTAACCATCTTATACTCTGCTGTCCCCTTCTCCTTTTGTATTCAGTCTTTCCCAGCATCAGGGTCTTTTCCAATGAGTGGGCTTTTCACATCAGGTGGCCAAAGTATTGGAGTTTCAGCTTTAGCATTGGTCCTTCCAATGAATATTCAGGGTTATTATCTTTATGTTGTTTGAAGTGGAATTGCTAGGACAGAGAGTTGAATTCATTTAAATATTGTGTTGTATAATATAACACTGTACAGAAAGATTTTACCAGTTCAGTTCAGTCACTCAGTTGTGTCTGACCCTTTGTGACCCCATGAACAGCAGCAAGCCAGGCCACCCTGTCGATCACCAGCTCCTGGAGTTCACCCAAACCAATGTCCATCGAGTTAGTGATGCCATCCAATCATCTTATCCTCTGTCGTCCCCTTCTCCTCCTGCGCTCAATCTTTCCCAGCATCAGGGTCTTTTCAAATGAGTCAGCTGTTTGCATCAGACAGCCGAAGTATTGGAGTTTCAGCTTCAACATAAGCCTTCCAATGAATATTCAGGACTTATTTCCTTTAGGATGGACTGGTTGGATCTCCTTGTAATCCTAGGGACTCTTGAGTCTTCTCCAACAGCACAATTCAAAAGCATCAATTCTCCTGTGCTCAGCTTCCTTTATAGTCCAACTCTCACATCCATACATGACCACTGGAAATAATATCTCTGCTTTTTCATATGCTGTCTAGGTTGGTCATTACTTTCCTTCCAAGGAGAAAGTGTCTTTCAATTTCATGGCTGCAATCACCATCTGCAGTGATTTTGGAGCCTAGAAAAATAAAGTCAGCCACTGTTTCCACTGTTTCCCCATCTATTTGCCATGAAGTGATGGGACTAGATGCCATGATCTTAGTTTTGTGAATGTTGAGCCTTGAGCCAACTTTTTCACTCTCCTCTTTCACTTTCATCAAGAGGCTCTTCAGTTCCTCTTCACTTTCTGCCATAAGGGTGGTGTCATCTGCATGAAGTGAAGTGAAGTGAATTGAATTTGCTCAGTTGTGTCCGACTCTTTGCGCCCCGTGGACTGTAGACTACCAGGCTCCTCAATCCACGGAATTCTCCAGGCAGGAATACTAGAGTGGATTGCCATTTCCTTCTCCAGGGGGTCATCTGCATATCTGAGGTTATTGATGTTTCTCCCGGCAATCTTGATTCCAGCTTGTGCTTCTTCCAGCCCAGCATTTCTCATGATGTACTGTGCATAAAAGTTAAATAAGCAGGGTGACATATACAACCTTGATGTACTCCTTTTCCTATGTCCAGTTCTAACTGTTGCTTCCTGACCTGCATACAGGTTTCTCAAGAGGCAGGTCAGGTAGTCTGGTATTGCCATCTCTTTCAGAATTTACCACAATTTATTGTGACCCACACAGTCAAAGACTTTGGCATAGTCAATAAAGCAGAAATATATGTTTTCCTGGAACTCTTTTGCTTTTTCTGTGATCCAGCAGATGTTGGCAATTTGATCACTGGTTCCTCTGCCTTTTCTAAATCCAGCTTGTACATCTGGAAGTTCATGGTTCACGTATTGCTGAAGCCTGGCTTGGAGAATTTTAAGCATGACTTTCCTAGTGTGTGAGATGAGTGCAATTGTGTGGTAGTTTGAGCATTCTTTGGCATTGTCTTTCTTTGGGATTGGAATGAAAACTGACCTTTTCCAGTCCTGTGCCCACTGCTGAGTTTTCCAAATTTGCTGGCATATTGAGTGCAGCACTTTCACAGCGTCATCTTTTACAATTTGAAATAGCTCAACTGGAATTCCATCACCTCCACTAGCTTTGTTTGTAGCGATGCTTCCTAAGGCCCACTTGACTTCACATTCCAGGATATCTTGCTCTAGGTGAGTGATCACACCATCATGATTATCTGTGTCATGAAGATCTTTTTTGTACAGTTCTTCTGTGTATTCTTGCCACCTCTTCTTAGTATCTTCTGCTTCTGTTAGTCCCTACCATTTCTGTCCTTTATTGTGCCCATCTTTGCTTGGAATGTTCTTTTGGTATCTCTAATTTTCTTGAAGAGATCTCCAGTTTTTCCCATTCTGTTGTTTTCCTCTATTTCTTTTCATTGATCTCTGAGGAAGGCTTTCTTATCTCTCCTTGCTATTCTTTGGAACTGCATTCAAATGGATATGTCTTTCCATTTCTCCTTTGCTTTTTGCTTCTCTTCTTTTCACAGCTATTTGTAAGGCCTCCTTAGATAGCCATTTTGCCTTTTTGCATTTCTTTATCTTGGCGATGGTCTTGCTCCTTGTCTCCTGTACGATGTCACGAACCTCCATCCATAGTTCATCAGGCACTCTGTTTATCAGGTCTAGTCCCTTAAATCTATTTCTCACTTCCACTGTATAATCATAAAGGATTTGATTTAGGTCATACCTGAATGGTCTAGTGGTTTTCTCCAGTTTCTTCAATTTCAGTCTGAATTTGGCAATAAGGAGTTCATGATCCGTGCCACAGTCAGCTCCCTGTCTTGTTTTGCTGACTGTATAGAGCATCTCCATCTTTGCCTGCAAAGAATATAATCAATCTGATTTCAGTGTCAACCATCTGGTGATATTCATGTAGAGTCTTCTCTTATGTTTTTGGAAGAGGGTGTTTGCTATGACCAGTGTGTTCTCTTGGTAGAACTCTATTAGCTTTTGCCCTGCCCTGTACTCCAAGGCCAAATTGACCTGTTACTCCAGGTGTTTCTTGACTTCCTACTTTTGCATTCCAGTCCCCTATAATGAAAAAGACATCTTTTTTGGATGTTAGTTCTAGAAGGTCTTGGAGGTCTTCATGGAACTGTTCAGCTTTTCAGCATTTCTGGTCGGGGCATAGACTTGGATTACTGTGATATTGAATGGTTTGCCTTGGAAACGAACAGAGATCATTCTGTCGTTTTTGAGATTGCATCCAAGTACTGCATTTTGGACTCTTGTTGACTATGATGGCTACTCCATTTCTCCTAAGGGATTCCTGCACACAGTAGTAGATATAATGGTCATCTGAGTTAAATTCACCCATTCCAATCCATCTTAGTTCACCAATTTCTAGAATGTCGATGTTCACTCTTGTCATCTCCTGTTTGACCACTTCTGCAAGATTTTAGCAAGGTACACCCAAATCAATACTGTATAGGAGCCCTCATTTCCCCCACTCTTTTATCAACACTTGGTATTACTAATTGCACTTAAAAAAGAGATTCGTAAAAGCTGTTTGATAAACTATTGGTAGGGAGGCATGTTATTTTTTCACTTTGTATTTCTTTTGTCATAAATGAAGCTTTTTTCTTCATATTAAGATTTTTAATATTCATTTATTAAATGTCTGCGAAAGTGTGTTGCCTTAGTTCTCTGCTGTGCTCAATCGCTTCAGTCATGTCAACTCTTTGCAGCTGTGTGGACTGTAGCCTACCAGGCTCTTCTGTTCATGTGATTGTCCCAGCAAGAATACTGGAGGGGACTGCCATTTCCTCCTGCAGCAGATCTTCCTGACCCAGGGATTGAACCCACATCTCCTGCCTTGCTGGCAGATTCTTTACTGCTGAGCCATGGGGGAAACCTGCCTTCTATTATAAGAAAGGGTTTTGTTTCATCGACCCATTTAACTATATATCTGTCTATTATCTGTTTATATCAGTCTGAACTCATGGAATCTTACATTTTCCTATGTGCTATAATCATTTGCTGTGATTAAATTATCCTAGATTGACCAGTGAGTTTCTTTTAAAGCTGGCTTTTGTATTATACTGATATTTGGTCCCATTTTTTCAGCACAGTTTTGCTTTCTGACAGAGAAAGATGTAGAGGAGTGAAGGAATATGAAAAACTGCCATTTGGCAATTGCTAGTAATGACTGTTTTAGGCAGAATCATGAATGAATGTTAAACTGGTGACATCACACTGGAAAGTGAAGGGACACAGAATGCTGACATAGACTTACAGTATCTCCCACAAAATACTTACAATTAAAAAGGGAAAATGAGGTATTTTAAAGTGGATAAACCTGATGACTCTATCTAAACTATTAGGTTAATCATTAAAATTAAAATTACAAGTAGTAAGACAAATAAATTCCTGTATCTCTTGATATAATGCATTGAAAAGCATACGCACACTTGGTGATAATCCTTCTCTAAAGATTCAAATTGCATCCAACCACAAGGAAACATCACACAAATCCAAACTGTGAGACACTATAGATATTAACTGGCATGTACTCATGAAAAATGTCAAGTCCTGAGACATACAAAGTCTGAAGAAACCATCTGTTGTTGTGTCACTTAGACTTCACTTGAAGAGACATGAAACTAAATGCAATATTTGATCTTGAATTAGATCCTAGATCAGAAAGAAAGAATTATCTTTCTTTGGCTATACAGGACCCAGGTAGGATATTGGAAAAATCTGAATAGAGCTTCTACTTTAGGTCGCAGTTCATTTTCTGAGAGACAGTTGTAATCAAATGTATAATTCTCTTACATTGTACATTCAGTTATAACATGCAATGTAAGAGACGGCCCTTATATTTTTTAGGAAATATGTCTTGAATCCTTTAAGGATAAGGGATATTGCTTGCTCTCCAATGGTTCAGAGAAAGGTAAATGATATGTATAGTAATAGTGTTAGTCACTCAGTTGTGTTTGACTCTTTGCAACCCAGATGACTGTAGCCTGCCAGTCTGCTCGGCCCATGGAATTCTCTAGGCAGGAATTCTGGAGTGGGTAGCTATTCCATTCTCCAGGGGATATTCCTGACCCAGATATTGAAGCCAGATCTCTTGTATTGCAGGCAGATTATTTAGCAAATAATATGTATATAAACATATGTTTATAAATATATATGTGCAAGAGTCAGAGCAGGTTGGAAAACAGGGAAGAGAGAGAGGAAGGGGAAGTCAGTGTGTTAAATTATTAACATTTGGTGACTTTGGCAAGTGTATGAGAATTCTTCTATTTTTATAAATTTCTATAAATCTTTATTTCAACAAAAAAGTTTTTAAAATGTTGATTTCCTTTAACTCTATTTTGCTATCAGTCCTTTACTTAGTGATGTGTATGTTCAGTTGTGTGAAGAGCACCCTAAAGTTCTCTAATAGAATGAAAATATTTTCATTTATACTTTTGCTAAAATTTCTAATATGGTCTGCATTTTGCCTAAAGGCCAGGACATTCAAGGGAGATCAGACTGGCATTTTGATCCCCTGCTGTTCCTTGATTATAAATCAAAGCATGACCAAGAAACCTATGGAGACCTAATTCTCATAAGAAGAAGTAACTTAAATGTGTTTTATTTATGTATTTGATTTCCCTATAGTTGAGTTCAGTTCATTTACTCAGTCATGTCCCACTCTTTGCGACCCATGGACTGCAGCATGTGAGGCTTCCCTGTTCAAAACCAACCCTGGACCTTATCAAACGTATGTCCATCGAGTCGGTGTTGCCATTCAACAATCTCATCCTCTGTTGTTCCCTTCTCCTCCTGCCTTCAGTCTTTTCCAGCATCAAGGTCTTTTCTAATGAGTCAGCTCTTTGCATCAGGTGGCCAGAGTATTGGAGCTTCAGCTTCAACATCAGTCCTTCCAATGAACATTCAGGACTGATTTCCTTTAGGATTGACTGGTTTGATCTTGAAGTCCAAGAGACTCTCAAGCGTCTTCTCCAACAACATAGTACAAAAGAATCAGTTCTACGGTGCTCAGCTTTCTTTAGGGCTGAACTCTCATATCCATACATGACTACTGGAAAAACCATAGCTTTGATTAGAAGGACCTTTGTCAGCAAAGTAATGTCTGCTTTTTAATATGCTGTCTATGTTTGTCATAGCTTTTCTTCCAAGGGGCAAGCATCTTTTAATCTCATGGCTGTAGTTACCATCTGCAGTGATTTTGGAGCCTCAAAAAATAAATTCTGTCACTGTCTCCATTTTTTCCCTGTCTGTTTGCCATGAAGTGATAAGACTGGATGCCATGATCTTAGTTTTTAGAATGTTGAGTTTTAAGCTGGCTTTTTCACTCTCCTCTTTCACCTTCATCAGGAGGCTCTTTAGTTCTTTGCTTTTTGCCATAAGGCTGATGCTTTCTGTCATCTGCATATTGAGATTATTGATTTTTCTCCTGGCAGTCTTGATTCCAGCTTGTGCTTCATCCAGCCCAGCATTTCGGATGTTGTACTCTACATATAAGTTAAATAAGCAGGGTGACAATATATAGCCCTGATGTACTCCTTTCCCAATTTGGAACCAGTCCATTGTTCCATGTCCAGTTCTAACTCTTGCTTCTTGACCTGCATACAGATTTCTCTCAGAGGCAGGTAAGGTGATCTGGTATTCACATATCTTGAAGAACTTTCCACAGTTTGTTGTGATCTACACAAAGGCTTTAACATAGTCAATGAAGCAGAAGTAGATGTTTTTCTGGAATTCTCTTGCTTTTTCTATGATTCAACAGATGTTGGCAATTTGGTCCCTTGTTTCTCTTTTTCTAAATCCAGCTTGAACATCTGGAAGTTCATGGTTCATGTACTGTTGACGCCTAACTTGGAGAATTTTGAGCACTACTTTACTAGAGTGTGAGATGAGTGCAATTTTGTGGTAGTTTGAACATTCTTTGGCATTCCTTTCTTTGGAATTGGAATGAAAGCTGACCTTTTCCAGTCCTATAGACACTGCTGAATTTTCCAAATTTGCTGGCATGTGAGGTGCAGCACTTTCACAGCATCATCTTTTAGGATTTGAATTGGCTTAGCTAGAATTCCATCACTTCCACTAGTTTTGTTCATAGTGATGCTTCCTAAGGCCCACTTTCCTTCGCATTCCAGGATGTCTGGCTCTAGGTGGGTGATCACATCATTGTGGTTATCTGAGTCTCTAAGATCTTTCTCTGTATAGTTCTTCTGTGTATTCTTGCCCCCTCTTCTTAATGTCTTCTGGTTCTGTTAGGTTCATACCATTTCTGTCCTTTATTATGTCCATCTTTGCATGAAATAGTCCCGTGGCATCTCTAATTTTCTTGAAGCAAGCTCTAGTTTTTCCCATTATGTTGTTTTCCTCTATTTCTTTGTGTTGATCACTGAGGAAGGCTCTCTTACCTCTCCTTGCTTTTTGTTGGAACTCTGCATTCAGATGGGTGTATCTTTCCTTTTCTCCTTTGCCTTTTGCTTCTGTTTTGTTCTCAACAATTTGTAAGGCCTCATCAGACAACCATTTTGCCCTTTGCATTTCTTTTTCTTGGAGATGATTTTGATTACAGCCTCCTGTACAATGTTATGAACCTCTGAACCTCTGTCCATAGTTCTTCAGGCACTCTGTCTGTCAGATCTAATCCCTTGAGTTACTTGTGACTTCCACTGTATCATAAGGGATGTGATTTAGGTCATACCTGAATGGTCCAGTGGTTTTCCCTACTTTATTCAATTTAATTCTGAATTTTGCAGTAAGGATTTCATGATCTGAGCCACAGTCAGCTCTTAGTCTTGTTTTTGATTTCCCTATATAGGTTATATTATTTTAATCTCATTCAGGTTATTTAAAAATCTTAAAACATACTTATAAGATTGCCTGTTTAACACTAGATACACTTTTTATCTGTGTGGCATTCTGATAAAGTTTAATTTCCTCTGGTGCTAACAGTGACACTGGGGCTCTTGGTTCATGTCATGAAATTGTTAAGATAAAGCTGCTTTCATGAGTTTCTTCCAGCACTTTTAATAATTAACTTTATAGATGGTGTTCAGGATAAACTTGTCTTATACTCTATTTCACACAAAATGGAGCTTTACTAAAGTAAGGCCATAAAGTATTTTAAACTAATAGTAGGTTTTCACAGATGAGGACTTATTTTAGCTGTCTGTGAGTTGCCTTCATGCAGGATATGTTGACTATCACATGGACAAACTTAGGTCTAGAAGTAAGATAGTTGCAAGATGAAGTTGACTCACAGAGGATCACAGAAGTATGGACAAACAAGAAAATTCCCACTACCTAGATAAAGCAGCACTGCACTGGGAAAAGGAATGGCTAGTGAAAGGAAGCATGTTTTCAAAAGTAGGGCTAAATCAGAAATCTTAAGGAGAGAAGGATGTAGTAAATGAAGCAACACAAACTTAAATGAAATTTAGAGTGACATAAAAATAGCTGCCTATTTAGCAAAAACTAGCTATAATAAATATCTCATAAAAACCAAGGGAATGCTGATGCTTTGTGATGCATTCTAATTGTCTTCTGGATCCTTCTTTGGGTGCTTTAATTAACCTTAGTAACCCAGTCCTCAGCTTAATCCTCAACAACAGCTAATCTGTTACAGAATTACGATCCTATTCAGCACTGGGTCACTGAATTGAATGAAGCAAGTTTACGAATTCCAGGCCTTTTCTTCATTCTGCCACTGTGGAGTGAAATGAATCATGAAGAAATTTGGTGATCCTGATGTGCTGTACGTTTCAACTTCTCTTCCTGAAATACTTCCCTTTCCCCAGATAAAATAGTGCACATTTTTTGGTGAGTATCTACCAGAAAACTCAGTAACTTTATCATTATTTTGATGGAAAATTTTTCAGAAAGGATTAAATGGAGTATTTGGAAGGCATTTTAAGATCACACAGATTAATACTGTATGAATGCATGTTCAACAGTTTCATTGTAACCAGTTAAGCCTTCTTAACCATATCGTACTTCATGGAGTGAATAGTGCTTGAGGAAGCAGCCAAAACTAATTAGAGGAAGTGGCTAGTCTCTGAGGGACATGTGCATTCTGGAGAACCAAATTGGTGAACATATGGTATTACACTTTAGATTACTTTAACAGAATAAAATTAAACATGTTATAACTGTATACGTGTATTTACAGATTTCCATTTTATTTTTCTTCTGCGTGTATTGATACTTTAGAATGTTAATAAATATATATGACTGATGGGTGACTTTATGATACAAACATGGGAAATTTGGCAGCGTATGTAGTTAGCTTGTTAAGTAATAGAATCCTATGTGTCTAATGATGCTTGGACATGATAGAATGCATTTCCCAGTTTCCCCTGTGTGTGACTGGATTGTAAGCACAAATGGGTTCCAGTGATAGGTATGACTCTCTATGTTTTTTTTCCCTTTTAGCTTGACGCTATTAAAACATCTAGTCGAAGGTATAGAATTCACTGCAGAGTTTCTGTCATCATGAGTTCCAGAATAATTGAGTAGACCAGAACCCTATTTGCCTGGAACTACTTTGGAATGTTAGGAATAAATTCTTGTATATTAAGCTACTAAAATGTTAGAGCTTATCTATTACAGCAGCAAGTAGTACCCTAATGAATATAGGAGGTGACAATTAACAGTATGAGAAAGTAAAGCTAAATTTAAAAGTGAACAGATGAAGAATAAAAGAGTAACTAAAAAATAATGAAAATATTAAGGGATAAATATTTAGAGCAAAAAATGATGTTAAATAGGAAATCAGCATAAAGTAGATAGAATAAATATATTCTAAGTATGAACAGACTGATTTCCACTAAAAGGCAAACTATTGGATAGAGTTAGAAAACCAAACCCAGCTGTATGTAATTTATAAGAAATAAGCTACAAAAATGATGCAGACAGACTGACAGTCTAAGAGACCTGGCAAAGATAAATAGTTCTAGGTAAATATAAACTTGGAGAAAGAAGTGGCAATGTTAATAATAAGGTCATTTAAAAAATTTAGAGTACCAAACAAGATAAAAAAGGACAGTGTATAATACAAAATGCATATTTTTAAAGATGTTACATTAGTAATAAAACTACATGAAATGCATATGATAACAAAGAAAACTTTTTCAATTAAAAAGAAGTCTACTGTATTACTATCTGCTCATAAATCAATACAATTGAGGGAGAGTGAGATGAATGGAGAAAGTAGCATCAACATATATATATATATATATATACATACTATCATGTGTAAAATGGATAACTGGTAAGAAGTTGCTGTGTAACACAGGGAGCACAGTCTGGGATGACCTAGAGGGGTGGGGTAGGGGAGGGGAGGGAGGCTAAAGAGGGAGGGGATATATGTATAATTGCGGCTGATTTGCATTACCGTAAGGCAGAAACCAGTACAACATTGTAAAGATGAAAAAACAAAACATAAAAAAGAAATTGAAAAAATATTTTAGCTACTTAAATTTAGAAAACACATACCTATAAAACTTTTGTATCAGTGAAGAAATTTAAGAAATCAACCATGCAAAACACAGTGGAAAGGAGAATATTTCATATGTATGGAATGTATAAAAAGCTAAAATTAAAGGATATTTTATAGCCTTAAATGTTCTCTTATTAAAGTGGAGAGATAATAAATGAGAGAAATCAAGGGCTCATCTTAAGAATTTTTAAAAGTTCACTGGCTAGGAATATAAATCTTATAAGTTCCATGGCTATGGGATTTAGTCTGTTTTCTCCCTCCAACAAAGTTTTATTTAAGTATCATTGACATACATCACTGTGTAAGTTTTAGGTGTAAAACATAATGGTTTAACTTACACATATTGTGAAAAGATGACATGCAATAAGTTTAGTTATTGAGGTACACAGTATCATATAGATAAGAAAGAAAAAGAAAAAAAAAAAGAAAAAAATTTCCTGGTGGCAGGAACTCTTGCAATTTACTGTCTTAACTTTCTTATTTGGCATACAATAGTTTTCACTATAGTTATACATTCCTAGTACTTGTTAATTTCATAACTAGAAGTTTATAACTTTTGACCACCTTCCTGCAATTCCTCCTCCCCGCCCCCACTCTCCCACCTCTGGTAACCACAAATCTGATACCTTTTTCTGTGAGTTTGATTTTTTTAGATATCACATATAAATGAGATTATACAGAATTTGCCTTTCTCTGTCTGACTACTTTCACTTGGGGCTTCTCTGGTGGCTCAGAGGTTAAAATGTCTGCCTCTAATGCGGGAGACCTGGGTTCAATCCCTGGGTCAGGAAGATCCCCTGGAGAAGGAAATGGCAACCCACTCAGTGGAGCCTGGTGTGCTACAGTCCATGGGGTTGCAGAGTCAGACACATCATGGGCTACCCATATTGTCACAAATGGCAGGATTTCCCTTGTTTTTTAATAGCTGAATAATATTTCACTATATATATATATATATATATATATATATATACACACACATACACATAGGTACATGTATATGGATATGTATGAAACTGAAAAGTGAAAGTGAAAGTCACTCAGTCATGTCTGACTTTGTGACCCCATAGACTATATAGTCCATGGAATTCTCTAGGCCAGAATACTGGACTGGGGAGCCTTTTCCTTCTCCAGGGGATCTTCCTAACCGAGAGACTGAACCTAGGTTTCCTACATTGCAGGCAGATTCTTTACCAGCTGAGTCACCAGGGAAGCCCAAGAATACTGGAGTGGGTAGCCTAACTCTTCTCCAGGGGATCTTCCTAACCCAGGAGTCGAACGGGGGTCACCTGCATTGCAGGTGGATTCTTTACCAACTGAGCTATCAGGGAAGCCCATGTATATGTATATACACCACCGTTTCTTTATTCGTCCTTTTGTTGATAGACACTTAGATTGTTCCCATGTCTTGGCTATTGTAGATAATGCAGCTAAGAATAAGGGGTGCAGAAATATTTTGAGTTGTTGTCTTTTTCTCTTTGCGTATCTTCCGAGGGTGAAATCGCTGCATCATGTAGTAGTTCTATTTTTACTTTTTTGAGGTGATGTGTTTCTTTAGATTTGTAATCTCAGCCCTTAGTAGAGACCTAGCTCATAAAGCGACCTTTGGTAAATATTTGTTGAACAAATAAACTATAGGAAACCCAGTAATAGAAATAGCTGCCATTTCCTAAGCATTTACAGTGTGCCAGCCATGGTGCTTTACATGAATTATTTTATCCACTCAGAAATCCTATGAAGGTATCACCTTTTTATAAATGAGAAAATGGAAACTTGAAGAGGTTAAATTAATTGCCTAACCTACAAATTTAGCAAGTTTCAGGGCTAAGATTGCAACCCATAGGTCTTATTTTAAAAACTCACGAACCAAACAACTATCTTACCTGGAAATAATAGAACCTGAATAACCTTGCAAAGAAAGGATTAAATTTTTCTTATGATTGGGGGATATCATATTTTTAACCTGTCCAAGCAGATGTAAATGTGGAGCTATAGAAGTCCATGTGTCTGATCAAGACAGCATAAGATTAGCTACTTGCTGCCTTATACTTCCTCTGTGAGAAGCAATGGGTCAGTCAACAAACTAATTTGGTGGACCGTGTTAGTTTCCTGTGACTGTTATAATCAGTCACCACATACTAGTGACCTAAGCAACAGAAGCACATTCTCCCATAGTTCTGAAGGTCAGAAGTCTGAAATCATAATGGGCAGGGCTGTGTTCTCTCCCAAGACTCTAGGGGAGAATTGATTCCTTGCTTCGTCCAGTGTCTAGTAGCTATTGGCATTCCTTGGTTTGTAGCTATATCTCTCCAAACTCTGCCTGTGTCTTCACAAGGCCTTCTTGTCTGTGTGTATGTGCTATTTCCCTTTGCTTCTCTTTTATAAGGACACTTGTGATGGCATTTAGACCTTCTGGATAATCCAGGGCAGTCTCATCCTAAAATCCTTAGCTGCATTACATCTTCAAAGACCCTTTACCCAAAGAAGGTAAAAACAGATGTTCCAGGGATTTGGACTTAATATCTTTGAGTAGCCATTATTCAAATTATTACCAAGATTTCTCAAGAGGGAGCTACAAAGGTACAGGCTTTGAGGGGAGAAGCAAGAACACATTAATCCAATTAGTGCCAATAAAAATTATTAAAAGAATTGAAAAGAGGGGAGTCATTTGGACTCAGATTTTGGGAGAGCCTTTAGGAAAGTAGGATCTGAGCTGTATTAGGAAGACTATTAAGAATTTTGCAGTGAAGGAATAAGCAGAGACCTACAGCTGGGAATTTATAAGGTGAATTTTTGAGGGGATGAGGAGAATCTGGTAAATATTTCTCAGCAGAGGCAATGTTGTTAAGTGATTAATATCACAGAATTATAAAAACAAAACAAAACAAAACAAAACTGGCCATGCATGCCTTGCTAAGTGGGAGGCAACATTCTCCAATAAAATTCCATGCTCTGATAGATGTTAAAGTAGCAGCTCAAAAATCCCAAATGGGCTTCCATATGCACATGGGTATCACAACAGACTGTGGAAAATTCTTCAAGAGATGGGAATACCAGACCACCTGACCAGCCTTTTGAGAAATCTGTATGCAGTTCAGAAAGCAACAGTTAGAACTGGGCGTGGAACAATAGCCTGGTTCCAAATTGGGAAAGGAGTACGTCAAGGCTGTATATTGTCACCCTGCTTATTTAACTTATATGCAGAGTACATCATGAGACACGCTTGGCTGGAGGATGCACAAGCTGAAATCAAGATTGCCAGGAGAAACATCAATAACATCAGATATGCAGATGACACCACCCTTATGGCAGAAAGTGAAAAAGAAATAAAGAACCCCTTGATGAAAGTGAAAGAGGAGAGTGAAAAAGTTTGCTTAAAACTCAACATTAAGAAAACTAAGACCATGGCATCTGGTCCCATCATTTCATGGCGAATAGTTGGAGAAACAATGGAAACAGTGGCTGACTTTAGTTTTTTGGGCTCCAAAATCACTGCAGATGGTGACCACAGCCATGAAATTAAAAGATGCTGGCTCCTTGGAAGAAAAGCTATGATCAACCTAGACAGCTTATTAAAAAGCAGAGACATTACTTTACCAAAAAAGGTCCGTCTAGTCAAAGCTATAGTTTTTCCAGTAGTCATGTATGGATATGAGAGTTGGAGTATAAAGAAAGCTGAGTGCCGAAGAACTGATGCTTTTGAATTGTGTTGGAGAAGACTCTTGAGAGTCCCTTGGACTGCAAGGAGATCCAACCAGTCCATCCTCAAGAAAATAAGTCCTGAATATTCATTGGGAGGACTGATGCCGAAGCTGAAACCCCAATACTTTGGCCACCTGATGTGAAGAACCAACTCATTTGAAAAGACCCTGATGCTGGGAAAAATTGAAGGCAGGAGGAGAAGGGGACAACAGAGGATAAGATGGTTGGATGGCATCACCAACTCAGTGGGCATGAGTTTGGGTAAACTCTGGGAGTTGGTGATGGACAGGGAGGCCTGGCATGCTGCAGTCCATGGGATCGCAAAGAGTCGGACATGACTGAGCGACTGAACTGAACTGATGCATATAAAAAAGGCCATTTGTCTCCCTGTCTTAGAGCTCAAAACACACACCATCACTGAGGGGCTCTCTGAGATCCCAAGAGTGAAACATGGCCCAAAGATACAAATTGCTTTTAGGAAGATCCAGATAGCATCTACGAATTTGAGAACCAGAGCATCCAGTCTTAAAACGTTATCAGTCTTTACGGATGCTGTTTCATTATAAATATAAATCCTCATTTACTCAAGTTTTCTGTGCAATAATCTCAATTCACTTCTGTGTCTCCTAGCAGCTGATCACTTGGGGCTAGAGTGACTCTGGTAACTTTATTTTTGCAAAAGATGTATTTATCCTGCTGGGGAATATCATCATTTTTCTTCATTCTCTCTGACATTGTGTCCATTATATTCTGAGTTTGCCCACAGGACAGAAATAAATAGCTCAGTCTTCTTTAAAAACAAAGTGAGAATTGAATAAATTTAGAGGCTGCTTGGCGCTCCTGATGCTGATGGAAGAGTGTCTTTCTTCAATTTATTCTGTTTCCCTTTATTTCCGAAGGAGACTGGTTATTTATTTTGCTTCATGGAGAGAGCTCTTAGCATCAACGTTAGGGCCAGAATAATTACGAGTAATAGTTGAACAGAAACTATAGCTGAGTCAAGGCATTACTGAAAATCTGATTTACTCGCTGTTTTATGAGGTAAAAACAACAGCAGTATACCAGACAAACTGTACCTTACAATGTTAACACTTAAGAATCCAACTCTAGTGTAAATTAACTGTGTGTTTGTGGTGCTGAGGAAATGATCTCAGTGCAGAGGGCATCAGTGATTTTCTGCTTTATTTTCACAGGGAGGACTGTAATTCTCAGGAAACTCTGGCTCTCAGCTGCCTGTCAAAATGGAGGGTTTTTTCAAGCAGCAATTTCCCAGTGAAACCCTTTGGGGCTCTAAGGATCAGAGTACTCTCACAGGAAGTGGAATTCAAGAGTACTCTTCAAAGCACCTTCTGGGCTTTCCTTATCCATTCTTAGCTTTTGAAGTATGTTAAGAATCCTGCTGTTTCTTTGAATTTCCCCCAGGAACACTTCTGACCTGGAGACTTGGGTCTCACCTGGATTCTGTCACCCAGGGGGTAAAGAAGTTAGTCAGGGAGAAAAACCTAATATCCTAGCCCTTCTCTGACTCTGGTTTATGTACAGGGACATTTTCTGATATTCCAGCCTGTTCCTCAATGATCTTAGACATGACCTAAAAAAAAAAGATAAAATTGGATAGCTACAGATTTAGGTGAAAGGAGTTGTAGGATATAAACAATGTCGGGAAGGCTTAGGAGTAGGATTAGCTAAAGATAGAAAATGCTGCCAGAATGGTGGCCAAGGATTATAATTTCAAGTACCTATGTTCACCCTGGTAATATGGGGGTGCACATAAAATTTTCAAGCGATCTGACACAATTTCCCATCATGATACCAAGTTTACCTACGAGCTTAAATTTTATAGGAACACCTAGGAGATAGGTGGGTTTCAGTTGCAGGACCACTTAAACAAAGCAAGTTGCATGGACTTTTTGTTTCCTAGTGTATGTAAAAGTTATTTTTATAATATTACTGTTGCCTATTAAAGTAGCGTTATGGCTAAAGAAATCTACATAATTTAAAATAGTTTATTTAAAAAAATTGTGATCTGAGCCTACAGCATGTCAGTGTAGTAATATCAAAGATCACTGAAACAGATCATCATAACAAATATAATAATAGTAAAACTGAAATATTATGGGAACTACCAAAAGGTGACACAAAGATACAAATGAGCAAATACTGTTGGGAAGATGGTGCTGATAAATTTGCTTAATGCAGGGTTGCCACAAACCTTCAATTTGTGAAAAACACTATCAGTAAAATGCAGTGAAGTGAAATATAGTAAAACAAGGTATAATATAAGTAGGTACAGATAACATGGGTTACAGACTCTGGTGTATAGAACCATTTTTAAAGAAATTATAAGACCCTTTCAAGGAAATTTTCCAAGATTTAGTAATTTCTTTCCTGACCTATATTTTGCTAGAAATGAGAAACTTTATCCTAGTCAGTTCAATAGAAACACATGCAGTTAGAGGTTTTTAAGTCAATTCCAGATTTCCTAGGCAAATTCTCTCTTCCCCTATGTGAAGGCAGAATTCTAAGATAGCCTGCACAGTTCCTGCCCTCTAGAATTCATATTTTTTTTGCAGTCATTCAGTCAGTCACTAATCTAAGTATGGCTGTGAATAGATTGTGAAGGTATAATTGAGATCACAAATTAGTTGATTCTAAGGAAGGGAGATTATCTTAGTGAGTCTGGCATAATTTCACGAGCCCTTTAAATATGAGTCTAGACATCAGAGACAGACGAATCTGATTTGAAGCTTGATAAGGAATTGATGGCATGAAAGATGGGGCAAGGAATGCAGGCAGGCTCTAAGAGCTGAGACTGGTCTGTTCTTGAAGGAGGGCAGAAGGCAACAAAAAGTGACGGTTGAACTGAGAAAGTATCTTGAGATCCAAAAAGAGGCAGGCAGCTCCGTATAATCAGTGGATTGGTTTATTACAGCGTGGGGATTCCAAGGTGGTGCTAGTGGTAATAGAGCCTGCTTGCCAATGCAGGAGACACAAGAGATGTGGGTTTGATCCCTGGGTTGGGAAGATCCCCTGGAAGAGATAATGGCAACCCACTGCAGTATTCTTTCTGGGGGAATCCCATGGAGAGAGGAGCCTGGCAGGCTACAGTCCATGGGGTTGCAAAGAGTCAGATACTACTGAGTGCCTGAGCACTAACTTACAGGGTGGGATTGGGCAGACTATGATCCGGAAGCATTTACAGCTGTACTGTATACTGCCAAACGGTCACTGGAACAAGTTCATGGTCAGCTTTGGGTATGGGGGTAGGTGTTTGGGAAAATGAAGTGTGCTCCTAAGTCAAGATTTATGAATGGGTAACTAGTCTCATAGGTGCCAGGAACACATCAGGGAAGGTCTTCATTATTGTTTGGGAACTAACAGCATAGAGGCCACTTGGTCCTAATGATTACTAAACAATATCTATTAACTACAAAGCCCTTGACAATACAGAAGTGACTCCCCACACAGTACAGTTCTGGGTAAGGTGAAGATAAGTCCATCAGATTTGTCATTAGAAATGAAACACCTAGCTTAGTGTCCTGCTATTGTCTGTGTTGATATTTTACATTATGTGTTAGTTATTTAGCAGATAGCAAGATACTTTGGCCATGTCATGCGAAGAGTTGACTCATTGGAAAAGACTCTGATGCTGGGAGGGATTGGGGGCAGGAGGAGAAGGGGACAACCGAGGATGAGATGGCTGGATGGCATCACCGAGTTTGAGTGAACTCTGGGAGTTGGTGATGGACAGGGAGGCCTGGCGTGCTGTGATTCATGGGGTCGCAAAAAGTCGGACACGACTGAGTGACTGAACTGAACTGAACTGAAGATATATAGGGAGAGAATAGGAACAAATTGTATTGGGATCCTTACCATTGGTAATGCTAGAAACTCAGTGTGTATTGGTTAAACAAACAGTGGAAGTTCAAGGAGCTTCAGCTGCAGCCTGAGACAGTTTCCAGTGATACCAATATTTATCCTATTCCCCTTTCACTGTATCATTAGCTAAGTTTTGGTCTCAGAGCAGCATCAATCTAACTAAGGATAGTAGTGAGTTTTAAAGAACTCTTATGACCTTGTTTGAGCCATAATTCTGCCTCTGAACTAATCACAGTAGCTCAGAGGGGAGGAAGGGTGGTTTGATTGGTCAGCCTTGGTCACATGACCTGAATATTGGAGAAAAGCAGGCCTGCTGCTGCTGCTAAGTCGCTTCAGTCGTGTCCGACTCTGTGCGACCCCATAGATGGCAGCCCACCAGGCTCTGCTGTCTCTGGGATTCTCCAGGCAAGAACACTGGAGTGGGTCGCCATTTCCTTCTCCAATGCATGGAAGTGAAAAGGGAAAGTGAAGTCGCTCAGTCGTGTCCAACTCTTCGCGACCCCATGGACTGCAGCCTTCCAGGCTCCTGCATCCCTGGGATTCTCCAGCCAAGAGTACTGGAGTGGGGTGCCATTTCCATCTCCAAAAGCAGGCCTACCTAATATATAATATCCAAAAAGCATTGAGTAGAGGAAAAGCAGTTCATAATTAGAAATATACTGATAACTAAATCATCTCTGCTTGCATTCTATCACATTCTTTCTTTCACTAACTAGAAGTGTAGTTTATGGCAAGTCTCTTAAATAGGCTGGACTTTGGTTTCTTCCACTATAAAACAAGGTGCTGTGCTCCATGACTTATTCATCCATCTGTCCATTCTTCAGTTATTGACCACCTCTTGCCAGTATTATGCTGCTGCTGCTGCTAAGTCGCTTCAGTCGTGTCCGACTCTGTGCGACCCCATAGACGGCAGCCCACCAGGCTCCCTCGTCCCTGGGATTCTCCAGGCAAGAACACTGGAGTGGGTTGCCATTTCCTTCTCCAATGCATGAAAGTGAAAAGTGAAAGTGAAGTCGCTCAGTCATGTCCGACTCTTAGCGACCCCATGGACTGCAGCCTACCAGGCTCCTCCATCCATGGGACTTTCCAGGCAAGAGTACTGGAGTGGGGTGCCATTGCCTTCTCCGAGTATTATGCTAGTTGTTAAGAATACAAAAAAGATAAATATGACCCCTTCCACTGATGGTCTAGAGTGGGGGACAGACACAAATAATGATAGTGAACTCATATAGGGTAATATGGAAAAAATAGAGATAGCTGTTCTTTGTTAGGAATCTATTCTATGCTGCTGCTGCTGCTAAGTCGCTTCAGTCATGTCTGACTCTGTGCGACCCCAGAGATGGCAGCCCATGAGGCTCCCCCGTCCCTGGGATTCTCCAGGCAAGAACACTGGAGTGGGTTGCCATCTCCTTCTCCAATGCATGAAAGTGAAAAGTGAAAGTGAAGTCGCTCAGTCATGTCCAACTCTTAGCGACCCCATAGACTGTGGCCCACCAGGCTCCTCTGTCCGTGGGATTTTCCAGGCAAGAGTGCTGGATTGGGGTGCCATTGCCTTCTCTGCTATTCTATGCTAGGTTCTGGTTTACCTGGCTTATATGCAATATAATATTTGGCCTTCGTATTACATAATAAAGCAATTGATGAACTAAAGTACTTTAAAGATGAGAAAACTCAGATTAGAGAGATTTGGTAAATTACTCAGGATCAGATGATCATAGTGACTACTGGCAATTTTGGATTCATGCTGGACTCTGAATACTCTATTCTTGGCACTGCACCACAAGCAGAGAGGGGGCAACTACCTCTTCAGGAAAGGTTTGGGAAACGCTTCACAGCAGAGGTGGCATTACAGCTGAGTAGAAAGACAAAAATTTGCCAAGTGGAAAAGAGAAAAAAGCATGAACATATCTGGTTTATTTAAGGATAAACTCAACTCTTGCAAAGTCCATTCAGGGGCTGCTGGGGAAACCAAGAAGTGCAACTAGGAGGGGAGTTGGCTACAAATGTGTGAAGGGCTTTGAACAAAGGACACTGGGCTTTATTTGTAGGCAGTAGGAAGCCCTTTTCAGAGATACTATGGAGGGTTTAGAACAAAACTTTGAAGAATCATATTTTGATTTAAGATATCACCTGTGGTCCTTTAGATGATACTATTTTACCTAGTGTCATATGCGTTTGTACATTTGATCAGGTAGTAAAACAGAAGATCTTGAAATAGTGTGTAGAAAAATATAGGATTTATTACATGTAATTTTCAAATTCTATGTCTTTCATATAAGAGTTAACGTGTTCTTTCTTTCTCCCCTGTACCATTTGTTTTCTTGGTTGGTATTTCCTGAGGAATGTGTGAATGCAGAATTTTAGATTTCATATTTTCACTTGATCTTCATTTTATGTAAAAAAAAAACAAATTCAGAAAGCTCTGACTTAACTGTGGTTATATCTATGACTGGGCTTTTCAATTCAATGCCTTTTTCATACAAAAGACCTTGCTTTTGTATTAATCAATAACTAGTACAATTTAAATGTCTTGGGGTCATTTTCTCCATGGGAAAAGATGCTGTAAGCTGGGGGTAATCAGAATAGCTGTGCTTATCATAAGGCTGCCATTGCCTCAGACCTATTTATTTATTTTACCATGTGGACTGTGATAAATGCAATGAAATCAACTAACTGTATATTAATAATGCTGCTAAATTATTTTGTCCCATTTTATCTGAAATTTAATTATGTTTTCATGTTCAACCATTTTTCATTTGAAATTGCCCCCTAGTACTACAGAAGTATCTCATTCATTATGATAATTTCTTTGAATATATCACATAAAAATTGTACTCGAGTTATTATAGCTTTTCTTGCCATGACATTAACCCTCTGGCCTGGTGCTGAAAATGCCTTGCTAGTTTAAATAGATTAGAAGATGTCTTGATATATTGAAAGAAGATGGGTCCTACAGGATCCCTAAATTGCATGAAAGTAAAAACTTATATGCCGGGAGCCAGTGTGAGGAATCCCGCCCGTGACAAGGTCATGAGGCAGGAAGCTGACATACGCAAGGCGTGCTCAGACTTCAGGGACCCCTCTGGAAATTCCTAAGCATGTACCCCAACAAAAATCTGCCGGCTTTTGTGCTCTGCTTTTCCACTCTTCTGACATTTTCTGGAAAAAGTCAATTCAGGGCTTTAGTCTTCTGCATTTGAAAGAGTGTTTCAATCCAAAAACCCCTCCGATGGCTTTCTAGCCTGCCTGCAGGACTCCTACAGCTGCGCGTGTGATTGTTTGAGGCCTCCTGACCGCAGGAGGCACAGGAAGCTTAAAACATCCTAGGAATGTAGGGGCTTCCGAAGAGTCAAAATCTTTAGAATAGGACTGATTAAAGGTTTCATTTGTTGAGTCAATGCTTGCTGCCAAATTTTCATATCCTTTATTTTTAGATATAGTTGGTATATAGAAAAACAAGTAGTAGACCTGGTATTAGCAACATTAGATCTTTGAGTTAAGTACCTTCTTTGTTATATCCCACTGCACCTTTGTTCTATAGAGATGTAACTTTAATGCGTTAAGGAGATGCAGATTAAAGAAAAACACTTCAGGGGAGACAAAATTAACATTCATTAAGGAAGAGAGCCAAAAAGTGTTAACAAGCCTCTTGGCCAGAAGATAATGTAAATCACCTGAGACCTTTTGTATACAAAATGATATACGGAAAGAATCTGGGTTGCGAATGCTACATAATTTTGTATTACCCATTGATCTCCGTGTTTTATCAAAAGTATAAAAGGCCTTCTGAACAATAAAGGATGGGGGCCAGGGGCCGGGGGCCAGTTTCTCGGACCAGTTTCTCGAACTAGTCTCTCGGCCTGGTTTCTTGGGACTCTGGCTCCCCCCATGTCTTTCTCTCTCTTTCTTCTTCTCTCCCTTTCCTTCTCTCTGCTCTTTACTTTAACTTCAGGCTGAATCTCCATCTGGGGCGCGGAGGCTCGCCAGGTCTACTTACTTGCCCCGGCTGTTAAGACCCGCACGAAAGGGAGCTTAAGGCGAGGCACCCTTAGATATTCAAGTGGGCGCCGGTGGCCCAACGTAGATGGTGCAAATTCCTTGTCTGGAATTTTATTGGCCTTCCGCGTAAACCAAGCTATTCAGCCCTCTTTCTCCACTTAATCTTCTTATTACACTATAGTTTCTTAATCTAATCTCACATTAATAAACAAACAAGTCTTTCCACGCCAACGCCGTCCACCCTTCGAATTCCCTGGATCCACCGGGGCTGGACCCCGGCACTTATATGCTTTGAAAAAGGAAACGCACAAATCTTTTGTGTTTTTATCTGCTTTTCAAGATATACAGTGTAGACTTTATGGGCTTGTTTGTTTGTTTGTTTTGAATGAAAGTTTAGCTACATTTAGATAACCAAACTCATTAAATTTCCCTGTCTTGATCCTTTTTCCTTGACTACTGTCATTTCTGGATACAGAAGTTAAGTGACAATACTAGTATTATAAGTGTATTACAGGTCATATTGGGTAAACACGTTCAGACTTTGCACCATGCTTGGAGTGGCATGGAATGGTTCAATCACATTTATCTTGAAAGGAAGCTAACTTTCATGTTCTCTCCTTCTCTCTCTCTCTCTGTCTCTCTGCCTGTCTGTCTCTGTCTCTCTCTCTCTCATATAGGAATAGGTTTAATAAATATTTGTCCTCAGATGATTAGTATACTCTACACTCACATTAGAACTTTTTCTTTCAATAATTCTTTCTGTCTTTAGACACTTAAAGACAGTTCCCACCTGGTTTGACTCCCAGTTTCATCGCATGATTTGTTGCTTGGTTTAGTTAAATTTATAAATGTATCCATGATTTACATGCAAATATATTTGCTCTGTAATTCCCCGGTGCTCAGTGGACACACTACTATTCCTCATGATTGGCTAAAGGAAAGTTTTTAGTACACAATTATGTTGTTTCATTTTTGCTGATGCTGGAGTTCAAATAAAGTGACGGATTAGAAGTATACAGTCTTTATTTATATTGCAGGATGTCCTTGCTGACAAAAGGGAAGGACAAGTTTACACTTTTAGTAATGAAATTCTCTGTTCATCGCTCAAATAGTCGAGGAAAAGCTAGTCTTTAAAATGTAGTATTGATAAGAGAAAGGCTGAATAGGTGGAAATCACCTAAAGGCATAGTGGGTAACACTGAGATGAGAAAAAGAGTGGAGGAAAACCGTTCTGAAAGTTGGTTAAAAACTATGTCTGATTATTGTGCTTTCCCAGGTTAATACCCATTTGAGGATAAGTACTCCTCTAAAGAGACTTATGAAAAGGCAGCACGCTTTTTCATTCCTCTTTGCAAAAATTTCTCAGCATCCAGAAAATGGCCTGAAAACTGCTCAGAATGAATTTTGCAAACTCCTTTTTATTTTATTCGAGGAAATAATGGGAAGAGTTCATGCCAGAAAAACAGAAGGTGACATTACAGAATGCACTTTACCTAATGAAGAATAATATTTCAGTAAATGTTCAAAACAGTTTTACTGAGGTATAACTGACACACAGTAGATTGTGCATGTTTAAAGGGTACAGTTTCAAGACAATGTACATGTATTTTTAGCTACAATTACTTTATCAGATACATGATTTGCAAATGTTTTCTCCCATTTGTTTTTTTTTTTATCTTTTCTAAACAGTGTATACTTCAGAGATAACTCATTTTAATTTTTATAAACTCCAGTGTATCAGATTTTCTTCTATGTATTACCCTTTTGGTGCTGTCTGTACGAAACTTTTGCTTGTTCCAAGGTCACAAAGATTTTTCTCCTATACTTACTTTTAATTTTTTTGTCCATGATCAGTTGAGTTAATTTTTGTATAAGATGTGAGGTATACATTGAAGCTGTTTTTTTTTTTTTTTGTATATTGACATCCAGTTTTCCCAGCACTACTTGTTGAAAAGACTGTCCTTTTCCTACTGAACTGTCTTTGCAACTTAGTTGAAAATTAGTTTTCTTATATGTATGGGAATATTTCTTGAGTCTATTCTGTTCCTTTGGGTTATTTTTCTATCTTTACAACAGTGCCCACTGTCTTGATTGCTCTAGACTTATAAGAAGCTTTGAAACCATGTGGTGCTAGTTCCCCAACTTTGTCCTTTGCTAGGTTGTTTTGGCTATTCTACATCCTTTGAATTTCCTTACAGATTTTAGAATCAATTTCTACCAAAATGTCTAATAGGATTTAAGTTGAGATTGTGTTAAATCTATAGATCAATTTGAAAGAATCAACATCTTAACAGTATCTCATCTTCTGACTGAAGAGTATGGAATAACGCTCCATTTATTTATTCTTTTATTTCTCTTGGCATTGTTTTGTAGTGGATAGATCATGTAGTATTTTGTCAGATATACTCCTAATTATTTGGATATAGTATTGTTTTTTTTTATAACATTTCCATGTGCAATTGCTTTTTACTGTTATATGGAAAGAAAATTGATTTTTGTATGTTGATTTTTATCCTGCACACTTGCTATTAGTTTTTTTAAAATAGATTTATGGCAGAAAGTGAAGAGAAACTAAAAAGCCTCTTGATGAAAGTGAAAGTGGAAAGTGAAAAAGTTGGCTTAAACCTCAACATTCAGAAAACGAAAATCATGGCATCTGGTCCCATCACTTCATGCCAAATAGATGGGGAAACAGAGGAAAGAGTGGCAAATTTTATTTTTTGGGCTCCAAAATCACTGCAGATGGTGATTGCAGCCATGAAGTTAAAAGACGCTTACTCCTTGGAAAAAAAGTTATGACCAACCTAGATAGCATATTGAAAAGCAAAGACATTACTTTGCCAACAAAGGTCCGTCTAGTCAAGGCTTTGGTTTTTCCAGTGGTCATGTATGGATGTGACAGTTGGACTGTGAAGAAAGCTGAGTGCTGAAGAATTGATGCTTTTGAACTGCGGTGTTGGAGAATACTCTTGAGAGCCCCTTGGACTGAAAGGAGATCCAAGCAGTCCGTTCTGAAGGAGATCAGCCCTGGGATTTCTTTGGAGGGAATGATGCTGAGCTGAAACTCCAGTACTTTGGGCACGTCATGCGAAGAGTTGACTCATTGGAAAAGACTCTGATGCTGGGAAGGATTGGGGGCAGGAGGAGAAGGGGACGACAGAGGATGAGATGGCTGGATGGCATCACTGACTTGATGGACACAAGTCTGAGTGAACTCCAGGAGTTGGTGAAGGACAGGGAGGCCTGGCGTGCTGCAATTCATGGGGTCACAAAGAGTCGGACACAACTGAGCGACTGAGCTGAACTGAACTGATATAAAGTTTTATATATATTTAAATAATTTATGCTAGTTGTTTCATATATCACAATGTTTGATGTTTAGGGGCCGTGAACACATAGTAGTTGAGTCACCCATGAAGAATTTAACAGTTCTATAACAATTGGGTTTCCCTGGTAGTTCAGATGGTAAAGAATCTGCCTACAATGTGAGAGACCTGGGTTCAATTTCTGGGTCTGGAAGATCCCCTGAAAAAGGGAATGGCTGCCCACTCTAGCACTCTTGCCTGGAGAATTCCGTGGATACCGTAGTCTGGAAGGTTACAGTGTGGGGTTGCGGAGAGTCAGACATGACTGAGTGACTAACATGCTACATGCCATAACAATTAACTTTAGAGCTCCATCCAAGAGTGCATAGTATTATAAGAGTTATGGCTGGGACCCAAGTGCAGTTAGAAATAAAATGACCAATTCTTGCCAGAGACCATGACTAACTTGAAATTTTAAACAATCCCCTATATATTGTTAATGCTCAGTAAATATTAAATATTAGTAGAGTTAGATGGGATAAAACTCTTCTTCTCAATATTGATTTACCTTCATATAACATTTGTCTGTTGCTTCCTGACCATCATACAGATTTCTCAAGAGGCAGGTCAGATGGTCTGGTATTCCCATCTCTTTCAGAATTTTCACAGTTTATTGTGATCCACAAAGTCAAAGGCTTTGGCATAGTCAATAAAGCAGAAGTAGATGTTTTTCTGGAACTCTCTTGCTTTTTCCATGACCCAGCAGATGTTGGCAATTTGATATCTGGTTCCTCTGCCTTTTCTAAAACCAGCTTGAACATCAGGAAGTTCACGCTTCACGTATTGTTGAAGCCTGGCTTGGAGAATTTTGAGCATTACTTTACTAGAATGTGAGACGAGTGCAATTGTGCGGTAGTTTGAGCATTCTTTTGCATTGCCTTTCTGTGGGATTGGACTGAAAACTGACCTTTTCCAGTCCTGTGGCCACTGCTGAGTTTTCCAAATTTGCTGGCATATTGAGTGCAGCACTTTCACAGCGTCATCTTTCAGGATTTGAAATAGCTCAACTGGAATTCCATCACCTCCACTAGCTTTGTTCATAGTTATGCTTTCTAAGGCCCACTTGACTTCACATTCCAGGATGTCTGGCTCTAGATGAGTGATCACACCATCGTGATTATCCGGGTCGTGAAGATCTTTTTTGTACAGTTCTTCTGTGTATTGTTGCCACCTCTTCTTAATATCTTCTGCTTCTGTTAGGTCCATACCATTTCTGTCCTTTATCGAGCCCATCTTTGCATGAAATATTCCCTTGGTATCTCTAATTTTCTTGACGAGATCTCTAGTCTTTCCCATTCTATTGTTTTCCTCTATTTCTTTGCATTGATCGCTGAGGAAGGCTTTCTTATCTCTTCTTGCTATTCTTTGGAACTCTGCATTCAGATGCTTATATCTTTCCTTTTCTCCTTTGCTTTTTGCCTCTCTTCTTTTCACAGCTATTTGTAAGACCTCCTTAGACAGCCATTTTGCTTTTTTGCATTTCTTTTTCATGGGGATGTTCTTGATCCCTGTCTCCTGTACAATGTCACAAACCTCATTCCATAGTTCATCAGGCACTCTATCTATCAGATCTAGGCCCTTAAATCTATTTCTCACTTCCACTGTATAATCATACGGGATTTGATTTAGGGCATACCTGAATGATCTAGCAGTTTTCCCTACTTTCTTCAATTTGAATCTGAATTTGGTAATAAGGAGCTCATGATCTGAGCCACAGTCAGCTCCTGGTCTTGTTTTTGTTGACTGTATAGTGTTTCTCCATCTTTGGCTGCAGAGAATATAATCAATCTGATTTCGGTGTTGAGAATCTGATGACGTCCATGTGTAGAGTCTTCTCTTGTGTTGTTGGAAGAGGGTGTTTGCTATGAGCAGTGCATTTTCTTGGCAAAACTCTATTAGTCTTTGCCCTGCTTCATCCGCATTCCAAGGCCAAATTTGCCTGTTACTCCAGGTGTTTCTTGACTTTCTACTTTGGCATTCCAGTCCCCTATAATGAAAAGGACATCTTTTTTGGGTATTTGTTCTAAAAGGTCTTGTAGGTCTTCATAGAACTGTTCAACTTCAGCTTCTTCAGCGTTACTGGTTGGGGCATAGACTTGGATTACTGTGATACTGAATGGTTTGCTTTGGAGACGAACAGAGATCATTCTGTCGTTTTTGAGATTGCATCCAAGTACTGCATTTCAGACTCTTTTGTTTACCATGATGGCTACTCTTGAGAGATCTGTATGCAGGTCAGGAAGCAACAGTTAGAACTGGACATGGAACAACAGACTGGTTCCAAATAGGAAAAGGAGTGCGTCAAGGCTGTATATGGTCACCCTGCTTATTTAACTTCTATGCAGAGTACATCATGAGAAACGCTGGACTGGAAGAAACACAAGCTGGAATCAAGATTTCTGGGAGAAATATCAATAACCTCAGATATGCAGATGACACCACCCTTATGGCAGAAAGTGAAGAGGAACTAAAAAGCCTCTTGATGAAAGTGAAAGAGGAGAGCGAAAAAGTTGGCTTAGAGCTCAACATTCAGAAAATGAAGATCATGGCATCTGGTCCCATCACTTCATGGGAAATAGATGGGGAAACAGTGGAAACAGTGGCAGACTTTATTTTGGGGGGGGGCTCCAAAATCACTGCAGATGGTGACTGCAGCCATGAAATTAAAAGATGCTTACTCCTTGGAAGAAAAGGTATGACCAACCTAGATAGCATATTGAAAAGCAGAGACGTTACTTTGCCGACTAAGATCCATCTAATCAAGGCTATGGTTTTTCCTGTGGTCATGTATGGATATGAGAGTTGGACTGTGAAGAAGGCTGAGCGCTGAAGAATTGATGCTTTTGAACTGTGGTGTTGGAGAAGACTCTTGAGAGCCCCTTGGACTGCAAGGAGATCCAACCAGTCCATTCTGAAGGAGATCAGCCCCGGGAATTCTTTGGAAGTAATGATGCTGAAGCTGAAACTCCAGTACTTTGGCCACGTCATGCGAAGAGTTGACTCAATGGAAAAGACTTTGATACTGGGAAGGATTGAGGGCAGGGGGAGAAGGGGACCACCGAGGATGAGATGGCTGGCTGGCATCACTGACTCGATGGATGTGAATCTGCATGAACTCCGGGAGTTGGTGATAGACAGGGAGGCCTGCTGTTTTGCGATTCATGGGGTCGCAAAGAGTCAGACACGACTGAGCGACTGAACTGAACATTTGTCTTCTAAAGAAACAGAATGATGCTTTGAAGTAATGAGTGTCCCTCTTTTAGGTCATTATCATCCGTTCTTTGTCATTTGTAACATTATAGAGAGTTATAAATAGGATTAACAACAGTATTTTGCTTTTATCAAAGTGCATTTAATAAAGGTGTTTGGATTATTTTCTTCTTAATATTTCAAGTATTAAAACTTTGTTCTTTTAGGATGTTTACAGAGAACTAATCATAGCCAATAAATCACTTTCAGAAGAAATCTGTTCAAAGACAGATTTATACTGAAAGCGTTCTCTTTCTCTGTCTATTTAAAGACCTGCAAATGTGAAATAATCCTAACTTGCATGGAATTTATCAGGTAAATACTACCTTTTAATTTCATTTTGGGAACCAACTTTGTAATAGAAAAAGCTTTTTATTTCGGTTATTAGGCAATTAGATAAGGATTGCTTTTGAGAAATCACTTTTATACATCTGGATTAGACAGTTCTGGGTGCTCCCACAGGTCTCTGTTTTTTGCTGATCATGACATTGCTCATTCTGTGTTGGGATTGCCTGTATACATGTAGATGATCTCTGGACCGTCAGCTCTGTGCATTCAAGAGTCTCATCTCCCTTCTGCTGTCTAGCACTGTGTGGAAGACAGAAGGCATTCCAAAAATGCTACTATGGAATGAGTTACTTTAAGATCTGCTGTTTTAAATCTAGTTTTTAGTAGCTTGTTTCTAGGAAGGGTATTAAATCAGTAAGTCATTTAGAATTTTAATGATCTTACTTGTTTAAACATTATACAACTAAATCCTAATCTTAATAGGTAAACCAACTATAATTTTTTAAGATCTTTTTTTGTGGTCAGGGAATGAAACATTTTCAACATTATGTGATGCTTATACTCAAAAGATGTTCAGTCAGAATACTTTGCTCTCTAAGTCACCATCTCTAATTAGCATATTGCAAAATTGTTATTGTAATGTTTCTTCCTATCACACTTTTTATGAAGTATGCAAATATTAATAATAAAAGCATTTTCAAAGGAAAGGAAAGTAGATAAATTTGCAGCTAGTTGTATTTGTTTATAATTCTAGTTTAAATTGAATGGAAATGAAGTTTAAAACTAATTATTAAAATTTTTTTATTCCTATTTGTAGATGTTGCTATTCATACAACCCTTCTCCCTGATTATACAGTTCAGGTAATGAGAAACCAAGGTTAAATCCACTTTGCATTTAGTTATCTTACATTTGGACAATCTACGTTTTCTGCTTCAGTTACTAAAGGTTTCTAAACTTTTCAGACAAAGGAAGCTTTTTGAATTTTCTAATTGATATCATGGAACTGTGTCTTAGCACCAATTACAAATTATATATTTCAAAGAGAAGTTAATGCTGAGTACAACCCCTTTACTTTGCAGAAGAATCATACATTATGTTTGGAAGCTCTATGATAATAGATAAATAATCTCTTATCTTTAGGGATATAGAATTTATTTAAATCTGCTCAACAAAAATCCTCCCAGGTGAATGGAAACCATGAAAATTTTGAAAAGGAGAAAGTCCTCTGTTTGTATGAGACAAGTTCATCTGTAAATCTCAATCAAGATGGATATTTACTTGACTATTTGCAATTTATTTGATTCTGAGTTGCCAAAGGAACAATACCTCAGTGTAAATCACAAGAACTTGGGAGAGGAATAGGCTATAGAAAGTCTGGGGATATTACATGGGTAAAGTTCCATATTGCAGAGAAACGGTGAGGAGGTCTTAAAGAGAGATTTTATAGATATATGTCTTAGTTTGGGTTTCTTCAGAGCAGAGCTTGAGGCCAGGATTTTGGTGCAGAGATTGTTTAGAGAGTGATTCCTGATACTGGAGTTAGGATTGGGGAGGGAGAGATAAGGATGGAGGGAAAGTCAGCACCTCAGGATGTTATCAAAGATGCTATGGTGAGTGATCCACATTGGATTCTACTGAGACCATAGAGAAGTGTACAGAATATCTCAGAATTTTCCAGTTGGAGGAGACAGAATGTTTGTCTACAGGGTCCTGTCTCTTACTGCTTAAAGGTGGATTCAAGTGTCCTCCTGCCCTATTCTTCCAAACAGTACTTGCAAGAGATGAACAGGCTCTTAAAGCATCAAAAAAGGAGTTGAAACTAAATGCAAAAGGATGGTGCTTGCTACGGCAGCACATATACTAAATGCAGAAGGACGAACAGCTGCCTGTTCAGATTAGATGCTGGTGGTCTGAAGTGAGGCTGAGCCCCACAGAACTATCCACTAGAGCTCTAACTGAAGTGGATGGATGTGGACAGACATGAGGCACCAGCAGCATCACCTCAAACAAGATTGTTACTTTCTGCAACTTGGAACACACAAAAAAGTGCAGTAGAGGTGAGGTAGGAGAGATCAGGGACTTCCCTCGGGGCTCAGATGGTAAGAATGCAGGAGACCTGGGTTTGATCCCTGGGTTGGGAAGATCTGGAGGAGGACATGGCAACCCACTTTACTACTAAAGTGGTGATTGGAATGGTGTACATGGGATGATATTAATTTACATTAGAAAAATAGAGTTTGACTCTAAGAAGTATCTGGAGGAGGGCATGGCAACCCACTCCAGTATTCTTGCCTGGAGAATCCACATGGACAGAGGAGCCTGGCGGGCTGCAGTCCGTGGGGTCGCAAAGAGTTGGACACGACTGAGCAACTAAGCACTAAGAAGTATATATGCAAATAAAAGAGAACAGAGACTCAAAGGGGAAAAAAGGACAAAATACTAGAGAAATTGTAAAAGAGTTAAAAGAACAATAAAATAGAACAAACTGAAAAAAGTGAGATAGGTGAGCTATTGAAAGACATTAAAGAAAACAATAAGGCCTTTACAAAAATTAAAATCATATTGGAAGCAATAAATAGAATAGGTGATGAAAAAAGAGCCAATGTTAATTTATAATGGTAATAAACAATTGCTTAATGCTAATATTTACTTACTACATACTAAAAACTCTTCTGAGGGTCTTATTTTTATAAGGCTTGTTGACTATTCAGAAAACTTACATTAGTCAGTATTCAGTTCAGTTCAATCACCTCTGACTCTTTGCGACCCCATGGACTGCAACATGCCAGGCTTCCCTATCCATCACCAGCTCCCGGAGCTTGCTCAAACTCATATCCATAGAGTCAGTGATGCCATCCAACCATCTCATCCTCTGTTGTCCCCTTCTCCTCCTGCCTTCAATTTTCCCCAGTATTAGGGTCTTTTCTGATAGTCAGTTCTTTGCATCAGGTGGCCTAAGTATTGGAGTTTCAGCTTCAGCATCAGTCCTTCTAATGAATATTCAGGACTGATTTCCTTTAGGATTGACTGGTTTGATCTCCTTGCAGTCCAAGAGACTCTGAAGAGTCTTCTCCAACACCACAGTTCAAAAGCATCAATTCTTCATTGCTCAGCTTTCTTCATAGTCCAACTCTCACATCCATACATGACTACTGGGAAAACCTTTGCTTTGACTAGGTGGACCTTCGTCAGCCAAGTAATGTCTCTGCTTTTTAATATGCTGTCTTGACTAGTTAGTATTACTACTGTCTTTATTCTATAAATGAGGAAACTGAGGTATAGCCATCCTGCCCCAGCTATATCTCTTTATTAAGAGTCTGAGCATGTGTGCTTGCTCAGTCACTTCAGTAGTGTCAGACTCTTTGTGGCCCCATGGACTGTAGCCCACTAGGCTCTTCTGTGGGCAAGAATTTCCAGGCAAGAATACTGGAGTGGGTTGCCATGCCCTCCCCCAGGGAATCTTCCCAACCCAGAGATCAAACCCATATCTCTTACGTCTCCTGCATTAGCAGGTGGGTTCTTTAACACTAGCATGTAGGCGCAGCCATCCTGCCCCAGCTATATCTCTTTATTAAGACTCCAGGCTGTATAAAATTAAATTATACATATGTGCAGAGTCTTTTCAGCTCTGTATCTTTACTGCTAGATAATGTAGAAGCAAGAACACATTTGAGGTGATTCCATAGACAAAACAATGAAAGCAATTAGCTATAAAGATGAGAGAATAGAGATGCAACTTTTGCATAGATGTCAATGAATTAGAGGCTGAAATGAATATCAAAATAGCAATAAAACTTTCCATATATGAAAAGAACTGAATTTACAAATCCAAACTTGGAACACTATGTTCCAAAAAAAGTAGAATTATCAACCCTGAAGGCTCATATGGCATAAATTTTAATGTTCAAGATTAAATAACGAATACTATAGTCATCCATCAGAAAGTAGTTACCTTCAAAAGGGAAGACTAGGCTGAAGTTGGATTCTTTATAGCAGTATGACAGGTCAAGAGATGGCAGAGCATGTATGCAGAATTCTGAAGTTAAAACTTATGATTCTAAAATTTAATAACCAGCTACATTTTAATCCATTAATAAAGACAACAGTCCTTTCTTAAATAAAAAAGGGTTCAGGGAGTATAGTACCCATGAGATACTGTGAAGGAAAGCATCTTAGTTACGAATTCTGTTAACCAACCTGTATCAGATTGCTTTTCTAAGAAAGCCATCACCCCAAATGTTGTCACTTTAAACCAGAGCTGTCACTTCGCTTATGGTTCTGTGTATAGGCTGAGCAGTCTTTCTGATCTGGGCAACTTGGTCAGGGTCTCTGGGCTCTCATGCATCTGCTTTTAGCTACGTGTTTCCTGGCAGTTGAATGATCCAGAATAGCCTCACTCAAATATCCATTGTTGGCAATCTGTTGGCTGAGCCAATGAGGATAGTTGGGTTGTGTCTCTCATCACACACAAGACTGCCCTAGATTTATTAGCAGGTGGAGATGGCAGCGATCCCAAAAGCAAAAGTACTGCAAGAGTAGGAATTGCAATGCCTCCTGCCATCTTGGGTCAGAATCCACATGGTATTGCTCTGCAGCATTCCCCTGGCCAGAGCATTTTGCAAGGAATAAGGACATAGATCCATCTCTTTTAGGAGAAATTGAAAAGTGTTAAGGTCAGTTTTGACATCTGTCATACGACTGAAAAGTTAAAATTTAAAACAAAACAACAACCCTAGGAAATGGGGAAGCAATAGTATCAAAAACTGCCCATGCATTCTGAACTCATATAAATGTAAAAGTAAGGACAACGATTTGTAGGCATATTGCATTTAGAAATTAGAATATAAACCAAGATCAAAATATGAAAGTACTAAAATAAAGTAAGTGATATATTGTTAGAGGAAGTAGAAGTGTATATCTAAACTTTCATAGTGTGGAAATAATAGATGCTTTCTAAACTTTATAACTTAGAGACCTGCATTTGAAGCATATGGTTTAAAATTATGTAGAATTCCCTGGAGGTACAGTCGTTAGAACTCCACGCTCTCACTGCTGTGGCCAGGGTTCAGTTCTGGGTCAGGGAACTAAGATCCTGCAAGCCATGCAGCACAACTGAAAAAAAAAAAAGATCAAATAAAGAAGGAAAAGCAGTTGAAAATTAAAAATGGATTTTAATATCACTACAATTACTAGGAGAAGAGAAAGAATATACACATATCACTGCAAGATGGGATAATAATAAGACAAGTAAGTGATTAAAATCTGAAAAGAAAACAAAGTATGTAGACTTCAGGTCAAATATTTTCGTTGTCACATACATATAAATGAGATAAAACACCAATTAAAAGGTGAAAGGCTATGGGATTTAATAAAAGTAATGGAAACTCAGTTATATCCTACATAAAAGAATCAAACATTTATAACATTCTCAAAATGAATAAATTATATAGCAGAAATAAATTATATAGGAGAACAGATGAATAGCTGTCACTTTGATCTTGTGTTGCTAGGTAGTTGACATATAACATTATAATCGTTTTGGGATCACAGAATAGTGATTCAGTATCTGTATATATTGTGAAATGTCACCAAAATAAGTCTAGTTGCCATCCATTACCACACATAGTTACAAATATTTTTTTCTTGTGATGAGAATTTTTAAGATTTACTCTCTGAGCAACATTCAAGTATACAATATAATATGAGTAACTATATTCATTGGGCTGTACATTATATCTCCATGATCTATTATTTGGTAGTTATTTATTTTGTACCTTCATTCATTTCACCCCTTCCAAACCCCCCATCTCTGGCAACCACCAATCTGTTCTGTGTATTTATGAGTTTGGGGTTTTGTTTTGGTTTAGATTTCACGCATAAGTGAAACTATTTATTTGTCTTTCTCTTTCTGAATTATTTTGCTTCACATAATCCCATCAAAATCCATCCACATTTTTGCAAATGGTAAGATTTTTGTCTTACTTTTGGCTGAATAATATTCCATTGTATATATATACATATATGACTTGTTCATACACATATATATATGTTCATACACATATATGACTTGTTCATTTATTCATCCATTGATGGACACTTGGGTTGTTTCATGCCTTGGCTATTATAAACAATATTGCAATGAACATGGGGATGCAAACATCTTTTTGAGTTGGTGTTTTAATTTTCTTTGGTTAAATAGTAGTGAAAGAGCTGGATCACATGGCAGTTCTATTTTTAATTTTTTTTGAAGAACCTCCATACTGTTTTCCACAGTGAAAAAAGCAGTTCAGATTCTCAGTGTATCAGGGTTCCCTTTCTCCACATCTTTCCAATTTGTTATCTCTTGTCTTTCTGAGTCTAGCTGTTCTAACAGATGTGAGGTGATACCTCATTGTGGTTTATTATTTGCAGCACCCTGCTGATTAGTGATGTTAAATACCTTTTCTTGTACCTTCCAGCCATTTCTATGTCTTCTTTAGAAAAATGTCTATCCAAATCTTCTGCCAACTTTTTAATGTTTTTTTTTTTTTTTTTTTTTTTGCTGTTGTTTGAGTTCTTTATGTATTGGAAATTAACTGCTTTTAGATATACAATTTGAAAATATTTTCTCCCACTCAGTAGGTTGCCTTCTCATTTTGTTGTTAGTTTCCTTTGCTGTGTAGAAGTTTTTAGTTTGATAAAATGCCACTTGTTTATTTTGCTCTTTAGCCTTCATTTTTGCTATCAAAACAAAACAAGCAAACAAAAAAATCATCATCAACCAAAGTCAAAGAGCTTAAATTTTCCTTCAGGAGTTTTTTGGCTTTGGATCTTACATTCAAGTCTTTAATCCATTTGGAGTTAGCTTTTGTGTATGGTGTAAGATAGTGGTCCAGTTTCATTCTTTTGCAGGTTGCTGTCCAGTTTTCCCAACACTATTTATTTAAGAGACTGTCCTTTTCCCATTTTGTACTTTTGGTTCCTTTGCCAAATTAATTGATACTATGTGTGTGAGTTTATCTCTGGGCTTTCTATTCTGTTTCATTGATCTATGTGTTTTTATGCAAATGCGACAGTGTCTGGATTATACTAGCTTGAAATGGAGAAGGCAGTGGCACCCCACTCCAGTACTCTTGCCTGGAAAATCCCATGGATGGAGGAGTCTGGTAGGCTGCAGTCCATGGGGTCGCTAAGAGTCGGACACAACTGAGCGATTTCACTTTCATTTTTCACTTTCATGCATTGGAAAAGGAAATGGCAACCCACTCCAGTATTCTTGCCTGGAAAATACCAGGGATGGGGGAGCCCGGTGGGCTGCCGTCTCTGGTGTTGCACAGAGTCGGACACGACTGAAGTGACTTAGCAGCAGCAGCAGCTTTGTAATACAGTTTGAAATTAGGAAGTATGATGCCTTTTGCTTTGTTATTCTTTCTCAAAATTGCTTTGGCTAATCAGGATCTTTTGTAGTTTCATACAAATTTTAGGATTCTTTGTTCTGTGGCTGAAAGAACACCATTACAATTTTGATAGAAATTGCATTGTATCTGTAGATGGCTTTGAGTTGAATGGACATTTTAACAATACTAATACTTCAAATCCATGAGCATGGCAAATCTTTCCATTAACTTATGTCTTCTTTAACTTTTTTCAATATTAAAGGTCTTTCACTATGTGATTATATTTATTCTTTTTGACACAATTGTAAAAGAGATTGTTTTCTTAATTTCTGTTTCTGAATATTTGTTGCTGATATATAAAAATGAAACTGATTTTTGTATATGGACTTTGTATCTGCAACTTTGCTAATTTTATTAGTCCTAACAGTTTATTAATGGAGTCTTTAGAATTTTCAATGTATACCACCTCTAAAAAGTGACAGTTTTAATTCTTTATTTTCAATATTAATGCCACTTATTATTTCATAATTGTTCTGGCTAGGACTTAAAATATTATGTTGAATAAAAGTGGCAAGAATGAGCATCGTTGTCTTGTTCCTGATCTTAAGAGAAAATCTTTCAGCTTTTCACCATTGAGTATGATGCTAGTTGTGGGTTTGTCATATACAGCTTGATTATGTTGATGTACCTATCCTCTCTACCCACTTTGTTGTGAGTTTTTATCACAAATGGACATTGAATTTTGTCCAGTGCTTTTTCTGACTATTGAGATGATCATGTGATTTTTATCCTTCATTTAATTAATGTGGTATATCATATTGATTGATTTGTCTTATGGATATTGAACCATCCCTGTATCCTGGAATAAATCTCACTTGATCATGATATATGATCATTTTAATCTTTTGTCGAATTTGGTTTGCTAATATTTTGTTGAGGGATTTTTCTTCTATGTTCACCAGGGATATTGGCCAGTAATTTTCTTTTCTTGGGGTATCCCTCAACAGTTTTGAATAAGGGTGATGCTGGCCCCATAAATTAAATTCTGAAGTATTCCTTCTTTTTCTTTTTCTTTTTGGAAATGTTTGAGAAGAATTGATATTCATTCCTCTTTAAATATTTGGTCAAATTTACCAGTGAAGCCATCTGGTTCTGGACTTTTGTTTGTTAGAAAGTTTTATTTATTACTGATTAAGTCACACCTCTGATAATCAATTTGTTCGGATTTTCTGTTTCTTTAAGATTCATTCTTAATAGATTGTATACTTCTATAAATTGATCCATATGTTCAAAGCTGTCTAGTGTTAGCATACTTTCCTTTCTCTTAGTTAAAAGACTGCGAAGCAATCATACTAGTGCCTTATAATACTTAATTTTTATTTTTATTTATTTTTTGTTATCAGTTCTAATGTTTCCTCTCTCTGGTTTTGTTGGAGTCATCTCTTTTTCTTGGTGAGTCTAGCTAAAAGTATGTCAATTTTGTTTATCTTTCAGAAAAGCAATTCTTAATTTCATTGGTCTTTTATAATCTGTTTTTAGACGTTTATTTATTTCTCCTCTGATCTTTCTTTTCTTTTACTGACTTTGGACTCTATTTGTTCTTCCTTTTCTAGTTACATGTTGTTTAAATTTGTTTGAGGTTTTTCTTATTTCTTGATATTGGCCTTTATTGCTACAAATTTACCTCTCATTACTGCTCTTACTGAATCCTGTAAGTTTTGATGTATCTTTTATATTCTTTAGTCACAGGTATTTTCTTTGGCCCTTTGATTGTTTGACAGCATGTGTTTGATCTCCACATATTTGTGAATTTTCTAGTTTTCTTCTTGTAATCTATATCTAGCTTTATACTACTGTGGTCAGAAAGTATGCTTGATATGACTTCGACCTAGAAGTAATTGCTCTGGCTAGGAGATGCATGTTATCATCCGACCCTGCCCTAGCTTTTGGCTGTCTCTCAGACCTTTGTCGTCTTCCAGGTGGCTTTATTTGTTTTTAGTGCCCCTTGTTTTCAGTTACAGTTGTGCCAAGACCTGTCAGTCCCAAAGGGGAGGATCTCAGACAGCGTCTAGATTGAAGCTCACTAGAAGCCAGACCCTCCGGCAGCAGCTTCTAAAGTATGCAAATATATATGATCCTGTGGGATCAGGAGCATAAGCCCAACTGGATATGAGAGCCAGGTGAACTTGGGATATCCCCTGGGTGGCACCCTCAAAATTCATGGTGCCAGATTAGTGGACACACTCCTTTCTAAGAGATACCAGTAACCTGGAGCAAGGAAGAAGGAAAGGGCAAAGATGGTGTCCACTGGCCTCCATCCCCTAAGAGCACCTCTGCAGGTCCCTAAATTGTGCCAAACTAGAAGTCTGGCCTTCAGGCTACAGTCCAGGACAAGTGAATAGGCTTCTTTCACAGAAAGAGTGGTAATATGTTTCAGTCAGCAGTCTGTTTCCTGGAGATGGCACCTGATCAGAAACTGTCTCTCCATCTCTTACAGTGACAGGGGACCCAGAAACCCTAGCCTTACTAGCCACAAGAGGTAGTCAGTCAAGGGTCACACTCTGGAAAGCATCCATAAAAACTGGCACATCAAATGTGTATAACATATTTTTTGGGGGGAAAACTTGCACTCTGGAGCATGGCAGAGGGAAAGCGTGAAAATATTGTCTGCCCTCCAAGGTCTCAGGAGAGGATTTCAGCTGACCCTTAAATGTGTATAGTTAGAAGGCTGCCCCTAGGCTGCAGCTATGAAGATAAGCTAACAGATTTCACAGAAAAACTGGCTTTTTAGACTTCCCTGGTGGCTCAGATGGTAAAGTGTCTGCCTACAATGTTGGAGACCCAGATTCAATCCCTGGGTTGGGAAGATCTCCTGGAGAAGGAAATGGCAACCCACTCCAGTATTCTTGCCTGGAAAATCCCATGGACGGAGGAGGAGCCTGGTAGGCTACAGTCCATGGGGTTGCAAAGAGTCAGACACAACTGAGCGACTTCACTCTCACTTTCACTTTAGTTGTTTCCTCTCTGCTGTGCCCTTGGGGTGGTAGCCTATTAAGAACATTTTCTGTTTGTTGCAGTCCTAGGGGACTCCCATGGACAGAGAAGCCTAGTAGGTTACCGTCCACGGGGTCGCAAACAGTCAGACACGACTGAGCGACTTCACCTAGGGGACCCAAGAGTGTAAGTCCTGCTGACCGCCAGAGCAAGGAGACCCAGAGGGATCGCCTGGGTGGCAGCCACATAAAGTGGAGCACCAAACAGTGGTGCGAGCTCTGTCCAGGAGATCCATGCTAGCTGGAGTGAGGCAGAGGGAGAGAGCAAAGATGGTGCCCACTGGCCTCTACCTTTGGACAGTATTTCCACGGACCTCTAGATGTGTGCTAAGTTAGATGTTTGTCCCTTGGGCCACATGTTTCAAATAATCAAATAAGCTTTTTTCACAGAACTGGCTGCTTAGCATTGGCAGGCCCTGGGGTAGGTAAGTCTGCCTGTAGGAACCTTTTATGAACTGTCTGTCAGTTCACTACAAACTGTGGAACTCATGGGTGCAAGTCTTACTGACTTTCAAAGCTATGTGTGTGGGAGGTCCATCTCTGAAGTGCAGGTCTTAAAAGGTGGAGTGCCAAATGTGGGGTTCAAACCCTTTACTCCCCAGGGAGAAGTGTGAGCTGTGCTTCCTCCCAGTTGTGGGTTGCTGAGCTGAGGGTGGGGTTTATGGTGAGATTGTATCTCAGCTTCTCCCACCCACTTCAACATGGATATGGGATTTTTCTTGTTTGACTGATGTGTAGGAATTGCTTACAGAGTTTTTTTGGGGGGTGGTGGTGGTGGATTCTTTTATAAAAAGCTGTGGCTTTGGTGTGTCTATGAGAGAAGATGAGTTCAGGATCTTTTTTGTACATTGCCATCTTGAACCAGCCTAATTGATTTTGATTTTTAAAATGAGGAAATTGTAAAATAAACAGTATATTGGAAAAAAAGTTGTAATTGGCTATCAGTATGTGAAAATATGAACTAAATAAGTGCAATTTTAAATACAATGAAACATGATTTTCAAAAAGTCTCAGACTGGCAAAAATGAAACAAAAATTATAATACTAAGTGACAGCAAGTGTTGTGGAAACAAAAACTGTTAGGTCCTGTTAGTGAAAGCAGATGAGTTCTTAAATTTATTTAAGAATGGATTATAAGCTGTCAGCTTTCAGTCTGTCCTTGTTCATGTCCCAGCTCCATGAAATCATTCATCAGAAGGGGCCCAAAACATGTATGGGGCCATCAAGCTCCATCCTCCCACATCCATGTTCAAAAACCTTCTTGCTGACCTGTCAAACCTCAGCATGTCATTTGCAATCCATCCCAAGAGGAACAGATCCAGAGAAGAGACCCTTCCAGTCCCTGGAAACAGACCCTGGTATGTTTGGACAGAAAATTTTCCAGCCCCATGCTCTCAGATTATGATCTGAAATAGAGAATATAGGTTCTTGGTGGGCATGTCCTCATAGTTCCGGGATTTCCTCTCATTTCTGGCAGAGCCATGCTTAAAGCAGGACCAAAGGAACCCTGTAAAATATGGCTTAGTACAGGAGTCCTGGTTGCCCACCTCTAAGGTGGTCTTGAGTAAAAGTATAGATTAAAATCTTTATGGAAGGTTATGGACACAGGACTGGAAAAGGTCAGTTTTCATTCCAATCCCAAAGAAAGGTAATGCCAAAGAATGCTCAAACTACCGCACAATTGCACTCATCTCACACGCTAGTAAAGTCATGCTCAAAATTCTCCAAGCCAGGCTTCAGCAATACATGAGCCGTGAACTTCCAGATGTTCAAGCTGGTTTTAGAAAAGGCAGGGGAACCAGTGATCAAATTGCCAACATCTGCTGGATTATGGAAAAAGCAAGAGAGTTCCAGAAAAACATCTATTTCTACTTTATTGACTATGCCAAAGCCTTTGAATGTGGATCACAATAAACTGTGGAAAATTCTGAAAGAGATGGGAATATCAGACCACCTGACCTGCCTCTTGAGAAACCTATATGCAGGTCAGGAAGCAAGAGTTAGAACTGGACATGGAACAACAGACTGGTTCCAAATAGGAAAAGGAGTACATCAAGGCTGTATATTGTTACCCTGCTTATTTAACTTATATGCAGAGTACATCATGAGAAAGGCTGGGCTGGAAGAAGCACAAGCTGGAATCAAGATTGCCGGGAGAAATATCAATAACCTCAGATATGCAGATGACACCACCCTTATGGCAGAAAGTGAAGAGGAACTAAAAAGCCTCTTGAAGAAAGTAAAAGTGGAGAGTGAAAAAGTTGGCTTAAAGCTCAACATTCAGAAAACGAATATCATGGCATCTGGTCCCATCACTTCATGGGAAATAGATGGGGAAACATTGGAAACAGTGTCAGACTTTATTTTGGGGGGCTCCAAAATCACTGCAGATGGTGACTGCAGCCATGAAATTAAAAGACGCTTACTCCTTGGAAGGAAAGTTATGACCAACCTAGATAGCATATTCAAAAGCAGAGACATTATTTTGCCCACAAAGGTCCATCTAGTCAAGGCTATGGTTTTTCCAGTGGTCATGTATGGATGTGAGAGCTGGACTGTGAAGAAGGCTGAGCGCCGAAGAATTGATGCTTTTGAACTGTGGTGTTGGAGAAGACTCTTGAGAGTCCTTTGGACTGCAAGGAGATCCAACCAGTCCATTCTGAAGGAGATCAGCCCTGGGATTTCTTTGGAAGGAATGATGCTAAAGCTGAAACTCCAATACTTTGGCCACCTCATGCGAAGAGTTGACTCATTGGAAAAGACTCTGATGCTGGGAGGGTTTGGGGGCAGGAGGAGAAGGGGACGACCAAGGATGAGATGGCTGGATGGCATCACCGACTCGATTGACGTGAGTCTGAGTGAACTCTGGGAGTTGGTGATGAACAGGGAGGCCTGGTATGCTGCGATTCATGGGGTCGCAAAGAGTCAGACATGACTGAGCGACTGAACTGAACTGAACTGATGGGAGGTTTTTAATGCTATCTATCAAATTGTAAAACTATCCTGATGTCCATCAACAGGAAGTTAAATAAATTCTGATACATTCATAGAATGCAGTTTCTGGCAGGTATGTCATATAGTGAGATACTGAAATAGGACTGCTGTATACCATAAATATAGAACTAAGTAAAGCAAAGGCCACTGTGTAGAATGGTGCATTGATACTATACCACATATGTTTCTTTCCATTTTCACCACCGTGGACCATTACTCCAGAATTTCCTATGCTTTATTCTTTTCCAATGTTATGACTCAGTTATGGGTTGCTTCTTTTTAGGACAGCTGTCAGTTTACAGAAGATGAACTCATAGGAATTGGGTTTCTGAGAGAGAATGTTCAGGGTAAAGAGAAGGTTTTTTAACACTTTATACATGCTCATTTTTTTTTTTTGACATGGGACATTGATTATTATTAAAGTAAGAAGAACACATGAAAAGATATAGACTGGGAATAATTTTAATCTTTGTTTTACTGTTGAGTAAACAGTCTCAAAGGATTAGGCGGACTTATGTGAGATAGTGACAGAAAAGAGGCTGGGTAAGACAAGTGGATGGGGATATTAAAAATAATATCTTAAACTGATTTGTAGCAGGAATAACTTACTTTGTGAACCTTGTTATCAGTACAGTGGAGCCCCAATTTTTAATTTAAATAACTCTTGGACTTGAAGTTCAACCCAAAGGCTTTGGTCATATGTAGCTTTACAATTGGAAAGAGTACCCAGGACACGACATTAGATGAGGAAGGAGATATTTCCTTCTTTCCTCTCCTTAGGCTTACTTATGAGTATATTTTTCCAGCCAATACTGATGATGCAGAAGGGAGAGGAAAGATGGCGGGCTCTCTTCTCTAGTCCTAAAGAGTTATGAAAGAAAGGGGAATGGTCATTTTCCAAGACACTGTTCTTTCATGGCTAAACTACAATCAACTAACCAAATAGTAGCATTACATCTCATAGATCTGAAGGTAGTAGACAGGGATGGTTGAAATTGAAAAAGAATTCAAATTTGTTGAACCATAATGACCTCTCAAGAAGAAACTGTGGAAAATTCTTAAGGAGATGGGAATGCCAGACCACCTTACTTGTCTCCTGAGAAACCTGCGTGCAGGTCAAGAAGCAACAGTTTGAACTGGGCATGAAATAATGGACTGGTTCAAAATTGGAAAAGGAGTATGTAAAGGCTGTTTATCGTTATCCTGTTGATTTAACTTGTGTGCAGAGTACATCATGTGAAATGCTGGGCAAGATGAATCACATGCTGAAATCAAGATTGCTGGAAGAAATATCAACAACCTCAGATAGGCAGAAGATGCCACTCTAATGGTAGCAAGTGAAGAGGAACTAAAGAACCTCTTTATGAGGGTGAAAGAGGAGAGTGAAAAAGCTGGCTTAAAACTCAACATTAAAACAACTAAGGCCATGGCATCCAGTCCTATCATTTCATGGCAAATAGAAGGGCAAAAAGTGGAAGCAGTGAGAGATTTTATTTTCTTGGCTTCCAGAATCACTGTAGACAGTGACTGCATACATGAAATTAAAACATATTTGCTCCCTGGAAGGAAAGCTATGACAAATCTAGGCAGCATATTAAAAAGCAGAGACATCACTTTGCTGACAAAGTCTATATAGTTAAAGCTGTGATTTTTCCAGTAGTCATGTATGGATGTGACAGTTGGACCATAGACATGACTAAGGACTGAAGACATGCTTTGGAATTGTGGTGCTGGAGAAGACTCTTGAGAGTCCTTTGAACTGCAAGGATATCAAACCAGTCAATCCTAAAGGAAATCAACCCTGAGTATTCATTGGAAGGACTGATGCTGAAGCTGCAATACTTTGGCCACCTGATACAAAGGAAAAGACTGTGATGCTGGGAAAGATTGAAGGCAAAAGGAGAAAGGGGTGCAGAGGATGAGATGATTAGACAGCATCACAGACTCAATGGACATGAATCCGAGCAAACTCTTGGATGTAGTGAAGGACAAGGAAGCCTGGCATGCTGCAGTCCATGGTGTCGCAAAGAATCACTCACAACTTATAGACTTAATAACAACAAATAGGAAAAATCAATATACGCCATTTAATTCAACTTCTGTCCTTCAAGGATTTTAAGCAATAACTGAAATTTCAGAACAGAAAATATGCCATTGTCAGAAAACAGGCATCAAACTTGTAATCCCAGAAATACCATTTGCCCATTCAAACACATTTGCAAAGACAAGAAGTTGTGGTATGCATAACTTGAAATGGAAGGTGACTGAGCTGACAATTCCTTTTGTCCTTTTGTACTTAGATTGTATGCAAGAAATAGTGTTTGTCAGCGGAGAATACATGGCTTATTCTTGAAGGAGGACAGTCTGCAGAAATAGTAATTTATCACCTGAGTGTTGTCTTAATTGTTCTCTCTGGATGTGGTTTTGTTGTAATCAGCTTTGAAAATTCTGGAAGGAAGTACATTAACTGGTCTCCCAGGATCTGATTTTCCTCCTGTCAACATATTAGTCAGTGGCCAGCTTTGACCATTGTGGCTGATAGTGTTACTAAATCCACTCAGAGTGAATGACTGAAAATAAAAAATTCATTCTCTTTTATAGTCAGGCATTTGATAATAGGCATTTAAAGACATTCCTTTAATTACAGAGGTGGTGGATCAAGTCCATTTTACCCTGACCCCTGCGAGTATACCATCTGTTAAATTTATCACTTCTCCCCCAATATGACTGTGCAGTGTTGATTAACTAAGCATGTGGCCCTTCCAATTTGGTGACTCCAGAGAGCCCATATATCACTTAGCACATCAGAAAGCGTGTTCAATTGCTTTTGCCTTCATTTATTACCCCACAGGACAGAAATGACTCTTAGCTTCCCTGATTGAAACTCTATGACTGTGCTTTAAGTTTAATTGTATACATTGCTAGTTAATAGCAGACACTTCCCTTGGGCATCAACTTTTAAATCTAATTTAGATTGACTGTGTGTTATGATAGAACTTCTAGCTTGGGTCAAAGGGGAGTGTGGTTACTATACCTTTGGTCTTTAGCCATATGTAGTACATCTTAGAAATTCACAGAAAAAGCAAATTCAGGTAAATTTTAGAGATAAATTCCCCAATAAATAATCCTCAGAAAATATTTAATTTAAATTTAAAATAATATTGTCCCGATAAAGAATAGGTGTATCTTTCTGGAACATTAAGGCAACTTGACACTGAAAAAAAGAATCCTGGAAAATATATGTGACCAATTATAAATATGATCTTTGAAACAGGTGACTTTACCTTAGTAGATATTAAAAAAGACATTAAATACATGCAAGTATGGAGGATAAACAATCTGAAATGTTAAATGAATTTAAGTCTTTATAATTGTCATTTTTTTAAATCCTTGAGCATCCTCAAAAACTTAATAAAAGAATAATTTAAGACATTTTAATATTGAGAGTTTAAATGAAATTTTAGACATTATTTTTTAAAAATTTATTGGAGTATAGTTGCTTTACAATGAGTTATTTATATTTAGGACATTTATTTTATCTTGTACATTTAAAAAAATTCCCTTGGTTATAGAGTTTTTGCATATGAAAGAGAGTCCACAAAATCAAATCTGTATGATTAGGTAGTGTAGATCTAGAGATTTCCAGGCATATTCCCAAGATATACATTTGTCATTAATCAATATAGTCTACTATTTAGTAAATAGAGAGGATACAAAATAAACACAGGACAGATAGAAATTAAAATATAATTGAAGCAATGGCGTATTGGGAGTAAGTAGTCTATCTTCATGTTTGTAGATAAAATGAACACAATGGTAATCTGCAGAGTAAATGAAAACTTTGTATGGCTGGAAAATATTGGTGGTGTGGTGGGAGTATATTAACAAATGGTGTTATCTGTTTAAAATTTTGGTTTATGACACTCTCCTTTTTTCAGCTGATTATTTTAGTGAAATACAGGTGTAAGATCTCTTATATATATAAATTTCTCTTTAAAGAATCACTTTGATAATGTTTGCATTAGTATTGCTATATGTTTAAATCAGTTCCAGGTTCATTGTAAAGCAAAGCCAAGTTTGATGACAATTTTGAATGCTAGCTAATATAATAACTCATCTGAAATACTTACAGAAACACTATGTGCTGAGGACCATTCTAGACTCTGGGAATATAGTCGTGAATGAAAGCAACAGAATTCCTGACATCATGGAATTTACATTCTAGGGAGGAAGATAGGCAATATGCAAATGAACACATACAAAAGACTAGAAAGATAAAACAGCACAGGAGGACCTGGAATAATGGGAGGTGGGTGAGAACAGTGGGGTGGACCCTCCTCTTTGAGAGGTCAATGGTTGAGCAGAGTCTGAATGTACTGAGTTGTGTGAAAGTTGGGTGAATGTGCTGAGTCTGTGTGTGTGTTGGGGAAGGTGGAGGGACTGAGGAAGAGGCTTTGAGTCATAGTGATAAAGGGCAAAGGCCGTGAGTTGAGAATGTTCCTGGCTTACTGGAGAGGTTACAAAGAAGACAGTAAGGCTAGAACAGAACAAATAAAGAGTGGTGAGATCAAGGTCAGGGATCAGAGCATATGGGGCCAGGGCATGGACAAGTAAGAGAAAGGAAAATGGAGTTTATTCTAAATACATTTGACAGAGCAGGAAAATGAAGTGATCAGATTTGCATTTTAAACTCTCCACACGAGGTGCAGTGTGACAGACACGGGGTATGTGGAGTGAAGAGGGAAACAGCAAGACCGGTTGGGAGATGGTAGCAGTAGTCTAAAGAAGAGTAGCTGGTATTTGGACCCGTGTGGTAGCAGTGGTGAGAAGTGATTGGGTTCTTAATTATTTTTTAAAATGAATTTATTTTTTATTGAAAGATAATTGCTTTACAAATTTTTTCTGTTTTCTATCAAACCTCAACATGAATCAGTCATAGGTATACATATATCCCCTCCTTTTTGAAATTCCCATCTCCCTCCCCACCCCACCCCTCTAGGTTGATACAGAGCCCCTGTTTGACTTTCCTGAGCCATATAGCAAATTCCCATTGGCTATCTATTTTATATATGGTAATGTAAGTTTCCATGTTACTCTTTCCATAACTCTCTCCTCGCCTTTCCCCATGTCCATAAGTCTATTCTCTATGTCTGTTTCTCCACTGTTACCCTGTAAATAAATTCTTCAGTACCATTTTTCTAGATGGGTTCTTAATTCTATTTTGAGGTGCTTTGATAGTGGGGATGATAGAATTTGCTAATAGCTATGGCAGTGAGTGAGTAGATTAGGGAAAAACAAGAGTTAAGAATCGTTCCCTAGTTTAAAGCAGAACAATACAGTGGTTTTGCTCCAGAGTTTCTGAAATGGGGACATATCAGGGCTCAGAGGAATGGTTCAAGAGTTCTCTTTTGGACTTAAGTTTAAATTATCCATTAGACATTGAAAAAGAGATGTTGAATGTGGCTACACCTATAAAATGATCACTCAAGAAGAGACCAAGGTGAAATGAACATTTCCAGTTCATCAGTGTACAGTGCTATATAAAGCTATGGGAATGGGTGACTTCAGCATATGTAATTTCAGAATAGCAGAGAAGAGGATGGTGAACAGAACCACTCCAAAATTGGGAAACAGAGTAGAAATCCTCAGTGGAAATTTGGGACCGGCCAGTGCAATAAGGAAAATAAAGTTTAGTACTTTTTCACTTGATACTGGTTAGAGTAATACTCTCTTCCTAGAGTAAACTCTTTCTGAGGCACAGGGAAAGATGCTTTGCTCACAAAAGTAGAAGATACACTTTGTGTTCCTGGACATTCTGTTCTGGGTTCATGAAGAGACGTGGAGAAGGGATGGTGTTTATTTATTTGCTCTGCATTGAAAACAATAAATTCCTTCCTCTAGGGGAATAATTCATTATAAAGGCATTAGCATAAATAGTAACAGCACACTTTTTGGTAGATAGAAGCCCTACTTAAACTGTGGCTATTGTTTGGAAAGTAAAGTGTATAGGACTGGGGTGGGGAGGGCATTAAGTGTGAACTTAGGGAAGCTCATTCAGTTCAGTTCACTTCAGTCACTCAGTCATGTCCAACTCTTTGTGACCCCAAAACCGCAGCACACCAGGCCTCCCTGTCCATCACCAACACCCAGAGTCCATCCAAACCCATGTCCATTAAGTCGGTGATGCCATCCAACCATCTCATCCTCCGTCGTCCCTTTCTCCTCCTACCCTCAATCTTTCCCAGCATCAGGGTCTTTTCAAATGAGTCAGCTCTTCACATCAAGTGGCCAAAGTACTGGAGTTTCAGCATCGACATCAGTCCTACTGATGAACACCCAGGACTGATCTCCTTTAGGATGGACTGGTTGGATCTCCTTGCAGTCCAAGGGACTCTCAAGAGTCTTCTCCAACACCACAGTTCAAAAGTATCAATTCTTCTGTGCTCAGCTTTCTTTATAGTCCATCTCTCACATCCATACATGACCACTAGAAAAACCATAGTCTTGACTAGACAGACCTTTGTTGGCAAAGTAATGTCTCTGCTTTTTAATATGCTGTCTAGGTTGGTCATAACTTTCCTTCCAAGGAATGAGTGTCTTTTAATTTCATGGCTGCAATCACCATCTGCAGTGATTTTGGACCCAGAAAAATAAAGTCAGCCACTGTTTCCCCATCTATTTGCCATGAAGTGATGAGACCAGATGCTATGATCTTAGTTTTCTGAATGTTGAGCTTTAAGCCAACTTTTTCACTCTCCTCTTTCACTTTTATCAAGAGGCCCTTTAGTTCTTCACTTTCTGCCATAAGGGGGAAGCTCCTTAGGAGGCCATTATAGTATTCTAGGTCAGAGATGATGGTGACTCAGGCTACAGTACTAGTGACATTCTAGAAGGGTTGGAACCTAGCCGGACTAGTCAACCTGGAAGCAATGGGATTTATTCTAGTGTCAACTGAGCTTGGTAGTTTCAGCTTCTAAAGTGGTTCTTTTATCTTAAGATTTAATATAATATCATTATTTATTGAAAAAAGTTAAAGAACTGCTTGGAACAAATTGCTTATATTTCAACAAAAGGTTATTTAAAAGACGCTTATCCACAGTGCAGTATAATTGCCTATTTTGTAAAGTTATGGCTCTATATCTCTTTTCTCTAGGAAACTGGGGATACATATCTTCAGGAGGGGCTCTTGAAAGATTCTATCCTTGGGCTGGTCTAGGCATCCTCTCCTTCTGTAATCTGATTCTGTGTCTTTCACTAGACTGATTCATTGACCCATGATAGTCCGTGATGCGTTGGTTCATGCCTTGCTGAATTCTCTGTTGCTGTAGATGCCAAGAGTTCTACATCTCTTACAAATTATTCAGGGTTCAGTCCTTCAAATATTCAATAAAATATCTGTTCCTAAGTCATTTCTTATTTACTATTGGGCACTTGTGGAATGCACAAAAATATTGTTTGTGCATTCCTCTTATCAAAATGTCTGCCAGAGGTGGGAGGGTTATATGGAAGATATCCACAAATTTAGATGAGAAAGAATAACTTTGAGATTGACTGATTGAACTATGTATCTGTCATTATATTTTTATTGTATATGTATATAATGTGTATAAAGGTAATATGCATAATATATATGTATATAAATATAAATGCATAATAGGTAGGCAGATATATCATTTTATATGATATATGTGTATAAGTGTATTTGTACAAATGTAAGTGCATATAATAACTTGGCATAGGGCTTGGTAAAAAGTTAACCAACTGAATTCACCATTCCTCTGTGAAAAAGTAAATGCCTCTTCTTTTTTGACCTGGTGGGGTTTTGCAATAAATTAGTCAGTAGCCTGACAGGTAAAGCTCATACATAATTTTATGAAATAACTCTGCACCTTTCCCTTTTTATGCACATGCCTTCATCTGCATCTTTGTTTCCATTTGATAGGCCCAAATGGACAGGAGACCCAGTCAACAGGCAGATAAAATGCAGATGAGAGTATTAGCTTCTTTTTATTTGCTGCCTTTTAGCTAGCATTTCAGTTTTAGAGGAAATACCAGGTGCACCCAATGACTCATCTAGTATAAAAGATGAATGTCAGAACACAGTGCCTTGCAAACGTGGTTTCAGTTTTAGAATAAAAGCATGTGAATAAAACCAAGGACTTGGAGATAGCTTAAATATAGCAAGCATTATGGTATTTTCTTAATAATATATATAACTAGTGTTGGTAATCACAGGATAAAAGACACACACACATAATTATATACCCCAAATTTCCTTTATGCATAACAACATAAGAAAAATTTTAAGGCATTTATAAACTTGAAAAATACTTCAAAAACATATGAGTAAGTGTTACTAAACAATATATGAACAGTTCTATAAAATGAAATTTTAAAATTTTACTCAGTTAAAAAGGGGAAGTCCAAAAATGAAGAAATAAATTTATAAAGAATGTTCAGTTGCTTAGTCATGTCAGACTCTTTGAGACCCCATGGACTACAGCACTGTCCATCACCAACTCCCAGAGTTTACTCAAACTCATGTCCATTGAGTCAGTGATGCCATCCAACCATCTCATCCTCTGTCGTCCCCTTTTCCTCCTGCCCCCAATCCCTCCCAGCATCAGGGTCTTTTCAGATGAGTCAGTTCTTTGCATCAGGTGGCCAAAGTATTGGAGTTTCAGCTTCAACATCAGTCCTTCCAATAAATATTCAGGACTTATTTCCTTTAGGATGGACTGGTTGGATCTCCTTGCAGTCCAAGGGACTCTCAAGAGTCTTCTCCAACACCACAGTTCAAAAGCATCAATTCTTCGGTGCTGAGCTTTCTTCACAGTCCAACTCTCACATCCATACATGACTGATGGAAAAACCATAGCCTTGACTAGACGGACCTTTGTTGGCAAAGTAATATCTTTGCTTTTTAATATGCTGTCTAGGTTGGTCATAGCTTTTCTTCCAAGGAGCAAATGCCTTTTAATTTCATGCCTGCAGTCACTATCTGCATGATTTTGGAGTCCCCAAAAATAAAGTCAGCCACTGTTTCCACTGTTTCCCCATCTATTTCCCATGAAGTGATGGGACTGGATGCCATGATCTTAGTTTTATCTTAGTTATTCTGAATGTTGAGTTTTAAGCCAACTTTTTCCCTCTCCTCCTTCACTTTCATCAAGAGGCTCTTTAGTTCTTCTTCACTTTCTGCCGTAACCTTAAGGGTGCTGTCATCTGCATATCTGAGGTTATTGACATTTCTCCTGGCAACTTTGATTCCAGCTTGCGCTTCATCCAGTCCAGTGTTTCTCATGATGTGCTCTGCATATAAGTTAAATAAGCAGGGTGACAATATACAGTCTTGACATATTCCTTTCCCTATTTGGAACCAGTCTGTTGTTCCATGTGAGTTCTAACTGTTGCTTTCTGACCTGCATACAGATTTCTCAAGAGGCAGGTCAGGTGGTCTGGTATTCCCATCTCTTTCAGAATTTTCCATAGTTTGTGGTGATCCACACAGTCAAAGGCTTTGGCATAGTTGATAAAGCAGAAGTAGATGTTTTCTGAAACTCTCTTGCTTTTTCCATGATCCAGCGGACGTTGGCAATTTGATCTCTGGTTCCTCTGCCTTTTCTAAATCCAGCTTGAACATCTGAATGTTCACAGTTCACGTATTGCTGAAGCCTGGCTTGAAGAATTTTGAGCATGACTTTACTAGCGTGTGAGATGAGTGCAATTGTGTGGTAGTTTGAGCATTCTTTGGCATTACCTTTTTTGGGATTGGAATGAAAACTGACCTTTTCCAGTCCTGTGGCCACTACTGAGTTTTCCAAATTTGCTGGCATATTGAGTGAGCACTTTCACAGCATCATCTTTTAGGATTCGAAATAGCTCAACTGGAATTCCATCACCTCCACTAGCTTTGTTCGTAGTGATGCCTCCTGAGGCCCACTTGACTTCACATTCCAGGCTGTCTGGCTTTAGGTGAGTGATCACACCATCGTGATTATCTGGGTCGTGAAGATCTTTTTTGTAGAGTTCTTTTGTGTATTGTTGCCACCTCTTCTTAATATCTTCCGCTTCTGTTAGGTCCAGACCATTTCTGTCCTTTATTTTGGTCATCTTTGCATGAAATGTTCCCTTGATATTTCTAACATTCTTGGTTCAACCCCTCTGATAAAGCAGGCACATATTAAATAAAATTTTCTTATCAAAATGAATAAAATTTAAATATATGTACTCAGATTTGTAATGGTATGAAGAAATGGATATTATGTTATTTTTTCCTGGAGAATGACTTGGTAATATAAAATTTAAAACCCTGAGAAAAAATGCACTTGTTTATCTAATAATTTAATTTATACAAAATTATATTAATTATATTAATAACAATAGTAAAAGAATAATATCTATAAATGTTCATCATATGAGAATGGTTTAAAAATCCTTCTGACAAACTCATAGAATGAAATATGGTACAGGCATAAAGTAATCCTGCCAGAGCATATTTAATTATGTGGAAAATATTCTCCAAATACTGTTAGCTCTGCCCTTCTGTGCACGTTTGTGCATGTAAGTGTGTGTGTGTGTTTATGTAACAGTGAGGAAGAAAGGACACGGTTGACTAGTGATTTGGATTTTGGCTATAAGGCCAGCCTGCCTAGCTTCATATTCTGATTCTGTCAGTTATTAACTCTATCTTGGGCAAGTATTTCTGTTGTCTCAGTTTCCTCACTCATAAGATTGGGAAAAATAATGACACCTTTCTTATCTGATTGTTAGGAGGATTCAATATGTTTGCACATGTAAAGCATTTAGAAGAATGCCCCAAATTAGCAGCCCAAGACATTATTTTTAATTTTTATAATCAGAATGTTAACATTGGATATTCATTTACTCAACAGATATTTATTGAGAGCACGTTGTAGGTGAAGAGTTTTGATCAACAGTGGGGATACACTGATGAACAAAAACATCCTCAGGAAGCTTACATTTTAGTGAATATACATGGAGATTAAAAAAATTAATATGCAATCCAAAGTTATATAATGGTGCCAAAAGGAGGTTTAGAAGTGGTAGGATTCAGAAGGGGGGTTATGGGAAGGGTGTTGTTTCAGATGAGGTGCTCAGGGAGGGCCTATTTGAGGGCTGATGCTGAATAGAGACCTGAATGAATCCACAGCCAAGGTCATGAGTACCTGGATAAAGAACGTTCTAGTCAAGGAACAGCTGGAAATGCCCTGTAGTAGGAATGAGCTTGGAAAGTTTGAGAAATCCTAGCTCAATATTCTGGACTGGAGCAGAATGAGGTAAGGCAAGAGTGATGGCAAATTAGGGAGAAACAGAGAAAGCCTGGGGCCAGGTCATTTGGGGCTGTGTAGGCAGGGAGAGTCATTTAGATTTCGAGGTGTGCCAGGGATCCATTAGAGGGTTCTGAGCAGATGAACAATTTACAAAGATCACAGCAGTTGCTTTGTATAAATGAACTCATGCAAAGGTAGTTAGTGGGATAATGGATTATTCAAATGATACTCTGTCTAGCTGTATTTTCCAAGCTGCTTACGATGGACTGTATTCCTTAATAAGAAAATAACTTACTAGTATTTTAAGCAAAGAATTTGCGTAACAATTAAGCGCATGAGATTGTTATTGTTTTTATCATTTCCCCGAGTCTTCAAAAGGTCTTGAATTTTATACAGACATGTAACATCTCCATGTTTCTCTGTTTTTTTTTAACCAATTCTGTAAAATTATTTCTAGTGATTTATCCTTTGCCAGACCTCATAAACAGTTCAATTTTTTATTTTCCTTTTTGAAGACACCAGTCTGTCATTACACAACAGCATCTTCACAGTCACTAAAAAAAAAACCAACCAACCAAACAACAAAAAACCACACACACCACTTTTCATACCCTTGTTTGGTTTTCGAGGCCCTAGTGCAAGGGCCACTGTTGTCAAAACGCCTGTCCTTCCATTGTGCAGTTAGTGCTTCAGTCAGTGTGAACAACCGTTGTTGATTTTCTGCACCAATAGAAATTATGAGAGTTACTGCTGAAAAATGACTTATTTGAGCTACCATCTCATTACCTACCAACTGCCTGGCCAAAAAAAAGAAAAAAAAACCCAGATCCTCTCATTCTGGCAGTGAAACATGGCATAGCACAAAGATGGGACTCTTCTTACTTCATGACACATTGCCTGTGAGAAGGACGATGGCTAGGCTTGATCACTACTTAAAGCATGTGGTTCATGAAGAATAATGTGAGCACTTAGGCATTTGCAATCATGGAGAATGTGTCTATCTCTGTCATATTTTTTGTGAACAGTTACTTCATATTTGACACTGATGACTGTAGCCAGAATTCTTAGTATCACATAAAAAATTTCAGTATATGTAAAAACAAACAAAAAAATTCAATTGCCTCCTTTCCTTTGTAAGCATATGTTTCAAAATCAAAAGTGTAATAAGTAAATAGGAAATTAATTGTTACAATCTCAGATATTTTATGTAACACACTAGCTGTGATTTTAATTAGGTGTAATGGCATTATGTTGATATATTTAAAAAATAATGATAGAAAGAAGCTAAAGTTTAATTTAGAAGGAATATAAGAACATAGTTAGAAAGCCTTCTGTATTTAACCACCACTATTTTACATGAGATGTTCTGCTTTGCCTTAGACTATGCCTCAGAAGAGAGATGAGGGACAGAGCCTCAGATGGCTCTTGGTTAGGTAAACAGGCTCTAATTCATCCCCTTCTGCTCTTTCTTCCTTTTGACCACAAGGCAAAGGTCTTAAAATCATGGAATTGTGTGTTTTAATCTAGAAACCGATAATGCCCACCCCCCTGGCCCAATACCACCTCCCATACCATTCAAGTAAGGAGACAAATGATAGAAATGCTAAAAACAATAATTAGAGCCAGTATTTCCTGAGCTTTGACTAAATGTCAGACAAAGTGCTACAGGTGTAATGTGTGTGTGTGTGTGTGTGTGTGTGTACTTACACATCATTCCTAATGATAACCTTTATAGTATAGACTATTATTTTATTATGCTTGTGGTACATATGAAGAAAATTGAAGTCAAATAAATTGCTCAAGATTGCACAACTATTTGATAAGTTTAAAACCCAGGCAATCTGCAATCTGAACTACAGATCCTATGTTCTCAAATATTTTGTTAGGCCTAGCCAAATTCACACATGGTATTCTTGGAAGCATAATATTTGAACCTGTAGTAGTATCCATTCATTGCCTCATGGAGAGTAATTGGCCTATCAAAGTTAATCCTATATGATGACATTATTCATGACTTTCTAGAACTCAAGTTACACAGGCAGTGTTAATTCAAATATTTTCAGGCAAATGAGGTGAATCAAATCAACCATATAACTTCTCTTTATCAGCCAAGAAGATATTCCTAAAAGTGCGTACTGCCCTCGTTGGTTTCTTTTAAAGAAAGATCAATCCTCAGCGCTACTCTTGTCTTCAATGAAATGTTTCCCACAATATTTAGATTATCTGAGCCACTGTATGAATGCAGCTGCAGCATTTTCTTCAAGATTCATTTTTGCTTTTTCCCTAGAACAGATTGCATGAGCCCTCTATTATTTACTCTGTGGTTTAGGAACCCAGCTAGGGCTACAACCACATGCTCCCTCAATGTACCCTAAATACACAAAGGCCCATTAGGCTCATGTATTATGTTCAGATGGATAATTAGAGTAATCAAAATCTACTCACAGCCTCTGCAGAATCATTTTTGACCGAAGGCGCTAGAAAATTGAATGTTTCTTGTTAGACCCAGAGAGAACATGAACTTATCACTAGTGGCAGCAATTGCTGCAAAGAAAGAAAGGCTCTGCTCTTGTGCATGCTTATGATTTGTCACACGTCCAGGCAGCACTGCTGTATAAGCCATGCTAATGCTAATAACTATCTGGGAAATTTGGTCATCCATTTGAAGGGAGCAACCCTGTTCTTATTAGTTTCTAAATCTATTTTAACTTCCATTGACACAAATTAAAACGGGACTCTTGCTGTCCATTGATTGTGTCAAAAGTCGATTTTTCTCTCTCTAGAATTCATTTTTAAAGACTTTTGTTAAACTAAATACTGCTGGTTAACTAAAATCTTGTCTTTTACAGACTCAGGAGAGCAGCATCTAACATAAATTAATCATGACTTAATTGACTGAGCTAATTCAAGTTCCCTGCAGCCCACTGCACAATATTATCTTCCCAATGAAGGCTAAATGGTATATTGTTTCAGGAGTATCAAATTTTATGACTTTAGCATCACATTTTTCCCCCAAGATCTAAAGTTTTAACATTCTTGGAATTGCCTACAAATGTCTGCACAGTTAGGAAGACTAAGTTAATTGAGCCTGCACCTTACAGCTGAGCAATTTTTTTTGTTATTTATTCCATGCATGGACTAACATCTTTATTTGTAATATTGTTACATATACACAACAGCAATAAGAATTTGTTTGATTGCAATTTACATCTGTTTTTTTCTATCCTCAAATAATTTGAATTCCTAATATTAACACTACTGTTGCTATAAAAAAACAACAAAAAAAACCAGCAAAATTAGCTAAGATATCAATGGTAACAGTTTTCGCAAATCATGCTTAGACAGTATAGTAAGTATTGATAAAGCTGAAAGAAATCATCAAAAATATGTTCCAAGAGCTTAGTTTTCTAATTATCATATGTGAAAGTAAAAATGTGAGTTACTCAGTTTTGTCTGACTCTCTGCGACCCCACGGACTGTAGCCCCCCAGGCCTCCTCTGTTCATGGAATTCTCTAGGCAAGAATACTGGAGTGGGTAGCCATTACCTTCTCCAGGGGATCTTCCAGACCCAAGGACTGAACCCAGGTCTCCTGCACTGCAGGCAGATTCTTTATCATCTGAGCCACCAGGGAAGCCCATGTATCATATATAAGAAGGCAATACAATAGTATGTGGAAATACAAAATACTCGATTTTTAACTTTTATATTCTTTCCTAAAATTATCACCAGAATTTATTATAACCTTGAAAGCTAAAGAACTATTCATTCTTACAATGATAGGAGAACCACATAAAGAAAAAATTAATCTTAATGTTATCTATTTTTCTACAAGTCAGTACTCTGTTCATTGGAATAGCATGGTACACAAAAGAATGCAGAAAAATACTCAAAAAAAGAATTTAGAATAGTTACTGCAAAAACTGGGTTTCTTGAGCAGTTTTGTTTTGCTTATTTGTATTTTGTTATGTTTGTCTCTTTTTTTGTTTTATTTTGGTTATTTCTGTTTTATTTGTTCATTCTTTGGATTCTTTTGTTTTGCTTGACTCACAGTCCTCTCCCAGGGCCTCTTTTAGAACTTAAATACAACTAAGAGTACCTAGACTGATATTGTGACTTCAGGGAAGTCATTGATTTTTCACTGACCATGACTATAAGCAATAAAATCACGTAATGACAAGAACTGATGATGGCCAAGTCTCTAAAAGGAACAGGGAGTAAAGGACAGCATAATGCTTAAGGCTTCCTGAGCATCTCTTCATATATGCCATGATATGTTTAGTATGTCCTAAGAAAGAGAGATGTGTATGTAGACAGGTAATAAGAATTTTAGTTTTATTTCACTACTTGCTATATCAACTTGTGCAAATCTGCTCAATTTAGACTTCCTTTTCCTCAACAGTCAAGTGGGATTTTATATATCTTCAATGTTACCTACTAAGGATTAAATGAAATCACTTGTAAAAGCCTTTTATGAATAGAAAAGCATTATCTACTGCTGAAGAGGTCCTGTTTTGCTTTTATAATAAGATGAGCTAACTCAGGCATACATTAGTTATCAAATTATACTCTCAAAATTTTTTTCTGATTTAATTTTAGTGAACGAAAAAACAACCCTGCCACTTGTGAATTGGCATGTTTCTTATAAATTTTGGGCCAAAAGTGTTCCACCTGTATGTGATAAAACAGATGAGACCTTCCCTAAGCTATTGTATGAAGCTATCACACATATACACACACACACACACACACACACACAGACACACACATATATATATAATTTGTGGAAGTACCATTGTTAAATACATCCCCAGTTCTTTTTTACTGCTTAACCTTAAGCATTGACTCTTTGGAGACATTTGTATTTAATGTATGTGAATCTAGAAGGAAAAAGATCAAACTGAAGCTGCTGACCTTTTACTGATTCTTACTGACCCACAATTGCTGGTCTCACCAGAGCTTTTTCTGACCCTGTGACCACCGAGGGGGCACTGGGTGAGGCTAGATGGTATGATCAAGCAGTAGGATGATGGACTCCTTAACCAGTTCCTTGAGGCTGAGGACAGCTTTAGCAGAATGCTCTGAAATAAAGAATTGAGCTTACACATGATTTCATTCCCCCAAAGTTAAAGTTCTCCCTAATTAGATAATATCAAGCTTGTATTAAAAAGCCCAGTGTAGTAGACAACAGATGATCTGACATTTAATGTGAAGCTTCTGGGGTGGCTCTTGGATTTTGGAAAGTTCTGAGGATGTGGTAAAATGAAAGTAGGGAAAAAAATGCCCTTTAAAATAGGCATGAAAATTTTAAATAGCTGTAAACTGTCATTTCTTAGATAATAGAACAAAATTGAATGTTCATATTCTTCATCTTAGTATAAAACTTTCTTTATTCTTTTTTTCCACATGGTTTCCTAAAAGTTAATTAAAAGTTCAATACATATATAGCTTTTATCTGTTTAGAAGTTTGAGTTATTTACAAAGTTTAGATTCTATCTATTATTTAATCTCACTTGGGAAACTGACTGCTTATAGGTATCTCAAGCATATGACTGGTTAATGTAATTTTCCACTCTTGTTCTCATCTATTAAGCTGAATCATGAAAATATTTTTGCCAATAAAAAGGGATCAAATTTTGGGAGTTTCATATGGTTCAACCTAGTATATTTGTTTCTACTCTCTCATCTTGTTTTGTGAAAGATATGTCCTCCCTGACAGTACAAAGGGTCAGTACAAAGGGTTAGACAGTATGTTTCATCAGTATCCTTATGAGAATTTAAAAATTATTTTTGCTTCATTTCCAGGAAAGTTTATTATATAAATAGGAGTTTATATCAATGATATAGGGAGAGAGTGCATTTCTGCTACCTTTTAATGCTCTGAATATATGAAAATATTCTGGGTTAAATATATTTGAAGCACTTTCTGTTTCCAAGATTCAGTATAATACTCAGTAATAAACATTAGTGAAACCTTTGTTTTAGGATTCTGTGTAATATACAGTTCAAGGCAGAGCATATTTATTGTGCACAAATCATTTGATTCTATTTGCTTTTTTTTTTTTTACTAAAAGAGGGAGACAAATACAGGGAAACTACTTCTCTAGCAGTTTTTTTTTTTTAAAGAATATAGATTTATGTGCAACAGAAACTACCCAATTAAATACTGACTCTAATAAGCTCCAAAAACATTTTCCTAGTATTCTCCCCAAGGAGCATTTCATTACAAGGTTTGATTCTTTTATATGTCCATTTTGGTTCCAAGTTATTAATTGCTGATAAGGGTTATTATGTGTTTCCCTGGTGGCTCAGTGGTAAAGAGTCTGCCTGCAATGCAGGAGACACTGGGGATGCAGGTTCAGTCCCTGGGTAGGGAAGATCTCCTGGAGAAGGGAATGGGTACCCATTCTTGCCTGGAGAATTCCATGGATAGATCATCCTGGAGGGCTACTGTGCATGAGATCTCAAAGAGTCAGACCTGACTGAACAACTAAGCACAGCACAGCGCATAGTAACATAACAGTGCTATAGTAGTAGTAATGACAACAATAGCAACCACATTTGTTTGGTACTCCTTGTCTACTGTGGGTCTTACAGTTTCATTTGCCTTATCTCAAAAGTGCCTCTGAGGTAGGTACTATTATTATCCCCACCTTAACAGATGAAAGACTGAGACACAAGCAGATTTTTTCATGGTCACAGTGAGCTGATATTTGAACCAAGTCAGTTGGACTCCCCTGGAGAAGGAAATGACAACCCACTCAAGTATTCTTGCCTGGGAAATCCCACAGACAGAGGAACCTGATGGGATATAGTCTATGGAGGCACAAAGAGTCCGACACGACTGAGAGACTAAACCACAATTGGACTCCACAGCCTACACTTTTACGCTATATGGAACTAATTCTTGTGGAGGGAAGAGATTGCAGTGGAGACTGACTGCTTTACTATTGTACCCATGTACCTTTACTTCTTTCCTGTTGAAACTAGTGAAACCTCTCTGTGCCAATGGAAAGCCAGTTTTTTCCACTTGATCAACTTGGTTGTTAGATTCTTTGCTTGTGATCTACTCAAGGATTTTGCTTCTGCAGGTGTAGCTTATTTCTTTTCACAATCAATTTAATTTCTTCTATCTGAACATTGTCATGAAAATTTAAAAAAAATTACAGTATCTTCCCCAATAAATTCTTATTCTTAATAAATTCTAGTCTTCACAATATTCCTCTAGCGCCTACCCTATTGGTCTGCTCTTTTTCACACATGTAATCTCTATTTCACACTATTTATACTATTCTCTCCCCGCCACTACTTTTCAGTCCACTTCAGTTAAACATTTTTCCCATGATCTACTGAAACTGCTTTTGTCAAAGTCACCAGTGCCTTCCGTTTTGATAAGTCCAGTGGTCAATCCTTGTTTCTCAACTTAGAAATCTCAGACTTATTTTCAGGTCCACACTCTCTCCTTATATGATCTAATGTAGTCCTGTGACTTTTACTAGCATCTTATGTTCATGACTATTAAGTTTACGTATTCAGCCCCAGTCTCTGAGCTTAAGAATGATATATTTTTCTTACCTTTACAAAAGCTTCATATAGATGTGTAGTTGGTATTCTAAACTTCATTTGTTTCCAAGGAAACACTCACTTTTGGTTCCATGCCTCAGTTTCCATCATCCTGCTCCTGTTCTAGCCTTCTACATCTCAGTAAGTGATGCTGCATATATATAAAAAGTATATATAGGAGTCAGTATTGCCTTCCTTGTTCTGTACATCCAATCCACCAGCAATTTAACTCTATGTTAAATATATTTCCCACGCCTTACCAGTTTTCATCTTTTCCATAATTACTGCCCTCATGATTGTTAGCCTGCTAAATGATCCATTTGTCTCTAGTCTTGTCAATTGGTTATTTTTCAGTATGTAGATCTTATACATATTTTCCATCATGCTAAAAGAAATCCAAATTACTTTCCATGGCCTATCAGTGACCTGGCCTCTGCCTACTCTCACACCTCTTCTCGTACTGTGCTCTCTCCTGTTTATTCTTCTTTCTCCACTTTAGTTTTCTCATTTTGCTTCAACAGCAAACCTTTATTCCCAGCTTAGACATTTATATTTGTTTTTATCTCAAGAACTCTTTTTTCACTGGATCATGAGGCTGGGTTACTTTCATCTTTCAACCTCCAGTTGAAATGATAGTTCCTGCACAGGACCTGCATTGAGTAAAGAAACCCACCCCGTTAAGTTACTTTCTGTTTCCTACATCTTCCTGTTTCTTTCTTTCTTGGCCTTAATAATTATCTTGTGCCTTTTATGGACTGTGTTTTCATTCAATTATTCCTTATTTTCCTGCAACTGGACTGTTAGCTCTAAGAATATATGTACTCGGTCAGGGACATAGAATATACTCAGTAAACATTTGCAGAAAGAATTAATTATACTTTAGAACTGACAGAGGATTTTTATGTATATAAACTCATTATCTGATTAACTATCATCAGCAAGGAATGCAGTATATTTCCTCCCATCCTAGAGGCCTGACATAAATATGGTTTTAAAGATCATCTATTCTACTCCTCTGCTACCATAATTAAAACCCCTTTTCAGAGAGATTTAATTGATTTGCATAGACTATAAGAAAGAACTGAGATAGAATTTACCCCTAAACAACCTAATGTCAAATTATTTAATGCCTTCCTTTTATTCCTGTTTTGACAGTTTATTGTTTGACATATTTTAGAAAATACACTGATAGCATCTACAAATTAACCTTTTTAAGTAAAGCTAAATCTACTCTGTATTAAACTTGACAAGATTAACATCTAAAGAAGTCACCTTCTTGAAGAAATGATAGATAAATGTATGACATTTTAGAATAGGGTGTTAATCAATCTCTATGAGATTTTTTAAAAAGGTAAAAAAAAACCCACCAAAACCCACCAAATCCAGTGGTACCAGAATATCTTCCATCAGTCATCAAGGTGATCAAAATGTATCTATATTTAGATTTAACCAATACATACTGAGTAAATACTGTGTGTTAGATATTGTGCTGATTACTTTTGCTTGTGCTATCTCATTTAATTTGCACAATCATTTGGTAATTATATTTATAATTTTTGGTTTGCAAGAAAGCCTTGCACAGCAAGTAACCTATCAAAGTCCTCTGACCCATAATTAATTTCTCCTTCCATTGTATTTTACTGTTTCTATACTATTAGAAAAATATCTTTGCAATATAATTAGTGGAAAAAATTTGGCATCTTGACAACTGTACTGTAATATACCATTATACTAGTGCTTATCTTCTCAAGCCACCAGCCCCGGATTTTTCTTTATTTCTCCCTTTCCTTCATGTCCATCTCTTATATTTAATTCATCAATGGATCCTGATTGATTTGTCTTTAATTTGTGTCATGAATTCGTTCACTTCTTTCCATCTCCACTCTTATTGTGATAGTCCAAATCCATGTCATCTTTAAACTGTAATAACTTTATTTCTACTCTCACTCTTGTTGCTTACAACCCATTCTTTGTAGGTTGTAATTAAGCTCTTTTAAAAACTGAAATCAGGTCATGGCTCTCTGTTAAAACATAAACCAAAAATAAAACAACAATAAAAACTCTTTAATGACTTATTATTGTATTGAGACTCAAAACCAAATGCTTCCTTTGGCTTACAAGATATCACACGATCTGCATTTCACCTATTCTATTTTCTATTCATCACTTCTTTTTCTAGGTTCCAGCTACAACAGCTTTCTTTCTCTTATTCAAGCATGCCAAGGTCTTTCTTCTCTTGTGGTCTTTGCATTTGTTACACCCTTTTTCTTCACTGAATTCACAATAAGTTTTTCATGGCTGGTTCATTTTCATAGCTATGGTCTTACAAATATTTATCAAGGAGGATTTTGTTGATCATTTCATTTTGTATCGTGTGTGCCTCCTCCCTGTACCTGTTTAATTACACTTAATTCTATAACAGTGGAATTTCAGAAAAATAATTATTGATCACTTTAAATATTGTCTTTCTTTACTTGTCTATTTTTTGAGTTTCCTCACAGATGAATGTAAGCTCTGTGATCAGGATCTTCCTTGAATTGTGTACCATTGTGTTTTCAAGCTCAGGATAGTAGTAGATACCTGCTTTTGGAATGAGTCGGTAAAGATGAGAAGGATATACAACTGGAATTAAGAAAAATGACAGAATCTGCAAAATTTGTTAGTTTCCGTACTTCGTTTCAGTGCAACACATAAGATTGAGTATTTATTATGTGATAGACAATGAAGAGGAAAGAACAAAATGATTCCTAAGGAGTAAATTTGGTACTTATGAGAGAAATATGCCTTAATTAGGGCATAGAAATCATCCATCTAGCCATGCTTATAGAAGCATTTCTAAAAAATCTTTCTTTGCATTAATTGAATATTAATGTGAATTATATTCCATATAATAAGGGAGTAAATTCCATTAAAAATGACTCATATTGGTACACTAGCCAAGAGTTCAAAAAGGTATCCACATCCTCATGTGCATTGCAGCATTATTTACAATAGTCAATATATGGAAAAAACCCAAATGTCCATTAACAGATGGATGGATAAACAGAATGTGACATTTCAATACATATACAATGCAATATCATTCAGTCTTAAAAACAGACAGGTATCCTACATTTGTGACAATGTGGGTGAACCTGGAATATATTATGTTAAGTGAAATCAGCAAGTCACAGAAGGACAAATGCTATATGATTCCACTTACATAAAGTTTCTAAAATAACCAAACTCACAGAAGAAGAGAATAGAATAATGGTTCTCAGGGAATAGGGTGAAGGGATATGGAATATAGATATAAGCTTCTGTTAAGTTCTAGAGAGATGCTTTACAACATAGTGCCTATATATAGTTAATAACACATTCAAAGTTTGTTAAAAGAATAGATCTCATGTTAAGTGTTTGTAAGACACAAAATCACACAAAGAAGTTTTTGGAGGATGGATATGTTTAGCATCTTGAGTGTAGTGATATGCATATGTCCAGTCTCATCACAGTATTTTTTTATTTTGGATATCAATAGAGCTCAATAGATCTTAAAAAGAAGATGCAAAAGGCAGTATTAGTTATAAAAATAAGATAGAGATTATATTATATGTTCAAATAGCAATAAAAATGAATGTCAATGAATTTGAAAAGTTAAATGAAATAGATAATTTACTGAAAAACACTTAAAGTAGTAAAATGGTCTCAAGAAGTAAAAATCTGAAGAGACCTATAATTACTAAAGAAATTGAATTGGTGTTCTGTTCTTTGCCACACCCCCCTCAAAGTCCTGCTTCCTTGGTGGCTCAGACAGTAAAGAATCTGCCTTCAGTGTGGGAGACCTGGGTTCAATCCTTGGGCTGGGAAAATCCCCTGGAGAAGAGAATGCTACCTACTCCAGTATTCTGACCTGGAGAATTCCATGGAGAGAGGAGCCTCGCAGGCTACAGTCCATGGGGTCGCAAAGACTCAGAAATGACTGAGTGGCTTTCACTTTCAGACACTTCCTCAAAGTCCTAAATTTATAAGCACTTACAAGGGCATTTTACAAAATCTTAAAAAAAGATAATGTTAATCTAATATACTACTCTGAAGACTCAGAGCAATAGGTCTTCCAAATCACTCTGAAGAGCTGCCACCAAACCAGATAAGAACAGCAAGAAAAGGAAAAGATCAATATCTATAAACATGGAGGTAAAATTCTAAAAATAATTAGCAAAATATATAAAGTAATACATCAGAGGAAAGTAGAATTTAACCCCCAAATGCAAGACTTGTCGACTAGTTGAAAAAATATTTTAATTTCTCAAATCCCCAAACAAATTATAATTAAGGCATAAATACTAGAAGCTTTCAATTTAAAGTCAAGAGCAAGCAAGGAATCCAGCTGTAATGGCTACTATCTAATATTTCACTCAAGGGGTTCAATAAAGTAAGTTTTTTTTTAAAAAAGAGATAAAATTTTGGCAAAGGAAAAATAAAACTTCACTTTTGCTGATGAAATAATTGCTGATGTGAAAAAATTTAAAAGCATCAACATTAGTAGTACAAAGGACAATTTTCTATGTGCCAACAGCTAGTTAAAAATAGTTTTCACAGTAGCAACTAACCCCATAAGGCTGTACACAAAGTGTAAGGTTTGTTTAGGAGAAAAAAATCATGTGTATATAATCACTGAAGGACAAAAGAAATACAAAATAAATGAAAACATATCTCATCCTGTGTATAGGGGTGTAATATTTAAAAACGTCAATTTTTCTCATAGTAACACATATTCAATTTGTGTTAAAATGTCCAAAGCAATTTCATTAAAAATTCCAACCAGGTCATTTCTGGTAATTTATAATTGGAACACTAAAATGGTTTAAAAGAGCCAAATTGAACATTTTAAATAGATTTAAAATCAAAATGAAATATGTGAATATGTACAAATTATTAAAGTTTAATGCAGTCCCACTAAATGCACTAACTCGTGAACTTACTGCACATATTAAGAGATTAAACATAATTTGCACATCATTAACCACCTTCACATTCTCCTTCTCTATGAGTAACATCTAGAGGTAACCACTTTCTAACTTCTACCATCACATTTTAGTTTTGTCTGCCTTTTTTTGAACTATATTTAAATGGCATAGTAAACAATGTATTATTATATATTTGGTTTCTTTTCCTCAACATTGTGTCTGTAAAATCCACCCATTTCTTTAGGTATGATAATACTTTGTTTATGATCAACACTATATAGTGTATAGTTTCCTTTTATTTATTTTTTGTTTTATTTTATTTACTTTTTGTTAGTATACCACAATTGACCCATTTTACTGCTAATGGGTATGTGTGTTGTTTCATGTTTGGGGTTACTACAAACAATAATACTGTAAATGATTTTGTGCTGTCTTTGGTGCACACATGCATGTTATGATGGGATTTTAGGGTCATAAGATGTTGCACGTTCTGCTTCAGTAGGTACTGCCAAACACATAGCCAAGGTAGTTACCATATTATATTCCCAGCTGCAGCATTTCCATTGTTCACAACCATCCCAGCATTTGATATTGTCAGCCCCTTTAACCAAAGCCATTCTGGAGGAGCTGTAATTGTAGATCATTAAGGAATTACAGTTGAGCTATTTCAAATCCTGAAAGATGAGGCCGAGAAAGTGCTGCACTCTATATGCCAGCAAATTTGGAAAACTCAGCAGTGGCCACAGGACTGGAAAAGGTCAATTTTCATTCCAATCCCAAAGAAAGGCAATGCCAAAGAATGCTCAAACTACCACACAATTGCACTCATCTCACATGCTAGGAAAGTAATGCTCAAAATTCTCCAAGCCAAGGCTTCGCAGTATGTGAACTGTGAACTTCCAGATGTTCAAGCTGGTTTTAGAAAAGGCAGAAATCAAAATATGCATAGAAATGAATGAAAATGAAAACACAACAACCCAAAACCTGTGGGACACTGTAAAAGCAGTGCTAAGGGGAAAGTTCATAGCAATACAGGCATACCTCAAGAAACAAGAAAAAAGTCAAATAAATAACCTAACTCTACACCTAAAGCAACTAGAAAAGGAAGAAATGGAGAACTGCAGAGTTAGTAGAAGGAAAGAAATCTTAAAAATTAGGGCAGAAATAAATGCAAAAGAAACAAAAGAGACCATAGCAAAAATCAACAAAGCCAAAAGCTGGTTCTCTGAAAGGAAAAAAAAAAAAAAATTGACAAACCATTAGCCAGACTAATCAAGAAACAAAGGGAGAAAAATCAAATCAATAAAATTAGAAATGAAAATGGAGTGATCACAAAAGGCAACACAGAAATACAAAGGATCATAAGAGACTACTATCAGCAATTGTATGCCAATAAAATGGACAACGTAGAAGAAATGGACAAATTCTTAGAAAAGTACGACTTTTCAAAACTGAACCAGGAAGAAATAGAAAATCTTAACAGACTTATCACAAGCATGGAAATTGAAACTGTAATCAGAAATCTTCCAGCAAACAAAAGCCCAGGTCCAGACGGCTTCACAGCTGAATTCTACCAAAAATTTAGAGAAGAGCTAACGCCTATCCTACTCAAAGTCTTCCAGAAAATTGCAGAGGAAGGTAAACTTCCAAACTCATTCTATGAGGCCACCATCACCCTGATACCAAAACCTGACAAAGATGCCACAAAAAAAGAAAACTACAGGCCAATATCACTGATGAACATAGATGCAAAAATCCTTAACAAAATTCTAGCAATCAGAATCCAACAACACATTAAAAAGATCATACACCATGACCAAGTGGGCTTTATCCCAGGGATGAAAGGATTCTTCAATATCTGCAAATCAGTCAATGTAATTCACCACATTAACAAATTGAAAAAGAAAAGTCATATGATTATCTCAATAGATGCAGAGAAAGCCTTCGACAAAATTCAACATCCATTTATGATTAAAAACTCTCCAGAAAGCAGGAATAGAAGGGACTTACCTCAACATAATAAAAGCTATATATGACAAACCCACAGAAAAAGTTATCCTCAGTGGTGGAAAATTGAAAGCATTTCCCCTAAGTCAGGAACAAGACAAGGGTGCCCACTTTCAGCACTACTATTCAACATAGTTTTGGGAGTTTTAGCCACAGCAATCAGAGCAGAAAAAGAAATAAAAGGAATCCAAATTGGAAAAGAAGAAGTAAAACTCTCACTGTTTGCAGATGACATGATCCTCTACATAGAAAACCCTAAAGACTCCACCAGAAAATTACTAGGGCTAATCAATGAATATAGTAAAGTTGCAGGATATAAAATCAACACACAGAAATCCCTTGCATTCCTATACACTACTAATGAGAAAGTAGAAAAAGAAATTAAGTAAACAATTCCATTCACCATTGCAACAAAACGAATAAAATACTTAGGAAAATATCTACCTAAAGAAACTAAAGACCTATATATAGAAAACTATAAAACACTGGCGAAAGAAATCAAAGAGGAGACTAATAGATGGAGAAATATACCATGTTCATGGATCGGAAGAATCAATATAGTGAAAATGAGGATACTACCCAAAGAAATTTACAAATTCAATGCAATCCCTATCAAGCTACCAGCGGGATTTTTCACAGAACTAGAACAAATAATTTCACAATTTGTATGGAAATACAAAAAACCTCGAATAGCCAAAGCAATTTTAAGAAAGAAGAATGGAACTGGAGGAATCAACCTGCATGACTTCAGGCTCTACTACAAAGCCACAGTCATCAAGACAGTATGTTACTGGCAGAAAGACAGAAATATAGATCAATGGAACAAAATAGAAAGCCCAGAGATAAATCCACACACCTTATCTTCGACAAAGGAGGCAAGAATATACAATGGATTAAAGACAATCTCTTTAACGAGTGGTGCTGGGAAAACTGGTCTACCAATTGTAAAAGAATGAAACTAGAACACTTTCTAACACCATACACAAAAATAAACTCAAAATGGATTAAAGATCTAAATGTAAGACCAGAAACTATAAAACTCCTAGAGGAGAACATAGGCAAAACACACTCTGACATACATCACAGCAGGATCCTCTATGACCCACCTCCCAGAATACTGGAAATAAAAGCAAAAATAAACAAATGGGATCTAATTAAAATTAAAAGCTTCTGCACAACAAAGGAAACTATGCTGCTGCTGCTGCTCCTGCTGCTGCTGCTGCTGCTAAGTCGCTTCAGTCATGTCCGACTCTTGCGACTCTATAGACGCCACCCTACCAGGCTCCCCCGTCCCTGGGATTCTCCAGGCAAGAACACTGGAGTAGGTTGCCGTTTACTTCTCCAATGCATGAAAGTGAAAAGTCAAAGTGAAGTCACTCAGTTGTGTCCGACTCTTTGCGACCCCATGGACTGCAGCCCACCAGGCTCCTCCGTCCATGGGATTTTCCAGGCAAGAGTACTGGAGTGGGGTGCCATTGCCTTCTCCAAAGGAAACTATAAGCAAGGTGAAAAGACAGCCTTCAGAATGGGAGAAAAAAATAGCAAATGAAGCAACTGACAAACAACTAATCTTAAAAATATACGAGCAACTCCTGCAGCTCAATTCCAGAAAAATTAATGACCCAATCAAAAAATGGGCCAAATAACTAAACAGACATTTCTCCAAAGAAGACATACAGATGGCTAACAAACACATGAAAAGATGCTCAACATCACTCATTATCAGAGAAATGCAAATCAAAACCACAATGAAGTACCATTTCACACCAGTCAGAATGGCTGCTATCCAAAAGTCTGCAAGCAATAAATACTGGAGAGGGTGTGGAGAAAAGGGAACCCTCTTACACTGTTGGTGGGAATGCAAACTAGTACAGCCACTATGGAGAACAGTGTGGAGATTCCTTGAAAAACTGCAACCAGATCTGCCTTATGACCCAGCAATCCCACTGCTGGGCATACACACCAAGGAAACCAGAATTGAAAGAGACACATGTACCCCAATGTTCATCGCAGCACTGTTTATAATAGCCAGGACATGGAAGCAACCTAGATGTCCATCAGCAGACGACTGGATAAAAAAGCTGTGGTACATATACACAATGGAGTATTACTCAGCCATTAAAAGAATACATTTGAATCAGTTCTAATGAGATGGATGAAACTGGAGCCGATTATACAGAGTGAAGTAAGCCAGAAAGAAAAACACCAATACAGTATACTAACACATATATATGGAATTTAGAAAGATGATAAAGATAACCCTGTATGCAAGACAGCAAAAGAGACACAGATATAAAGAAGAGTCTTTTGGACTCTGGGAGAGGGAGAGGGTGGGATGATTTGGGAGAATGGCATTGAAACATGTATAATATCATATAAGAAACAAAACCCCAGTCTAGGTCGATGCAGTATAGAGGATGCTTGGGCCTGGTGCACCGGGATGACCCAGAGAGATGATATGGGGAGGGAGGTGGGAGGGGGGTTCAGGATTGGGAACAAGTGTACATCCATGGTGGATTCATGTTGATGTATGGCAAAACCAATACAGTATTGTAAAGTACAGTAGAGTAAAAAAAAATAAATACATAAAAAAAGAAAAAAAGAAAAAGAAAAAAAAGGCAGAGGAACCAGAGATCAAATTGCCAACATCTGCTGGATCATGGAAAAAGCAAGAGAGTTCCAGAAAAACATCTATTTCTGCTTTATTGACTATGCCAAAGCCTTTGACTGTGTGGATCACAATACACTGTGGAAAATTCTGAAAGAGATGGGAATACCAGACCACCTGACCTGCCTCTTGAGAAACCTATATGCAGGTCAGGAAGCAACAGTTAGAACTGGACGTGGAACAGACTGGTTCCAAATAGGAAAAGGAGTATGTCAAGGCTGTATATTGTCACCCTGCTTATTTAACTTATATACAGAGTACATCATGAAAAACGCTGGACTGGAAGAAGCACAAGCTGGAATCAAGATTGCCGGGAGAAATATCAATAACCTCAGATATGCAAATGACACCACCCTTATGGCAGAAAGTGAAGAGGAACTAAAAAGCCTCTTGATGAAAGTGAAAGAAGAGAATGAAAAAGTTGGCTTAAAGCTCAACATTGAGAAAACGAAGATCATGGCATCTGGTCGCATCACTTCATGGGAAATAGATGGGGAAACAGTGGAAACAGTGTCAGACTTTATTTTTGCGGGGGGGGGGGGCTCCAAAATCACTGTAGATGGTGATTGTAGCCATGAAATTAAAAGACGCTTACTCCTTGGAAAAAAAGTTATGACCAACCTAGATACATATTGAAAAGCAGAAACATTACTTTGCCAACAAAGGTCCGTCTAGTCAAGGCTATGGTTTTTCCAGTGGTCATGTATGGATGTGAGAGTTTGACGGTGAAGAAAGCTGAGTGCCGAAGAATTGATGCTTTTGAACTGTGGTGTTGGAGAAGACTCTTGAGAGTCCCTTGGACTGCAAGGAGATCCAACCAGTCCATTCTGAAGTAGATCAGCCCTAGGATTTCTTTGGAAGGAATGATGCTAAAGCTGAAACTGCAGTACTTTGGCCACCTCATGTGAAGAGTTGACTCATTGGAAAAGACTCTGATGCTGGGAGGGATTGGGGGCAGGAGGAGAAGGGGATGGCAGAAGATGAGATGGCTGGATGGCATCACTGACTCGATGGACGTGAGTCTGAGTGAACTCCGGGAGTTGGTGATGGACAGGGAGGCCTGGCGTGCTGTGATTCATGGGGTTGCAAAACGTCTGACACGACTGAGCGACTGAACTGAACGGAACTGAACTGAAGGTTTACTTTGTATTTCTTGATGAGTAGAAGAGTTGCAAACTTTTTATTTATTAACTATGTTGATAGGCTATTTTATTGAGTGCCTCTCCAAATCTTTTTGTTTATTTTCTATCAGGTTGCCTGTTTTTATATCTTTCTGATTTGCATATCTTTTCCCAAACAGAAATCCTTTTATGTGTTGTAAATACCGTCTTTCATTTCTAGCTTTCTTTTTCTCATTTTCTTAATGTCGTTTGATGAACAGACAGTCTAAATTTTAATAAAATCTAATTCATCAAATTTTCCTTTAAGATGAGTCTTTTTATCATGACCAGTTTGGTAATCTTTGTCCTGTGTATATTTGTGTCCTGTGGCTGTTGTAACAAGTTGCCAACAACTTGATGGCTTAAAAGAACAATTTATCCTACCACAGCTTTGGAACCAAAGTCTAAAATTAGCATCACTGGGCTGAAATCAAGGTGTTTGTATGGCTATGAGCCCTCTGGAGGCTTTTTGGGAAAATCCCTTTTATGCCTCTTCCAGCTTTTGATGACTGCTGACAATCTTCGGGTAATGGCTGCCTTATCTATCTCTGCCTCTTTACATTGCCTTCACCTTTTCTATATAGTCACATCCCCCTCTACCTTCTTTTATAAGGAAACATGTGATTGCATTTCAGATAATCCTTGATAATTTCTGAAGCTAAAGATTCTTAATCATACCAGAAAAATTGCTTTTGCCAAATAAAATGCTGTTTATAGGATTCAGGGATTAGGAGGCCATTAATTCAGCCTACTATACCAAGCTAATCAAGATCTTTTCCTATTAGATTATCCAGACCCTTCATGGTTCACATTTCCATTTGGAGCCTATCTGGAATTGACGTGTGTGTATGTGTGATGTGTGATGTGTGTGTGTGTGTGTGTGTGTGTGTGTGTGTGTGTGTGTGTGTGTGTGTTAGGGTGGAGGGTGCAGGAAGGATACAAGTTTTTTCCATGTTAGTACTTCTTAAAATATAATATCAGTACCATCTCTGTCATGAGTTAAAGGTTCATACATGTATGGCTCTGTCTGAAATTTCCATGGCTTCCATTGGCTATTTGTCTTCCTTTGCATCAGTAGAATTCTGTCTTAATTTCTTATAAGGCTAATGTAAGTCTTTATACATGGTATATATTCTCTGTTATTTCTCCTCAAGACTGTCTTTTGTCTTTGACATTTTTGGCACAGTTTATCAGTTTCTCTTCCCAGAACTTCCTGTCCAACCCCCACCCCCAAATACTTGTTGGGCTTTAGATTGGGATTGTATTGTACTGAATCTGTAGAACAATTTTGGGAGGAATTTTCCATTTTATGGTACTGAATCTTCAAATTCATGAATGTTATTTCTTCCATTTATTTTGCCCTTTGATTTCTTTTAATATTTCATAGTTCCTGTGAAGAGGACTTATAAATCTTTTATTAGATTTTTATCTGAATACTTAATGTTATTTTGATATATCATAAAAGGTGTGAATGAATTTTGTTCATTTTCTAATTTTCAGGGTGTTTGTATTTAAATACAGTTGATTTTTATATGTTGATCTTGAGTCTATGGAGCTTGCTAAATAGTAGTAAGTTGTAGATATTTTGGATTTTCCATGAACACCAACATGTCATTTGTGAATAATGATTTATTTAGTTCCTGGAACTTTCTTCAGCCTTTCCCACGTGTTGTTCTGGATAGGAATTCTAGTATAGTATTAAAAGAGGCTGGGCACGCACTGTCATCATGGGTGGTCTACAGTGTTCCAAATCTGCATGCACTTGAGTCAGGCCACATGGATTCTTACACATGCTCACAAGCAGGAGCAATATGATCAGCTTCGGAATGTATTTCCATAAAAAGGCACTGACATGATTACTTTTAGGGGCCATGAGCTTGTATTTTTCAAAGCTAAAATGCAGTGTATTGTTACTAAAGTCCCTGTTCAGTAAAGTCCCTCTGGTAAAATTAAGTCATGGCTAGTTTCTGACAAAATGCTTTTCATTTATAACCTGACCAATTTAAAAATATTCCACCTTAAATCTGATTTTTATTGCCCATTACTCTTTCGTGTAATTAAACTACACATTTATGCCCTTTTTCAATTTTTCTATTTATGTATACATATATTTTCCTTTATGGAATTTAGGAACTGAATTTGTACTATTTTCAAACCTTTACATTATAAAAAAATTTTTAAATAGAATAGACCAATGCCACTTTTAATATAAGCACAATGTTCTCATCTCTAAAAATGAGTTTAATTTGCTCTTCTTTTTCTAATTTCTTGAGGTGAGTTTTATCAGACTTCTTTTCTGATATTTACGTTTAAGACTGCCAAAAAGAATGGTATTACCTGCATCCTGCTAGTAGGAAAATGTCATATTTTCATTATATTCAATTAAAAACATAAATTTCCATTTTTTATCTAACTCATTCTTTGACTTGAATTATTCAGATATATACACTTATTAGCCTAACATATGGGGATTTTTGTGGTTATAGTTTTGTTTTTAATTTCTAGCTTATTCCCCTGTGGTTATAGAACACAATCTATAATTTCAGTCCTTTGAACTTTGTAGAAATGTGCTTAATCGTGCGCCAGTATTTAAATGATATAGTTAAGTCAATATGGGTAAATGTTCAGATAGCATTTGAAAAAAAATGTTTTGCAGTTGTTAGGTACAGTGATCTGATACCAGTTCAAGTCAATGGTGTTTTTACTATATATAAAATAGATAAACAATAAGGTTACTATAGTAACTGAATCACTGTGCTGTATACCTGAAATGAACACAACTTTGCAGATCAACTATACTCCAATTTAAAAAGAAGTCAATAGTCTTAATCATGTTGTTTCAATCATTTATATCCTATTGATTTTGGTTTTTGCTTGTTTCATCAGTCTTTGAGATATGTTTGTTATAATATTCTATTTTGGTAGTGGCTCTAATATGCCACTCAAATACCCCTCAGAAATGAAGATTTAGTACCATGTCTGTTGAGATGGCTAAAGTACACAGCTTTTACCAGACAACACCCTTCAGAGAACTTTGTGGAGTTTTCTACACCCAATAACTGATCAGTGTAGGGATGTATCCAATTTGGAAAAATTCAAAGAATCCTCTCATCTTCAAAACTCCCCTCAGGGTAGGCTAAGACTTTTGCAGAGACAGTATTAGAGCTCAACTTTTCCTTCTGACAAGTTTTGCCTCTTTCTTCTTTCTTCTATAGCTGCTGATCCCAGGAACATCCTCAACAGATCTATAACATGATAATATGCAGCTAAGTATCTTCTTCTGGGGAACCCAACCTGTAGCAGTTGATGCCGGGAATGGTCCAACAAAGTAGAGATGAAGGTGGAATTTTTGAGTTGGATCATTTGCCACCCAGCTAACAGTGAGGACTGCCATTCTTGATGTAGAAGGTAGGTGAAGGCCAGATACCTATACAAGGTAGGTTTCCAATTATTAGACTTCCACAAGCATTGGATTGGACTGCAATGATAACCTTATAGAAAGGAATGCCTTCACTGACAACATAGATCAGACCTCTGAGGAAGATGGAAAAAAATTTACAAGGGCAATGAAACTAAGAAGTCACTATTGGACTGAGTGGATATTTAGAAAAAATTTGTTTTTACAAAGTAATATTTTTAGGGAGTAATTCATCAATTAAAAGCAAAATTGAGCAAGCAAAGAGAACTCCTTGGTTGTGTACCAACAGCTCTCCTCTCCTGCAATGTGGAGAGCAGAGAATGAGGACTAGGCTCAGGATGTCATTGTAAAAGTAGCCAAGATCTGAGTATTAAATTCACAGTCAAGACAAGTCATCTATGTCAAAATTGGGAACCTGATTGGGGAAGAATAGGAACCCTCAAATTGTGAATCCTTGGATTACTCTGAAATTTCTGAGTCTTCATAAGTAGAAAGTTCAGAGGCAGGTCCACTCAGGATCTGCCTGTCTACCCCTCTGGGTTACTAGGAGAGTAACTGGGGTTAAATGATAACTCAGCTGGGGACACCTGCATCTGATAAAAGAGCAAAGAGCCTATGCTCAAAAGAGTGGGCAGCAAAATTTAGCCTGTGTATTCTGGCAGGAGCTAAGAGATTAAGACCTAGCCTCTGTGTTCTGGCAGGAGTTGAGAGATCAAGCATGGGATTAGATTCTGATGATTCTTGATCAAGGGGCTGGGAGATAAAATTGGATAAGGGAGGGATTATTCATTTAGGAGGACTCTTATGGGACATAGGATTCAATATCTTGACAAGGACCCCTGGAGATAATACAAACATGCTAGTGAGATGACTTATGCTGCTGCTGCTAAGTCACTCAGCCGTGTCCAACTCCATGTGACCCCATAGACAGCAGCCCACCAGGCTCCACCGTTCCTGGGATTCTCCAGGCAAGAACACCTGAGTGGGTTGCCAGTTCCTTCTCCAATGCGTGAAAGTGAAGTTGCTCAGTCATGTCCGACTCTCAGCGATTCCATGGACTGCAGCCCACCAGTCTCCCCCATCCATGGGAGCTTCCAGGCAAGAGTACTGGAGTGGGGTGCCATTGCCTTCTCCAGAGATGACTTCTAGGAGTATGATAAAAGCAATCACTAACATTTAGTGTGGTAGAATTGCCATGACAGATAGTGCAGGAAGGGATTAAAAGGCTTGGATAAGTAGGAATGCTGGAATGAATATACAAAGTAAGGCAAACACTCCACTCAATGATTATGTTTTACATATTACACAGAGGATACATAGTTTACTAAGGCAAAAATGAATGGATTAGTGTAAAGTATGTTAGGATCACTAAGAAATTCAGTGGGGGTGTCTTTTTTATGGCAAGACTTATGATAGGAGATGACATTGCAGAAATGGGCTCACTGATAGCAACTGGGTTGGTCAGAAAGATTATTAATTATCAGAAGCTGCATGGACAAAAATCAAATGAGTGGCAAGGTCAAAGTATTCTTTCTCTCCTCTTTTCTGGGACACTAATTACATGTAAATTAGTCTTGTCACAATGTCACCTTTATTAGTTTTAAAAATTTCCATTCTTTTTAAAACACTACAGTTCCTTTTTTTTTTTTTTTTTGACCTATATCCTGGTTACCAGTTCACTGATTAGCATTGCCTAATACGCTATTAAACCAATCTTCAGGGATCTTAATTTGGTTATTTTTTCTCTATTCATTTATATTTTCTGCTTTATATTAAAATTCTAGATTTTGTCTCATTAGTCTTTAACTTATGTAACAGTTATTTTTAAAGACTGTATCTGATAATTCTATTATCCAGTTCCTCTGTGCATCTATTTCTAGTGTATATTTTTCCCTTTGTTGTATTTACTTTCTTTACTTTCCTCTTTGTCCTGATGATTTTTTATTGGTTGATACAGGCTGCTTATAATATTTTAATAATATGGTGCCTAGGATAATATTATGTTCATTCAGAGAGGATGTACATAAACTTCTAGCAGACAACTAGGACACGAGCAATCTTGGAATCACTTTAAACAATGATAAGGAATTAATAGTATTGAGAATGAGAATATTCCCTATGCACACTTACTCCTTGGGTGTGGTCCCTAAAGCATGAAGGGTTTATCAGGACTTGGCTTGTTAGCAGCTCTGAACTGCAACTTTCGCTCCTCTAGTAACATGACACTTGTCATGAAGTCTAACCCTGACGTTACATTATCATGAAGGCACAGCTTCTCAGACTAAGTGACCTTTTCCAAAATTTACAGTGATCTCTAGAGAAATAGCTGCTCTGTGGACCAGGTTCATCTTTCTGAATTCCCTCCTTCTCAATTTGCATATATTCACTACTTTGATATTTGAATGTGTGTATGTATGTTTGTATGTGTGTGTACAGGTTTCCTACTTATCTTTAGTGCAGTTAATAATATCTAGTTTGTGACATTTAATATCCTAAATGTATTTTCTTTATTATTTCTTCATATATTTGTGTCAAGGCATGTTTTGTTATTTCAGGTAAACATTAAAGTCAATTGGGAAAGTTACCCAAAACTCCAAGTTTTTACTGAAGTACAATTGACATATAACATTATTTTAGTTTTAAGTATTCAACATAATGATTTGATATTTGTATATTAGGGAATGATCACCTCAGTAAGTCTAGTTAACATCTTTTGACATATAAGGTTGCTATATTTTTTTCTGGGGATAAGAATTTTAGGATCCTCTGTTTTAGCAAATTTCAAGTATTCAATAAATATATGATACAATATTATTAATTATAGTCACCATGCCATCTGTTGGATAAGGCAATGGCACCCCACTCCATGGGGTCACCAAGAGTCGGACACGACTGAGCGACTTCACTTTCACTTTTCACTTTCATGCATTGGAGAAGGAAATGGCAACACACTCCAGTGTTCTTGCCTAGAGAATCCCAGGGATGGGGGAGCCTGGTGGGCTGCCGTCTCTGGGGTCGCACAGAGTCAGACACGACTGAAGTGACTTAGCAGCATGCCATCTGTATATTACATTTCCATAACTTATTTATTTTACAATGTGAAATGTGGATCTTTGATACCCTCATTCATTTTCTCCACCTCCTACCCTTCCCTTTGGCAATTACCAATCTCTTCTCTGTACCTATTCAGAGAATTTAAACTCAATAAGTATTTTAAAAAATTCCACCTATAAGTGAGATCATTCAATATTTGTCTTTTACTGTCTGACTTCTTTCACTTAATGCCATCAAGGTTCATCCACATTGTTACGAATGGTAAGACTTCCATTTTATTTATGGCCGAATAATGTTCCATTGTGTATATGTATCACATGTTATTTATCCTTTCATCCATCAGTGGACACTTAGGTTACTTTTAGTCCTGGCTAGTGTAAACAATGCTGCAGTGAACGTGGGGGTGCAGATATCTTTTCAAGTTACTGATTTTGTTTTATTCAGATAAACACCCAGAAGTGGAATTTGGATTATATGGCAGTTCTATTCTTAATATTTTTGGGAAAACTCCACGCTATTTTTCACAGTGGCTATACCAGTTTATATTGCTACCAACAGTGCAAGAGTTTTTTCTCTATATCCTCACCAACACTTATACCTTGTCTTTGCTTATACCCATTCTAACAGGTGTGAAGTGATTTCTGTGTAGTTTTGATTTGTGTTTCCCTGATAATTAGTGATGGCGCGTGCCTTTTAATATTGCTGTTGGCTATCTGTATGTCTTCTTTGGAAACATATCTATTCATATCCTCTGTCTTGCTTTAATTGGATTGTTACTTATTTTTGCTGTTGAGTTGAATTTGTTCTTTATATATTTTGATATCAACCCCTTATCAGATATATGACTTGCAAATAATTTCTCCCATCTAGTATGTTGCCTTTTAATTTTTGCTGATAGTTTCCTTTGCTGTGAAGAAGCTTTTTAGTTTGAAGTAATCCCACTTGTTTATTTTGCATTTTCTTGCCTTTGTTTTTGGTGTCAAATCCAAACAAATCATCAACAAAACCAACGTCAAAGGGCTTGCAACCTATGTTTTCTTCAAGGAGTTTTATGGTTACAGGTCTTACTTTGAAGTCTTTGATCCGCTTTGAATTACTCTCTGTATGGTTTAAGATAGGGGTTTAGTTTTATTATTTTGCATGTGGTTGTCCATTTTTCCCAACATAAATTACTGAACAGACTGTCCTTTCCCCATTGTATATTCTTGACTTCTTTGTCATAAATTAATTGACCATATGAGTTTATGAGCTCTGTTCTGTTCCATTGACTCACGTGTCTGTTTTTATGGTAATATTATCATATTGTTTTGATTACTATGGCTTAATACTATAGTTTGAAATCAGGGAGTGTGATACCTCCAGCTTTGTTCTTCTCTCTCAAGATTGCTTTGGCTGTTGAGGGTAGTTTGTGGTCTCAACAAATTTTAGGACTGTTTTTTTCTCTTTCTGTGAAAAATGCCATTTGAATGTTGATAGTGATTACATTGAATCTGTAGATTCCTTTGGGCAGCATGGGCATTTTAATAATACTAATTATTCCAATCAATTATAGTGGAATATCTTTTCACATATTTGTTTTCTCTTCAGTTTCTTTCATCAGTATCTTACAGTTTTCAGTGTCTTTCACTTAATTGGTTAAATTTATGCCCAGTTATTTTATTCTTTTTGATACAAATAAAAATGGGATTGTTTCCTTAATTTCTTTTACTGATAGTATATTATTATATATTATATAGAATTGTGACTGGTTTTTGTATATAGATTTTATATCCTGCAACTTTATGGATTTTGTTTATTGGTTCTACTACTTTTTAAAGAGTCTTTAGGGTTTTTTTCTATGTAATGTTATATAATCTACAAATGGCTACTGTTGCACTATTTCTTCTCTGATTTGGATACCTTTTATTTCTTTTTCTTGCCTAAATTCTCTGGATAGGACTTTCAATACAATGTTGAATAAAAAGGACAAGAGTAAGCAAACTGAGAAAATCATAAAAGTATCCAGATAAAAAGTACATATTACATTTAACAGTAAGAGTAATGGCTGACCTTGAATTAAGATGAAACCAGAAAACAATAAAATGACATGCCTGAAGAAAAACAATAACAAAAGTAGAATTCTGTATCCTGCAAAGATATGGTCCCAAAACACAGACAAATAAAGCTGTTTTCAGAGAAAAAATAAAAAGGAATTTGTCATGAGGAGATTCACACTACAAAATACTAACCCTAACCCTAATTTTTGCTGATAGTTTCCTTTGCTGTGAAGAAGCTTTTTAGTTTGAAGTAATCCCACTTGTTTATTTTGCATTTTCTTGCCTTTGTTTTTGGTGTCAAGTCCAAACAAATCATCATCAAAACTAATGTCAAAGGGCTTGCAACCTAAAGAAAGGCAAAGATCCCTAAATAGGCACTCTGAACTGCAGGAATAAATGAATAGTACTGAAAAGTATAAGACATAAATAAATAGACTGATTTTTAAATGTCTGAAAGACTTCTGCTTTTATATAACAATGTTTGGTTATCCCCATCACTGTGATATCCAGGTCCTGGGTCATGATTCTGTCATGATGAGATTCCATTTGGTCATCTCAATGTTAATCTTTATCAGGGGGTGATGTTAAATTACAGCTTCTGGGGGATGGTCAAGGGAATCCTGGGAGATCTCATCGACTCAGGCTTCTTTGTGAACTCTATGATGCGGTCCACAAAAGCAACAGACGGGGGAGCTCTCCACTGCTGCATGGTTATAAGTAAGCCCAAGACAGCAACTTCTGCCAAAATGAGCTGCAGCTTCTTGTGGAAGCTCCAGTGGTTGATGCTGTTGAGTTTGCCACTGACCCCAAGCAGGATTTGGCACCATATATTGTGGTACATGTGCTTCCTTGGTAGAGCTAGTTGTATAGAACCCACCTGCCAATGCAGGAGACATGAGACATGAGACATGGGTTTCTATCCCTGGGTCAGGAGGCTCTCCTGGAGGAGAAAATGGCAACCCTCTCCAGTATTCTTGCCTAGGAAATTCCAGGTACTGTGTGCCTTGGCTCAGGAATTGCAGTGATTTGAAGTGAGGAATCTATGGCCTCTTTGTTCGTTTGCAGTAATGAGGTTCACATCTCTAGTTGCACAAAGATCTGATCTTTTAGGGATGTGATATACATCCAACTCAAAAATCTGGTACTTGTGCACCATGCTATGTCTATAGGTAGCTTTTCCATTTTGCTGAAATTGATGACAATAATATTATGAAATTTATAACCTAGAGAAGCAACATGTCTGACAATAATCATATAAAAGGCAGTGGGTGAAAAATTAGAAGTATACAATTTTATGTTGGCTATATAAAATTATTAATTGGTAAAATGTTAACAAGTTGTACTACATTAAATAAAGGATATATGATGAAATCTCATATATTAATCAGAAATCTCATATATTAGCCAAATCTCATAGATTAATGAATTAATAATTATTTAAAATGTATAACTAGAAAGAATAGAAAAGATAAAGTAAAATAATAGAAAAGATAGAATGGATAGTATGCTATGCTAGAGAAAGGGAGAATAGAGGAAAAGCAAGTAAAAATGAACAGAGGGCACAAATAGAAAACAAATAACAAAATAATGAAGTTTAACCTGGTTATATTAGTAATGACTTACGCAAGTAATTTGCAATCACTTATTAACTCCAAAATTAGTAGTTAATCATTTAATTTAAATAATGGCTTTGAATCATAAGTTATGATATATTTATCCAGTATAGTACTGAGGTATTTCAGTGTGTTGAAGGACAAGATATTATGATGTTACTCTCAGTCCTTCCTTAAAGGAGGAAAAATGATTTTAATTATCCTTAAAGTTCTTGTATGTAAAGTAAAAGATTAGCCTGAAATTGTTTTACTCTTCAAAATTAAAAATTCTAAGGCCATAAATTTTACTATAAAGACTTTGCTACATTACAAATAAATATTATTCTAATCATGTATCCTGTATATTCTACTACAAAATCAGTTGGATGCAATAATGTTGTGTAAAAAGTTTTTATCCATTCAGTCTTTGTTAAAAATTAAAAATAGTTAAGTTTACACATGCAAATTCAGAACTAAAACTTTTTAAAGAAACATCACATAAGACAAAAGTGACTTTATTTTTGAAATATATTTGACATATAACGTTGTATAAACCTAAGATGTACAGCATGTTAATTTGATACATTTATATATTGCAATATGGCTGTCATTGTAGAGAGCATTGCCATCTCTATCACTTTACTTAAGTATCCTTTCATTTGGTGGTTAGAATCATTAAGATCTAGTCTCTTAGCAAGCTTGATGACTAAATACAATATTGTTGACTATATTCATTATACTCGGCATTAGATCTGTAGGGCTTATTTTTGACTCAATGCAAGTTTGTAACTTAAATGTGTGTGCTCTCCTCCCACCCTTATTCCTCATAGCAATCATTTTACTTTCTGTTTTTACCAGTTTGGCTTTTTTAGAGTCCACATATAGGTGAAGTCATAGAGTACTTGCCCCTTTCTATCTCTCTTAGCATAAACTGCTCAAGATCCATCAGCGTTATCTCAAGTGGAAGGATGTCCTTCTTTTTCATGGATGAATAATATTTCATTGCATAATTCTACCACATCTTCTTTATCCACTCATCCATTGATGGGCACTTACGATGTTTTGAGAACTTTTGTTGTTGTTGTTGTTCAGTCAGTCAGTCATGTGTGACTCTTCATGACACCGTGAGCGGCAGGATGCCAGGCTTCCCTGACTTCACCATCTCCCAGAACTTGCTCAAAATCATGTCCATTGAGTCAATGATGCCATCCAACCATCTTTTCCTCTTCCATCCCCTTCTCCTCCTGTCTTGAATCTTTCCCAGCATCAGGGTCTTTTCCAATAAGTTGGCTCTTCGCACCAAGTGGTCAAAGTATCAGAGCTTCAGCATCAGGCCTTTCGATGACTATTCAGGGTTGATTACCTTTAGGACTGATTGGTTTGATCTCCTTGCAGTCCAAGGAAATCTCAAGAGTCTTCTCCAATACTACAGTTCAAAGCATCAATTCTTTGGCACTCAGCCTTCTTTATGGTCCAATTCTCACATCCATACATGATTACTGGAAAACCCATTGCTTTGACTATACAGACCGTGGTCCACAAACGTAAGTCTCTACTTTTTAAATGCTGTTTAGGTTTGTCATAGCTTTTCATCCAAGGAGCAAGTGTTTATTAATGTCATGGCTGCAGTCACCATCTGTAGTGATTTTGGAGCCCAAGAAAATAAAGTCTGTCACTGTCTCCATTGTTTCCCCATCTATTTGGCATGAAGTAATGGGACCAGATGCCATGATCTTAGTTTTCTGAGTGTTGAGAGTTTTAAGCCAACTTTTTCAATCTCCTCTTTCACTTTCAAAAGAGGCTCTTTAGTTCTTCTTCACTTTCTACCATAAGGGTGGTGTCATCTGTATATCTGAGGTTATTTATATTTCTCCTGGCAATCTTGATTCCAGCATGTGATTCATCCAGCCTGGCATTTTGCATAATGTTCTCTGCATATAAATTAAATAAACAGGGTGATAATATACAGTGGAAGTGAGAAATAGATTTAAGGGCCTAGATCTGATAGATAGAGTGCCTGATGAACTATGGAATGAGGTACGTGACATTCTACAGGAGACAGGGATCAAGACCATCCCCATGGAAAAGAAATGCAAAAAAGCAAAATGGCTGTCTGGGGAAGTCTTACAAATAGCTGTGAAAAGAAAAGAAGAGAAAAGCCAAGGAGAAAAAGAAAGATATAAGCATCTGAATGCAGAGTTCCAAAGAATAGCAAGAAGAGATAAGAAAGCCTTCTTCAGCGATCGATGCAAAGAAATAGAAGAAAAGAACAGAATGGGAAAGACCAGAGATCTCTTCAAGAAAATTAGAGATCCCAAGGGAACATTTCATGCAAAGATGGGCTTGATAAAGGACAGAAATGGTATGGACCTAACAGAAGCAGAAGATATTAAGAAGAGATGGCAAGAATACACAGAAGAACTGTACAAAAAGGATCTTCATGACGCAGATGATCACGATGGTGTGATCACTCATCTAGAGCCAGACATCCTGGACTATGAAGTCAAGTGGGCCTTAGAAAGCATCACTACGAACAAAGCTAGTGGAGGTGATGGAATTCCGGTTAGAGCTATTTCAAATCCTGAAAGATGATGCTGTGAAAGTGCTGCACTCAATATGCCAGCAAATTTGGAAAACTCAGCAGGGGTCACAGGACTAAAAAAGTCAGTTTTCATTCCAATCCCAAAGAAAGGCAATGCCAAAGAATGCTCAAACTGCCTCACAATTGCACTCATCTCACATGCTAGTAAAGTCATGCTCTAAATTCTCCAAGCCAGGCTTCAGCAGTATGTGAACCGTGAACTTCCATATGTTCAAGCTGGTTTTCGAAAAGGCAGAGGAACCAGAGATCAAATTGCCAACATCTGCTGGATCATGGGAAAAGCAAGAGAGTTCCAGAAAAACATCTATTTCTGCTTTATTGACTATGCCAAAGCCTTTGACTGGGTGGATCACAATAAACTGTGGAAAATTCTGAAAGAGATGAGAATACCAGACCACCTGACCTGCCTCTTGAGAAATCTGTATGCAGGCCAGGAAACAACAATTAGAACTGGACATGGAACAACAGACTGTTTCCAAGTAGGAAAAGGAGTATGTCAAGGCTGTATACTGTCACCCTGCTTATTTAACTTATATGCAGAGTACATCATGAGAAATGCTGGACTGGAAGAAACACAAGCTGGAATCAAGATTGCCAGGAGAAATATCAATAACCTCAGATATGCAGATGACACCACCCTTTTGGCAGAAAGTGAAGAGGAACTAAAAAGCCTCTTGATGAAAGTGAAAGAGGAGAGTGAAAAAGTTGGCTTAAAGCTCAACATTCAAAAAATGAAGATCATTGCATCCCATCACTCCATCATTCCCATCACTCCATGGGAAATAGATGGAGAAACCATGGAAACAGTGTTAGACTTTATTTTCTGGGGCTCCAAAATCACTGGAGATGGTGACTGCAGCCATGAAATTAAAAGATGCTTACTCCTTGGAAGGAAAGTTATGACCAACCTAGATAGCATATTCAAAAGCAGAGACATTACTTTGCCAACAAAGGTCCATCCATTCAAGGCTATGGTTTTTCCTGTGGTCATGTATGGATGTGAGAGTTGGACTGTGAAGAAGGCTGAGCCCCGAAGAATTGATGCTTTTGAAGTGTGGTGTTGGAGAAGACTCTTGAGAGTCCCTTGGACTGCAAGGAGATCCAACCAGTCCATTCTGAAGGAGATCAGCCCTGGGATTTCTTTGGAAGGAATGATGCTAAAGTTGAAGCTCCAGTACTTTGGCCACCTCATGCGAAGAGTTGACTCATTGGAAAAGATTCTGATGCTGGGAGGGTTTGGGGGCAGGAGGAGAAGGGGACAACAGAGGATGAAATGGCTGGATGGCATCACAGACTCGATGGACGTTTGTCTGAGTGAACTCTGGGAGTTGGTGATGGACAGGGAGGCCTGGCGTGCTGCGATTCATGATATCACAAAGAGTCGGAGACGACTGAGTGACTGAACTGAACTGAACTTAATATACAGCCTTGACATACTCCTTTCCCAATTTGAACCAGCCTCTTTTTCTATGTCCAGTTCTAACTGTGACTTCTTGACCTGCATACTGGTTTCTCAGGAGGCAGGTAAAGTGGTCTGGTATTTCCATCACATTAAGAATTTTCCACAGTTAGTTGTGATCCACACAGAGAAAGGGTTTAGAATAGCCAATGAAGCAGGTGTTTTTCTGGACTTCTCTGGAGAATTTTACATCTTGAGCTTTTACATCTGGAAGTTCTCAGTTCATGTACTGTTGAAGCCTAGCTTGGAAGATTTTGAGCATGACTCTGCTATCATATGAAATGAATTCAGCTATGCAGTAGTTTTAACATTCTTTGGCATTGCCTTTCTTTGGGACTCGAATGAAAATCGACCTTTTCCAGTCCTGTGGCCACTGCTGAGTTTTCCACATTTGCTGACATATTGAGTGCAGCACTTTCACAGCATCATCTTTTAAGATTTGAAATAGCCTACATGGAATTCCATCAGCTCCACTAGCTTTGTTCATAGTGATGCTTCCTAAGGCCCATTTGTCTTCACACCCCAGGATGTTTGGCTCTAGGTGAGTGATCACACCATCATGGTTACCCGGGTCATTAAGATCTTTTCTGTACAATTCTTCTGTGTATTCTTGGCATTAATATCTTCTGCTTCTGTTAGGTCCATACCATTTCTGTCCTTTATCGAGCCCATCTTTGCATGAAATCTTCCCTTGGTATCTCTAATTTTCTTGAAGTATTCTCTAGTCTTTCTCATTTTTTCCCCCTCTATTTCTTTGCATTATTCACTTAAGAAGGCTGTCTTCTTATCTCTCCTTGCTCTTCTTTGGAACTCTGTATTCAGATAGGTATAGCTTTCCTTTTCTCCTTTGCCTTTCACTTCTCTTCTTTTCTCAACTATTTGTAAGGCTTCCTCAGATAACTATTTTGCCTTTTTGCATTTCCTTTTCTTGGGGATGGTTTTGATTGCTGCCTCCTATATGATGTCATGGACCTCTGTCCATAGTTCTTCAGGCACTGTATCTATTAGATCTAATTCTTTGAATCTACTTGTCACTTCCTCTGGATAATCAAGGGATTTGATTTAGGTCATACATGTATGGCTTAGTAGTTTTCCCTACTTTCTTCAATTTAAGTCTGAATTTTTCAGTAAGGGGTTCATGATCTGAGCCATAGTTCTTTTTTCCTGACTGTATAGAGATTCTCCATCTTTGGCTGCAAAGAATATAATCAATCTGATTTTGGTATTGGCTTTCTGGTGATGTCCATGTGTAGAATCATCTCTTGTATTGTTGAAAGAGGGTGTTTACTATGACCGGTGCATTCTCTTGGCAAAACTCTATCAGCCTTTGCCCTGCTTCATTTTTGTACTCCAAGGCCAAACTTGCCTATTATTCCAGGTATCTCTTGACTTCTTTCTTTTGCATTCCAGTCTCCTATGATGAAAAGGACATCTTTTCTTTTCCAAAACTTGGCAATTGGGGATAAAGCTTCAGTAAACACGTGAGTGCATATATCTTTTCAATGTCCTGTTTTCATATCCTTTGGATATATACCTTGAAATGGAATTTCTGGGTCATATGGAAGATTGATTTTTAATTTTTAAAAGTATCTCCATATTGTTTTCCATATTTGTTGAACCACTTTACATTCCCACTAACAGTTTAGAAGGGTACTATATTATCCACATTTTTGCGATTATCTCTTGTCTTCTTGATGATAGCCGTTCTCGTAGTTGTGGGGCTATATCTCATTGTGGTTTTGATTTGCATTTGCCTGATGAATTAGTGATGTTTAAGCCGTTTGATGTCTTCTTTGGGATAATGTCTATTTAGTTTCTCTGCCTGTTTTTAAATTGGATTGTTTGTGTTTTTTTTTTTTTTCATTGTATTATTTTATTTATTTATTTATTTATTTTAGTTTTTTATTTTTAAATTTTAAAATCTTTAATTCTTACATGCGTTCCCAAACATGAACCCCCCTCCCACCTCCCTCCCCATAACATCTCTCTGGGTCATCCCCATGCATCAGCCCCAAGCATGCTGTATCCTGCGTCAGACATAGACTGGCGATTCAATTCTTACATGTTAGAATGCCATTCTCTCAAATCATCCCACCCTCTCCCTCTCCCTCTGAGTCCAAAAGTCCGTTATACACATCTGTGTCTTTTTTCCTGTCTTGCATACAGGGTCGTCATTGCCATCTTCCTAAATTCCATATATATGTGTTAGTATACTGTATTGGTGTTTTTCTTTCTGGCTTACTTCACTCTGTATAATTGGCTCCAGGATCGGAAGAATCAATATAGTGAAGATGAGTATACTACCCAAAGCAATTTACAAATTCAATGCAATCCCTATCAAGCTACCAGCCACATTTTTCACAGAACTAGAACAAATAATTTCAAGATTTGTATGTTTGTGGTTTTTATTGAGCTGTATAAATTCATAACTATTCTATATATTAACTCCTTATCTGATATGTGGTTTGCAAAAATTTTTCCTGTTCTGTAGGTTGACATTTTATTTTGTGTAGTGTTTGTTTTCTTGTGCAGGAGCTTCAAGTTTGATGTCATCTTATTTCTTTCTTTTTTCTTTTGTTATTTGTGCTTTGGGCATTGCACTCAGAAAAACACTGCCAAGACCAGTGTCAAGGTGATGCTTTCTTATATTTTCTTTTAGGGGTTATGGTATCAGGTCTTATGTTTAAGTCTTTGATCCATTTAAATTAGTTTTTGTTTGTGGTGGAATATAGGGGCCAGTTTCATTCTTCTGCATGTATTTATCCAGTTTTCCCATTACAATTTGGTGAAGAGGCGAAACTATTCTTTCTTCATCAGGTGTTCTTGGCTCTTTGTTGTGATCAGAATAAATGGATTTTTATCTACGGGATGTTTTGTGTAAGCCTCTGTCTCTGTGAAAGTAGATGAAACAGTTGCCTGTCCAAGTCTTGAAGGTGTGTCATTATGTGGGAGCCTCCCTATACAGTTGTCGTTTCCCCAGAGGCTTTAGTGGGAGAGATTTAAAGTGAGCATAAGTCATGTTATTCTCCCAGGGTGTGCTATCAAATTAGTGGGAGGTGTGGCCTGAGGTAGAAGAACTAGAGTCAGACCTAGGTGTGAACTGTTTCTCTGCCTCTGCTCACTGGCCAGCACCGTCTTCTAAGGGGTAGGGGCAAGTCCTAAGTTGCTGGAGCAGAAGCCCTGAGGGTCTCGTCTAAGCTCACTCCATTCCCTCTAAGTGTGTGCTCTCCTTCCTCCTAGCACTGGCATCTTGGTCCCAGAAGGAAGAAGAGCTGGAGCAAGAGGAGCCATCGCGGGTTCCAGGTGTGGTCTGAGCCACACACCGGGGCAGTCCCAGCACAGCAGAGTTCCAAACCACTGCCAGTCGGCCACTCCCATGATCACCGGTCATAGCTGCTTTCACCCTGTTCAGATGTCAATGAAGGGTCCAGGCTGGCTCAATCCTCACAGCCTCCTTGGCAAAAGCCTTGTCCTACTGTGGCTGCACTGCAGAGCAAGAGAGGCCAGGGCAGGCGCTTAGCCTGGGCTGGGACATGCACAAGGGCAGTCATAGCAACCGACACAACCTGGTCAGAGTCCTTCAATTCTGCTTCTCTTCCTTCTTTTGGAAGTAAGCAAGCATATGTGTGCTCTTTTCAAATAGAGTCAAGGTTTCTTACAGCTGTTAGTCTCATTGATTTTTCAGACCAGCTAAGGGGACTCAGCTTCCTTGTGCCAGACCATAGGGCTGGAGTGCCCAGTTATGTGGCTCAAACCATTCACCCCCAGGGAAGAACACTGACCTGTATAATTTCCCTCCTCTTTTGTGCCCTGTCCTGGGGATATAGGTCTTGACCTGATCACTTCTCTTCCCTTCCTGACTCCATGTGGAACTTTCTTACAGTCCTGGTTGTGTAAGAGCCTTTCTGTTAGTCTCCAGTTTGTTTTCAATGAGAATTACTCCACATATAGATGTATTTTTGATGTGTGCATGGGGGAAGGTGAGCTCTGAGTCCCCCACTCTGCCATCTTGATCTTCTCTCTAGGGAATCTACTGATTTTCTATCCGGATGATCCATGTATTGCTAACAGTGGGGTATAGAAGTTCTCTACCCTTATTGTATTGTTTTCTGTTTCTCCCTTTAGGTATGGGTGTGTGTGTGTGTGTGTGTGTGTGTGTGTGTGTGTGTGTGTGCGCGCGCACACACATACTCAGTTTTGTCCAACTCTTTGCAACCCCACAAACTAGCCCATCAGACTCCTCTATCCATAGGATTCTCCAGGCAAGAGTACTAGAGTGGGTTGCCATTTCCTACTCCAGGGGATCTTCCAGACTCAGAAATCGAACTCATATCTCTTGTGTCTCCTGCACTGGCAGGCAGATTCTTTACCACTAGCACCAGGTAACTGGGAAACCCCTTAGGTATGTTCAGTTCACTTCAGTTGCTCAGTCGTGTCCAACTCTTTGCGACCCCCATGAACCACAGCATGCCAGGCCTCCCTGTCCATCACCAACTCCCACAGTCCACCCCAGCCCATGTCCATCGAGTCAGTGATGCCATCCAACCATCTCATCCTCTGTTGACCCCTTCTTCTCCTGCCCTCAATGTTTCCCAGCATCAGGGTCTTTTCAAATGAGTCAGCTCTTCGCATCAGGGGGCCAAAGTACTGGAGTTTCAGCTTCAACATCAGTCCTTCCAATGAACACCCAGGACCGATCTCCTTTAGGATGGACTGGTTGGATCTCCTTGCAGTCCAAGGGACTCTCAAGAGTCTTCTCCAACACCACAGTTCAAAAGCATCAATTCTTCGGCACTCAGCTTTCTTTATAGTCCAACTCTTACATCCATACAGACCACTGGATAAACCATAGCCTTGACTAGACGGACCTTAGTCGGCAAAGTAATGTCTCTGCTTTTTAATATGCTGTCTAGGTTGGTCATAATTTCCTTCCAAGGAGTAAGCGTCTTTTAATTTCATGGCTGAAATCACCATCTGCAGTGAGTTTGGAGCCCCAGAAAATAAAGTCTGCCACCGTTTCCACTTCCCCATCTATTTGCCATGAAGTGATGGGACTAGATGCCATGATCTTCGTTTTCTGAATGTTGAGCTTTAAGCCAACTTTTTCACTCTCCTCTTTCACTTTCATCAAGAGGCTTTTTAGTTCTTCTTCACTTCCTGCCATAAGGGTGGTGTCATCTGCATATTTGAGGTTATTGATATTTCTCCCAGCAATCTTGATTCGAGCTTGTGTTTCTTCCAGTCCAGCATTTCTCATGATGTACTCTGCATAGAAGTTAAATAAGCAGGGTGACAATATACAGCCTTGACATACTCCTTTTCCTATTTGGAACCAGTCTATTGTTGCATGTCCAGTTCTAACTGTTGCTTCTTGACCTGCATATAGGTTTCTCAAGTGGTCTGGTATACCCATCTCTTTCAGAATTTTCCACAGTTTATTGTGATCCACGCAGTCAAAGGCTTTGGCATATTCAATAAAGCAGAAATAGATTAGGTATGTTAATAAATAATTGCTTAATATATTTAGGTACTCTGATATGGATGTTTATATATTTATGATTATACTATCTTCTTGATGTATTGATCTCTTTATCATTATATAATAGCATTCTCTGTCTCTTGTTACCATTTTTAGCTTGAAGTCTGTTTCATCTTAAATGTTTTCTTTCGTTTCCTCTTAGATGGAATATCTTCTTCCCTCTCAACTTGAACTTATGTCTGCCTATATGGATGAAATCAATGCCTTGCAGGCAGCATAGTTGAGTTTTATTTTTTTTATTCATCCAGCCAGACTGTGCCTCTTGATTGGTGAACTTAATCCATGGGAGAAGGAGGCTTGGCATGCTGCAGTCCATGGAGTCTCAAAGTGTCGGACATGACTTAACCACTGGACAACAAACAACAGCAACAAGCACTTTCTATTGCCTTGTGGTTATCATGAGGCTTACATGATAAAAGGCTGAAAACATCACATAGATAAAAGTCCATCTTATGCTGGTAGCAACTTTTCATTCTTCAATAAAGATTCCAGCCCCTTACTTTTCCTTGTTTATATTTTCAGTGTCATGTGTTTCTTTTTCTATGTTGTGAATTCATTAAAAATTATAGTAGTGTAGTTATTTTTAATGCTGTTCTCCTTAAGCTTTATAGAGTAATAAATAGGTTAATCAGTTCATTTCAGTTCAGTCGCTCAGTCATGTCCGACTCTTTGAGACCCCATAAATTGCAACATGCCAGGCCTCCCTGTCCATCACCAACTCCCGGAGTTCACTAACACCCCATTCTAAATGTTTTTTTTTTTTTTTCATCTTCAGCAGTGGTGTGTATTTCATATGTTTTTATGTCTCTGGTTAGCTTCTTTTCAGTTCAGCTCAAAGAACTCCTTTTAGAATTTCTTGCAAGAAATGTTGCTGCTGCTGCTAAGTCGCTTCAGTCGTGTCCAACTCTGTGCAACCCCATAGACGGCGGCCCACCAGGCTCCCCCGTCCCTGGGATTCTCCAGGCAAGAACACTGGAGTGGGTTGCCATTTCCTTGTCCAATGCATGAAAGTGAAATGTGAAAGTGAATTCGCTCAGTCGTGTCTGACTCTTCGCGACCCCATGGACTGCAGCCTACCAGGCTCCTCCGTGCATGAGATTTTCCAGGCAAGAGAAGTGGAGTGGGCTGCCATTGTCTTCTGCAGCAAGAAATGTTGAGAGGTAGGGAATCCTCTCAACCTTTATTTCTCCCTCATAAGAATAACATTGCCAAATAAAGTATTTTTGGCTGGCAATTTTTATATTTCCACACTTTGAATATGTCATTCCATTCTCTTTTCCTATAGAGTTTCTGCTTGCAAGTCTGATATGAGCCTAATGGGGATTCCTTTATAGAGAACTATTTTTTCCCTAACTGCTTTTAAAATTCTTTATCATTGTTTTTTGACAATTTCGTTATAATGTGTCCAGGAAATGATCTTTTTGCATTGAAATATCAGTTCCATTAGCTTCATGAACTTGTATATCCAATTCTGTCAATGGTTAGGTAAGTTCTCAGCTATTATTTCTTTAAACTCTATGCCCCCTTCTCCGTCTTTTTATTTTTTTCCTGGTATATCAGTTACTCTTATGTTTGCCTTCTTGGTCAAATCTGATAGCTCTTATAGGATTTGTTCACTTTTTAGAAGTTTAAAGTTAACCATTGGAACTGAATTATTTCTGTATTTCTATCCTTCAAGTCATTCTTCTTTGTTCCATCTGCCTGCCTTGTTACCTATGCTCTTCATGCACTCTTCATTTATTGAATTCTTTAGCTCCAGAATTTTTTTTTTAATAATTTAAATCTCTTTGGTAAAGAACTTCTGTTCATTAATGTTATTCCCGAGTTTTTTATAGTTCAGTAAATTTCTTCATAACAGCGATTTTGACTTTTTTTTAAAAATCAGATTACAGTATTCTGTGTTTGAGATCCACACAAAGGTCTGTCTAGTCAAGGCTATGGTTTTTCCAGTAGTCATGTATGGATGTGAAAGTTGGACTGTGAAGAAAGCTGAGCGCTGAAGAATTGATACTTTTGAACTGTAGTGTTGGAGAAGACTCTCGAGAGTCCCTTGGACTGCAAGGAGATCCAACCAGTCCATTCGGAAGGAGATCAGTCCTGGGTGTTCTTTGGAAGGACTGATGTTGAAGCTGAAACGCCAATACTTTGGCCACCTCATGTGAAGAGTTGACTCATTGGAAACGATTCTGATGCTGGGAGGGATTGGGGGCAGGAGGAGAAGGGGACGACCGAGGATGAGATGGCTGGATGCCATCACTGACTCGATGGACGTGAGTCTGAGTGAACTCCAGGAGTTGGTGATGGACAGGGAGGCCTGGCGTGCTGCGATTCATGGGGTCGCAAAGAGTCGGACACGACTGAGTGACGGAACTGAACTGAACTGATTCTGTGTTTGAGTTTCGTTGCTGAAGAATTATTTTATCTTTGTGATATCATATTTTCCTGATTTTTATGAGTATTTGACGGTATGTGCTTCTGTTTTCGCATGTACAGCAGCCGACCACTTGCTTTGTTAAGATCTTCTGTTTCCTTTGTTTCTTCCAATTCAACAGGCTGGTAGTTGTAGTCCAGAAGGTGGCGCTACAGCTCCCGTTTGTGGTTTCTCCTACCAGAGCTAGAGCTGGTTCTCTGGTTGTACTCCTGGGCACATAGAACTAGCAGCAGAGTGAAGGGAGGTATGGGCTGAGGCTTTGAGGATTGCCCACGAATTTAGTAGAGGGCCCTGCAGTGGACACCAAGGTTCCATCCCCGGCAGGGAAGATCTGGAAAAGGGAACAGCTATCTACTCCAGTGTTCTTGCCTGGAGAATTTTATGGACAGAGGAGCCTGGCAGGCTGCGGTTCACGGCGTGGCAAAGAGTCAGGCACGACTGAGTGACTTTCACTAGTAGAGAGATCTTCCAGCAGGACCTGCCTAGAGGTCCATGGGCAGACCCCCTGCTGAAATCTCAAGGGAGAGAGAGTATTCCTTCAGTGCCTTTTAAAGGTCTTCTCGGATTCCTTCCGTTTCTTCTCTCTCCCCGCAGTCACTGAGCGCCCCCTGGTGGAGAGAAAATGATCCCTCCATCTGTATCCGGAACAACTGGGAGAGCTAGGTGGTTACTCAGCAGTTTAATTTTCCACCGATTCTGCCAAGGAGGTGGCCTCTGATGTAGAGGTGCTGACTTGCTGAGTTCCTCTGTCCTCTGCTTGAAAACTTGTCCTTATTCCTCTCTAATGGCAGGCCACATCCCCCTATCTGGCAGGCTGGGCCTGAGACCAGTTTTCTCTCATCTGTGGCTATCCACACAGTTTTGCTCTCTCCCTGTTCTCTTTTTTCTTGATGGACAAGAGTGGAGATAGGGCAGGCTCACTGATTCCCAGGATCTATCACCCCACTGAGGTCTTATCTGCCCAGCTTCGGAAGCACAGGTGGGTTGAACACCCCGGCTGTTCTGTTAAAACATGCAGAGGACTTAGGTTTTGTTACGGATGTCCAATTAGTTACAAATCGAAAGAGAGAAAGGCAAATGATGCAGGGTGCCATCATGCTGTGGGAAAAAATGACTTGTCTTTGAATATGATGAAACACTGTCTTCTTCACTTTGTATAATGGAAAAATATGAGAAATAAACCTAATTAATTTTTCTATTATATTAAACTAAAGGGCTTCAAGGGGCTTCCCAGGCGGCCCAGTGGTAAAGAACCTACTTGCCAATGTAGGAAGGAGACGAAAGAGATGCAGCTCAGGAAGATCCCCTGGAGAGGAAAAGGGCAACTCACTCCAGTATTCTTGCCCAGGAAATCCCATGGACAGAGGAGCCTGGCAGGCTACCGACCATGGGGTCACAAAGAGGTGGACACGACTGAGCACTCACACAACAAAGGACTTCAAACGTTAAAGGCAGCAGGTGACATTTTTGCTCTATAATATAAATGAACCTCTCTCAAGTTTTCTGATACTTGATGGAAAACTTTGAGCCAGTAAAACCCTTCTCTAAAACATCCCTTGCCTTAAATGATCAGAAAGTGGATGAAGGTTTTTTTTTTTTTTTAGTTTTATTTTATATTATTTTTTTAATTTAAATTCATGTATTTTAATTGGAGGCTAATTACTTTACAATATTGTATTGGTTCTGCCACACATCAACATGAATCCGCCACGGGCATACACGTGTTCCCCATCCTGAACCTCCCTCCCACCTCCCGCCCCATACCATCCCTCCGGGTCATCCCAGTGTACCAGCCTCAAGGATCCTGTATCGAACCTGGACTGGCGATTCGTTTCTTATATTATACATGTTTCCATGCCATTCTCCCAAATCATCCCACCCTCTCCCTCTCCCACAGAGTCCAAAAGACTGGATGAGTTTTTGATGTATTTGTGGGGAGGCTGGCGATCTCCCTGTCTTACTCCTCCGCCATCTTCTTGCGTCTCCCAGAAATTGGATTTGAATTAGATTCCCCAGAATGACCTAGGTGAGTTCAGAATGCTAAGGTCATGAGAGACGAAGTATGTGAAAGCAAGGCAAGTGACATGTGGCTGCCACCATGTAGAACTGGGCAAGAGCAGCCTCACAGCGCCATGCTTACCGTGGTGCACTCAATTAACTGCTCCAAGAGAACCACTTCTGTGGCTGGGAGCGACTCCTTTATTAATTACTCTGTGGGTTCCCCCTCAGCTGCTGAGTTCAGATGTCCTGAAAAGATTGTAGGAAAAGAAACACTGTTTCGAAAGCTAACACCATTCCTATGCTGAGACTAGACAAGCTGGGGCTATATATGTATTTTTATTAACTTATAAACGTGGCACTAAAATTAATAACTGGAGAACAAAAAATAACTTGTTAGAAGGCCTAACTAGTCTATCATGAGGTGAAATAAATGATAAACCTTTGAAATCTCACAACTATTAAGATTTGCCACATTTTCACTAGATATTCCCTTTTCACTGGCTATTCCCTCTAGATATTTACATTTAGTTGGTATTTTATGTCATTTTCCAAAAAAGTAGCCTAGAAACTGATAAGGAACTATAAGCTTATGATAATTTTTATAACATTTACTTAGAAGAAAAGTAACTACCTACATGTTCATAATTATTCAGATACTTTAATTGATTTTATTTTGAAATATTACTTCTACAAATATTAAAAATTAATATACTTGTTTCTGAATATTTCTTGAAAAAATTCATATATTTGGGTACTTTAAAATGCAAATTTATTATGGCTCTAATGGAACATTTTAATCATGAAATATCTTTATTATAATATTTTCATTTTGAAGAAAAAAGTAGATGAGCATTTTTTTCACAGTTTATTTCATGTTTAGACTATAAACCAGTATATTCTGGAAAAGTTTGAGGTAATTCAAGGGTGTTAAGAATACTATTGCTATAATATTTCAAGTAGCTCGTGGATCATGTGCGGCCTATCCTTTTCAGTAATATATCCTGATGGCGTGGTTATTTTATATATATGAGATTTTATTTATTTATTTATTTGGCTGTGCTGGGTCTTCATTGCTTCAAGGCTTTCCTCTCGTTGCTGTGAGCAGGGCTGCTCACCGTGGCGGCTTCTCTTGCCGAGGAGCACTGGCTCAGCAGCTGTGGTGCACAGGATTAGCTGCTCTGTGGCATGTGCCTCGCTGGTGGCTCAACCAGTTTAATCCCCAGGTCGGGAAGATCCCTGGAGAAGGAAATAACCCACTCCGGGATTCTTGCCTGGGAAATCCCATGGACAGAGGAAATAACCCACTCCAGGATTCTTGCCTGGGAAATCCCATGGACAGAGGAAATAACCCACTCCAGGATTCTTGCCTGGGAAATCCCATGGACAGAGGAGCCTGGCAGATGGCAGTCCAAGGGGCTGTGAAAGGGTCGGACACGACTTAGTGACTAAGCAGCAATGTGGGGCCTTAGCAGACCAGTGACTGAACTCACATCGCTTGCACTGGCAAGCGGATTCTTTGCCACCGAGCCAGCAGGGGAGCCCTTGGCTTGGTTATTTTCAGTTCAGCCATGGAATTATGCCTGACACTGCTAGAGACTGTGGTCTAGGCAATTCAGAAAGGTGGCTTAAGGGTGAAAGGACATGTTAATCGGGACTCCTTAAGATACCTAGACAATGATTAGGACACTGAATGTGGAGCGAAATGAATACTTTTCTGAGATAGTGTATGGTCTTTAACATGGGTGAGGGAGTGCTCAAAACCAAACACTGTTTCTTTAGCTGATCATTGGACAATACGTACTTTGGTGTTTGTTTGTTATTGCTTGGTGTCTCCTACAGGTTTACTGAGTAGTTAGAAAAATGATTTAGACAGAGGTACATGGCAAGAGTCTCTTTAATCAACAGCAGCTTGTCTGAAAATAACTTTAATATCCCAAATTATAATAAAGGTTACTTTGTGCAATTGAAGGAATTTAAAGCCAATTTTAAGGAGGATGGGAAACGGGAAAAGAATAAACCCTTGCTTTTTATCAATAGAAAAAGTATTTGTGGAGAAAATAAAGAGACCAGGGAGGGAACATGGAAGATACGTGGAATTTGTGTGAATATCGCTAGAGACTAGTTTTACCATCCAGGGACCAGCCCTCTGCTCACATATTCATGATGGCCTGTGGTAGGGAGGGGACTTTGTTTTGAATAACCAACTTTAAAAATGAACCCATATATAAAACTATGTAACAATATACCTGTATAAAAGCTGAGAAAATATGACCAAAAATAAACTTAAGATAATACTATAAAGCCAGAGGTAAGATTAGTATACAAATATACCTTATCAAGCCCTAGAGTTTATAGTTGCTAGAAGTGAGTAATAGATGGGTGCTGTACTTCTTAGTGGCAAAAAAAGGAAAGCGAATTACAGTGTCCAGGGAGTAAAAACCACACAGTTCATCAGAATAAGCATCACTGCTATTGAAATTGAAAACTGAGAGTAGCCAGCCAATGAAGGATGTCACTAATAGCTCTGTAATAAAGATGGTACCAAGTTTCAACTGAGGGATTCTTACATTGACCTGAAATGCAAGCCAAATGCCAGGTAAATCAGTAAATACAATTTTAAAAGGCAAGAAAACAATGTTACCTATCTCAGCAACTTTCTGATTATCTGGGCTGATCTAAGGATAAAATTTCATGGCTGCAATCACCATCTGCAGTGATTTTGGAACCCCCCAAAATAAAATCTGACACCGTTTCCACTGTTACCCCATCTAAAGTTATGACCAAACTCGATAGCATATTCAAAAGCAGAGACATTACTTTGCCAACTAAGGTCTGTCTAGTCAAGGCTATGGTTTTTCCAGTGGTCATGTATGGATGTGAGAGTTGGACTGTGAAGAAGGCTGAGTGCTGAAGAATTGACACTTTTGAGCTATGGTGTTAGAGAAGACTCTTGAGAGTCCCTTGCTGCAAGGAGATCCAACCAGTCCATTCTGAAGGAGATCAGTCCTGGGTGTTCATTGGAACGACTGATGCTAAAGCTGAAACTCCAATACTTTTGCCACCTCATGCGAAGAGTTGACTCATTGGAAAGACCCTGATGCTGGGAGGTACTGGGGGCAAGAGGAGAAGGGGATGACAGAAGATCAGATGGCTGGATGGCATCACTGACTCGATGGACATGAGTTTGAGTGAACTCCAGGAGTTGGTGATGGACAGGGAGGCCTGGCATGCTGCAGTTCATGGGGTCGCAAAGAGTCGGACACGACTGAATGACTGAACTGAACTGAAGGATAAAATAATAATAATAAAGCCTATCCCTTAGCTCAGGGTTATCTGTCGTTCAGTCATGTAAGTGCTTGTTAACTTGCAGATCCCAGGACATTAAAGATGTTCTGTGAGCCACAGATCACCTCAAACATGACTTTAGGCAAACTTTCATATGTATTCTATTAGTTAGACGTATATTCAGCTAAAAGTGTGAAAAACCTAATATCACAGATTTAAGCAAGGAGTGTCACTCTAGTAACAAACATGATAAGAGGGAAGACACTGTTCCTCCGTGTCATTAAGGGCCTAAGCCATTCTGTCTTCTTGCTCTGCAAGCTTTAGCATGTAGCTTTCACCCTCTTGATCACAAAAATTTCCCTGTTACCTTCAATGAGTCAGATTCAAGCAGAAAAAACATGAGAAATGCAAAGGAGAAAAGGAAGATGCAGCCTTTTTCTGTCCTTTTGAAAAAAAATTTTTCCAAGAAGTCTTTACCTTGTTATATTGTCATAATTCCGTTTCCATCTCATTCATTTGAACTAAGTGAACTAGTCATTCACGGACTACTGCTAGAAGCAAAAAGAGACTGAGAAGCTGCACATTTTAAAGAAATGTTGCTGTTCAAAAGAAAAAGTGGAACTCTTCATAAGGGAGATGGAAAGAATGGATATTTGTTGGCAACCAGCTGTGTCTGTCATATATATCATTTATTGCAGTCAAGATTTTTGAAGAAGTGGTCATCTGAGAGATCAGAGTTATATTTTATATCAAGAAAATGCAGTGCAGTCATGCTACATTGCCAAGTAAGGCACTGAATGTGTAACTGAACAGAGAAGAAAGCTGGTATCTTTTCATGAAAGTAAATAAGCCTCACCAGTGCATAGGCTTAATATGTGACCACTGTCCAAAATTATACCAAATAAATTGGTGTGTATAGTAGTGGCATGTGTCAAAAAGTAACCATGGTTGTGTTATAACACAGAATTAATATGTCAAGATATTCAGTAAATGATCTATTCATCAAATGTTTGTATATTTTATATACATATAAGGCATACAGCAGATATTAGGAATGATACAGAGGGAACAAAGACAGGCTTTGCATAAAGCATTATTGTTTTCTAGGAGAGATCATTTTTATGTACAAGTAGCAATTAAAATAGATGGAATATGATAATATACCAGCATATATTAGGAATATCCTGACAAAATTGCATACAAGTTGTATTTATTTCCTTCAAGGGAATGGAAACAATGGAACTTGGGAGGATAGGTAGAAGAGTGTGATGGTTTGCCAAATTTGGAGCTAGAAATCCTAGATTCAGTTTCTAGGTCAGCCACTCTTCATCTATGTGATCCTACAGATATCTGGAGATAAAACCAGCCTCACAGTCCTTTTTTGTTTTTTTTGGTAATCAGTGAAACATATCAGCTATATCTTTAACAACAATGCTATTATGATTCTTCTAGTCCTCGAAAAGGTGTAAATGAAAATTTATTCTGTTAATTTGATACTAGATGTTTCAAAGAAATATTTCTCTTCATAAATAAATTTAGCGACACCATGCCAGGTTATTTTTCCCTCTGAACCTTTTTGTACTTTTATAATCTATCTTGTTGCACAAAACCCAAGAAGTAGTTTACATTTTAGGAGAAAAATAATATGAAGATGTAAAATATAACAATCTATAATGAATTCTTATTTAAGTCTTCAGTTAAGTTTGAATAGACACATTCTTCTAAAAAATTCAACATTACTATTATATAAAATGTGGCAGGTTGAACAGTAAGCAGATGCAAAAGCCTTATTGATCATTCCCTGATATTTGATTTCAAGATATACTTAATAATCTGCACAAACCTTTCAATATAAATATTTGCTTAAGTATGGTGAAAATTCTGCACATTGAGTTAGACACATTCATCTGAAGCTTTCTTATGGAACCATAACTGGTATAGAATAGTTTAAGATTGAATGAAGTTGAAGTAGAAGCACCTTAAAATATTTTGGAAAGCCTACCAACATATTAAGAACAGTTTTGCAATTTTAATACTTTTAATAAGGTTACTTACTCATTAAAATGTTGACGACTTTAATAGGCTATGGTAAAAACATTAATCATTCCTAAGTACAGTTTTTGTTACATTTTATGTATAACAATCAGTCATAGATAGTTTTAGCTAATATCTTCCAGGAACAGTTAATTTCCTATGTGTACTCCAAGCACTGTCTCCAGGAATAGAAATGTATTTTCAATGAAAAGCACCATTTATGCACAGATAATTCAGTAATGTATCACCCCTGGAATTCTCATAATGGGTCTCCATACAGGAAAAAAAATGAACAGCAGCAATTTTCAGTTAAAACTATTTTTGATCACCCTGGATGAGATGATTTGAGAATGACCAGTGCTAATTACCAGTGGTGATGAATTTGATCAAATGCAAGTTTTGTGAGGAACTTTCATCCATAAAGAAGTAATTCATTCATCAAAATCAATGTCTCAGTATCACTCTGAGCAGCACTTGCTGTTAAAACCAGAACAATGACTGGAGCTCACCAGGATGGTGTAGCATGAACATTTTGTTCCACTAAATGTTCGAGGGTTTCCAACAATAGTTCTCTTAGGGTTAAAGACATTTTATAGTTCTCTCATTTAAAAGATGTTTTTGAGTAATTACTAAATCTAGGGTATGGTACTACACTCTGCACTGGAACTGTTTGACGGTCATGACCAGAGAGAATGACATGAAACGACTGCTTTAAACTTTCATTGCACTGCTGAATCCCGAAGGTTGGTAGTTTACAGCTGCTGGTATCTTTCCCTAGGATGAAGACTTTGCATATTTATTCTGTTATTGACTAACTGCTCCATAATAGTTTTATGAAATCCCATTTCTGAATTTGACTAGAGGCTTCTCTAAGAAGCTATGATACGTAATTATTAAAAGTGAATATGATCTCATCCATTTGTAATAGTGATAATGTTCTAAACTACACCCAAGGGCTTTTCTCTTTGGGCATTTTATATGATAATCCTTTTATTTCACCTAGAATTTTTATCTGCCTTGGGATTGGCTGAATGTTAAAGGTTGAGAATACAGTCATTATGGGACAATGCAAAATAAAGAGAAAGATATCCAGTTTTGTTATTTAAAGCAGAATTTTGCAGTAAGAAGCACATCTTGAAGCCCAAAATGAAAAAACAAAACAAAACAAAACAGGCTTTCCTGAATTCTCTTAGATTTCTTTTACTATCTCACAAATCTTAAGGTGAGGGTGGGATGATTTGAGAGAATAGCGTTGAAACATGTATATTATCATATGTGAAACAGATCGCCAGTTCAGGTTTGATGCATGAGGGTGCTCGGGGCTGGTGCACTGGGATGACCCTGAGGGATGGGATGGGGAGGGAGGTGGGAGGGGGGTGTTCAGGATGGGGAACACATGTACACCCATGGCTGATTCATGTCAATGTATGGCAAAAACCACTACAATATTGTAATTAGCCTCCAATTAAAATAAATAAATAAATAAAAGAAACTGTAATTTGAATTCTTCAGAATGTTGAGAGGATATCTTTTTGTTAAAACTAAATTTGTTGTATTAGATAAAAGAAAGGAATAATGCTGAGGATGTAAAAACCTAAAGCTGGACCCTTCCGTCTCTAGGGGTTTGTAAGAGGAAGGAGATCAAACAGGTAAGGCACCGATCTCTCTAGGATCTGAACCTCAAGTTGGTAGGGACACTTCAGAAATACCCAGATAAGTATGGGGGCAGGGGTGAGAGCATGTGACCTCTGGCGTGCTTCAATCCATAGTGTCTTCCCATATCAACGTTTTACTCACCAACCAAGCCATACATTCAGGGAAATCTTCCCACTGACTTTTCAACCATGGGGGAAAATCAGAAATCTGTATCTTCTGCTTATCTAGGACAAGATGAAGTATCTCTTTAAGAAGACTTTGTTTCTAAAATAATGTTTGTATAAAACAAGTATGTAAATATGCAAATCATTATGCTACAGTTTCTTATACTAGGTTATATATTCAATAAATCTTTGTTGATATTACGCAAATTCAGTTACTTGATTCACAGTCACATAAATTTTGTGGTATTAAATGTTTAGATAACACAGAATGCTGGCTGTACTTGAGAGTAATAGTCGCTGAATTTTCTTATGTCAATGTTAGTAATCTTTCTCTTATTACAGGGTTTGCAAGGTTATCAGTTTCTACATAAAGAGGCTTAAAAACAATGACAATGAAATTTTAAATTAAACACCCCAAAGAGATGGCTTTTGGTGATCTGTGTGGGTGTAAAATCCACTATAAAAATATTATCTATTTAATTTCATTTTGTGAAGTGAGATTGCATTTTTCTCCTATCTTTCGTGTTTCATGAGCAATTCACATTGTTTAAAGACAAAAAGAGACGATTGGGAATCTTTCTTTTTGAGATTCAAGACAGGTATATATACCTTATCTATAATGAAAACACTTAGCACTTACAGTAAGTTCAACCCATTTACAATATTTTAAAGACTTTTGCTTTTTCAGACATGAAACCAGCTTAAGTAGGAGGCAGTATCTATTCTGAATATACCAAGGCTCTAGAAATTATAGCTGCAATGAGAGATAGAAAGAAAAAGGTACAGCTGTTCACACTTGTGGCAGGTATATCTCTGTTAGCTTATAAGGCCTAAAATGAACAACTACTGCAAAAGAGATTTGGACTGATGAATCTAAAATTTGTGAGTACTTGGCATGCCTTGGAAGGCAACCATATGAAAGATTAAAATAGCCTGCTCCGGTTTCTGATCCACTGAAAAGTAGCAGAAGCCGTCGTGGAGATGCATTCAGAGATCCATTTACTTTACTGCAGTATTATCACCACACACGTGCCATTTATTTGCTAATAAAATTATTCCTAAAGTTTATAATTTAACTTTTGTAATATTGGCATTATGCTTTTTTATGATATGTCTGTAAATATGAAGTCTAATCTAGGTGAGGAGTTCTGTGCATTGGGTTCCCCATGTGCTTTGATGAGAAGATTCATATTAGAGAATTCTTTTGAGCTGTTCTTAGTTTGGTTTTAACTTCCTGTAAGTTTACCTCTGACACTCAAGCATTCAAGATAGAGTTTACTGACTTTTCATCCCAAGAGCTTACTGTCATTGATGTGATTTTTACACAAAGGTTTACTTCCAGCTAACTTAGAGTTTATTGCTGTTTTAAGTAGATAAACTACTCTCAATCAAATACTATAGGTTTATACTGCTCAATGTTATAGTCACTGTTTAATCCTTCACTCCCAGGTTGGAAAACATTCTGCTGGTATCTCAGCTTTGATTCTCAAAGGCTGTGTATGGGTATTTTAACTTTCCTGATCCCTCGTAAATAAATATACTATGTTAAAAGTAAACTAGAGAGGTATGGTGAGGATTTATATAAGATCATAAATATGAAGTATTTAACAAGATGCCTAGCAGTGAAGTATTAAAAGTTAACTATTGAGATGATTTTTTCTAAATGTAATTTAAAAATTTTAGACAAAAGAACAGGTAACAAACAGGAAAAATTCTGGTTCTCCCATTAACTCTGCAACCTGGAAAAGGGCTAGGATAATATGATAGTTATGATTCAAATAACACATCAAAAGCACAAGTGGTGGCTTTTCTCAATGTGATCCTAATAGTGTTCTATGGAACAAATAATGGATTGCCAGGAAAACTTTTAACAGAGTACAGTGTTCACAAAGGAAGAGAAAAATAACAGCCAGTGCATGCTCAGTAGTGTCCAACTCTTTGTGACCCCCTTGGACTGTAGCCCCTGCCAGGTTTCTCTGTCCATGGAATTTTCCAGGCAAAAGTACTGGAGTGGGTTGCTAGTTCCTACTCCAGGGGATCTTCCCCACCCAGGGATCGGATGCACATCTCTTGTGTCTCCTGTGTTGGCAAGTGGATTGTTTACCACTGAGCAGCCTGGGAAATTCCCTAACATAATGTTCACAAAGGAAGAAAAAAATCATTAGCAAACTCAAAGACGACACAGTATACAGGGAATGAGATACTATCTAGATAAAGGTTTGTAGGACAAAACAATAGCACATGTTTAGTGTAGAAAATAATGCATAATTGCTGATAAGGTTACTTTTAACTATTTCATTCATCAAATTATACTTTAGACACCTAATGCTTGAAAGTACTTTGAATTCCTATAACCCCATACCAGAGAAATAAAAACTGAAACTACCCTAATAAAAATTTTCCCTTTATTTTCACTAATTAGATTGGCAAAATTTTAAATCAGCTCAACCTTTGAAAGTACACATTTTGGAGAGAATATACGGAAACACGTACTGTTGACGCCTCGCTTTGGCCACCTGAAGCGAAGAGCTGACTCATTAGAAAAGACCCTGATGCTGGGAAAGATTGAAGGCAGGGGGAGAAGGGGACGACAGAGGACGAGCTGGTTGGATGGCATCACTGATTCAATGGACGTGAATTTGAGCAAACTCCAGGAGGTGGTGAAGGACAGGGAAGCCCGGCGTGCTGCAGCCCGTGGGGCCTCAAAGAGTCAGACACAACTGAGTGACTGAACAACAACAAAACAAGGAAGCATGCACTTTCTTATGTTGCTGGAAAAGATTCAGATTTGTGCAATCTCTATGAAGGGAAATTTGGCAATATCTAACTGTCGGGCTTCCGTACTGACTCAGCCAGTAAAGAATCTCCCTGCAGTGGAGACCTGGGTTCGATCCTGGGTCTGGAAGATCCCCTGGAGTAGGGAATGACAACCCACTCCAGTGTTCTTGCCTGGAGAATTCCATGGGCTGAAGAGCCTGACAGGATACAGTCCATGGGATCACAAAAAGTCAGATACGACTGAGTGACTAACAACTTCACCTTCAATGAACTATTAATAAATATGTGTTTACCCCTTTATACAGCAACCTCATTTCTAGGAATTTACCTTAAGAATATGCTCAACAATATAAAAAATATATATGTACATTTATTACAGCACTATATGTAATTGTTTGCAATCTCCTATATTATCTTATATTGGAGAGAGCTTGAAAACACTGGTACAGACACACAATAGAGTATTACTTATCTGCCTTAAAAAAAACAGAATGAGAAAGATTCTATAAACCAGTATAAACTGATGTTTAGGATGTAAGTATTAGGTGAAAAAGCAAAGGAATAAAGTGTATTTTTAGTATGCTCTCTTTTTGTAAGAAATAAAAGGATAGGAAAATATACAGATTATCTGCTCATTTTTCTAAAAAGAAGCATTAACAAAGAAACTGTAGACTAGTGAGATTGGTTACATATGGAGTATGAACAATGTTACAAGGTGTGAAGACACTTCTCTAACACCTTTTGTTCAGTTCTGGGTTTCTTGGTTCACAACCCCAGGAGCTTCCAGGGTGAAGTTGGAAACAGTCTCCTCTATGTGGAAGGCAGGGACAGACCTTTCAGATGCTAAATAAGCCACTTGTTAGCTTTAAGACCTAGGACCCAGTTCTTTTTTTTTTTTTTTTTTGTTTTTTTTTTTTTTAGTTTTTAAATTTTAAAATCTTTAATTCTTACATGCGTTCCCAAACATGAACCCCCCTTCCACCTCCCTCCCCACAACATCTCTCTGGGTCATCCCCATGCACCAGCCCCAAGCATGCTGCACCCTGCGTCAGACATAGACTGGCGATTCAATTCACCATTGCAACGAAAAGAATAAAATACTTAGGAATATATCTACCTAAAGAAACTAAAGACCTATATATAGAAAACTATAAAACACTGATGAGAGAGATCAAAGAGGACACTAATAGATGGAGAAATATACCATGTTCATGGATCGGAAGAATCAATATAGTGAAAATGAGTATACTACCCAAAGCAATTTACAAATTCAATGCAATCCCTATCAAGCTACCAGCCACATTTTTCACAGAACTAGAACAAATAATTTCAAGATTTGTATGGAAATACAAAAAACCTCGAATAGCCAAAGCAATCTTGAGAAAGAAGAATGGAACTGGAGGAATCAACTTGCCTGACTTCAGGCTCTACTACAAAGCCACAGTCATCAAGACAGTATGGTACTGGCCCAAAGACAGACATATAGATCAATGGAACAAAATAGAAAGCCCAGAGATAAATCCACACACATATGGACACCTTATCTTTGACAAAGGAGGCAAGAATATACAATGGAGTAAAGACAATCTTTTTAACAAGTGGTGCTGGGAAAACTGGTCAACCACTTGTAAAAGAATGAAACTAGATCACTTTCTAACACCGCACACAAAAATAAGCTCAAATGGATTAAAGATCTAAATGTAAGATCAGAAACTATAAAACTCCTAGAGGAGAACATAGGCAAAACACTCTCAGACATAAATCACAGCAGGATCCGCTATGATCCACCTCCCAGCATACTGGAAATAAAAGGACCCAGTTCTTTACATGATGATCTTATAGGAAGACCGTGCCAGGTCTCCAGTTCTCTGTAGGAGGCTAGGAACCTGATTTCGGTTAGTCCCTCATTCCAGGTGGCAAATGGATTGTATCTGCTAGGATATATAAAAGGGTGATTTTTTTTTTTTTCTTTCTGTCTAGGCAACCTCCTAAGACAGAGGGAGAGAGAAAGAAAAGTAAATGTAACAGAGTTAACATTTGGGGAATTTGGATACAGATTACAGGGAATTCTTTGTACTGTTCTTTCACCTCTTCAATCAGTCTAAAATTATGTGAAAATTAAGAAGTAAAAGGAAAGACTAAAACAGAGTAAATAGTGTGAGGATACAGAAAAAAAAAATGCTGAGCATTAAACTCACCTATTTTGGGTTAGTTTTATTCAGGAAATCCAGAGCTTTTGGTACCTCTTTCAGAGTTTTGTTCCACTAGTCACTACTAATGAGATCTCAAGTCTGACTTACAGCAAATTTACCCACCTCATCAGTTTATCACTTAGGAATTTTTCAGAACTATGTAACTCTGAGTTCCTAGCACTATAATAGGAAACATTTTCTCAAGTTTGTGACTGTTCAATATGCAATTAATTTCCAAATATGACTGAGAAGTTGTCATATTTGATTTGCAAATTTGGAAATGTATTATGCAGTGAATATTTAGCAAAGTCAGCAAATCTGTTATTTCTGAAGGCAAAACATATTTGTAATTCACTCTTAATAAACAAAATTATAATATAGACAAGGAGAAATCAACTGTGCCATAAAATTAGAGAAGCTCCTGATAGCTTATAATTAGCCTTTTGCTATCAAGAAAAAAAGACTGTTGAGCTTCAATAGAAGAAGCTGTAGTACTGAACTATCAAAAAAAGAAAATGCCTCAGTATATCATAAAAAATTAAAAAAGCAACTGCTCATATCTGTATCTACTAGAAACACTTTCCATATCTATCTCTATGTCAGTTCTATAAATTCTCTATTCCAAGTTTATGTGCCCACAAATATTATGAGATGGATAAGCTGGTTTTAGAAAAGGCAGAGGAACCAGAGATCAAATAGCCAATATCCATTGGATTATCGAAAAAGCTAGAGAGTTCCAGAAAAGCATCTATTTCTGCTTTATTGACTATACCAAAGCCTTTGACTGTGTGGATCACCACAAACTGTGGAAAATTCTTAAAGAGATGGAAATACCAGACCACCTGACCTGCCCCTTGAGAAATTTGTATGCAAGTCAGGAAGCAACAGTTAGAACTGGACATGGAACAACAGACTGGTTCCAAATAGGAAAAGGAGTACATCAAGTCTGTACATTGTCACCCTGCTTATTTAACTTATATGCAGAGCACATCATGAGAAATGCTGGGCTGGATGAAGCACAAGCTGGAATCAAGATTGCCAGGAGAAATATCAATAACCTCAAATATGCAGATGACACCACGCTTATGGCAGAAAGTGAAGAAAAACTAAAGAGCCTCTTGAAGAAAGTGGAAGAAGAGAGTGAAAAAGTTGACATAAAGCACAACATTCAGAAAACTAAGATCATAGCATCTGGTCCCATCACTTCATGGCAAATAGATGGGGAAACAATGGAAACAGTGACAGACTTTATTTTCTTGAGCTCCAAAATCATTGCAGATGGTGACTGTAGCCATGAAATTAAAAGACGCTTACACCTTGGAAGGAAAGTTATGACCAACCTAGACAGCTTATTAAAAAGCAGAGACATTTCTTTGCCAACAAAGGTCTGTCTAGTCAAGGCTATGGTTTTTCCTGTAGTTATGTATGGATGTGAGAGTTGGACTATGAAGAAAGCTGAGTGCCAAAGAATTGATACTTTTGAACTGTGGTGTTGGAGAAGACTCTTGAGAGTCCCTTGGACTGCAAGGAGATCCAACCAGTCCATCCTAAAGGAAATCAGTCCTGAATATTCATTGGAAGGACTGATGCTGAAGCTGAAACTCTAAGACTTTCACTACCTGATGCGAAGAACTGACTCATTTGAAAAGACCCTGATGCTGGGAAAGATTGAAGGCAGGAGGAGAAGGGGACGACAGAAGATGAGATGGTTGGATGGCATCTTTGACTCAAAGGGCATGAGTTGGAATAAACTCCAGGAGTGGGTGATGGACAGGGAGGCCTGGCATGCTGCAGTCCATGGGGTTTCAAAGAGTCAGACACGACTGAGTGACTGAACTAAACTGAATGTCTTATATGTTGTATATTCCTCACCCCTATAATGCTGGATATTTCTTTTTGTCTAGTTTGTCATGTAATTCACACTGTCTGTACTTACTAAAATTATAGGAAAAGCAAAATATTGGGTGTCAGAGAAAGACAAAAGCTAAAATTTGTACTATCTTTCATTTCTTATAATCCATTTGTCAAATTGTTTTCAGTACTAGCTTCATTAATTTCATTGGCCAAAAAAATTCTAAAAGTGTACAAATAATGATAGTTAAAAATAGTAATAGCTAACATGTCATAAGAACTTAATATATATCATGCACTATATTAGGCACTTAGACATTTATTTCTTACAGTTTTAAGAGCTTATTATCTCCAGTTTATAAATGAACTAACTGAAGCTCAGAAAGTTTAAATAACTTTTCTAAGGACACAAAGCTAGTAAATGAGTGAATCAGAATAAATTTAGGACTATCTGATTTCAAAAGCCTGTAAAAATCATCTGTAACAACAGTATTTCTGAACCTGGGTTCATTGTCAACCACAGAATATAAGGACAAAATTGAGTGGCCACTTCCTCAATTTTCCCAAGAGAAGTTAATTCATTAGCTTCTCCTCATTAGTGATTGGTATGTTCAGGATAGTGCACCATGCAGTGTACATTGGTTCATTTAATGCTCTGAGCTACCTGAGGGAAATGTGGCAAAATGGGGACTGAATTGACTGAGTTCATACAGACACAAAGTGGTGATAAGAGAACAAAGGACAAGCATGTTATTTCAGTTGATCCTGATACACTACTCAGAATTTAACTGAAAAGTGAAACTCCAGGTAATGAATGGGTTATTTACTATGTCATTTGTTCTTGACTGTGCAAGCTGCCTGAGTTCCACCCTAAGAAATTATAATATAATTGAGCTGGGTTAATTCCAGGACATCAAGATTTTAAAAGCTCCTCAGATGGCTCTAAGGCACAGTCATGTTTTACAGTTTCAAAAATTGGTCCTTATTCTTTCCCCTCCTTGTCCTCCTCCTCCTCTTTCTTTATCATCATTCCCTCTCCAATAAACTGACCAGCTGCCCTAGGTAGCACAAAGACTTATTGGGCTGTACTTCAAAGAAAGGGAGAGAGGTTACCTGATGCATCTCATTGACTTTGCATGATGCTCTCTCTAAATCAGCCAAGCCAGGAAAAAGTATAAACTGTTACCACAAAAAACTACCTACATTTCATATACTACCTGGTCCCCATCAGGAGGTCTGTCTGCTGAAGGAAATTTCATTGTTGTAACGTACGTTATCCAGGAATTTGCTGGACTGATCATTATCACCACTTTATAAACAGAAGGCTAATCTGTGCTTTGCAAAATCTGAGAGGTAAGAGACAGACAAAGCACAGAATTGGAATTACTTGAGAAAGGCTGACACAGGGGATTGTGGAAAATAATATGGATTCAAAGAATCAGAAACTGAAAGCTAACTAATCTCACAGATAACTAACAGAAAAGTGCAGTGAATGGGCGGCATCATAAATGAATAAAGATACTTCCGCTAGTAATACAGCACCACCGCTATAGAAAAAGAAGGCTTTTGCTTGTGTGACCTCTCTATGGTTGGATCTACTTTTTCAGCCTTGCTCCTCTTGTCCCTCTCACCCACGGCTCATATAGAAGAAAGCAGATGGGCAAATAAGCCACCCTCAAAGAGAAATAACTTAAAAGCAGAAATGAGAAAGTCATTGGTATCATAAATACCATACTGATTCTTACTCCTGTACTCATTAGTTATGTGACACTTGACAGTAATCAATTTTGAACAAGAACAAAGCTAGAGGTAAAATATTTCCTGTTTGCAAACTAAATCACAAAGCTACAGTGATCAACACAATGTGGCCTTGGTATAAAAACACATCAATCAATAGAACCAAATAGACTGTCCAGAAATAACCCATGCCTAAATGGTCAGTGGTTTCTGTAAAGGATCTAAGAATATAGAGTGGGTAAAGGATAGTCTCTTCAATAAATGGTGTTGGGAAAGCTGGACTGCCACATACAAAAGAAAGGAATCAGACCCCTATCTTACACGAAAGACAAAAATCTACTCACAGTGGATTAAAGACTTGAATGTATGACCTGAAATTGTAAAACTCCTAGAAGGAAACATAGGCAATAAGTTCCTTAACATCAATTTGTGCAAGGAGTTTTTAAATTTGGCAGCAAAAGCAAAAATAAAGAAATAGGACACCATCAAACTGGAAATCTTATGCTCAGCCAGGGAAATTAAAAATGAGGAGGCAAACTATGGAAAGAGAAGAAATATCATCAAACCACATATCTGATAAGATGTTACTGTCTGAAATATACGAAGAACGCATACGACAGTAAAAAAACAAAATAACTTAACTGAGAAATGAGTTAGGATCTGAGTAGACATTTTTCCAAAGAAGACATACAAATGGTCAATAGGTACATGAAAATTGCTTATCATCACTAATCACCAGCACAATGCAAGTCAAAAATCACAATCAGATAGTGCCTTATACCTAATTAGGGTAATGTTTATCAAAAAGATAAGAGATAAATGCTGCTGAGGATATGAAGAAAGGAATGTAATTTGGTGCAGCCACTATGAAAAACAGTATATAGGTTCCTCAAGAAATCAAAAACAGAACTATTATCCAGCAGTCCCATTCTGGGTATATATCAAAGTAAACAAGGCAATTATCTCAAAGAGGTATTTGCACTCCAATGTTCCTTGAAGCATTATTCACAATAGCCAACATTTGAAACTACCTAAGTGCAAATGGTGACTGCAGCCATGAAATTAAAAGACGCTTACTCCTTGGAAGAAAAGTTATGACCAACCTAGATAGTATATTCAAAAGCAGAGACATTACTTTGCTGACTAAGGTCCATCTAGTCAAGGCTATGGTTTTTCCTGTGGTCATGTATGGATATGAGAGTTGGACTGTGAAGAAGGCTGAGCACCGAAGACTTGATGCTTTTGAACTGTAGTGTTGGAGAAGACTCTTGAGAATCCCTTGGACTGCAAGGAGATCCAAGCAGTCCATTCTGAAAGAGATCAGCCCTGGGATTTCTTTGGAAGGAATGATGCTAAAGCTGAAACTGCAGTACTTAGGCCACCTCATGCGAAGAGTTGACTCATTGGAAAAAACTCTGATGCTGGGAGGGATTGAGGGCAGGAGAAGAAGGGGACGACAGAGGATGAGATGGCTGGATGGCATCACGGACTCGATGGATGTGAGTCTGAGTGAACTCCAGGAGATGGTGATGGACAGGGAGGCCTGGGGTGCTGTGATTCATGGGGTCACAAAGAGTCGGACACGACTGAGTGACTGAACTGAACTAAATGTTTTCACTTAGGATAAAAGGATCAAGAAACTGTGATATTCCATGCACGCATACACACACACACAGAATGTTATTCAGTCTTAAAATAGAAGAAAATCCTGTCATTTGTGGTAACATGGTAAACCTGAAAGGCATTATGATAAGTGTAATAAACTAAAGAATGATAAATGTGGCATTACTTAAGTGTGGAATATTTTTTAAAAGTCAAATTTATAGAAGTTGAAAATAGAAAAGTGATTCCCAGGGACTGGGGAGAGGTAGGGAACATAGGAAGTTATCAAATGGGTACAAGCTATGTTACAGGTTGAGTAAGGTATGAGGATCTAATGTATAATGGTGGTGACTATAGGTGATAACACTATGTTGTAGCATTGAAATTTGCTAAGAAAGTAAAACGTAAGTGCTCTCACCGGGTGGGATGAGATATATATGTGAGGTGATGGGTGTGTTAACGTGATGGGGAAAATCCTTTCACAGTGTGTACATATATCAAATTGTCACTTTTTATTCTTTAAATACATTACAACTTTGTCAATTATACCTTCATAAAGCTGGAAAAAAGGTTCTGTGGAAACAGGAATTGTTTTACTTGCTGCTTAAGACCTACTTTTGATAATATTCCTGGCACGTGGTGGAAATTAGTTTTCATTTTTCCATTTCTCCAGTTGTATTTTGTCATCATCTCTAGGTGCCCTGCACTTAATATTCTCTTTCTCTGCTTACATCTGTTCTATTTTGTTTACCACTTTCTGGCTTGGGGTAATTTGCTACAATCCTTCCTGAGTTTTCATCTGCTTTATGTATTCACCTACTGATACTGTCTTGCATTTTAATATGAATATTGTGGTTACTGCACAGAGAAATTTTCATTTTATTTTTCCTAGTTAAAAATATTGAACAGCACATTTTCAATACTAAGTATATGGTTGTTGCTTATATATACTGTAGAAGACACAAAAGCACTTTAAGAAAAAGTTGCTTTCTTCAATAAACTAAATATCTAGTTGGGCAGAAAAAAATTACAGAAGAAGCGCAAGAATATATACTTCAGAATGGTAGTTCTGTTGTTATATGCAACATAGGTTGAGAAGAGAAAGCTTGGTGTAGGTGGATTTAACTTCTCTTTACCTTTGCAGGGAAGGATGTACTCTTCTTCTTACTCAGCCTTCTCTTTCATACAAAAGAGAATTTTCCTTCCATTTTTGTATTAAATTATTATTACAGAGAATTAAAAACATTTACAAAAAATAAAGAATACTACAGTGAACCACAAGGAACCCATCACTTAGTTCCAACAATTATTGCCTTAACACCAATCTTGTTTCTTTCATATCTGCATTTAACTCCTCCCATCTCCTTCATTTACCATTGTATCAGTTCAGTTCAGTTCAGTCACTCAGTTGTGTCCGACTCTTTGCGACCCCATGAATCACAGCATGCCAGGCCTCCCTGTCCATCACCATCTCCCAGAGTTCACTCAGACTCACGTACATCAAGTCCTTGATGCCATCCAGCCATCTCATCCTCGGTCATCCCCTTCTTCTCCTGCCCCAAATCCCTCCCAGCATCAGAGTCTTTTCCAATGAGTCAACTCTTCGCATGAGGTGGCCAAAGTACTGGAGCTTCAGCTTTAGCATCATTCCTTCCAAAGAATATATGTAGAGTAAATCATGAGAAACGCTGGACTGGAAGAAATACAAGCTGGAATCAAGATTGCTGGGAGAAATATCAATAACCTCAGATATGCAGATGGCACCACCCTTATGGCAGAAAGTGAAGAGGAACTAAAAAGCCTCTTGATGAAAGTGAAAGAGGAGAGTAAAAATGTTGGCTTAAAGCTCAACATTCAGAAAACAAAGATCATGGCATCCGGTCCTATCACTTCATGGGAAATAGATGGGGAAACAGTGGAGACAGTGTCAGACTTTATTTTTTTTGGCTCCAAAATCACTGGAAATGGTGACTGCAGCCATGAAATTAAAAGATGTTTACACCTTGGAAGAAAAGTTATGACCAACCTAGATAGCATATTCAAAAGCAGAGACATTACTTTGCTGACTAAGGTCCATCTAGTCAAGGCCATGGTTTTTCCTGTGGTCATGTATGGATGTGACAGTTGGACTGTGAAGAAGGCTGAGCACCGAAGACTTGATGCTTTTGAACTGTGGTGTTGAAGAAGACTCTTGAGAGTCCCTTGGACTGCAAGGAGATCCAAGCAGTCCATTCTGAAGGAGATCAGCCCTGGGATTTCTTTGAAAGGAATGATGCTAAAGCTGAAGCTCCAGTACATTGTGTAGTCAACTCCAAATACCACATCATTTTATCTGTGAATATGTCAGTGTGAATCCCTAAACAAATGGACTGTTTTGAAACATAGTAACAGTGTTATTATAACACTTGTATAACAGAAACAACAATTTCTTAAAATCATCAGTCAGGATTTACTGAGTGTCTGTATTGTCCAGTTGTCTTATTTTTGATAGTATATTTTGCTTGAATAAAAATATTAAAAAGTTCTTTATATTTGCAATTGATTAATAGCTTCCTCAGCAGTATTTTTTATTGACTCATGTTAAGGCTCTAAAACTAGAAACTTATTCCTTTTAATTGTAAAAATTTTTTGTCTAAGCTTAGCCTGGAGAACATATTTGATATCAACTATAAAACTAGGAAGAAAATTGAGATATCAGAATGTGACTTCTGTAAGAAATTATTCCTGCTTCACTGACTTGAGGATGAGAGCTTGAACTAAGCAGCCTAGAACTTCTTGCTAATCAATCACTCTGTCATGCGCTGTAATGGTCATCCTCATTGTGTTACTCTAAGCATTCATAGCCCCCTCCCCAGTGTAAAAAAGTGTGTGATTCTCATGTCATAGAGATTCTTGGCTTTTTATCAGCAGGATTGTTAATCAATAGGAAGTTATTCTATTTAGATGTTAATATTTATTTAATTTCTGCTACCATAGCCTTATTTGATTTTTTTCTGCAATGAAAAGAAGTATAACACACTGTAACAGCAATGATTGGAAATAACTCTTGAAATGTCAAGGACTTTTTCTTTAAACAATAATTAGCAGAGTAAATGCTAACAAGTATATTTAATAACCATGATATTTTGCATTTGGACCACAGCCAACATCATCAGTAAATGTAGTATTTACTTAAGGATCACATACCATTCTGATCTTGAATTAAAATATTATTTATTAAGGTATATTTTCATTTTTCAAAAGTAATCTTGACTATATAAGGTATGTATAGTAGGTCTGAAAAGTTATACTGTACATGGAGTTAACTAAACAACAGGAAAGTAGTGTCTGAAAGTAAACTGCATGTCATTCTAGCTTTGCCCTTAAATCTTTGATTAAATTTTACTGCCCTACAGTCAATATCCAAGTTTTCTAAATTCATATACAATGTTCTAGAAAATATGAACATTATGTTAATCCACTGAATATTTATTTAATGCCTATTTTATATGCCAGATACTATTCTGAGGAGTAGGTATAAAGCAGAGACTAAAACAAAAATCCCTGCCTTCACAGAGCCTCCTTTAAATAACCCTCCCAAAAGAAAATGGGAAGAACAAAGAGTTCTCATTGACATTTCTGAAAAACAAGTACGAGTGTATGTAGTAAATATCCAACATGTTCTAGGCACTGTGCTAAGTAGCAGGGGGGAGAAACGGAATTGGAGACATTCCTTCCCTCCAGAATATTGTGAGAAGCTAATAAATAGAGCACAGTCATTAGTAGCAAACTAGGCACCCAGGAGTCAGTAGCAGAAACATCGCGTGAAAACTAAAAGCAAAGCTGGCAGACAAGACTATTAGTGGGAAATAATGAAAGAGAAGGAAACAGAACAGGAGAGGGTACGGAGTTGGAATTTTCTCACCTTATTTTGACGGCAGATTCTTGGACAAAGAGAGAAAATTGATTTAGCTTTTAGTTTGCCATAGATTGAACTATATGACAAGCTGTTAAGAGTAACAACTTCAGACTGCTGAGTGTGGAAGTTGAAATACACTTTTAACAACAAGGTAAGTCAAAGCAACAAAGTATGTGGAAATAAAAAAGAGTTTACTAAATCACGTTGATTCAGCATTTGAACTAAATCAGAATTTACAAGGCTTTCAGGAATGAATATCTGATTCTATAACTGAAAGTTTATGAAAATTAACAGGTTTCTTCCTTTCAAGATTTTTTTTCTATTAAAAATGGTATTTAAGTCAGAAAAAACCAGTTTGGGCTACTTTTGAATTTTATCATTGTTTTTCTTTTGTGTGTGTGTGTGTCATAAGGAGCCACTTTCTTCCTTTCAGAACCTTTGCATATGCTCTTCGCTGGTCCTAGAATGGTTATCTCACCCCACTAACTGTAAATGCCTTCTCCCCCTAATTCCTTAGGAAGTCTTTCCTGACCACAGACTGTCAGCATACCCTCCTCGATGGAAATCGTTGAGTTCTTTGAAGCATTGACCAGACATTGCAATGAACTATGGTCATCTCAGAAAAGGCAGCAACTCAAAGTTTTCTCCCCATTATCTTTCCAGTGTTTCCATAGAAAATAATACAAAGTAGATGCTCAGTAAACATTTGCTCTATAAATGAATTTAATTATTTCATAGAATGAGATGTCTCTCCTGAAAAATACTGAATCTCCAGTTGGTGTCTATATAACTCTGAAGGGATTAAAAAAAAAACACCATCTTCAGTAGAATTACTATTGACATAAAATTCCTGAAAATGAGATATCTCTCTGTTCATTGTTTTCTAATCAACATTTCTCTAGAACCAGAACTCCGAATTGTTTTCAGGCTTTACAGACAGAAAGGCAGGTGCACAAAAATCTTTCAAGAAACCATTCAGAAAACTATCAGTGTCCTCAAAAAAAATCCTCGGTAGAAGAGTGATTTAGAATGGACAGCCCTCCTCTATATACAGTAAGTTAAAAACTCAGTGGTAATGAAAATGTGTAAAGAGTCAAAATAAAGAAGCTATTATTACCCCTAACTGGATTTGTGATAGGCCTCAATAGTCCCCTTGACAGAGATAATTTCAAAGATTTTAGCACAGGTAATAATAACTTGACAGACTTGGTCAGTTAGGTTCTAAGCTTAGATTTGTACTGATTTGGGAAGAATATTGAGATGCCGAGGTTTCAGGTGTGGCATGAAGCAGCTGGGCTCTGAGAAAGAGCCTTCTGGAAGTGAAGACAGACTATATACAGTGAAAACCTTCTCAATGGATCTGTTTGCATTTCAGTGTGTGTGTGTGGTTTTTAACCTTTCTTCACTGATTGGACAGGTTGGAATATGAGGAGATTAAGAGCTGTCAAGCACACATTTTAGAAACTTTAAAGGACAACACTAAAAAATGAAAATCAGAAAGCTAAAAGATTAAGGGAAAAAACTGGCCTTCTGAGGGACATAGGAATTAAGCCAGGTCCTGGCAGAACAAGGACTTCCCTAGTGGCTCAGACGGTAAAGCCTCTGCCTACAATGCGGGAGGCCCACGTTCAATCCCTGGGTCGGGAAGATCTCCTGGAGAAGGAAATGGCACCCCACTCCAGTACTCCTGCCTGGGAAATCCCATGGATGGAGGAGCCTGGTAGGCTACAGTCCATGGGGTCGCACAGAGTTAGACACGACTGAGCGACTTCACTTTCACTTGGCAGAACAAATCATCAGAACAAAGATCATCAGGACATATATTCCTACTTGAATATTGATATGTTAAAAAAATATATTCTGTTTTATGACCCTTGCAGAAATTTTGCCACTCTAGCATGACTTATTTTTCTGTTTGAGTAGATTAAAAAGTAGGCAGTCGGGAACTAAGACTTTCAAGTAATGATCAAACTTATACACAGTAAAACTATAAATAAGAGCCAAATAATATAAGTTCTGAAAAGCTAAGATTGCTGAAATAATCTGCTCATCTGATCGATTCCCAGTTCAGGAAAAATTGAGGATTAGATATTGCAAATATCTGAGAGTTAAATACAGGTGTACTTAAAAAGTATTTCTCTGTACAAAGTAATTATTTTGAGGGCAGATGCTGAGATGCAGTTCTATTTTCAAACCAGTAAGCCAGTTCTAAGAGTATTTTGGTATAAAAGCATAGAGATTAAATACAATGAAAAATAAACTTCTGCACCTACTCTCCTAGGATTTTTCAGTAATGCATACAACTTTTAAATGATATTGTTATTACAAGGGCACATGAGCAATAGTAGTAGTTGTAGGCACATGGATGAAGAAGAACAAAACACACTCGTTTCACTGTTAAATGATTATATTACTAAGATTATTGTAATTAGCCCACACAAGATTCCAGTTTCCAAGAAATATTGGGACTGTTGCCTCCTACAGGGACAATGCTAACTCATCAATCTCCTCTGTGAGAATTATGAGGAAAAAGAATTTCCTTCCTTTGGGTAGATTAAGCACAGGAAAAGGAGTCAATGAGTCAGTTCAGTCACTCAGTCATGTCCGACTCTTTGCGACTTGATGGACTGCAGCAAGCCAGGCTTCCCTATCCCATCAACAACTCCCGGAGCCTACTCAAACTCATGTCCATTGTGTTGGTGATGCCATCCAACCATCTCATCCTCTCGTCCCCTTCTCCTACCTTCAATCTTTCCCAGCATCAGGGTCTTTCAAATGAGTTGGTTCTTGGTATCAGGTGGCCAAAGTATTGGAATTTCAGCTTCAGCATCAGTCCTTCCAATGAATATTCAGGACTGATTTCCTTTAGAAAGAACTGTGGATCTCCTTGCAGTCCTAGGAACTCTCAAGAGTCTTCTCCAACATCACAGTTCAAAAGCATCAATTCTTTGGCACTCAGCTTTCTTTATAGTCCAACTCTCACATCCATACATGACTACTGGAAAAAACCATAGCTTTAACTGATTGGATCTTTGTTGACAAAGTAATGTCTCTGCTGTTTAATATGCTGTCGAGGTTTGTCATAGCTTTTCTTCCAAGGAGCAAGCACCTTTTAATTTCATGGCTGCAGTCACCATCTGCAGTGATTCAGGAGCCCCTCCCCCCACCCCAAATAAACTTTCTCACTCTTTCCATTATTTCCCCATCTGTTTGCCATGAAATGATGGGACTAGATGCCATGATATTAGTTTTCCTAATGTTAAGTTTTAAGCCAACTTTTTCACTCTCCTCTTTCACTTTCTTCAAGAGGCTCTTTAGATCTTCACTTTCTGTTTTAAGAGTGGTGTCATCTGCATATCTAAGGTTATTGATATTTCTCCCGGCAATCTTGATTCCAGCTTGTGCTTCATCCAGCCCAGCATTTCACATGATGTACTCTGCATATAAGTTAAATAAGCAGGGTGACAATATACAGCCTTGACATACTCCTTTCCCTATTTGGAACTAGTCTCTTGTTCCATGTATGGTTCTAACTGTTGCTTCTTGACCTGCATATAGATTTATCAGGAAGCAGGTCAGGTGGTCTGGTATTCCCATCCCTTTAACAATTTTGCACAGTTTGTTGTGACTCACACAGTCAACAGCTGTGTCGTAGTCAATAAAGCAAAAGTAGATGTTTTTCTGGAACTCTCTTGCTTTTTCTATGATCCAGTGGATGTTGGCAATTTAATCTGTGGTTCCTTTGCCTTTTATAAATCCAGCTTGAACATCTGGAAGTTCATGGTTCACATACTGTTGAAGCCTGGCTTTGAGAAGTTTGAACATTTTTTGCTAGCGTGTAAGATGAGTGCAATTGTGTAGTAGTTTGAGCATTCTTTGGCATTGCCTTTCTTTGGGATTGGAATGAAAACTGACCTTTTCCAGTCCTGTGGCCACTGCTGCATTTTCCAGATTTGCTGGCATATTGAGTGCAGCACTTTCACAGTATCATCTTTTAGGATTTGAAATAGCTCAGCTGGAATTCCATCACCTCCACTAGCTTTGTTCATAGTGATGCTTCTTGAGGCCCACTTGACTGCGCATTCCAAGATATCTGGCTCTAGGTGACACCATTGTGTTTATCTGGGTCATGAAAATCTTTTTTGTATAGTTCTGTGTCTTCTTGCCACCTCTTAATATCTTCTGCTTCTGTTAGGTCCATACCATTTCTGTCCTTTATTGTGCCCATCTTTGCACGAAATGTTCACTTGGTGTCTTTAATTTTCTTGAAGTGATCTCTAGTCTTTCCTATTCTATTGTTTTCCTCTATTTCTTTGCACTGATCACTGAGGAAGGCTTTCTTTTCTGTCCCCGCTATTATTTGGAACTCTGCATTCAAAAAGGTATATCTTTCCTTTTCTCCTTTGCCTTTAATTTCTTGTCTTTTCTCAGCTATTTGTAAGGCCACATCAGACATCCATATTGCATTTTTGCATTTCTTTTTCTAAGGGATGGTCTTGATCCCTGTCTGCTGTACAATGTCACAAACCTCCATCCATAGTTCTTCAGGCACTCTATCAGATCTAATCCCTGAATCTACTTGTCACTTCCATTGTATAATTGTAAGCGATTTTATTTAGGTCATACCTAATGGTCTAGTAGTTTTCCCTACTTTCTTCAATTTAAGTCTGAATTTGGCAATAAGGAGTTCATGATCTGAGCCACAGTCTGCTCCCAGTCATGTTTTTGCTAACTGTACAGAGCTTCTCCATCTTTGGCTGCGCAGAATATAATCAATTTGATTTCAGTATTGACTATTTGGTGATGTCCATGTGTAGAGTCTTCTCTTGTGTTGTTGGAAGTGGGTGTTTGCCACGACCAGTGCTTTCTTTTGGTATAGCCTTTGACCTCTTCATTTGTACTCCAAGGCCAAATTTGCCTGTTAACTCCAGGTCTCTCTTGACTTCCTAGTTTTGCATTCCAGTCACCTATAATGAAAAGGACATCTTTTTTGGGTATTAGTTCTAGAAGTTCTTTTAGATCTTCATAGAACTATTCAACTTCAGCATCTTCAGCATTACTAGTCAGGGCATAAACTTGGATTACTGTGATATTGAATGGTTTGCCTTGGAAATGAAAAGATCATTCTGTCATTTTTGAGATTGCATCCAAAACAATTTGAGAATGATCAAAAATTATAAGACTGCATTTTGGACTCTTTCATTGACTATGATGGCTACTCCATTTCTTCAACGGGATTCTTGCCCATAGTAGTAGATACAATGGTCATCTGAGTTAAATTCACCCATTCCAGTCCATTTTAGCTCACTGATTCCTAAAATGTTGATGTTCTCTCTTGCCATCTCCTGTTTGACCACTTCAAGTTTGCCTTGATTCATGGACCTAACATTCCAGGTTCCTATGCAATATTGTTCTTTACAGCATCAGACTGTACTTCCCATCAGCCATCACATCCACAACTGAGTGTTGTTTTTGCTTTGGCTCCGTCTCCATTCTTTCTGGAGTTGTTTCTCTACTCTTCTCCAGTAGCATATTAGGCACCTACTGACCTGGGAAGCGCACCTTTCAGTGTCCTATCTTTTTGCCTTTTCATACTGTTCATGGGGTCCTCAAGGCAAGAATACTGAACGAGGAGTATGGTTGTGCAACACTCGTCCTGTTAATCTAGCACCTTTATCAGGACACCAGCCTTAGAGGCTGGCTCCACGTCATGGTGAAGCAGTTCCTCTGTTGCCTTCAGGTATAATGTAGACAGAGCTTTCATTGTACTTGCCAAAGATCCTGTACCTACAACTAAACTTAACTTCTTATATTTAAGATGGTCTCCTGCAAATGCTATTTGGGAAACTTGCAAATACATTTCTAGATAAATGGACCAACTAAAATCGGTTTATTATTATTATTATTATCAGCCTTTGAAATGACACTGAAAAATGAGAAATGATTTTTAGTTAGTTAATAAGGCCAGGATATACTTGTGTGGTCAAGAAACAATTTGTCATTCTAACACACATTTCATGAGGGACTAAAAATTAATTATACCTATTGAAACCATGTACCAGCCCCTATGTCCTTGTCTTTTGAAGTAAAATGCTGACTCAAAAGTTAATTATTGGGAAATGTGAAGATGTAGAAACAGAGAATAGCCATTGGGCTAAAGAACTGGTAACAATTTAGACTATAATTCTGCAATGTAACAGAATCAAACTCCCAGTTTCCTGAAAGATATAAAGGCCTGACACACTTTCCTATGTTGTTTTTACAGGAAGCAACCCCCCCGCAGATGAAAACTGCTGACCACAGGAACATAGACCCTAAACTAGTTGAAACCAGAAGGTTGATGAAACTTCATCTTGACACCAGTCAATCCAAGAGCTGTCCATGAGCTGATCACACCTTTCTCCTTGGACATGAAAAAACTCCTTACTGCCCCACTTCCAGGGTGGGTCACATAGTCTTCAGGACAGGAGCCCACTGTGGCCCCCTTTGCTTGGCAAAGCAATTAAAGCTACTCTTTTCTACTTCACCCAAAACGCTGTCTCTGTTTTTATATTCGGCACCAGAGAACAGAGGCCAGGATTTCTGCAACATTATGATAGTTTTTTAGTTTAGAAAGTAAAAATGACAAGAATATATCATCTTAAAAATGCATTTCTAGCTATCTTCAATAAGTATCTTCTCCACACACAAGGGCATTTTTAGTCATGAAATGAAAATATATAGAGAACAGAAATTCTGTTGGTCAATCCATTTAAAACCCAGATAAAGTAGAGAGTCATAAAAAAATGTATAGCTACATAATCTAAACATTTTAACATAAAACCTAATGTATATTAATGTATCATATATATCTTATACAAGTAATATATAAAATATGGTTTGTATTAATTATATTTTATTTTCTTTTATAAACATAGAAAAAATATTTACTATGCAAACTGTGGGCAGAATCCTTGTAGAGATTAACCAGCATTTTCAGACAGTTATAGTGATAATTAAGTTTCCCAGGTGGTAAAGAATCAGCCTGCCAGAGACAGGAGTCTGATCCTTGGCTTGGGAAGATTCTCTGGAGTAGGAAATGGCAACCTACTCCAGTATATTCTTACCCAGAAAACCCCATGGACAGAGGGGACAGTCCATGAGGTCGCAGAGAGACGGACATAACTGAGCAACCGAGAATACCACATATTGATAACTAGTCTCAGCCAGTCATTTGTAAAATTTTCTGCTGTGGAATAAATGTTTATGTCCCCCAAATTTCATATGTTCAAATCCTAATTTTCAGTGTGACTGTTTTAGCAGGTGGAGCCTTTGGGAGATAATTAGTTTATTAGAGTGGAGCTCTCATGAATGGGATAGAGCACTAGCTAGTTCCCTATGTCTCTCTCTCTCCGTGTTCCCCCCAACCTTTCCCACTCTCACGCGAAGGTACACGGAGAAGATGGCTGTCTGCTGGCCCGGAAGAGTGTACTGACTAGATACACTCAGAGCCTTAATCTTCAACTTCCCAGCCTACAGAATGGTGAGAAACAAATTTCTATTAAGTCATCCAACTTAGAGTAATTGTTACAGCATGAGAAATGCTGGACTGGATGAAGCACAAGCTGGAATCAAGATTGCCAGGAGAAACATCAATAACCTCATATACGCAGATGACACCCTCCCCCCTTATGGAAGAAAGTGAAGAAGAACTAAAAAGCCTCTTGATGAAAGTGAAAGAGGAGAGTGAAAAAGTTGACTGAAAAGTTAACATTAAGAAAACTAAGATCATGGCATCTAGTCCCATCACTTCATGGCAACAGATAGGGAAACAATGGAAACAGTGAGACTTTATTTTCTTGGACTCCAAAATCACTGCAGATGGTGACTGCAGCCATGAAATTAAAAGGTGCTTGCTCCTTGGAAGAAAAGCTATGACAAACCTAGACAGCATATTAAACAACAGAGACATTACTTTGTCAACAAAGATCCAAGCAGTCAAAGCTATGGTTTTTTCCAGTAGTCATGTATGGATGTGAGAGTTGGACTATAAAGAAAGCTGAGTGCCAAAGAATTGATGCTTTTGAACTGTGGTGTTGGAGAAGACTCTTGAGAGTCCTAGGACTGCAAGGAGATCCACAGTCCTTTCTAAAGGAAATCAGTCCTGAATATTCATTGGAAGGACTGATGCTGAAGCTGAAACTCCAAACTTTGGCCACCTGATACAAAGAACTGACTCATTTGAAAATACCCTGATGCTGGGAAAGATTGAAGGCAGGAGAAAAAGGGGAAAACAGAGGATGAGAGGGTTGGATGTCATCACTGACTCAATGGACATGAGTTTGGGTTAACTCCCAGGGAGTTGGTGATGGATAGGGAGGCCTGACATGGTGCAGTCCGTGGAGTCGCAAAGAGTCAGATACAACTGAGCAACTGAAGTGAACTGAACTGATAGCAACTGAACTAAGACAATTACCTATATCAGGTTTTTTTTATCCCGTAACTCTCAAGTAGCTTTTCTTAAGATAAATTTTTAAATAGTATTTCATATAGTAATTCTTAAATGAGTAATTAAATTCCATAACAAGAGTTCAAAATGCAACTGGCATAATCTTTTTAAGAAACGTACAAATGAGAGTTTTTGATTGTATCATTCAGGTAGTAGACTAAAAGTAGCTACAGGGATGCAAAACAAATAGACAACATCAATATTCAAAATAACAATAACAAAAAGTAACATATTCCAGCTACTGACCTCTAATGGCAGGTTCTTCTATTTAATGTGTGAAGTTTAACTAAGCAAACTTACCTCTAACATACTACTTTTTTTTCTGTTTTAATTATTTTCTTCCCTAAGATCCAAGTTACTTTGTTGCAGAAAAATGTAGACCATCACTCATAGAAAACTTAAAGCTATGGTTATCCTATACTTTATGCTTAGTAAGTCACATACAATTTTTGCAAAGTGTAAAATTACTGTTGTCTTGTTACTGTTCAGATTTTTTTGTCTCAAGAGTTATCTAATATGTCACTGGAAATATTACTTGGCAGATTGGGTATTCACAGTCTGAAAAACACCTTGGTTCTAACCATATTTATCTGTTCCATGTCACTAAAAAATGCATACCTTTGTTATTAACTCACCTGACTTGTATAGCAAACCATTAAAGCTATAATTTGAGTCCCATTATTTGGAAGAAAATGTTTCATTTTTTTACAGTTTATTTTAAAAAAGAGAGTGGGTAATAAAGAAAGGAAGATGGCTAAATATATTATAAATACTATACTTAGTAAAGTATAAATACTATATATAGTATATTTATACTAAATATAGTATGACTACTAGACATACTCATTGAAATTAACATACTGAATTTCTGGCATTTGCAATTTCTCACTTCAATGAGGGACTGTTATCCATATGTCAATTTACCTCAATCACATAATTATATGCTTAGAATATAAGCATGGTGAAGGAGTATTTGAATCTAATTGCACTCTAAAATTTATTCTATATGAGGCCTGTCAATTGCATATGTATATAGATAATCATAGCTGTAAATTGACTCTTCTATGCTTTTCATATTTGACAGAGATTTTATTGAAAGGCAAAAATCAAGTATGTAACTTCTTGCTCTTTTATGCCCCATTAAGTGACTAGGGTTCTAATCTTCCATTGGCTAATACTTGTGAGAAGGTATATTTTGTCCACATAAAATTCCTACATTAAAAAAAAGTAAAGGAAAGAAAACCTGAGACAATCAGTGTCTAGCTCTCTATATGAAAAGTCAAATATATAAAAAAGATTTTTAAAGTGGCATTCCATATGATCAATTCTAAGAGATAGAAATGCGCTTTATTAATTTTTAAATTCTAAATATACATTTTTCCTCTTGATCCTTTAGAATTCCACAAAGTTTTCTTTCATTATTCTTTTTGTACATGTGATATTTTGGGAAAATATAATGGGCTTCTGGAATGATTGTAATACATGGTTAGTGTAACAGAAACAATAACTATTAAAGAATTAGGTCCATTGCAATGATTTTTTCACATTTAAAAATGTATTTAAAAACAAACATGTTTCTCTCATTCTATATCAAGATATTAAAAGAGTATTTTATAACTGAGAAATCTCAAATTCCCAGTAAACTCTGATGTAATTGTATGAACTAATTCTATAAAATCAGTCTCTCTTTCCCTCCCTCCCCACCCCCCTCTCGCGTGTGTGTGGGGGGGTGAGTGGGGGGGGTGGGGGTGGGGGTGGGTGGGGGCGGGCGGGGGGGTGGGTGGGGTGGGGGGGGTGGGTGGGGTGGGTGGGGGGGGTGGGGTGGGGGGGATCCAACCAGTCCATTCTAAAGGAGATCGGTCCTGGGTCTTCTTTGGAAGGAATGATGCTAAAGCTGAAACTCCAGTACTTTGGCCACCTCATGCGAAGAGTTGACTCATTGGAAAAGACTTTGATGCTGGGAGGGATTGGGGGCAGGAGGAGAAGGGGATGACTGAGGATGAGATGGCTGGATGGCATCACCAACTCAATGGACGTGAGTCTGAGTGAACTCCGGGAGCTGGTGATGGACAGGGAGGCCTGGCGTGCTGCGATTCATGGGTCATAAAAAGTCGGACATGACTGAGCAACTGAACTGAACTGATACATTGCAGGCAGATTCTTTACTCTCTGAATCACCATGGAAGCCCTATAATACATAAACCATTCTATTTCCTTAGGGAACCCTAATGCACACATCAAATAAGAGTTATTTGTTTTATACATTCTTTTAAAACATCAGCTAAGTAAAACATTGACTGTATATTCCCCGATCTGAGCTTATTGCCTCATAGATTCAAGTTTCAAAAAAAAAGTTACAACTCATTAACAATGTGCTTGTGTTAAAAAATATTGTGGTCACAATAAGAAATGGTTGAGTGTGTGGAGAAAAGAGAGCCCTCCTACACTGTTGTTGGGAATCCCTTATCATCAGGGAAATGCAAATGAAAACTAGAATAAGATACCACCTCACACCTGTTAGAATAGCTGTTATAAGAAAAAACAAGGAATAACAAGTGTTGGAGAAAAACAAGATGTAGAGAAAAGGGAACCTTTTTGTACTTTGACTGGAAATGCAAATTGGTACAGCCACTATTGAAAACAGTATAGAGAGTCCTCAAAAATGAAACATCTAAGTACCATATGATCTAGTAATTACACCTGTTTTTTTTTTTTTTTCATTTTTTCTTACATTGGTAACAGCCAGAGGGCACACAGTGCACAGTAACCCAATACCTTCTGGGGAGACCAGGACAATGGTAACAGAGTCGGGGACACCAGGATGGCCAGGCCGAAGTCCAGTTTCACAGAGGTGGGAGAGGAGGTCAACACTTCCACACCACGGTCACTAGTCTCTCTCAGGAAGATGAGTGTCCCTGCTGTCATATCCAGAGAAAATGAAAATACTAACTTGAAAAAATAGTTGTATACCCATATTCATTGCAGCATTATTTACAATAGCCAGGCACAGAAACAACCTAAGGAGATGAATTGATTAAAAAAAAAAGTGACATGGTATTGATACTGCTGCTAAGTGCTTCAGTTGTGTCCCACTCTTTGCAATCCTATGGAATGTACCCTGTCAGGCTCTACTGTCCATGGGATTCTCCAGGCAGTCGGGCTCTACTGTCCATGGGTTGCCATGTCCTCCTCAAGGGGATTCTCCCAACCCAGAATTCAAACCCACATATCTTATGTCTCCTGCATTGACAGGTGGGTTCTTTACCACTAGTGCCACCTGGGAAGCTGTGGCACAGTGTGTGTGTGTGTGTGTGTGTGTGTGTGTGTGTGTGTGTGTGTGTGTGTGTGTGTAAATGGAATATTATTTAGCCACTAAAGGAGAAACTCTTGCCTATTGTGACAACATGTATGGGCCTTGAGGGCATTATACTAAGTTAAACAAGTCAGACAGAGAAAGACAAATATCATATATTGCTGATATGTGGAATATAAAACAATGGTACAAAAGAACTTGTTTATAAAACAGAAATTGAGTCACATATGTAAAATACTTATTTAGCATTATGGGAGAGGGATACATTGAGAGAATAGGATTAACATATACATACTATATATAGATAACTAATGAGGAAAGAGTCGGACACGACTGAGCGACTGAACTAATATAGCACAGGGAACCCTATTCAATACTTTGTAATGACCTTTAAGGTTCAAACTGGGAAAAGAGTATGTAAAGGCTGTATATTGTCTCCATGCTTATTTAACTTATATGCAGAATATATCATGGGAAATTCCAGACTGGATGAAGCACAAGCTGGAATCAAGATTGCTTGGAGAAATATCAATAACCTCAGATATGGAGATACCCTCACTTTAATGGCAGAAAATGAAGAAGAACTAAAGAGTCTCCTGATGTAAGTGAAAAAGCAGAGTGAAAAAGCTGGTTTAAAACTCAATATTCAAAAAACTAAGGTCATGGCATCCAGTCTCACCACTTCATGGCAAATACATGGATAAACAAATGAAACAGTAACAGACTTTATTTTCTTGGCTCCAAAATCATTGTGGACAGTGACTACAACCATGAAATTAAAAGAAACTTGCTCCTTAGAAAAAAGGCTATGACAAACCTGCTGCCACTGCTGCTAAGGCGCTTCAGTCGTGTCCAACTCTGTGCGACCCCATAGATGGCAGCCCACCAGGCTCCTCCGTTCCTGGGATCCTCCAGGCAAGAACACTGGAGTGGGTTTCCATTTCCTTCTCCAATGCATGAAAGTGAAAAGTGAAAGTGAAGTCACTCAGTCATGTCCGACTCTTAGCGACCCCATGGACTGCAGCCTACCAGGCTCCTCTGTCCATGGGATTTTCCAGGCAAGAGTACTGGAGTGGGGTGCCATCATCTTCTCCAATGACAAACCTAGACAGTGTATTAAAAAGCAGAGACATCCCTTTGCTGACAAAGGTCCATCTAGTCAAAGCTATGGTATTTCCAGTAGTCATGTATGGATGTGAGAGCTGGACTGTAAAGAAAGCTGAACACCAAAGATTTGATGTTTTTAAGCTGTGGTGCTGGAGAAAACTCTTGAGAGTCCTTCGGACAGCAAGGAGACCAAACCAGTTGATCCTAAAGGAAATCAACCCTGAATACTCATTGGAAGGACAGGTGCTGAAGCTCCAATACTTTGGCCACCTGATGCGAAGAGCTGACTCACTGAAAAGACCCTGATGTTGAAAAAGATTGAAAGCCAGAAGAAAAAGGGATAACAGAGGACGAGATGGTTGGATGGCATCAATAATGTGATGGACATGATTTTCAGCAAGCTCTGGGAGATGGTGAAGACAGGGAAGCCTGGCGTGCTGTAGTCTATGGTGTCACAAAGAGTTGGACATGACTGAGTGACCAAACAACAATAACAATATGGAAAAAAAGATATGTTAAGTATATATATATATACACACACACACATATATATAACTGATTCACTTTCCTATACAGCAGAACCTAAAACAACACTGTAAATTAACAATATTCTAATAATTTTTTTTAATTTTAAAAAAGAATTTATATCACTTGGAAGGGAAAATTATGGGTGCTATACAGTCTACACAATGTATCGAATACCTCTGGGACAAGTTCATTTATTTTGGTGGTTTAGAAACATTTTGAGCCTTAGAACATTGCCTGGCATTTTGTATGCATTGAAACATGTCTATTCATGTTAAAACATATATACACAAAAAGTAATTCTAGTTTCAGCAGTCCAGCATATTTTATTATTCTAACTGAAAATGTCCCAGGATATTTGTAAAGAAAGGCAAAGGAGAAAAGGAAAGATACACCCATTTGAATGCAGAGTTCCAAATAATAGCAAGGAGAGATAAGAAAGCCTTTCTAAGTGAACAATATAAAGAAATAGAGGAAAGCAATAGAACAGGAAAGACTAGAGATCACTTCAAGAAAATTAGAGATACCAAGGGAACATTTCATGCAAAGATGGGCACAATAAAGGACAGAAATGGTATGGACCTAACAGAAGCAGAAGATATTAAGAAGAGGTGGAAAGAATACACAGAACTATACAGAAAAGATATTCATGACCCATAAAACCATGATGGTGTGATCACTCACTAAGAGCCAGATATCCTGGAATGTGAAGTCAAGTGGGCCTTAGGAAGCATCACTATGAACAAAGCTAGTGGAAGTGATAGAACTCCAGTGGAGCTATTTCAAATCCTAAAGATGACGCTATGAAAGTGCTGCACTCCATATGCCAGCAAATTTGGAGAAATTAGCAGTGACCACAGAACTGGCAAAAATCAGTCTTCCTTCCAATCCCAAAGAAAGGCAATCCCAAAGAAAGGCAATACCAAAACATGTTCAAACTACTGCACAATTGCAGTCATCTCACACTCCAGCAAAGTAATGCTTAAAGTTCTCTGAGACAGGCTTCAATAGTACATGAACTGAGAACTTCCCGATTTTCAAGCTGGATTTACCAAAGCAGAGGAACCAGAGATCAAATTGCCAACATCTGTTGGATCATCGAAAAAGCAAAACAATTCCAGAGAAACATCTGCTTCATACTATGCTAAATCCTTTAAGTGTGTGGATTACAACAAACTGGAAATTTCTTTAAGAGATAGGAATACCAGACCACATTACCTGCCCCCTGAGAAACCTGTATGCAGGTCAAGAAGCAACAGTTAGAACCAGACATGGAACAATGGACTGGTTCCAAATTGGGAAAGGCATATGTCTAGGCTGTATATTGTCACCCTACTTATTTAAATTATATGCAGAGTACATCATGTGAAATATTGGGCTGGATGAAGCAAAAACTGGAATCAAGATTGCCAGGAAACTATCAATAACCTCAGATATGCAGATGACACCACCCTTGTGGCAGAAAGTGAAGAAATAAAGAGCCTCTTGATGAAAGTGAAAGAGGAGAGTGAAAAAACTGGCGAAAAACTCAACATTCAAAAATGAAGATCATGGCATTTGGTCCCATCACTTCGTGGCAAATAGGTGGGGAAACAAATGAAACAGTGACAGACTTTATTTCCTTGGGCTCTGCAATCACTGCAGATGGTGACTGCAGCCCATGAAATTAAAAGACAATCCTTGGAAGAAAAGCTATGACAAACCTAGATAACATATTAAAAAGCAGAGACATTATTTTGCCGACAAAGGTCCATATAGTCAAATCTAGAGTTTTCCAGTAGTCATGTATGGATGTGAGAGCTGGACCTTAAAGAAGGTTGAATGCCGAAGGATTGATGCTTTTGAACTGTGGTGTTGGAGAAGACTCTTGAGAGTCCCTAGAACTGCAAGGAGATCAACCAGTCCATCCTAAAAGAGATCAGTCCTGAATATTCATTGGAAGGACTAATGCTGAAGCCAGAGTTCCAATACTTTGACCACCTGATGCGAAAAACCAACTCATTAGAAAAGACCCTGATGCTGGGAAAGATTGAAGGCAGAGGAGAAGATGACGACAGAGGACAAGATGGTTGGATGGCATCACCAACTCAATGGACATGAGATTGAGTAAGTTCTGGGAGATGGCGAAGGCCAGGGAAGCCTGGTGTGCTGCAGTCCATGGTGTCACAAAGTGTCAGACATGTTTGAGTGACTGAACAACAACAACAACAACAAATTTGTTAAGAAATAACATTTGTATGTTACATATAGCCGTCACTAGTGTCTTGAAAAGTAAAGTGATTAGAAACCCTGCTATAGACAATGTATGAGCCAAAGAAGACAGAGAAAACAAAAATAAATGTCACAGATAGCATATGCTTACACAACTAACTAAAATTATGATGTGCAGACATTAAAAGTCCTGCTTTGGGAGGTAACTCTAATAGCTACAAATAAGGAGGCAGACTCTCTCACTCTTGATAATTCCCATGTTGATGATTCACACTCCTCCATCCTTTTGAAGAACCAATTTTCCTTTCCATTGACCTTCCTCAAGGAGAATGATCTAAAGGAATTTGCTGCATGCTTCTTTTTCTCAAGTACAGTGATTGGTCTTGAAGTGGATTAATGACCCACTGGACCAGTAATATACATCATATCATGGCCTCTGTGATTGCTCTAGAACGGTGTTTACCAAACTTTGCTGATTCTAAGAAGTCACCTGTTAAAATACTGCTTTCCAGGCTTTTCTCCTGGAGTTTCGGATCTAAGTAGTATGGGATGCGGCCTGAGAATTGGCATTTTAACAAGTCTTTTGATCAGAAAGTTTTTAAATGTCTTCCTCTAAAGCAGTACTCCTCAAACTTTGTCCTGGGGGATTAAAAGTCCAAATATTGAGACTTCATGCCAATTAAACTGGAATCTCTGGAAGTAGGAAACAGGCATCAGTGTGTGTGTGTGTGTGTGTGTGTGTGTGTGTGTGTGTGTGTGTTTAATTTTGAGGATTAGCAGCATCAGACTGATTTGAGAGCTCGCTAGAAATGTAGAATCTCAGATACTACTCCAAGCATACCTATTGTTTATAATCAGAATTTTCATTTCATTCCTTGCATTCTTTCCTAATTTCCTATCTTTGCAAAATTTACATGTAACTAGGTGACCTTTTACTATATTATCAAGATGTTAAAAGTATATTTTTCCTGGGCTCGCTCTAATACTTACTCATTGAGAGATTAATTTTCTCTAATGGGAGGTGAGGTTAATGATTTTTATTCTTTTGCTCTGTAGCATAAATGGATTTGTAAGTATATATAGAGGTTGGATTTTTAAAAATAGGGGGGATTAAAAACTAATTCTTACAAAAGCAAAATCACAGTTGATGAAGTAATTAAAGTGTGTGTTTCCATTACTGTAACATAAAATGAATCCTTGGGATGGTGACTTAGTTATCAGTGGTAAGCTATTTTCAAATGATTTAATTCAAATAGTAGAAATATTATTTGAAGCAGAGAGGTGCTTAAATTATTTTTTGGTTGGCTTCTATGAGCCAACTGTATGTTAGACCTAGGAGAAGTCATGAGAAAGTGGTCAGCAAGCCGTCTGCTCTCTAGGCTGGCAACCACAACTTTGCACATAAGCCTGACTAGATTGGAAACCATACCTATCGAGTGATAAAGAAAAGAAAACCTCTTGAGATCTTACTGAGAAGTGAATAGTGAAGCAGTATAGTTTCCACAGTTTTTCCTTGTTCTAAATTCCCTGATGGCGTCTCAGTTCTAGATGTGGAAACATAAGCACAGATTACTGACCTGTTCCAGTGAACTTCACAAAGCCCCAGACATTTTGAGTGAGTACATCACCTACCTGACTTCTTATATGTCACAAGTGAAGACTCTTTAGATTCGCAATAGCAATTTGTAGAAATATTTAATTTTCTTCTGTCAGAAATAAATTACTGTCTTGATCTGCCAAGTATTTTTTGCAGTTTCTGTCTAAAGGACACAAGACTTGTGTGAAATAGGGTAGGTCACATCAGATCACAACATAAGGTCCTTTTGAGGCATTTTTCTACAGAAACAACACAGAGGTGTTTTTGTTTCCCTTGGAGAGATAGCAAGAATGAAGGTGACGTCACCCTTCATACAAGTGGTTCTACTTACATAGGAAACCCCAAGAGTCAGTGCTCAAACCTGGCAGACAATAATATCCCATCATATATTTTTTGCTTTCTTTATTGTTTTTCATCTTTTAGATTATGGCTTAACTGTAAATATCCTTGTAAAGTTGCTTACTTAAAATCAGTTAAATCCCTACCATAACAAATTCTAGTCTCCTATTTCATCTTTTTTTAAAGTAGTTGACTCTACTAAATAATTATAAATATGCTTTGTTAATAGCCACTTTTAAATGTAAATTTTCAGGAGTTCTGTCCTGCAGTGAAATGTTATCAACAGTTTACCATATTTTGCAATATCACTGGGAGTAATGTCAGCAAGATGATGGAATAGGAAGCACCATCTTTTCCCCCCATAATCATATTTATTTAGCAACAATTCATGAACAAATTCCTTTCCTGATATATAAGAAAAATAATTGAAAGGTTCCAAATCCTGGGAGACTGCAAAACTAGACTTGCTGAATCTGGTAGGGAGATTTGAGACACCTTGTTGGTGACTCGCACTAAGAGCAGGCGGCTACGACTGGCTGGCGCACTAAGCGCGGCTGAGAAGAGATACCCCATGTCCGAATTCAGGGGCAGAAGCCGAGAGTGCCAGGCTGTGACGGCGCAGGAACTGCAGAGAGGAGCTACCCCATATCCGAGGCCAAGGGCGGCGGCCGGGAGGAGCAACCCCACTTCCAAGGAGTGGTGGCTGCCTGGGCGCAGGAGGGCCTAGAGGAGCCATCCCACGTTGAAGGTCAGGAAGGGCGGCTGTGAGGAGACACCCCTCATCCAAGGTAAGGACCAGCGGCTGCGCTTTGCTGGAGCAGACGTGAAGAGATACCCCACGCCCAAGGTAAGAGAAAACCAAGTAAGATGGTAGGTGTTGCAAGAGGGCATCAGAGGGCAGACACACTGAAACCATATTCACAGAAAACTAGTCACTCCAATCACACTAGGACCACAGCCTTGTCTAACTCAATGAAACTAAGCCATGCCCATGGGGTAACCCAAGACAGGCAGGTCATGGTGGAGAGGTTTGACACAATGTGGTCCACTGGAGAAGGGAATGGCAAACCACTTCAGTATTCTTGCCTTGAGAACCCTATGAACAGTATGAAAAGGCAGAATGATAGCATACTGAAAGAGGAACTCCCCGGGTCAGTAGGTGCCCAATATGCTACTGGAGATCAGTGGAGAAATAACTCTAGAAAAAATGAAGGGATGGAGCCAAAGCAAAAACAATACCCAGCTGTGGATGTGACTGGTGATAGAAGCAAGATCTGGTGCTGTAAAGAGAAATATTGCATAGGCACCTGGAATGTCAGGTCCATGAATCAAAGCAAATTAGAAGTGGTCAAACAGGAGATGGCAAGAGTGAACGTTGACATTCTAGGAATCGGCGAACTAAAATGGACTGGAATGGGTGAATTTAACTCAGTGGACCATTATATCTACTACTGCGGGCAGGAATCCCTCAGAAGAAATGGAGTAGCCATCATGGTCAACAAAAGAGTTCAAAATGCAGTACTTGGATGCAGTCTCAAAAATGACAGAATGATCTCTGTTTGTCTCCAAGGCAAACCATTCAATGTCACGGTAATCCAAGTCTATGCCCCAACCAGTAATGCTGAAGAAGCTGAAGTTGAATGGTTCTATGAAGACCTACAAGACCTTTTAGAACAAATACCCAAAAAAGATGTCCTTTTCATTCTAGGGGACTGGAATGCAAAAGTAGGAAGTCATGAAACACCTGGAATAACAGGGAAATTTGGCCTTGGAATGCAGAATGAAGCAGGGAAAAGACTAATAGAGTTTTGCCAAGAAAATGCACTGGTCATAGCAAACACCCTCTTCCAACAACACAAGAGAAGACTCTACACATGGACATCACCAGATGGTCAACACCAAAATCAGATTGATCATATTCTTTGGAGCCAAAGATGGAGAAGCTCTATACAGTCAACAAATATAAGACCAGGAGCTGACTGTGGCTCAGAGCTGACTGTGGCTCAGATCATGAACTCCTTATTACCAAATTCAGACTCAAATTGAAGAAAGTAGGGAAAACCACTAGACCATTCAGGTTATGACCTAAATCAAATCCCTTATGATTATACAGTGGAAGTGAGAAATAGATTTAAGGGCCTAGATCTGATAGATAGAGTGCCTGATGAACTATGGAATGAGGATCGTGACATTGTACAGGAGACAGGGATCGAGACCATCCTCACAGAAAAGAAATGCAAAAAAGCAAAATGGCTGTCTTGGGAGGCCTTAGAAATAGCTGTGAAAAGAAGAGAAGCAAAAAGCAAAGGAGAAAAGGAAAGATATAAGCATCTGAATGCAGAGTTCCAAAGAACAGAAGGAAGAGATGAGAAAGCCTTCTTCAGTGATCAATGCAAAGAAATAGAAGAAAACAACAGAATGGGAAAGACTAGAGATCTCTTCAAGAAAATTAGAGATCCCAAGGGAACATTTCATGCAAAGATGGGCTCGATAAAGGACAGAAATGGTATGGATATCACAGAAGCAGAAGATATTAAGAAGAGGTGGCAAGAATACACAGAAGAACTGTACAAAGAAGATCTTCACGACCCAGATAATCATGATGATGTGATCACTCATATAGAGCCAGACATCCTGGAATATGAAGTCAAGTGGGCCTTAGAAAGCATCACTACGAGCAAAGCTAGTGGAGGTGATGGAATTCCAGTTGAGCTATTTCAAATCCTGAAAGATGATGCTGTGAAAATGCTGCACTCAATATGTCAGTAAATTTGGAAAACTCAGCAATGGCCACAGGACTGGGAAAGGTCAGTTTTCATTCCAATTCCAAAGAAAGGCAATGCAAAAGAATGCTCAAACTACCGCACAATTGCACTCATCTCACATGCTGGTAAAGTAATGCTCAAAATTCTCCAAGCCAGGCTTCAGCAATATATGAACCGTGAACTTCCTGATGTTTAAGCTGGTTTTAGAAAAGGCAGAGGAACCAGAGATCAAATTGCCAACATCTGCTGGATCATGGAAAAAGCAAGAGAGTTCCAGAAAAACATCTATTTCTGCTTTATTGACTATGCCAAAGCCTTTGACTGTGTGGATAACAATAAACTATGGAAAATTCTGAGAGAAATGGGAATACCAGACTACCTGACCTGCCTCTTGAGAAATCTGTATGCAGGTCAGGAAGCAACAGTTAGAACTGGAAATGGAACAACAGACTGGTTCCAAATAGGAAAAAGAATGTGTCAAGGCTGTATATTGTCACCCTGCTTTTTTAGCTTCTATGCAGAGTACATCATGAGAAACGCTGGTCTGGAAGAAACACAAGCTGGAATGAAGATAGCCTGGAGAAATATCAATAACCTCAGATATGCAGATGACACCACCTTTATGGCAGAAAGTGAAGAGGAACTAAAAAGCCTCTTGATGAAAGTGAAAGAGGAGAGCGAAAAAGTTGGCTTAAAGCTCAACATTCAGAAAATGAAGATCATGGCATCTGGTCCCATCACTCCATGGAAAATAGATGGGGAAACAGTGGAAACAGTGTCAGACTTTATTTTGGGGGGCTCCAAAATCACTGCAGATGGTGACTGTAGCCATGAAATTAAAAGACGCTTACTCCTTGGAAGAAAAGTTATGACCAACCTAGACAGCATATTGAAAAGCAGAGACATTACTTTGCCGACTAAGGTCCGTCTGGTCAAGGCTATGGTTTTTCCGGTAGTCATATATGGATGTGAGAGTTGGACTGTGAAGAAGGCTGAGCACCGAAGAATTGATGCTTTTAAACTGTCGTGTTGGAGAAGACTCTGGAGAGTCCCTTGGACTACAAGGAGATCCAACCAGTCCATTCTGAAGGAGATCAGCCCTGGGATTTCTTTGGCAGGAATGATGCTAAAGCTGAAGCTCCAGTACTTTGGCCACCTCATGGGAAGAGTTGACTCATTGGAAAAGACTTTGATGCTGGGAGGGATTGGGGGCAGGAAGAGAAGAGGACGACAGAGGATGAGATGGCTTGATGGCATCACTGACTCGATGGGAGTGAGTCTGAGTGAACTCCGGGAGTGGTGATGGACAGGGAGGCCTGGCGTGCTGCGATTCATGGGGTCGCAAAGAGTCAGACACGACTGAGCGACTGAACTGTACTGAACTGTTGGTGACACTTGCTCTGGCACAGTGCCATATGATCAAGGAGAAACCCCTCCTAGCTCCCAGCATCACCTAAGGCTCACATGTTCAGTGCCCCCAAACATTTCTGAGGGGGCTCTTCAGAGGTCTGGCATCTGAATTGCCAGCTTTTTTTAGTTCTGACATATCCAGCACATTCTAGCTGCCCAGGGGAAAGGCAGAAGCTTAGGCTAGCAGATGCCATTGATCTTGTCCCCTGGCTCAGCACACAATAAGTGGACCATACAACAGTTGCCTACTTCTCCATAGTGTGTGAAAGAGTAAGCAGAGGCCCTCAGAATCTCAGGCTGGAATGACTGGTAAGGAACTTTATATAAGGTTGGTCCATGAAGACAGAGAGTGGATTAATGGATTAAAGAAATCAAACAAATAAGCAAAAATGAGACTCAACTATGCTTTCTGCAAGAAACTTACCTTAAAGAACACACATAACTGAAAGTGAAGAAATGGAAAAGATTTCCCATGCAAACAGTACCCTAAAGAATGAAGTGATGGCTGTATGTATATCATACAAAATAGTTTTGTGAATATAGAGTATTGTATGTATATCATACAAAATAGAGTTCAACACTGAAACAAGAGAAAAAGTAGGACATTATATAGAACTAAGAGTCAATTCTCTAGGAAGATAAAGCAATTATAATTCTATATGCAACCAATATAATTAGCACATAAATATATGTCAGGCAAAAATAGATGCGAAGGAAGAGACATATAGCAGTAACATAACAGTGGACTTCAGTGCTCCTTTCAATAATAAAGAGAAGATCCAGACAGTTTATCAATAAAGAAACAAAGGACTTGAATAACATTATAGACCAAATGTACTTATATTTATAGAATATTCCATTCAATAGCATGAGAGTTCACAACTTTACTTAAGCACACATATCTTTCTCTAGAACAGATCACAAGTTAGATCATAAAACAAGTTTTCAAAAGTTAAGAAAATTGAAATTGTAACACTTTTTCTGATCATAATGGAATGAAGTTTAGAAATCAAAGCAGAAGTGAAAATGTGTGGAATTCACATAGGTGTGGAACTTAAATAATATACTCTTAAACAGCCATTGGGCAAAAGAAGAGATTAAAAAATTAAAAAAAAAACACTAGAAAATAGCTTAAGACATACAAAACAGTGACAAAAACTATACCAAAACTTACAGTATGTAGCAAAAGAAGAAAGAGTCAGACACGACTGAGCGACTGAACTGAACTGAACTGAAAGGCTCTGTAAAGCTACTAGAATCAATCAATAAATTTGGTGACCTTTCAGGATTAAAAAAATCAACATACAAAAATCAGTAGCATTTCTACACACTAAAAATAAACTATGCAAAAAGAAATTAGCAGACAATTACATTTACAATAGCACTAAAGTGAATAAAATACTTAGGAATAACAACTCAGGAGGTGGAAAGACTTACCCAACACTACAAATTACTGGTGAAAGAAATTAACTAGACACAAATGTCAAGATTTCTCATATTCATGGATTGGAAGACCCGATATTCTTTTTTGGCATGTAGAACTTCCCTGACCAGTGATCAAACCCATGCCTCCTGCAGTGGAAGCACGGAGTCTTTACCACTGGACCACCTGGGAAGTCGTTAAAACCTGATGTTCTTATAATGTCCATACTATCCAAAGCAATTTATAGATTCAAGGCAATCCCTATCAAAATCCTAGTGACAGTTTTATAGAAATTGAAAAAAATATTAAAATTAAAAAGAGGGGTTACAATAACCAGAAAAGTATGGAACTGCCATAAAATCAAACTTATAGACCAATAGAATAGATTAGAGAATCCAGAAATAAACACATGCATCCAATGCATAGAAAATCAGCTGATCTTTCACAGGAACACACAATGGGGAAAGAGCAATCTTCAGCAAATGGTGCTGGAAAAATGGATAACAGTATGCAAATAAAGAAAGATAGAAAAATTGGACCCTTGTCTTAACACTTTACACAAAATCAAAAAAGGCAATAAAAAGAAAAGTGGGACTACATCAAATTAAAGAGCCCCTGCACAGAAAAGGAAATTAGCACAAAGTAAAAAGGCAACCTGCAGAATGGGAAAAGCTATTGCAAACCATATATCTCATGACGGGTTAATGTCTAAAATATATAAGGATTCCTATAACTTAGCAGTTTTTAAAATCCCTAATAACCCAATTTAAAAACAGCATAAAGACAAATATAAATTTTCTGCAAAAAAAGTTAAAAAATGGCCAACCTATACAAAAAATGCTCAATGTCACTAATCATCAGGAAAATACAAATCACATCCATAATGAGCTATCACCTCAACATATCAATATAGTTATTATCAAAAAGTAAAAGACCAAAGAACAAGCTGAAACCAAAGTCAGCAGAAGGAAGGAAATAATGAAAATTAGAGCAGAATAAATGAAATAGAAATCAGGAAAACAATAGAAAAGTGTAAATAAATGAAGTTTGTTCTCTGGGCAAGCTAGAAAATGGAAAATCTCCTAGAAACATACGAATTACCAGAAATAAATAAGGAATAATAGAAACTCTGAATAGACCAGTTACTAGAAGAGAAATTGATTTGGTAATAAAATATTTCCCAGCAAAGACTATCTAGAACCAAAAGGCTTCATTGGTGAATTTTACAAAACGTTTAAAGGAGAATTAATGCCAATCCTTCTCAAATATATAAACTAGCAAGAACTCGTGCAATTTTACCTAGATATTTGGTGAAAATGAACAATGGACCTGAATAACATTTCTCTACTCAGAGTATCCAAACTGTTTTCCTAAAAAAGGAAATAAACAATCAATAGGTACTTGAAAGAGGCTCAGCCTCACTAGTCATTCTGTTCAATTCAGTCACTCACTCATGTCCAACTCTTTGCAACCCCATGGACTGTAGCATGCCAGGCCTCCTTGTCCATTACCAACTCCCAGAGCTTGCTCAAACTCCTGTCCATCAAGTCAATGATGCCATCCAACCATCTCTTCCTCTGTTGTCCCCTTCTCCTCCTGCCTTCAATCTTTCCCAGCATCAGGGTCTTTTCCAATGAATCAGTTCTTCACATCAGGTGGCCAAAGTATTGGAGTTTCAGCTTCAGCATCAGTCCTTCCAATGAACATTCAGGACTGATTTCCTTTAGGATGGACTGGTTGGATCTCCTTGCAGTCCAAAGGACTCTCAAGAGTCTTCTCCAACACCACAATTCAAAAGCACCAATTCTTCGGTGCTCAGCTTTCCTTATGGTCCAACTCTCACATCCATACATGACTAATGGAAAAACCATAGCCTTGACTAGACGGACCTTAGTTGGCAGTCTCTGTTTTTTAATACACTGTTTAGGTTTGTTATAGCTTTTCTTCCAAGGAGCAAGAGTCTTTTAATTTCATGGCTGCAGTCACCATATGCAGTGATTTTGGAGCCCCCAAAATAAAAGTCTATCACTCTTTCAATTGTTTCCCCATCTATTTGGCATGAAGTGATAGGACCAGATGCCATGTTAAGCCAACTTTTTCACTCTCCTCTTTCACTTTCATCAAGAGGCTCTTTAGTTCTTCTTCACTTTCTGCCATAAGGGTGGTGTCATCTGTGTATCTGAGGTTATTGATATTTCTCCCAGCAATCTTATTTCCAGCATCTGCTTCATCCAGCCTGGCATTTTGCATGGTGTACTCTGTGTAAGGTAAAGGAACTAGAGAAGGTTTGGTTCGGAGAAATAAAGAGACCGATACTCTACATGAACAGATCACCTTTTTTGAGGCGAGAAGGGGTAGCAGTCAGACCAGTGAGCTGCTGCCCTAAGTCAAGAAAAAAGTAGGTATATATATAGAAAACATATATATGTGGAGATGCATTGTTTTGAGGGGGTCTGTTTTTCCTCAAGATTATTTTGATTAGTTAGCTTCTAACAACCGGGGCAAGGAATTCCTGAGGCAAGCCAGAGACTGGGACTAGCTGGGAGCTGAACGTAATCAATCTTAATGTTCATTCCTTTCTTTGGGGGGAAAAGGTTATTTATTCTGTATAGAGTGGTGAGGAGGACCCTGAGGGGAGTTTAACTCTAGGCTAATTTGAGCCCTGTAGCTTTCCTTCACTCTGCATATAAGTTAAATAAGCAGGGTGACAATATACAGCCTTGACATACTCCTTTCCTGATTTGGAACCAGCCTTTTGTTCCACGTCCATGTCTAACTATTGCTTTTTGACCTGCATGCACATTTCTCAGGAGGCAGGTCAGGCGGTATGGTATTCCCATGTCTTTCAGAATTTTCCACAGAATGTTGTGATCCACACAGTCAAAGGCTTTGGCATAGTCAATAAAGCAGAAGTAGATGTTTTTCTGGAACTCTCTTGCTTTTTTGATGATCCAGCGATGTTGGCAATTTGATCTCTGGTTCCTCTGCCTTTTCTAAATCCAGCTTGAACATCTGGAAGTTCATGGTTCACATACTGTTGAAGCCTGGCTTCGAGAATTTTGAGAATTATTATGCTAGCGTGTGAGATGAGTGCAACTGTAAAGTAGTTTGAGCATTCTTTTGCATTGCCTTTCTTTGGGATTGGAATGAAAACTGACCTTTCCCAGTCCTGTGGCCACTGCTGAGTTTTCCAAATTTGCTGGCGTATTGAGTGCAGCACTTTCACAGCATCATATTTTAGGATCTGAATAGTTCAACTGGAATTCCATCACCTCCACTAGCTTTGTTCGTAGTGATGCTTCCTAAGGCCCACTTGACTTCACATTCCAGGATGTCTGGCTCTAGGTGAGTGATCACATCATCGTTATTATCTGGGTCATGAATATCTTTTTTGTATAGTTCTTCTGTGTATTATTATCACCTCTTATTATCTTCTACTTCTGTTAGGTCCATACCATTTCTGTCCTTTATTGTGCCCATCTTTGCATGAAATGTTCCTTTGGTATCTCTAATTTTCTTGAAGTGATCTCTAGTCTTTCCTGTTCTATTGTTTTCCTCTATTTCTTTGCATTGGTCATTGAGGAAGGTTTTCTTATGTCTCATTGCTATTCTTTGAAACTCTGCATTCAAATGGATATATCTTTCCTTTTCTCCTTTGCTTTTCGCGTCTCTTTTCTCAGCTATTTATAAGGCCTTTTCAGATGAGCATTGTGCCTTTTTGTGTTGCTTTTTCTTGGGGATGGTCTTGGTCACTGCCTCCTGTACAGTGTCATGAACCTCTGTCCATAGTTCTTCAGGCAGCCTGTATAAGACAATCCATTGAATCTATTTCTCACTTCCACTGTATAATCATAAGGGATTTGATTTAGGCCATACCTGAATGATCTAGTGGTTTTCCCTCCTTTCTTCAATTTACGTCTGAATTTTGCACTAGTCATTACAGAAATGCAAATCACAGCCAAAATGAGATATCATTTTATACCTGTTACAGTGGCCATGATCAAAAAGACAAGATAACAAATGCTGGTATGGATTTAGATAAAAGGACACATTTTGCATTGTTGGTGAGATTATTCACTGGTACAGTCACTATGGAAAAAATATCAAAAAATTAAAAATAGAACCACCATATGATCCAGCATATGGATCATATATTCCCGGATATATATCAGAAGAAATGAAAACACAAATTCAAGGAGACATAGACACTCCTATGTTTATTGCAGCATAATTTCCATAGCCAAGATATGGAAGCAACCTGTGCCCAGCAACAGATGAATGGATTAAGAAGATACACACACATGCACACACAGACATAAGAATATTATTTAACCTTAAAAATGAGGAAATCCTACCATTTGTGATAATATATATCAACCTAAAAGGCATTATACTAAGTGAAACAAGTCATATGGAGAAAGACAAGCACAGTATGATCTCAGTTATATGTGGAGTCTTTAGGGAGGAAAAAAAAAAAAAAAGATCAGACTTGGGCTTACCAGAGGATGGGGATGGGAATGGAAGAAGGTATTCAAAACGTACAGTCTCCCATGATTGTGCACGCTCGTTCAGTCATGTCTGGCTCTTTGCAACCCCATGGACTCTCGCCTGCCAGGCTCCTCTGTTCATGTGATCCTCCAGGCAAGAATACTTGAGAGGGTTGCCATTTGCTTCTCCAGGGGCTCTTCCTGACCCAGGGATCAAATCTGCTTCTCCTGCATTAGCAGGTGGATTCTATACCACTGAGCCACAATAACCTTCCACACAATGAGGTACCACCTCCTCCTCACATCTGTGAGAATGGCTATCATCACAAAATCTTCAAACAATAAATGCTGGAGAGGGTGTGGAGGAACCAGAAACCTCTTGCGCTGTTGGTGGGAACGTAAATTGATACAGCCACGATGGAGAACAGTATGGCGGTTCCTTAAAAAAGTAAAGATAGAACTGCTATATGACCCAGCAATCCCACTACTGGATGTATACCCTGAGAACACCATAATTCAAAAAGACACATGTTCATTGCAGATTATTTACAATAGCCAGGACATGGAAGCAACCCAAATGCCCATCAACAGATGGATGGATAAAGATGTGATACGTATATTCAATGGACTATTACTCAGCCTAAGATTGAATGAAATTGGCCATTTGGAGTGATGTGGATGCACTAGAGTCTGTTATACAGAGTGAAGTAGGTCAGGAAGAGAAAAACAAGTATCATATAGTAATGCATATATATGGAATCTAGAAAAATGGTACATATGAACCTATTTGCAGAGTAGGAATAGAGACGCAGATGTAAAGAATGGACCCGTGGACATGGTGAGGTGAAGGGGAAGTGGAGGGTGGGACGAACTGGCGGAGCAAGACTGACATACATACACTACCATGTGTAAAGCAGATAGCTAGTGTGAAGCGGCTGTATAGCACAGGAAGCTCAGCTTGGTGCTCTGTGATGAGCAGTGGGATAGGGGTGGAGGGTGTGAGGGGGGCTCAAGAGGGAGAGGGTACGTGTATACATATTAACTGATTCACTGTTGTATACCAGAAACTAACACAACATCACAAAGCAATTATACTTCAATATAAAAAAAGGTACAGCCTTCTAGGTTTAAGGTATATAAATGCTAGTTATGTAGTGTACAACATGATGACTATAGTTAACACCGCTGTATAATATACATGCAAGTTAAGGGTAAATCCTAAGAGTTCTTATCACAAGGAAATTTTTTTTCCTTTTTGTTGTATTTATGAGATGATGGATGTTTCTACAGTTATTTCACAATGTCTGTAAGTCAAATCATTACAATATACACCTTAAACTTACAGTGATATATGTAAATTGTATATCAATAAAAGTAAAAAAAAATCCCCAAACACCACAAATATTTGAGTAACAAGAAATTGGAACCCTTTTACACTGTTGGTGGGAATGTGAATGGTATAGCCTCTATGGAAAACAGTATGGCAGCTTCTCAAGAAATGACGAGAACTACCATATGATCTCAAGATCATCTCAAGAACTACCGCATGATCCAGCAATCCCACTTTGGGATATTTACCCAAAAGAATTGAAATCAGGATCTCAAAAAGATAGCTATACTCCCATGTTCATTGCCAACATACGAAAACAACTTAAATGTCCATTGAAGGATGATGGATAAAGAAACTGCTGTATATACAGTTGTTTAAACTACATATAAGGTCCACTTATACAAGAATTTTTTTTTTTCAGTAGATACTTACTGCAGTATTAAATGGTTGGTGATTGGTTGAATCCTTAGCTATAGAACCACATTGCAGATGAGGGGGGCTAACTGTAAAGTTATATTCAGATTTTCAATTGCACAGGTCATCAGTGTCCCTAACCCCTAAGTTGCTCAAGGTTCAACTGTACAAACAATGAAATAATATTTGGTCTTTAAAAAAAGGGAATTCTACAAAATTCAACAGCATGCATGAAAACTGAAGGCATTATGCGAGAGAAATAAGCCAATTGTAGAAATATTAATACTGCATGATCCCACTTTTATGAGATATCTAAAAGAGTCATATTTATAGAATCATAGAGGGGGATGGTGGTTGCCAGTGGCTGGAGGTTGAGGAGAAACAGGTAGTTCCTAACCAAGGTGTATGAAGTTTAGTCAAGCAAGATAAACAAGCTCTAGGGATCTGTTGTGAAACTTTGTACCTATAAGTCTGCAATAACATATTGTGTACTTAAATATGGGCTTCACAAGTGGTGCTGTGGTAAAGAATCTGTCTGTGATGCAGAAGATGCAGGAGATACCATGGGTTCAATCCCTGGGTCTGGAAGATCCCCTGGAGGAGGGCATGGCAACCCACTCCAGTATTCTTGCCTTAGAGAATCCCATGGACAGAGGAGCCTGGCAGGCTATAATCCATAGCATTGTACAGAGTCAGACACAACTGAAGTGACTGAGCATGCATGTACACACTCTTAAAATATTTTAAGAGGATAGGTTTCATGTTATATTCTTTCCAAATAAAATAATGTGGGAAACTCCCTGTTTCTTCTGGTATCTGTAAAGCAAAGATGCATTTCCCTATTTCTTTATCTTAAAAAAAGGGAAGGGCACCTAGATATCTTTCTTGATCCCTATCAGAAGTCCCTCACAAGATGGGTGAGATACATTTAAAGGCTGAATAATATAGTCTATACTAGGCTTCACTTTATTCCATACTCCTTCTTGACTTTAAGTTGTTAATTATGATTAGGACTGTCCCCAGAATTATTAATTTAGGAGGAAAATACAAAAAAAAAGTCCAAACTAGACTGCTATCTTTTAAAAATTACTCAAAAATATAGTTAAATCAGTGAAGCTCCAAGAAATCCTAACTTGAAATGTATGATCTTATCATAAGAGCAATGAGTAGAATTAATTTCACATGGTTTAGCTTCTGATGTTAATAAATGTGTTTTGAGATTTTTGAAGTTTTGCTGGAAGCCATTTTTCAATCCATTGACAACTTTATATACTTTATGTTTAGACAAATAATGTAATATTTTAAAATTTATGGTTCCCAGTAATTACAATGAAGAATATAATTTCATGTAAAAGGATCTATTGTCCAGAGTGCCCAAAACATATATTGCTGTCATTTTTAGTCACTAAGGTATGTCTGACTTTTTCTTAACCCCATGGACTATAGCCTGCCAGGCTCCTCTGTCCATGGGATTTCCCAGGCAAGAATACCAGAGTCGGTTGCCATTTCCTTCTCCAGGGGATCTTCCTAACCCAAGAATCAAACTTGCATCTCCTGCATTGGCAGCACAGATTCTTTACCACTGAGCTGCTGGGGAAGTCCAGGGATATGTATATGAGTTTATTTTTTGTGATTTTGTTGACTTCTTAAGTAGTGCCACCTTTATAGTAGATTGTCAGAGGGAGACCTCCCCTCAAAAAAAGAAATCAAAGATAGACTAGATTTACTATTGGCAATAAAGTACTCTCACATGCTTTTTACTTTTAAAGATCCAGGACGTGAATGTGTTACTGACTTTCAAGTCCTAGACAGAAACAATTAATAGGTAAATTGCATATTTAGAATCACAGAATATCAGATATAGAACTGAACTTAGAAGTCACAAAGGTTAAAAATATGTAGACAAACTAGAATCTAGCAAAGGGAGCAGATGGCCTCCAATCATAGAGTTATATTTTTAACAGGGCTGAAATAGACTTAAGGACTCCTGGCTTCTGGGCTTTCCCTTGAAGATCACTTGTGTCAAGATTTTCCAAGACTCCCGCTCAGATTTGATTCTTCACTAGAAGGACGTGTAAAACTCAGAAATTCACAGTTCACACTTATTACAGTGAAAAGATAGAGATTAAAGTCAGCAAGGGCAAAAGGTAAACAGGACACAGTCCAGGAAAAAACAGCCATAAGCTTACAGTTGTCCTCTCCCAGTGGAGTAACATGGACAACGTTTAATTCTCCCAACAATGACCTATGACAACATATGGGAAGTCCTGCCAAGAAGGAAAGCTCAGCTGAGCTGTGACAGAGATTTTTCACAGGGATTGGGAGGGTTAGTCATGAAGGACTACCAGCATGGAGCACCAGCATGACTCATCTGAGTTACTCAATCTATAATCCGTTCAAGATCAAACTAATGTAGCCCAAGGCCCCCATCATAAAGCTTGACGTTAAAATAAACTCTCAGGCATGGATCATGGCTCTGCTATACAAATATATTCTCATCATGCAGAATATTCCAAGGATTTTGAGATAATCTCTCAGGACCTGGTCAAGAGTTAATCCTTTCTTTAGAATATTCAAAGTTTGAGCTACCTAGTTCCACTGAGTTAATCCTTCACTACACCATGAGCACACAAACCCTGCTGAGTTAACTCTTTCTTTCATACCTCCTAACTGTATTGTTGGTATTAAGAGATAGCATTCACAAGGATCAAGGTACTCTTGGTTTTGATGGTTGAGCAGATCTTTCATTTTCTTAAGATTCTCACCCAACCATCTAAAAAGAATTTGAGGCAATTTCAGGCAGAAATGGACTTCTATTACTAAGAGTTATGATTCTTATAGGCCTGAGTGGATACTAGCTCCTCAAACTTAGGTATCCTGGTTTCCAGAGTGTCTTGGCATCAAGTGAGGAAAAATGGAAATGTTAAAGTGATGGCAGATTGGAAGTAGGACTCAGCAATGTCATCATCCACAATTTTTAAACACAGAAAAAAAGTAGACTTTGGACTCTCACCAAGCATAATGCATTTACTTTAAATTGTGCCTTTAAAAGTCAGACATTTCAATCTTCACTTCTTAAGATATTACCAGTGTGTGCTAGTAAATTTAATAACAAGCTCTCCAGGGGAGAGAAACCTGTTATTTGAGGCAACTGCTGATTTCTGAGGTGCAAATATTCCCACCATGGTTGATTTCAAGCATCTAACGTAAGGTCACTGAATGTGGAATTGAAAGAAACATGAATAGGTTCTTGCAAATCCATAGGAATCTTCTACTGTACACCACTGGATATTTTCAAGTAAGTTAGGCATAGTTATGTCTATGGTTCTAGTGTTTAATTATTAGATGTAAACTAAATATTTCCTATAACAAGCCTAGCGACTCTTGATCTCTATTTATGACAAAAAAATGTATCCTCAACTGTCATTAAAGTTCTTCTTAAATCTTGGACTTTTATTCTCACTTGCACAATAAAATGTGCTTTGGCTCCAATATGTTACAGTTGATTTTCTTGGTATTAATGCTATATTTTAAAAAGCCAAGTAGATTTAAAATATTATTTTTTAAAAACCTGTTTAAATGTGACCTTTGAACTTTGGATTATCTGTGGGTCACTGATGTTATCATGTCTAAAAGTAGTTAGAATAAATGTTACAGGCCAAGAAAAGTTTGCTTCCAAAGACATTAAACGATGAGAGTAATAGAAATACAATTTTAGAGCAGTATATTCAGAAAATCATTTGTACTATCAAATTACTTAAGTAAATGCAGCTAGTCTCTGAGAGAATTTTTGTATCTAGTATAGAAATTTAATTCCCTAGAAAGAAGATAACTGCATAGCAAAGGACAAAGGTGAAACTCAGAAAACTATAAGAAAGAAGAGCTATTTGGGACCAAGGTTGGGTTAGGTTTCTGATTAATCTTTTCATTTGCTCATGGGTCTAATGAGTTTTCTGGTCCTTTAATAAGGGAATATTGGTGATTAAACAAAGGCTTCATATAATTGCAAACATTATAATCAGTTTTACATCTACCAAATAGTTCAACACATCAGTAAGTACTGTAAATATTATACCTATTTTTTTAATTCTGTTCCTTTGTTTCTACTTTTGTAATAAAACAATTCCATTCAGGTGTTACTTTGAAATCACCCAAAGTGAAAATAGCAACTGCTGCTTGGGTGTCAATAAAAGATTCTCCAAAACATTACAGGCATCCCGTGGAGATATTGCATGTTCAATTTCAGACCACAATAATAAACCAAATATCACAATCAAATGAGTCACACACATTTTTAGTCTCAGTGCCTATAAAGTTTATGTTTACATTCCAGTGTAGTCTATTAAATGTGCAATAGTGTTACACCTAAAAAAAAATGTGTGTACCTTATTTTAAAAAAATTACTTATTGCTAAAAAATGCTAACCATCTGAACCTTTGACAAGTCATAATCTTTTTGCTGGTGGAGGGTGTTGCATGGATATTGATGGCTGCTGACTGATCATGGTTGTGGTTGCTGAAGATTCAGGTAGCTGTGGCAATTTCTTAAAATGTGACAAAAACGAAGTTTACCACATCAGTTGACTCTTCCTTTCACAAATGATACCTCTTAGCATGCAGTGATGTTTGACAATTGTTTGCCCACAGTAGAATTTCTTTGAAAATTGGAGTCAATTTTCTCAAACTCTGCCACTCCTTTATCTACCGAGTTTTTGTATTATTCTAAGTCTTTTGTTGTCATTTCAGCATTCTTCACAGCATCTTTAGCAGGACTAGATTCCACCTCAAGAAACCACTTTACCCATTCGTAAGAAGCACCTCATCATCTGTTAAAATTTTAGCATGAAATTGAAGCAATTCAGTCACATCTTCAGACTTCACTTAAAATTCTACTTTTCATGCCATTTCCACCATATCTCTAGTTACTTCCCCCACTGAAGTCTTGAACCCTCCAAGTCACCCATGAGGGTTAGAATCAACTTCTTCCAAGTCCTGTTGATCTTCTGACCTATAGCCATGAATCATAAATATTCTTAATGGCATATAGAATGGTGAATCTTTTCCAGGGGTTTTCAATTTATTTTGCCCAGATCCATCAGAAGAATGACTGTCTGTGGCAGCTATAGCCTTGAAAATGTACTTTTTAAATAATAGGACTTGAAATCACCCCTTGATCCATGGGCTAAAGGAGGATACTGTGTTGCAGGCATGAAAACAACATGAATCTCATTGTACATCTATCTCCATCAGAGCTTTTGGTTATGGCAATTAACAGATTAGGTGACCTGTCAATTTGAAAGGTTTTTTTTTTTTTTTCCTTTAACAGTAGGTCACAATAGTTGACTTAATATATTCAGTAAACCATGTTACAGACAGGAGTGCCATCATCCAGGCTTTGTTGTTCCATTTACAGAACACAAACAGAGTAGGTTTAGCATAGTTCTTAAAGGCCCTAGATTTTTTGAGTGGTAAATAATCACTGGCTTCAAGTTAAAAGTCACCAACTGCATTAGTCCTTAACAAGAGAGCCAGTAGATCTTTTGAAGATTTGTAGCCAGTCACCGACTTTTCCTGTGTAGCTATTAAAATCACAGATCTGTCTACACTGAAAATCGATTGTTTAGGATAGCCACCTTCATTAATGATCTTAGTGAGGTTTTCTGTATAACTTATTGCAGTTCCTATTAATACAAGCTGGACTTCCTGCTTCACCTTGCACTTTTGTGTTAAAGAGACAGCTTCTTTCCTTATAGCTCATGAGAGAACCTCTGTTAACTTCCTACATTTCTTCTGGAGCTTTTGCATTTCTTTCAGCCCTCACAGACTTGAAGAAAGTTAGGGTCTAGCTCTCGATACGGCTAGGGTTTAAGGTTATTCTGTGGCTGGTCTGATCTTTTATCCAGACCACTCAGACTTTCTCCTTATCAGCAATAAGACTGCTTTACTTTCACATCATTCCTATGTTCACTAGAGTAGCACTTTTCATTTCCTACAAGGAGTTTTCACCTGCATTCAAAACTTGGCTGTTTGGTAAAAGGTCTAGTTTTTGGTCTATCTCAGCTTTCAACAATTCTTTCTCACTAAGCTTAATCATTTCTAGCTTTTCACTTAAAGTGAGAGAATTGCAACTCTTCCTTTCAGTTAAACACTTAGAGGCTTAGGATCGTTAATTGGTCTACTTCAGTAAAGCTGTGTATCAGGGAATGGGGAAGGCCTAAAGAGAGGGAGTGAGATGGAGGTAATGGCTTGTTGGTGGAACAGTCAGAACATGCACATTTATCTAAGTTTGTCATCTTGGATGGATGTGGTTCATGGTATAGCAAAACAATTACAATAGTGACATCAAAGATCACAGATCTCCAAAATAAATATAATAATTAAAATGTTTAACATATTGTGAGAACTACCAAAATGTGACACATTAAATATTAAGTTATGTTTTTAACAGCTACCCACTCCAGCATTCTTGGGTTTCCCTGATGGCTCAGCTGGTAAGGAATCTGCATGCAATGTGGGAAACCTGGGTTTGATCCATGGGTTGGGAAGATCCCCTGGAGAAAGGAAATGCTACCAACTCCAGTATTCTGGCCTGGAGAATTCCATGGACTGTATAGTCCATAGGGTCACAAAGAGTCAGACACGACTGAGTGACTTTCACTTTCAACAGCTCACAAGCCATACATTTCTGTAGTTAAGATTAATGGTGGGAAAATGAAACAAACAGTATTTTATGTGATATGTGATTAAATTTTATTCATATTGTACTCAGATATTTTCAAATAATTCTGTGCTTTAAAATCCAGAATGAAACCTACAATCCAACCTACGATGCTCCTGAATGTGGTGGCTCTTCCTACCATTAATGGCTCTATGCTAGACACTGGAGACTTAGCTACAGACTACTCATACTGCTACATAAAGAGGAAAAAGACAGTTTCAATTCACTTTTTCCAATCAGATATTTCAGAAATTTTAGCATAAAATATAATTGTTTTCCCTATCTTCTGTTTAAAGTAGAGCTATCATAATTATAAAGAATTCCACAAATGATAATTATTTCATCTATATTTTTCCACACTCAAGATGAGAGCTATACACCATAACTTTGTGTGATTACTATATTACAAAGGTATTGTCAATTGTTTTCTGATGAAACATTATTATAAACAACAGGTAATAAAGCAGGTGCAAATATGTCTATTTTTGTTTTCTTCCAAGAACTTTACCAGGATTTGTTACAAACTAGATTTATGTTATAAACTAGATTTATCATTTTTAATATGTAAAATAAAATTAGGAATCACATTCATGGAAAATAAATATTACTTCCTAAATATCAAAAGATAAACATTGGCAGTATTTAATTATTAAACAGGGAAATCAGGATAGATTGGGTGATACAATATTTACAATTTTATAATATACTCTATATTTAGATCATCAAGTTAATATAAAATTACTTGTTTTGACAAAGTACAGTCTAAGAGTTGTGTAGAAGTAAAAACTTCTGCTACTAGAAACATGATCTCTCCCCAGTCAAAATCATTAGAAGTGTGGTATTTGAGCTTTAAGTGTTTAGAACAAGGTTGTTCTGATGGGGGAAATATACAGGCTACTCAGTCTTTCAATGGTAACTTTGGCTGAAAAAAATTCCACCCTACCTCATATTTGTATTTATTAAAAAAAATAGGGAACAAAAAGTAATGAACTTTGCGTGGATTAACTTTTGGCTGGAGCTAGTTGGAGAGTAGCAGTTGCTCCAAAGCAAATGAAGAGTTATGATTACTTCAAGACTCTGGTGAAGTAACTCTCTTAATCATCCAGTTATCTCACAAGTGGCAGAAATAACGGCAGTTTCTGTTCTGAGAGAATGTTAAGCCTATTCCAGGAACTATACCACATATTTGCAAAGTACTCAGCTAATCTCCACCTAGACAGTAGGCTCCACAAGGGCAGGTTTTTGGTGCTCTCCTGTTTGTGTCTCTAACATCTAGAACAGTGTCTTGAATATAGTAGGGTCTCAATAAGTATTTCTAAATAAGCAAATGAATGAATCCATGTGAAAAATTACCAGAGTGTTACTAATATAACTGTGATTTTATAAGCAGAGAAACAGAACACACGCTAACTTGTCTCTAATCACACTGCCAGTGAATGTGAAGGTTAGAATTCAAAATTAGGGCTGCCTTCCCTCAAAGCTAACCACTAGGTTATACCTGTATATCTGTATAAAATATCATGGTGTATTTTTACTGTGTTTCGGATATTAGTGCAGTAGTATATGGAAGACTGATTTTACACTCAGACCAAGCAAATGATTATTGCACAGAATTTTCCATTTGAGGAAAAATAAAATAGGGAACTTTTAATCAAATCTTTTTTCTGAAGTTCATAGTATTTGATTAACACCTTATTAAATGAGAAGATAAATGATATAATCTGGAATCCTTATATTTCTATTGATATTTAAACAGGGACCTGATTCATTTCTCAATTTCAACTGACAATGCTTTCCATTTATAAGAAAGGGTAGGAGGGAAAAAAGAGACCATTTTACTTTGATACTCTTCAGTAAGTCAAGAGTTTGGAGTTTCTGGTCTACTACAATTAATATGTCAACTTTCCACTATTCAGGTACAATTAAAGCCACACTTAACTTTGATAAAGCACATTATCTTACTCTGAGCTCTTATCTGCCAAATAAAGAAAAGATCACTCAGCCCAACAGGCCTCCCTGTGTGTGCAGCCTCCGGAACCTGCCTCAGATTCTGACCTGCCTGTACTGCCCGTCTGCAAGTGAACCAGGTCTGAATCTGCTCCTCTCAGCCAGGTGTTCTCCAGTGCTCTTTTCAGGATGGACCATTCTGGAAGAGGATCACTGTTCACTGCCTTCTTCAGTTGTATTTACAATCAGTTAGACTGCTTTTCTTGATCCTGTGACTCACTTACCACCTCCAGGAGGCTCTGTGTTGCTCTGGCTGAAGCCCAAGAATCTGCTGAAATGCAGCCTTTATTATGCCGCTTCCTCTAGCTATTCCCAAAACCATCGTTTGTACAACCACCAGTTCAGGCTCTGGTGAACTGTTTCAGAGCACTGCGCTTCCTCAGGACCTGGCAGAAAACATTCCTCTCTCCAGTATTCCTTTTAGTGTAGGATGCTCCATGCCTACATGGCCATGCGCAGGATCCCCACGTAAAGCTGACCCCCTAAAACCACTCTATAGTTATTCTCTCCTCCTTTCATAACAAAAAGCTGCTTTTAAATCACTGTATACATTGCCACCAGTTAGAATACTGTACTTCTCTGACTTCCTTCTAAGAGTGACCATGTGATTCAGTTCTTATCAATGAGATATATGCAGAAAAATGTGTGAAAAGTCTCCCTAAAATGGAGAAGACACATACTTTCTTCCCCACCCTCCTTCATACTGAGCAGAATGAAGACATGAAAGTGTGGAATTTAAGCAACCAACCATCTTAAGCCTTTAAAAATGAAAATATCTGAGGAACGTGGACCCTTAGCTGTTATAGGGACCTAGACCAGAACCAGTTGTTTATGCCCTTTTAAAAAATTATTAGAATGACTCTTATCATCTTACCACCACCAAGAACAAAATTAAATGCCTTATAGTAGTATCTTTGTATTATAATGGTGAACATGTATAGTCAACCCTCTTTTTCTTCCAGTTTTTTTTTTTAGCTATTGGGTTGGCCCAAAATTTCCTTAGGGTTTTTCCAAAAGATGTTACAGAAAAACCTGAATGACCTTCCTGGCCAACCCAATATAATTCACATACACCATTATCTAAGTTTAAGGTGCACAGCATGATGATTTGACTTACATACATCATGAAATTATCAAAATGAATTTAATGAACATTTATCATTTTATATAGATAAAAATTAAATAGAAAAAAATTTTCTTATGATGAAGACTCAGGATTTACTCTCTAACCAATTTTCATATAACGTATGGCAGTATTTATTTATTATGTCATTCTTGCTTGGAGAATCCCATGGACAGAGGAGCCTGGTAGGCTACAGCTCTTAGCGTCACACAGAGTCAGACATGACCAAAGGGCTTAGCACGCATGCATTCACACACACACACACACACACACCTTACATCCCTATTACTTAAGTATCTTACAAAACTGGAAGTTTATACCTTTTGGCTGCCTTTTATTCAATTGTCCCTTCCCTGATCCCTGTGCCTCTGGTAATCACAAATTTGATCTCTTTTTCTATAAATTTGCTTATTTTCAAAGTATAATTGACCTACAACACTATATTAGTTTCTGTTATATAACATAGTGATTTGGTATTTCTATACATTTCAAAATGATCACCACAAAGAGTCTAGTGTTGATATGTCACCATACAAAGGTATTACATAGTTATTGACTGTGTTCTCCACATTGTACATTTCATTCCTGTGACACATTCATTTTGCAACTGCAAGTGTACCTCTGAATATCTCTCACCTGTTTGTACAGTCTCCTTAAACAACCAACTCAGTCTTTAGTACATGGTGAAGTAAAGTCATGAATATATATATATTTGCATAAAACATAGACACTGACATGTAAATAACTGTGATTGCACTTGTGGTCTCCACTAGATTACGAGTTTATTTGGGGCAGGGATTATGTCATATTTGAATACAATATAGTGCTTAGAAGCACAATAAATTATACTGAAAAAGTCAGGAACAATAAAAAGTAAGGATAACAAAGTGTCCTTGAAAAGAGAAAATTGAGGGATATAACCATACGATTTGCAGTAAGCAAATGCTATTCTCATTGAGCAGCACAGACATACAACTCTTAAAGCAGCTATTACCTATAAATGTCTGTCCTACCTTGCCCAGCCCCTGAAAGCTGATCTTTTTCTTTCACTATTTTTATAAAACAAGTCATGTTTATTTTTATTTACATGAATAGATACAGCAGTAGAGTGAGATCAAGGGCAATTGGTCATGTCAAACACTTAGAAGACAAAAAATGAATGTTTGTTTTGGGTAGAAATTGATTGTACTCTTCAAGAAAGTGTTACTGAAGAAGTGACTGAAGTCCAGTAGTATACTGGTAAATGTTTAAAGAACAAATTTCTAGACACAAAGAAAGCAAGAAGAAACAACTCTTTTCCCCCCACAACAGAAAGAGATAGAGATAGCTGAGAAAGAAAGAGAGAGAGAGAGAGAAGCTCTGATTGGTAGTTTTCCAGATTCTGTGGTGTAATTATAGCCTTCATGGCAAATTTCAGGCTACAACCTATTTTACTGCTGGCTCATGAAATTCCTAAAAAATTAGCTCCTCTTACGATCAGGAGGATGAGTTAAAGTACGCTTTCTTTCTGCAAGGAGGACTGACTGCATCTTGTGCGTCCTATAAATTTCTCTGGTAATAATGGATTTGCTTTTAAAAGTTGCAATTTTTAAAATATTTCTTAAAATAATACTTGCTGTGGTCCATCACATCTGGAAATAGTCCCCATGTTTAATGACTTAGTTATCAATGTTTACATAACTATTCTTTGTTTCGATTTGATGAATACAGGTTCAAACCCAGATCTGACCCTCTGAATCTACAGCAAAGCCATGAAGCAAACCTCAGTCTATATAAGTACTTTCTCATAGAACTTTGCTATTTCAGAGACAGCAGACTCAAGTATTCCTGAACCAGTAAAAGTTCTGTTTAAGCAGGAAGAGTTCCCATTTATTTAAATCACCACATAGTTATTAACAAGCCTTTGCAGTCTGCATATCATTTATAGCACTTGAGTTCCTAGGTTATTTTCACGCTGAAAACAGTGAGAGACTTTATTTTTTTGGGGGGGGGCCTACAAAATCACTGCAGATGGTGGCTGCAGCCAAGAAATTAAAAGGCGCTTGCTCTTTGGAAGAAAAGCTATTACCAACCTAGACAGTATATTAAAAAGCAGAGACATTACTTTGTCAACAAAGTTCCGTCTAGTCAAAACTGTGGTTTTTCCAGTAGTCATGTATGGATGTGAGAGTTGGACTATAAAGAAAGCTGAGTGCTGAAGAATTGATGGTTTTGAACTGTGGTGTTGGAGAAGACTCTTGAGAGTCACTTGGACTGTAAGGAGATCCAGCCAGTCCATCTTAAAGGAAATCAGTCCTGAATATTCATTGGAAGGACCAATGCTGAAGCTGAAACTCCAATACTTTGGTCATTTGATGTGAAGAACTGACTCATTGGAAAAGACCCTGATGCTGGGAAAGATTGAAGGCAGGAGGAGAGGTGGTTGACAGAGGATGAGATGGTTGGCTGGTGTCCCCAACACGATGGACATGGGTTTGAGTAGGCTCCGGGAGTTGGTGATGGACAGGGAGGCTTGGCATGCTGCAGTCCATGGGGTTGCAGAGTCAGACACAACTGAGCAACTGAAGTGAACCTTAGGTATGCTTTTGTTTCTTACATAGGCAGCAGCCCTAGTGCTCTAGCTGACATATATCCATCAAATTCTGAATCAAACTGTACCAACTCTATTTTCATATCTTAATGCAAGTGATTATTATTTGCTAGTTACCAGTGATTACTGAATGTAAGTGATAAATTAGTTTCCAAGGAAACTAATAAAGGAAGACAGTCATCCTAAAGGACTGTTAAGTGTAGCAAATGACTATAATATAATGAGTATTCATTGTTTTAAATATCAACTTGAAGTGTATTTTATACATCATAAATACAACCTATGCTATAAAGGAATAATCACAACAAATTAATTATACTGAATAAGAGTATGGTACTTGCCAGTTTTCAAGACATTAACACAAAGATTTCCTCATTTGTTGATTGTCTTCCTAATACCATACACAGACATAAACTCAAAATTGTTTAAAGACCTAAATATAAGGCCAGACAGTATAAAACTCAGAGGAAAACACAGGCAAACTGCTCTTTGACATAGATCACAGCAAGATCTTTTTTGACCCACCTCCTAGGGTAATAAAAATGAAAACAAAAATAAACAAATGAGACCTAACTAAACTTTAAAGCTTTTGTACAGTAAAGGAAATCATAACCATGACAAAAATACAACCATCAAAATGGGAGACAATATTTGCAATGAAGCAACAGACTAAGAATTAATCTCCAAAATATATTAAAAACTCATGCAGCTCAATATTAAAAAAAAAAAACCAAAAACCAAAAACCAGACCACCCAAGGAAAAAATGGGCTGAAGACCTAAAAGATATTTCTCCAAAGACATACAGATGGCCAAGAGGCACATGAAAATTTACTAATTATTAGAGAAATGCAAGTCAAAACTATAATGAGTTATAATCTCACACCAGACAGAATGGCCATCATCAGAAAATTTACAAATAATAAATGCTGGAGAGTTTCTGTGGAGAAAAGGGAATCCTCTTATACTGTTGAGGGGAATGTATATAGCCACTATACACAACATTATGGAAGTTCCTTAAAAATTTAAAAATAGAACTACCATATGACCAACCAATATCACTCCTGGGCATATCACTCCTGAGAAAACCATAATTCAAAAAGTTACATACACCCAAATGTTTATTGCAGTACTGTTTACAATAGCCAAGACATGGAAGCAACCTAAATGTTCATCAACAGAAGAATGGATAAAGAATGGATAAATGGTACATATACACAATGGAATATTACTCAGCAATAAAGACAAATAAAATTATGTTATATGCAGAAACATGGATGTACCTAGAGACTGTCAAACCAAGTGAAATAAGTCAGAAAGAAAAATAAAAAACATATCATATGTTTGGTGTTGGAGAAGACTCTTGAGAGTCCCTTGGACTGCAAGGAGATCCAACCAGTCCATTCTAAAGGAGATCAGCCCTGGGTGTTCTTTGGAAGGAATGATGCAAAAGCTGAAACTCCAGTACTTTGGCCACCTTATGTGAAGAAATGACTCATTGGAGAAGACTCTGATGCTGGGAGGGATTGGGGGCAGGAGGAGAAGGGGACGACCAAGGATGAGATGGCTGGATGGCATCACGAACCCGATGGACATGAGTTTGAGTGAACTCTGGGAGATGGTGATGGACAGGGAGGCCTGGCGTGCTGCGATTCATGGGGTCACAAAGAGTCAGACACATCTGAGCGACTGAACTGAACTGAATGTATATAAGTGGAATCTAGAAAATGGTACAGATGAATCTGCTTGCACAGAAGAAATAGAGAATAAACATGGATACCAAGGGAGAGGGGAGGTGGGATGAACTGGGAGACTGGGACTGACGTATATAGATTACTATGTATAAAATAGGTAACTAGTTTATAGCACAGGAAACTCGACTCAGTGCTCTGTGGTAACCTAAACGACAAAGAAATCCAAAAAAGAGGGGATATACGTACATGTATAACTGATTCACTTTGCTGTACAGCAGAAACTAACACAACATTGTAAAGCAACTATACCCCAATAAAAAAGATAGGGAAGATGTAAAGAGTGTTATGAAGAGTGAAGTGTTAGTTGATCAGTCATGTCCAACTTTTTGCAACTCCTTGGACCATAGTCTTCCAGGCTCCCCTGTCCATGGAATTCTCCAGGTAAGGATACTGGAGTGGGTTGCCATTCACTTCTTCAGGGGAATCTTCCCAACTCAGGGATTGAACCTGGGTCTCCTGCATTGCAGGAAGATTCTTTACCATTTGAGCCACTAGGGAAGCCCCAGAAGCAAAGAATGTTATATACTTAAGTCAAAATTATGTGATGGTTCCAATTTTGTTTAGAAGGAAGTTCATAAGTCACACATTCCATGTTTTGATTTCAGGGCATGATAGTGTTTATTAGGCACTGTTCTTTGTACAGTTGAATTGCTTACTTCTCAGAAGCTGTGTTTGAAATTTACTCATCTAATAACTGGAAAAAGTTATCTTCCATAACATTTTGAAAATTTAGTACAGACTCATTGATTTTTTTACCATTTATAGAGAGAAGAGGAAGTTTTACAGAGCATCTTTTAATAAGAGAGCCATGTACATAATTGATAGCAATAAAAATTTTTCAATATATTTTATATAGTGCTATGGACCTTGGCTACTCTGATAGCTTTATTTCCCTTTTTTTTCTGTACCATGTATCTTTATCAACTCTTCCAGATTTGCTCACAATTCAAGGTATTTTTTATCTTGGATCAGAGCAGATTTCTGGGGATAAATGAACTGCTCAACAGACACTACTAAAAGAGCTACTATTTATTGCTGTTTATAACTAAACATGGTCATTTTGTCCATAGTTTCTATTAATGCTGCAATGGTTTTAAATCAATATAAATATTAACATTGATGGTTTTTAAAAATATAAAGCATTTATTTCTCTCATGAAATAATTTTGGGTCAAACCCAACATCGATTATTTGACAAGTTCAATTGTCTTTTGAGTTTCCTTGGAAAAAGCAAGAGAGTTCCAGAAAAACATCTATTTCTACTTTATTGACTATGCCAAAGCCTTTGCCTGTGTAGATCACAATAAACTGTGGAAAATTCTGAAAGAGATGGGAATACCAGACCACCTCACCTGTCTCTTGAGAAATCTGTATGCAGGTCAGGAAGCAACAGTTAGAACTGGACATGGAACAACAGACTGGTTCCAAGTAGGAAAAGGAGTACGTCAAGGCTGTATATGGTCACCCTGCTTATTTAACTTATATGTAGAGTACATCATGAGAAACGCTGGACTGGAAGAAGCACAAGCTGGAATCAAGATTGCCAGGAGAAATATCAATAACCTCAGATATACAGATGACACCACCCTTATGGCAGAAAGTGAACAGGAACTAAAAAGCCTCTTGATGAAAGTGAAAGAGGAGAGTGAAAAAGTTGGCTTACAGCTCAATGTTCAGAAAATGAAGATCATGGCATCCAGTCCCATCACTTCATGGGAAATAGATGGGGAAACAGTAGAAACAGTGTCAGACTTTATTTTTTTGGCTCCAAAATCACTGCAGATGGTGACTGCAGCCATGAAATTAAACGATGCTTACTCCTTGGAAGAAAAGTTATGACCAACCTAGATAGTGTATTCAAAAGCAGAGACGTTACTTTGCCGACTAAGGTCCGTCTAGTCAAGGCTATGGTTTTTCCTGTGGTCAGGTATGGATGTGAGAGTTGGACTGTGAAGAAGGCTGAGCGCCGAAGCATTGATGCTTTCGAACTGTGGTGTTGGAGAAGACTCTTGAGAGTCCCTTGGACTGCAAGGAGATCCAACCAGTCCATTCTGAAGGAGATCAGCCCTGGGATTTCTTTGGAAGGAATGATGCTAAAGCTGAAGCTCCAGTACTTTGGCCACCTCCTGCGAAGAGTTGACTCATTGGAAAAGACACTGATTCTGGGAGGGATTGGGGGCAGGAGGAGAAAGGGATGACTGAGGATGAGATGGCTAGATGGCATCACCGACTTGATGGACGTGAGTCTAAGTGAACTCCGGGAGTTGGTGATGGACAGGGAGGCCTGGCGTGCTGCGATTCATGGGGTCGCAAAGAGTCAGACACGACTGAGCGACTGAACTGAAGAAATGTAAAAATCCAACTGAAAGAAAGCAGGATCATTCTTCTTCAAAAAAAACTTAATATGTGCACTTTATGAAATAGTACACATGTGCATGCTTCTTCAAAAGCATCCATTATCTTCCTTTGGAACATAAATGAAAAAAAATCAAAGCCATTCTAGACATTTCAAATTTTCATATTTTAGGAATATATCAGGAAAAAGTGAAAGCATTCCTGTTTGCCTCCATGGTCTACATATGGATGCTCAGCTAGAAGAAAAATTTGTGATTAATAGTACAAATGTAAATGGATATAAGATTTTATACAATAACAATACATAGTTTGATGTAGATGATTAATGAATTGTTTCCTCCCATCTTTCAAAGACAAGACAACTTTTATTCAAAAGGTTATTTTGTTGCATTATCTATTTAGTTGTCTCAGTTTCTGAAGGTATGTGGATAAGTGTACATAATTCAGATATGAAAAGTCTAGCATTATGCTGTAATCAGTGTCGAAGTCTCTGATATTTTTAGGTCTTACAATGCCATATTAAATGGCAGATAACAATGTCAAAACCCATTTCTCTCATACCTATATCATGAAGCACATGAAAGAAAAGCTTTGGAGCCAAAAGCCCAGTTTCTGCTTTGAATACATTACAAATTAATCAGTGATTATGAAATAAAGAGGAAAGGGACCCCTGGAACTTGGCCAGTGTATTTCCTCCATTTGTGTAACCCATTCTTTCTGAAACTGTGTCAAAACCATGAAGGTGGCAACAATGCCTGAAAAGTCTTTATTGAATTGTCAAGAATCTCAGCATTTGAGTCTGACCTTCAGTGTTTTATGATTAAATTTTGCTTTTCTACTTGCAGCTAGAAGAAAGTGCCTTGTAAACCAAGAAGTGATGGAGAAGTGATGAATCCTGTTAGCTAGAGCTATTAGTCTTGAAATGCTTTTCCAACTGCTGCTCCAGAAATCTGAAAATGCAGCCAAAGATAAGAAATTTCAGGTATTAGGCTTTGATTCTATGCAAGAGTTTTCATGGCTTGAATTGAAAGGATCTTATCTGCAAGCAAAACAGCACATTTCAGAATATCTAATAGCTAAAATCTAATTTTCATCTTTTTATGGACATGTGAAATATCTTTATGGATTCCTACCACTTAATTCAAGAAGAGAGTTCACCATACAGCTAAAGGTTTAAATATTTTACTTTGATTATAGCATATACATAGGTCTGCCAGGAAGCTTTGCAAAAGCATTGCTGGTGTGCAAACTCCAGACATGCATAAGATGTAACATTTTGTAGAGGCCCCAAGAGAGTGGGTTTTAGCTAAGATGAGCCTGTGAGTTTTGGTATTTCCTTGGACTTCACTTCATTCTTTATGAGAAAGAGAATGGAATAATATGACATACATACTCTTGCACACACAAACATATACAAATTAGACCTTTTTATCCTTTTGAACTTTAGGATTTCTTTTAAATTTTCATTTTGAAATTTTATTTGTTGGTCATCCTCTCCCACCGTGATATATTAATAAAAAGATATTTAGATTGACCCATTTCTATTCAATTGTGTAATTTAGAAAAGCATGTCCATCCTTCTGGGAACACTGCTTGGTAAGCAGAAGGCAGGTTGGATTTCAGTATTCAGTTACTTTATTGATCAGGTCTCTTTGAGCAGAGCACAAACTGTTACAACTCTGCATGGCAACCTGGCTATCAGTGAGGTGGTCACAAGGAAGTTGACAAAGGTCAAGAGAGAAAAGAATCTGATAAAAGAATTGGAGAATGAGGCAATAAGGTAACTTTTATTGCATTATTGAGACTTCATCTACTTGAACAGAGGCTAATTCTGAGTCTTATTTGGAGGAAAGGACAGTAACAAATAGACTTGATACTAAAAAGTACATTCTCAGAGAGGAAATAAGATGTCAGCCCTTAGCCTCATGGGAAATGTGTTAATTGCTTCATCCCGTGGTCACTTTAGACCTGGCTGCAAGAATCTTGGGCAGCATGATGGGAGGTGTTCAGAAAATGCTATCTCAGGATTTTCTAGAATGAAAAATTTAATTACTCTCTATTTGGTTTTATAATTTCAACTATACATAGAAAAGGTGTAGTGTCTGGCAGTTTTGAGACTCTGGTCTCTCTGAAAACTTTGGAATGAGTATCCCACAGGAAATATTTGCTGTCAGCCACCACCAAAATCTTTTGTGTAGTCACATTATTGTCTCTCTCCCAGGGGCATATGCATTTAACCTGGAGGCTGAAGAAACAGAAGTGAAGAAGGTTATGTAACTTGCCCAAGATCACACAGATAGAAATGATGAAGCTCAAATTTTAATCAGGAAATCTGTATCTACCACATTTGAGTTATTTTTTCATGATTCCATGGAGCCTCATCTCCTGAACTGTCTGCTCCAATATAGACCTGTGCCCCTGGACAGCTCAAATGGCACTGGGAATCTGAGATCCAACAACATGGGCACAGATATCACAAGACCCCACATGGACTGTTAACACCCACCATCACTACATGGACTCAAACCCCAAAGCCTGTTAGCTTTCCTATCATCCATCTATCCATTCACCCACCCACCCACACATATTTAATATTTATGGCAGCTCAGATGGCAAAGCATCTGCCTACATTGCAGGAGACCCAGGTTCGATCCCTGGGTTGGGAGGATCCTCTGCAGAAGGAAATGGCAACCCACTCCAGTACCCTTGCCTGGGAAATCCCATGGATGGAGGAGCATTGTAGGCTACAGTCCATGGGGTCTTCGAGTCGGACATGACTGAGTGACTTCACTTTCACTTTACTTTCTTATAACTATTGCACACCTATACACACATATATCCTGTAAGACTGCCTGCAAAGAATAATGTGGAATATTACAGAAAACATCATAGAGTTATTGAAATAAAATCATAGTATGTTTTGAAAATGTCAAGCATTTTATGTATATTCCAAGAAAACTCTCAAATGTTTATTTGATTTATAAAATAGAGGCCTGACTCTCCAGCTTAGATGATGAGGTCTTTCTCTTTATATGGCAAAACCTCAGTAATCTGAAGGGAGTTTCAAACTCTTTGGAATGCAACATAAGTTATAGGTTTCTTCACAAAGCTGTGCCAGCATGGAGCTGCTTAGTTTTGACTCAGGCTAGGAAACAAATGAAACACTTGCTGTGTTAGTCTTGTTGCCTGTTACTCAAAATATACAGTTGTGAATTACTGAGTATCTAACAAGGCTTAGGGAAAGAGGTCCGTTAGCAGTAAATCATCTGCTATTGGGTTTTACCTATAGGAAGTAGAAAATATGCTTGTTTTCTTTTTTTATGGGTACCAGTGTCTCTTTAATCACTATGTGGTATAACTCAACAACCTCATGCCTACTGTTTTCATTACTGCCAAATAAATAAACCCTGGTGCACTATATTAATCCAATCTCAGATTTATTTCTCTGTAGTTGAAGAATGCTATTGTCATTGCATGTAGTGATTCAATTATATGAGAGCTACAAAGACTAAAAATCAAAATAGTATATAAAAATATTTTAAAGCAATGATTTAATTTCTTAATTTTCATTTCAGAATTTTTGATATATTTCTGGTTTTTCAGATACACCACCATATACTTGAAAAAAAAATGATTGCATGAAAAGAAAGAAAAAAAAAAAAACCAAGTTTAGAGAGAAAAGAAAGCTCTAGATGTAATCTGGTGAACGATTTCATTGTACAAGGTAAAGCAAATTAATTTGCAAGACAAATTACTGTTCTAGTACCTTTATTATCAATCATTAAAGCATATTTTGGATATATCTTTATCTCACTTCTTCTTTCATTCTGTGTCCTATTCTACTCTTCCCATAACTGAACTCATTCTATACTTCTTATGCATAATGCCCTGCAAAGCCACCTTATTAGCTAACTGTAGCTGATACTCAATTCTTTCAGGAGTTCTATACTTGCAGCCTGAATATTTGTCCTTTCTCCATTGCTAAGTACTAGCTGAGCTTAGTCGCTCAGTTGTATCAGACTCTCTGACCCCATGGACTGTACAGATGGCCAGGCTCTTCTGCCCACTGGGATTCTCCAGGCAAGAATGCTGGGGTGGGTTGCCATGCCTTACGCCAGGGGGTCTTCCCAACCCAGGGATTGAAACCAGGTTTCCTGCATTACAGGTGGATTCTTTACCATCTGAGCTACCAGGTAAGTCCTACTGTGTACAGGTGTATAGTTCAAAGGAGAAGACTTATCTGGAGATCTGTACTAAATCATTTGTAGAAATGGCCCAGAAGTTGAAGCATACATAGCAACTTCTTGGAAAACAGAAAGAAAGTGAAAGTGAAGTCACTCAGTTGTGTCCAACTCTTTGTGACCCCATGAATTGTAGCCTACCAGGCTCCTCCAACCATGGGATTTTCCAGGCAAGAGTACTGGAGTGGGTTGCCATTTCCGTCTCCAGGGGATCTTCCCGACCCAGGGATCGAACCTGGGTCTCCCACATTGCAGGCAGACACTTTACTGTCTGAGCCACCAGGGAAGCACCATCCAGACTGTTGGGAGAGTGACAATGCAAATTGTGCCCTCTGGGCTCTCTGGTGGGCTGGGTTCCGATGGACTCAGCAAAGAGAGTGACTTCCACAAGAGATGTGAGGGTTGTAAGAGGGAAAATCCTGGGTATTTCTTTTGCAAAAATAATTAATAAATAGAAACTTCAGTTAAATAGAATAAAGGACCAAAGGGGGAGCTCTCATGCCCTACAATGATAGCAGAGCCCAAGAGGAAGAAGAATTTCTCTTCTTCCTGGCAACAATTTGGCCAGTGAAAATCTATGGACTCTTTTTTTCACTGTAGCCCCTTACCCCAATTTCCTTTTCCCCCTCTGTAAAGAAGTTCTCCTTCCTGTGCTGTGGTGGGGACTGGCACATGACTTATCATAGTCTGTGACTCACTGTGGTTGCTGACCCTGAACTGCAGTTGTGTGTCAATTCTTAATAAAGCAATTTTTTGCTGGAGATATTACTGGCAGTCTATTTTAGGTTAACATTATAGTGACCTGTACACAGATCCAGAGAAGACCCCTACAAATCAGGGGCCGGTGAGTAAGCAGGTGTGTTACCCACACTGAGTCCATTGTTACTGCTTCTCTTGCTAACTCTGGAGTTTGAAGGTACAGCTTTATCCTGGGACCAAGCTTAATTTTTTTTTTTTTTTTGTATTTTGAAACTCTAGGCTTTATACAGAATCTATTCTATGGTTTTATCTTTCCTACTTAAGGCCTTGTTCTGTATGCAAGTACATATTTGGCACTTTAGTCTGACTTGGAATAAGCCTGTTCCAACTAGACTGTCTATTGCTTTGTCTTTGGTCTATTCCTTTGGGAACAGGGCCTGTTTTATTGGTACTCAGCCAGCTCAGCCTTTGGCCCATCACTGTAGAATAGAGGCTGTTCTATGGAGATGGAGCTGAGAAGTCTTCAACTTAGTTCCTCTGGGACCAAGCTGCTCCCTTAGAACTGGTTAGTATTAAGCCTGTAGGTTGTTTGAGCTACTTGATGTGTGTGAATTGCAAGTTCCTTGAGCTAGCTGAAGTGTTTAAACTGTTGTGGCCTTAAGCTGTTTAGACTGAAAATTATTCTTTTACTTTAGAGAATAACTTTTGAGAAATAGGATCCCAGTTGTCAATATTTTGATGGTGCTCTCCTTACCTCCACCGGCACTCTGGTTGATTTTGTTTAAAAACCCATGGTCCTTCCTTATGTGCATTTCTAACTAAATGGACCGACCTGACCAAAGGCAATTTAGAATATCGATGACTGTTACAGAAGTTTTGAAATTCCCAGACTTAAGTTTCTTAAAATGACTATCACAAGCCAATGGGAGTTTGCTGTATGACCCAGGGAATTCAAGCTGGGGCTAGATGACAGCCTAGAGGAGTAACATGGAGGGGGGAGGGGGGAGGGATGTTCAAGTGGGAGGGGACATGGGTAGCCCTATGGCTGATTCATGTTGATGTTTGGTAGAAGCCAACACAATACTGTAAAGCAATTATACTTCAATTAAAAATAAAATTTAAAAAAATGAATTGGACTTTCACAGTTCTAAAATTTCAGGAACTAAGTGGAATATCTATTTTGAATGATTTAAAGGATTTAAATGTTAAATTAAGGATTTAAATTAAAATTAATATTTAAATATTAAAGTATTTAAAGGATCCCAAATGTTATTAGGAGTCTAAAATTGCCTCTTTCTAAAAAAGAGAATTATGTATGTGTTTTTGGCTGTACCGGGTCTTTGTTGATGTGTGGGCTTTTCTCTAGTAGTGGCGAGCAGGGTCTGCTCTCTAGTTGCAATGCGTGGGCTTCCCACTCTGGCCGCTTCCCCTGTTGTGGAGCATGGGCTCTAGGGCATGCAGGCTTCAGTAGTTGTGGGACACGGACTTAGTTGCCCCACGGCATGTGGGATCCTCTTGGATCAGGAATAGAGCCTGTGTCTCCTGCAGTGGCAGGATTCTTTACCACCGAGCCACCAGGGAAGCTCCTAAAACTACCTATTTTTAAAGTTAACAAAGGTAGACAATTTTAAAAGACACAGTGGCTTCTAAGTCATCCTGCTTCTCTTCCTTGGCTACTTTTTCTCAGGTCATACTTCTCATGCCATCTTGACTGTTTCCCTTGGTTCCTCCTGCTCTCACCTTGCTTCTGGCACCATCTTCCTTCTTCCCTTCTACACTCCCTCTATACACTCTCAGTTCCTTCATATCAATTCTCTGGTGAACTTCCCTTTCTGCTGAACTTATCAGAACCTATTCCTTTAAAATTAAGTCTTCCAGGATCCAGAGGCTAAATTCTTTTTTTTAAAATTAATTAATTAATTAATTAATTTTTTTTAAATTTTAAAATCTTTAATTCCTACATGCGTTCCCAAACATTCTTAATTTCTTATATTCCCTGGACTAAAGCTGAACTGTGAGCCATAGTCAGTTTTTCCTAAAGTAGCCAAAGATCCTCATAGATCAGCCTGATTTCTCTTATATCAGCTTATATGCTTGTTGGGGGAAGGCCAGGCCCAGAAATAGATAAAAACCAATAATTGGGAAAATCCTAAGACCTCCAGAATTACATCTGGAAGACTAGCCTGCTAACTTACTATATGATCAGACTTGAGCAATTATTAAGTGATTTCAATGGGTAGTTTCTAGGGCTTGTCTAGTTTGTGTTTAGTCTTGAACAGAAAAATCTGATAACTCTATTCATAACTATTAGAATTGACTGCAGATTGCTTTCAAAGAAAATTCAGGTCTTCCTTCAGATGTCAATTCCACTTGGGTATACAGTGGCTCAGATGGTAAAGAATCTGCCTACAATGCAGGAGAACAGGTTTGAACCCTGGGTTGGGAAGATCTCCTGGAGAAGGGAATGGCTACCCACTCCAGTATTCTTGCCTGGAGAATTCCATGGACAGAGGAGCCTGGCAGGCTATACATGGGGTCACAAATAGTCAGACATGACTGAGTGACTTTCAGTGTACTTCATTGAAATTTTAAGTCTATGTTAATTAATGGGCTGAACCAGGATTTTCTCTTCTAGCATAAAGAATCAGGGTGGCATGAGAAACTATGCCCATTTCAGATTTAGTCCATCTGGTAAACTATCTTTCTTGTAGTCTAGATGAGTCACCTTAAGGAAAACCACTAAAATTCTTGATCTTCAACTCTAGCAATGAAACCAAAGCCTTCCTCATTTCTGCTATTATTGCAAAGAGCCAGGACATTGGAAAATAGATTGTTATAAATTTAAGTGCTTTGGGAACTTTTAGCTCTCTAAGCAGCCTTTCTGACACCTTCCCAATTATCAGTGGTGGGGCTCTGAGAAACAACAGGGGCTCTTCCCAATTCTCCCTCTTAACTGCCTTAGAGAAACACTTCTGCAGGTTGGGGATGAATCGGTTCCAGTCCTAATTGACGCTGGCAGTCTACTCTGGGTGCTCAATTCCACTACTATTACATAAAGCAGTTCCCACTTTGGAGTACTAAAGCAGTTCAGATAGTGGGGCTCTCTAATGAACCTCAAAATGTGCCTGTCTCTGAAAGCCCTTTGAGAAATACACACCCTTTTCTCCTTAGTTCCACTGCCTCTATCCATTTATGAGTCCAAGATTTCTTAGAGAAGTATCATGCTGGGATTTCTTTTTCCCAAAAGGGAGAAATAATTCTAGAATTTGATAGTAATCAAAGTAACCAACCAGATTAATTAAATGACTCTTTAACATCTTTTATTGGCTCCATCTCTGGCTGTGCTAGAGCTGATTCTAGAAACATAGTTCTTTTTGAGTCAGCTACCACACTATATATGGGCAAACTCTCCAACTGATATTGGCAGAATTCACAGAGCACTTCATATCAGGATTCAAACAGATCTCTTAAAACCCCTTTCCAGAATCAATCAATATCCTATTAGTTAAAAAGCCTTTCAGGGCATCAAACTGGTAATAGAAGATTACTGAGCTCAAGGCCTCACTATCTCTTGTACTAGTCTCTGTAAATCTCCCATTTTCCTGGTCAGAAATCCTGAGGGCTGAGGGTGGAGGTTTATTCAGTACTTCTGATGCCCTGTTATTATTATTCATTTATTATCATCACTATTCTCTGACATTGATACTTCAGACCCTTATATATTACTAACCTGCATTCCCACTGGAAGCAAATTCTTTACTATCATCAATTTATGTTGTGAATTCTTAGTATTTCAGTTTGCTATCATTTGAGGAGAAAAAAATTTCACCTGGACACCAGTGCCTCAGGGTTTTACTGAGAGTCCTTCCTATTTCTCACAAATACTGAAGGCTGATCCGGATGACAGGAAGTTTCCTCGGGCTTCTATTTTGTTGCAATATGTGGATGAATTCCTTCTTTGTTCTCTTTTTCAGGTTTCCTCACAGGAAGACAGTACACAGTATTAAAGCTTTTAGCCTTAAAGAAACATTAGGTCACCAAAGAAAAGCTGTAGTTTGCCCAAACCCAGTTTCAATATTTCAGGCATCAGAACAAGGTTTTATGGTGCCCTAAGTTCCCCCAAAGCCTCAAACCAAGAGCCAGCTGAGAGATTATCTTGGCTTAGTCAGTTATTACTAAGTGTTAGTTGCTCAGTTGTGTCTGACTCTTTGCAATCCCATAGGCTGTATAGCTCACCAGGCTCCTCTGTCCATGGGATTCTCCAGGCAAGAATACTAAAGTGGATTGTCATTTCTTTCTCCAGGGGATCTTCCTGACCAAGGGATCAAACCCAAGTCTCCTACATTGCAGGCAGATCCTTTACTGTCTGAGCCACCAGGGAAGCCCAATTATTACTAAAACTGGATTCCAAGTATCTCTCTTATGGCAAACCTCTGTATGTTGGTGATGGACAGGGAGGCCTGGTGCACTGTGATTCATGGGGTCGCAAAGAGTCGGACACGACTGAGCGACTGAACTGAACAACTCCAAACCAGTTTTATGTGAAAGAACCAAATGACAAATACTTTAAGGCTTAAATGAGAGTTTGATGAATCCACTTGCCTTTGGGCCTCCCAAAGATCAGATATCCTTTTCCCATTTTGTATATGAAAATGAAGGGAATACCCTTGGGATACTCATCCCAAAACATGGGAACTATTATTGACACATACAGTATTATTCTTTTTGCCTTAGAATCGTTTCAACCACTGGCCTTTTGGTTAAAGCCACTGGAAAAATTGTTGTGGAATCTCCTTTAACCATTTTTGTACCTCATGCACAGAAGCTTTCCTGAATTCTTGTCACATTCAACATTTCTTAGTCAGCTGTCTTAACTCCTATGAAGACCTTTTATTAACCGCTCCTCACATAACTCTTTCCCATTGTAATAACCCTAACCCTGCTATTCCCCTCCTATCACTGACAAAGTCCCTCACAACTGCTTAGCACTGACAGATAAGATCCTGACTCACGATGCTTTACAGGAAATTCTTTGAGTAACACTGACTTCTCATGGTTTACTGATGGTTCTTATTTAAAATGTGGTGATGTTCAACGTTATGCTGAATATGTTACAACAACTCCTCTGATGTTATTGAGGCAGCACTTTTACCTATGGTTACTCCAGTGCAACAGGTTTGTGTCTGAGCTCTAACCCAGGTTTGTATTTTAGCCAAGGACAAAGTTATCAACATTTATATTGAGAATAGGTATGCTTTCAGAGTAACTCATGACTTTGGAGTGCTGTGGAGTCAATGTGGCCTCTTACTTCCAGTGGAAATACAGTAGAAATGGCCCTTCTGCTAAGGAAATATTAGATCCAATGCTTTTACTACCTGCTGCTCCAGGTATTATTAAGATTCTGGGGCATTCTAAACTTGACTCTGAAAACTAAGAGGTGTCACCTTGCTGACTTTTCCATAAGGAATGCTGCTCTTAAAGGAATCAAAATCAGTCAAATCTTAGGAAAACTAGCTAAAGAAGCCCAACAATTAGCCTTAGAAAAGGAAAACAAAATTGGAAATTCAACAATTATTGGTTGGATAAAGAGAGAGCTCTGGTTCTGAACAATAACAACACAGTCCTCCTAGAGACTCTAAGATTTCCACCGTTTATTACTGTACATGCAGTAAGCTATTGGTCTACTCACAAAATGATAGTCTTCATGAATCAATATTGGTGGGGAAACATGAAGGAGGTCACAAAAAGTGCCTACTTCACCTGTCACATTTATCTGAAATACAACCCAGGGAAGCCTGTTCATACTGTTTCCGGACATTTTCAGCTGCCTAATGGACCGTTCGTGGTCTGGCAAATGGATTTCATGCAACTTCCTATGTTTCATGGGTATAAATATGTTTTATTCATTGTCTGTACATTCACACTGGACTGAAGCCTGCCTTGCAGTCAGGTCACTACATCTTGAGTGACTAAAGTCCTTTTGGAAAAGACTGTCCCTACTTGGGAAACTCCCTTGAGCTTCAGTAATTCAGGAACCCATTTTACTGGTTAGGTTCTTTGACAAGTGTGTGCTGTTTGGCTGGATTTACAAGTTTCACTCCAATTACCACCTTCAATTCTCTGGTTTAGATGACTGCATTTAGTAGCATTATTAAGACTCAATAGGCAAAATTTGGAGACCTCCCAAATATCTTGGCCAAAAGCTTTGCTGTTGGTCCTTCTAAATCTCAGATCTACCTTCTTTGGAACTCAACTCACACTCTTGGAGACAGCCATTAGACATTCAATGCACCTGGCTCCTTTCTCTTTTGAGTCACAACTAATAAAAGGAGAGATACTCCTATATTGCAAAGGCCTAGTTGCTAAAAGATGCTTGGTAGAGCAATCTTTTCACAGTGTGCTCTCAGGAAACAAAGACTTTAAGCATCACACCTTGCAACCTAGAGATTTCATCTATTAGAAAAGCCACTCCCAGAAGGTCTCTTTCCATCCTAATTGGAGAGGCCCCCTGCTAATAAATCCTTGTGCTGCCAGACTACGGGGAACAGTTTTTTGAATTCACAAAACACACCTACAGATAGCACTGAACGCTAACTGAAACTGCGCATCATCTGGTAACCTAAAAGTAAAGATTTTCCAGAACTAAAGTAGACAACATCTAATGGGGCAGCTTTCCCAAGATATCCAGACCAGGCCTCTTGGAAGTCTGTTGCCAAAACTTTGATGGTAACATAAACTTTCAAATGATCTCCAGTGTCTATGATCTTAGCAACATACAGACTTGAGATTCAAAGTGCTTCAGAGTTCTCCTTCCTACCTGTCCTTAGTCAAATGTGACCTCAATAAGTCTTCAGTCTGTACACTTTCCCTACAACTTGAAACCCTACACCCAGGGAAATTCCTTCCAGGCATCAAGGGACAAAAGTCAGTGAAATCAGAAAATCTGAGTCTTGATCAGCAATGCTTTCAGAGAAAGGTATTTATCAAAGCGGGGGCGGGGGGCAGAATTAATAAACAGCAACCAGGGTCGCACAGAGTCGGACACCACTGAAGCGACTTAGCAGCAGCAGCAGCAGCTCCAGTTAAAGTCAAGGCACCAGTAGGGGGAGCTCTCATGCCCTGCAAAAATAGTGTCTGTTGTTTCCCTGCTTTATGTCTGCCTCTTTTGTGACCCATGGACAGAGGAGGCGCCAGGCTCCTCGGTCCATGGAATTTTCCAGGCAAGAATACTGGAGTGGGCTGTTGTTTCTTCCTCCAGGGATTCTTTCTGACCCAGGGATCGAACCTGCATCTTTTGCATAGGTAGGCAGATTCTTTTCTGCTGTGCCACCTGGGAAGCCCAAAAGAGCCCCACCAAAAGAATAAAGACTCTTTCCTGGAAGAGGAACAACTCAGCCAATAAAAGCCATAAGCTCAATGTACTATAACCCTCCCAACTTCCTTTTCCTCTCTATAAGAGTTCTTCCCTTCCTGTGCAAGGACTTGCATATAGCTTGCCATTGTCACTAAACCTGAATTGCAATTGTTTGCTAATCCCAAATACACCTTTCCTGATTGAATGCCATCTCACTTTCCACCCTTGGCACCACACATTCGAGAGTTTAACCACACTGGAATTTACATAGAACATCTCTATTTTTCCTTGTATTTGCAAATATGTTTCTTTTGTATAAGATTGCCTACATTTTCCTTTTTATCAAATTCCTACTGATCCCTGGATCTAGCTCAAATCCCTTTCCCAGGGAACTTATTGCAGTTAGCTTATTTATCCACCTTGTTTTGTCTTTGAATGGGCAAAACAGTTCTCAAAGAAGTTGAGCCTGTTAGATTAGTAGACAATCTAGAAGGCACTGTTTCATAGTCAGTGGCCTTCAAACTATTTTTCATTCCCAAGGTACTGGCTAGCTAGATGCTCTGCCCCTATTCCTTTGAGTTCTACCCTTCCCTTCTGACTGTATTTAGAGTAGACTGTCAAGGGAGCAAAATTTACATCCTTGACTATCTCTTTGGCATGCAGAACACCTCAAGCTGCTGGCAATAAAGGTTCAAAAGACTCGGGAAGAAGCTATGACCTCCTCCTAAATGTCTAAAGAATGCCATTAGAGGACCTGTTCCAGGAAGGGAGCTATCACCATAGATGACTCCAGTATGAACTAGGTATGTAGATGGGGATAACTAGCCAAAAGTGTTAAAATTCCTCTCTGTGTCTCACTGTCTTTGCACAGCCCAGCAAACATTTCTTTACCAAACATTTTCTTTCCCATCTCCAGTTCAATTGCCTTCCTCTCCTTTCAAGACCCAAGCCACTATCCTAACATTCTCTTTTAAGCTGAAGACAGTATTTAAAGTGAAGGTTTCAACCATTTTGGTGAATTCCTCAGTTTTCCTCAGTCTCTCCCATGTATGCATGTTATTAAACTTTTGTTTGATTTTCTCCTGTTAGTCTTTCTCATATCAATTTAATTAGACCAGCCAGAAGAACCTAGAAGTGTAGAGAAAATGTTTTCCTCCAATAGCATCTAATTTTCTAAAAGTGAGAGAGAGAGGTGGGGTGGGGGGGACAGGAAGGGAGGGAAGGAAGGAAAAAAGGATGAGCACCTATTTTTGTTTGTCTCTATTTGTAGATATGGCCAAATACTTAGGGTGTTTTAGTTTCCAGAATCATCATCATCATATAAATTTTCCATACAAGCCAATAGTGATGAAAGGCACTTTGCAGGAGTTTGCTATAGTGCTAGTGGTAAAGAATCTATCTGCCAGTGTAGGAGACCCAAAAGACATGAGTTCAATCCCTGGGTTGGGAAGCTTCCCTGGAGTAGGAAATGGCACCCCACTACAGTGTTCTTGCCTGGAGAATTCCATAAGCAGAGGAGCCTGGTGGGCTACAGTCCACAGGGCACAAAGATTTGGACGTGACTGATCAGCCCTGGGATTTCTTTGGAAGGAATGATGCTAAAACTGAAACTCCAGTACTTTGGCCACCTCATGCAAAGAGTTGACTTCTTGGAAAAGACTCTGATGCTGGGAGGGATTGGGGGCAGGAGGAGAAGGGGACGACAGAGGATGAGATGGCTGGATGGCATCACGGACTCGATGGATGTGAGTCTGAGTGAACTCCGGGAGTTGGTGGTGGACAGGGAGGCCTGGCGTGCTGCGATTCATGGGGTCGCAAAGAGTCGGACACGACTGAGTGACTGAACTGAACTGAGCAACTGAGCACCTTGATAAACCACCCAGTGTGCAATTTTTCATCCTGACAATGACTTGGTTAGCTAAAAATGGATTCAAACAATAAGAAGCTGGGGGGTAGACGTAATTTTTTACATTGGCTATGAGCAGAACTTCACAGGAATATTTCTTAGGGCTTTAGCCAATGAACTTGAAAAATAAAACAAACACTTGTTGAGAATAAAATTAAAGCTCAGTGTATTTTCTATAAAAGTATATTTGCTTCTCTTTTTTAGGTCATATCAGATATTAATCTCTGATGATAACATTATTTGTTAGTTGCTATCTAATGTCATCATTTGCAAAAAAGTTTTCATTTCATTACCAAGGGTTTTTCACAGCTTTGTGGAACCCATGCATTCACTACAATTATTGGAAACATACATTCACTACATTATTGGAAACATATGTTTTCCTTCTAATTCTCTCCTGTATGAGTTTGCTAAGAACAGAGAAAAGGAACAGATAAGAATTTGCAATAAGACCGGCAGTTAAAACAGTTTCAAGCATAGGAAATATTTTCCTAATTTAAACCACTAAAAAAGGAGTTCATCCTTTGCCAGCATTTTTATGTAGTCCATGTTGTGTTAAACTGTGCAGACTTTAGTACTGATTTCTGATTTCTACACTGGTTGTGTGGATTTATTAAGCCCAGCTTAATTCATTAAGTTCCGCTACCCTGCTGGCACTAGTGATAAAGAATCTGCCTGCCAATGCAGGAGATACAGGTTCAGTCCCTGGTTTGGGAAGATCCTCTGGAGTAGGAAGTGGCACCCCACTCCAGCACTTTTACCTGGAGAAATCCATGGGGAGAAGAGCCTGGCGGGCTAGAGCCCATGGGGTTTCAGAGTCAGACAACTGAGCAACTGAGCACATGCAAAATTAAACACGCATATCAAAGAACTTGTTTGCGTTTCCTATCAAAGCTGCAGCCAAAAGACAGACAGTTTGGAAAATGCACTTCTTCACTACATAATGAGCCACATGAAAAGTACTGAAAGAGCTTCCTGCTTCTCGGAGTGTCAGGCTTTTCATTGGATACAATTATCTACATGTTCCCTTTAAAGGGAGATATCATCAGTTATCATGTATCATAAAATACAGAGTTATCAACTATCATATAAATATTTAAATGAATTCCAAATCATTTCTCTCTTCAGGAATATAAACAGAATAATTAAAAAGAGCTAAAAATTCTTGACCAAATAAATATTGGTGTTTTCACTACAGGTGTTATGCTTGTAGAAAGTCAAATATTGGAGAAAGAGAATTACGGCTAATTTTACTACTATTTCATATGTGCACCCATTCCTTTAGACCACATTATTCAAAACGCTTTGCTGAAATCATCTCATTAATTTATGCAATTTCTCATTCAGGCATCACAAACATATATGTAAAAAATATATATATATGTATATAATGTTAAACTTAGAGAGTCACAGAGCAGTCAATTGTCTGACATAGTTGCTGAAAAGGAAGACAGTCCTAAAACTGAAAAATATTGATCTCTACATCTGATTCTACACTGGGTTGGAAAAGACCTAAAATTCCCTCCTCTATTTCTAGCACTTTCAAGTGTTCATTTTTCTTAAAACATGGCAGTAAAGGTAACAAAACCAAATATAATTATATTTTATATCAGCATGTCTCTTACTGAAAGTCACATCTATCTTTAAAAATTCAATTTATTAAAAAAAAAAAAAAAGCAACCCATTCTCCCACCCCTCATCCTCCTCTGGCAACCACAAACCTGTTTTCTGTATCTTTGTATGTATGAACTCGTTTGTTTTAAATTCTGTATATAAAAAGAGATCAGTATTTGCCTTTATCGCCAACTCGATGGACATGAGTTTGAGTGAACTCCAGGAGTTGGTAATGGACAGGGAGGCCTGGTGTGCCGCTATTCATGGGGTCGCAAAGAGCTGGACATGACTGAGTGACTGAACTGAACTGATATTCTATCAACTTCAAAAAATCTACTTTATTCTATCTTTGTAACAGTAATTTAGTCACTATTTTACATAGGTCTATTTAGTTTTTTTGTTAAGAGCAACTTAGTATTACTAAGAAAGGAAATTGTTTTCAAGTGAACATCTTAAGATTTTCTCTTCTATATTTCTCATATGCAAGGAATTTCAGTAATTTTTAGTTTTTCTTATTGCTGAGGTTATCTGAATTCTACTTCCACTTTGTATAGGCTGGGTAAGTGAGTGGGGTATTGAATTCAAGAAGGATAAAGAAGGAAATCGCTATTGATCTGACCTTAAATGATGAGTAGATTTTTAACAGCTAAATTTAGAAATCAAGCTCATTCTAGGTAGAAGGGACAGCAGAAGCAAATGCACTGAGGGAAAATAGCAGATAGGTTTATAAATAAGAACGATCTCAGTTAGAGTGGAGTCTTAGAAATCAATCTCCTCCTAACCGCTGCTCCCCCATCTCTTTGTGTCTCTAGGTGAGTCTGATATAGGTGGTCTGTGGAGCACACTGAGTGATACTGAGTAGGATGCAGAAGTAGGGGATAGAGAAGGTCAATACTGAATTCAGTACATTAGGGGAGCTCAGTAATTTACAACAACAATAATCTCAACTCCTCTGAGAATCTCCTTTTCTTCCTCCTAATCTTTCCCCATGATTTAAGCACTGGCTTATTATTTTAGCCTTGTTATTCTAAGTGGTTTATTATTCTTGATGAATAGTGAATTATTCTAATGGTGCTTATTATTCTATTCATTACAACTTGGGGCTGATTAGGAGTGAATAGCTGCTAAGGAGCTGTTCCGATAGCCAAATTAAATTTCTACATTTTTATGGTGCTTATTTTTCAGTATCAGTAATTGTCCTGGTAGTTTCCATCATTTAACCACCTTTTTCTTTGCTTTAAACCAAAGAGATACAGTTCAGGGTTTCCAAAATAAACAAATCTCTTTATGGAGTAAAAGGAATATTTTAAAATGAGTTTATATTCAATTGACTGTTTCACTTTCAAAAACTGTCTCACAATCATTCTTTCCTAATCAATACATTGACAAAATGATGCAATGATACTGTAATGGTTACCTTAAGATAGGTATATATAAGGCTGTTATCAACATGCAGAAAAAGACTCCAAACTTCAGAACATGCGTATACGGTCTTCCCTTTCCGCCTGCCTTACCCGCATGAACTTCTGATTTGCCTAGCCAGTTCCTTAAAATATTTTATAAAATACATACATAACATATTCCTATACCCACATTCATGTGTGTGTATGTCTCCTACTGCTTCTCTGGCTGAGTCCTAATATCATCTTTATCCTCATGTTACTATAGCATTTTATTCTATAAGAACTGACTTCCTAGTTTTCTGTATAAATTCACTCAAAAATTAAAAACATTGCTATTACATATGATCTCTTGTGAATTTATTACTGAGATTTGACACCTAAAACGGAAGATGTTTATTTTATGGCATTAAATATATGTTGCTCAAAGAGACCATTACTAGAAAATGTAAGGAGAAAATGTTAGGAAGGACAACATAATTATTTTGAAAGTTATTATCTTAATTTACCAATGACTATCAAGGGAAAAATTTCCATGCCACTGATAATGCCACAGATCTGCTTTTTTCTGGTTTTTAAGTCCCCAACTTGTTCATTTTCTCTTAATTGCAATGGAAAGTGCTTGTTTTACCTCACCTCTCTCTGCCTAGAACCTCCGTGCTAATACAATGCAGGCTTCCGAGGATACTTGTCATCTTCTTAAGGACATTTTTATGGAGCCCTTCTGACTTCTTTACATAATTTGGACTAATTTTATTCTAACTTACAGCAAGTCTGTCACCGTAGGATTTGATCTTACTGCTGATCGGAGTCATTCTTAGATGTTCTACCCTCCTTTTTTGCAATCCCTTTTCTTGTTGTTTTGCTCGACTAGGAATAATAATTAATAATTTTCTTTTCCAGAGGACTGTGCACACTAGGTTTTCTGAATCCCTGTATATTCAAAACGTATCTTTGAGTGATGGTTATAAATTTTAATTGGCCATTTCATTAAATATAATAAAGTTTTATGTTTAAATAATTTTCACTCATGTTGAAGGGTTTTTTTTTCAAATTATTCTAGTATGTTTTTTGTCAGCAGTCGAATAACATTCCTTTTTCCTCCCTGAAGGTAATTGCATGCTTCTTATCAGAAGTTTCTTATTCATATCAAAAATATATCGGTTCCTGTTGCTTCATATTTTCACCAAAATTAGCACTGCCACTCTAAGAATTCTTATTCTTTTTTAGTGAGTAGGTAGAAGCACAAGCTGGAATCAAGATTGCCGGGAGAAATATCAATAACCTCAGATATGCAGATCAGATGAGTTCAGTTCATTTCAGTCACTTAGTCGTGTCTGACTCTTCGCAACCCCATGAATTGCAGCACGCCAGGCCTTCCTGTTGATCACCATCTCCCAGGTACACTCAGATTCACGTCCATCGAGTCGGTGATGCCATCCAGCCATTTCATCCTCTCTCATCCCCTTCTCCTCCTGCCCCTAATCCCTCCCAGCATCAGAGTCTTTTCCAGTGAGTCAACTCTTCACATGCAGTGGCCAAAGGACTGGAGTTTCAGCTTTAGCATCATTCCTTCCAAAGAAATCCCAGGGTTGATCTCCTTCAGAATGGACTGGTTGGATCTCCTTGCAGTCCAAGGGACTCTCAAGAGTCTTCTCCAACACCACAGTTCAAAAGCATCAATTCTTCGGCAGTCAGCCTTCTTCACAGTCCAACTCTCATATCCATACATGACTACTGGAAAAACCATAGCCTTGACTAGACGGACCTTAGTCGGGAAAGTGATATCTCTGCTTTTGAATATGCTATCTAGGTTGGTCATAACTTTTCTTTCAAGGAGTAAGCGTCTTTTAATTTCATGGCTACAATCACCATCTACAGTGATTTTGGAGCCCCCCAAAATAAAGTCTGACACTGTTTCCACTGTTTCCCCATCTATTTCCCATGAAGTGATGGGACCAGTTGCCATGATCTTCGTTTTCTGAATGTTGAGCTTTAAGCCAACTTTTTCGCTCTCCTCTTTCACTTTCATCAAGAGGCTTTTTAGCTCCTCTTCACTTTCTGCCATAAGGGTGGTGTCATCTGCATATCTGAGGTTATTGATCTTTCTCCCGGCAATCTTGATTCCAGCTTGTGCTTCTTCCAGTCCAGCATTTCTCATGATGTACTCTGCATATAAGTTAAATAAGCAGGGTGACAATATACAGCCTTGACGTACTCCTTTTCCTGTTTGGACCCAGTCTGTTGTTCCATGTCCAGTTCTAACTATTGCTTCCTGACCTGCATACAGATTTCTCAAGAGGTAGGTCAGGTGGTCTGGTATTCCCATCGCTCTCAGAATTTTCCAGAGTTTATTGTGATCCACACAGTCAAAGGCTTTGGCATAGTCAATAAAGCAGAAATAGATGTTTTCCTGGAACTCTCTTGCTTTCTCCATGATCCAGCGGATGTTGGCAATTTGATCTCTGGTTCCTCTGCCTTTTCTAAAACCAGCTTGAACATCAGGGAGTTCACGGTTCACGTATTGCTGAAGCCTGGCTTGGAGAATTTTGAGCATTACTTTACCAGCATGTGAGATGAGTGCAATTGTGTGGTAGTTTGAGCATTCTTTGGCATTGCCTTTCTTTGGAATTGGAATGAAAACTGACCTTTTCCAGTCCTGTGGCCACTGCTGAGTTTTCCAAATTTTCTGGCATATTGAGTGCAGCACTTTCACAGCATCATCTTTCAGGATTTGAAATAACTCAACTGGGATTCCATCACCTCCACTAGCTTTGTTCGTAGTGATGCTTCCTAAGGCCCACTTAACTTCACTTTCCGAGATGTCTGGCTCTAGATTAGTGATCACATCATCATGATTATCTGGGTCGTGAAGATCTTTTTTGTATAGTTCTTCTGTGTATTTTTGCCACCTCTTCTTAATATCTTCTGCTTCTGTTATATCCATACCATTTCTGTCCTTTATCGAGCCCATCTTTGCATGAAATGTTCCCTTGGGATCTCTAATTTTCTTGAAGAGATCTCTAGTCTTTCCCATTCTGTTGTTTTCCTCTATTTCTTTGCATTGATCGCTGAAGAAGGCTTTCTTTTCTCTTCTTGCTATTCTTTGGAACTCTGCATTCAGATGCTTATAGCTTTCCTTTGCTCCTTTGCTTTTTGCCTCTCTTCTTTTCACAGCTATTTGTAAGGCCTCCCCAGACAGCCATTTTCCTTTTTTGCATTTTTTTCCATGGGGATGGTCTTGATCCCTGTCTCCTGTACAATGTCACGATCCTCATTCCATAGTTCATCAGGCACTCTATCTATCAGATCTAGGCCCTTAAATCTATTTCTCACTTCCATTGTATAATCATAAGGGATTTGATTTAGGTCATACCTGAATGGTCTAGTGGTTTTCCCTACCTTCTTCAATTTAAGTCTGAATTTGGTAATAAGGCGTTCTTGATCTTAGCCACAGTCAGCTCCTGGTCTTGTTTTTGTTGACTGTATAGAGCTTCTCCATCTTTTGCTGCAGAGAATATACTCAATCTGATTTAGGTGTTGACCATCTGATAATGTCCATGTGTAGAGTCTTCTCTTGTGTTGTTGGAAGAGGGTGTTTGCTATGACCAGTGCATTTTCTTGGCAAAACTCTGTTAGTCTTTGCCCTGCTTTATTCCACATTCCAAGGCCAAATTTGCCTGTTACTCCAGGTGTTTCTTGACTTCCTACTTTTGCATTCCAGTCCCCTAGAATGAAAAGGACATCTTTTTGGGGTGTTAGTTCTAAAAGGTCTTGTAGATCTTCATAGAACCATTCAACTTCAGCTTCTTCAGTGTTACTGGTTAGGGCATAGACTTGGATAAATGTGATATTGAATGGTTTTCCTTGGAGACGAACAGAGATCATTCTGTCATTTTTGAGATATGCAGATGACACCACCCTTATGGCAGAAAGTGAAGAGGAGCTAAAAAGCCTGTTGATGAAAGTGAAAGAGGAGAGTGAAAAAGTTGGCTTAAAGCTCAACATTCAGAAAACTAAGATCATGGCTTCTGGTCCCATCACCTCATGGGAAATAGATGGGGAAACAGTGGAAACAGTGTCAGACTTTATTTTTGGGGGGCTCCAAAATCACTGCAGATGATGACTGCAGCCATGAAATTAAAAGACGCTTACTCCTTGGAAGGAAAGCTATGACCAACCTAGATAGTATATTCAAAAGCAGAGACATTACTTTGCCAACAAAGGTTCATCTAGTCAAGGCCATGGTTTTTCCAGTAGGCACGTATGGATATGAGAGTTGGACTGTGAAGAAAGCTGAGCATCATAGAATGGGTACTTTTGAACTGTGGTGTTGGAGAAGACTCTTGAGAGTCCCTTGGACTGCAAGGAGATCCAACCAGTCCATTCTGAAGGAGATCAGCCCTGGAATTACTTTGGAAGGAATGATGCTAAAGCTGAAACTCTAGTACTTTGGCCACCTCATGCGAAGAGTTGACTCATTGGAAAAGACTCTGATTCTGGGAGGGATTAGGGGCAGGAGGAGAAGGGGATGAGAGAGGATGAAATGGCTGGATGGCATCACCGACTCGATGGACGTGAGTTTGAGTGAACTCTGGGAGTTGGTGATGGACAGGGAGGCCTGGCATGCTGCGATTCATGGGGTCACAAAGAGTCGGACACGACTGAGCAACTGAACTGAGTGACATATAATTTTGGTTTATACTTACATTTATGTAATGACTAATGATTTAAAATATATTTTCCTACGTATTTATGCCATGCATATATGTTTTTTGGAAGATGTCTATTCAAATCTTTTGCTCTTTTAAATATCAGGTTGATTCCTTGGTTCTTGTTATTGAATGGTAAGCATTTTTCACATACTATATCTGTCTTCTCAAACCCAACGTTTCCATAATTGAACTCTTCATTATATGCATTTTTCCCACCAAACCTTTTTGACTTTCATTATTTCCATTTCAGAAAAGAATCCAATAGCCACAACTGCCTAAACACTTCTTGATACTATTTTTTTTTTTTCACCCAACATCCAATTTGTCCTTTTGGGGAAAAGTGTTTTTGGTATGATCACTGAATTCAACCTAGTCCAAGCCAAAATTATTTCTCAATTCAGTTCAGTTCAGTTTATCAGTCATGTCTGACTCTTTGTGACCCCATGGACTGTAGCATGCCAGGCTTCCCTGTCCATCTCTCAATTTCCTATCCATTTCTCAATTACCATAGTGTAATTTCCTCTGAAGTAGTCTCTCTTCCAGTTTTCTGTCTCTACAGAAATGAGTGTTTGGTTTTTATTTTTTTTAAGTCACACAATGTTTTTGTAGCAACTCCTATTTAAAGATTTCAAATTTAAATTAACCTAAATTTCAACATTAATTTGTTGTTACTCAGACACTCAGTCATGTCTATCTCTTTGCGACCCCATGGACTGCAGCAATGCCACACTTCCCTGTCCTTCACCATCTCCCGGAGCTTGCTCAAACTCATGTCCATTGAGTCGGTGATACCATCCAACCATCTCATCCTCTGTCACCCCTTCTCTTCCTGTCTTCAACCTTTCCAAGCAACAGGGCTTTTTCTAATGAGTTGGCTCTTCACATCAGGTGGCCAAAAGTATTGGAGCTTCAGGTTCAGAATCAGTCCTTTGAATGAATATTCAGGGCTGATTTCTTTTAGGATTGACTGGTTGGATCTCCTTGCAGTCCAAGGGACTCTCAAGAGTCTTCTCCAACACCACATTTCTTCAGTGCTCAGCTTTCTCTATGGCCCAACTCTCACATCCATCCATACATGACTACTATAAAAATCATAGCTTTGACTATATGGACCTTTGTTGGCAAAGTAATGTCTCTGCTTTTTAATGTGCTGCTATGTTGTCATAACTTTTCTTCCAAGGAGCAGTCACCATCTGCAGTGATTTTGGAGCCCAAGAAAATAAAGTCTGTCACTGCCTCCATTGTTTCCCCATCTATTTGCTATGAAGTGATGGGATGACGTGCCATGATATTAGTTTACTGAATGTTGAGTTTTTCAGTCTCCTCTTTACCTTCATCAAGACTAATACCACTACCTAAATAATCACTCTGAGAATTGTACATATACTAGTGCTAATTTAAATTTCATGAGGCATACAAATTACCTAGAACTAGCCCTACAGATTCTAATTTGGTAGGTCTGGAATGGGGACCAAGAATAAGCTCTCAGACAATGCTTCCGACAATATCCATTGACTAAATACAGTATCTACATGACATGTGTCTTTCCAAACTCTCCAGACCCAACTATACTTTGGCCATGTGAGCTTTTTTTTTTTTTCCCCCTGTCTTCAATATAGCAACATCATTTCAATCTCAGGACTTTTTTCTTTCATTCTCTTTCCACAGAGTCTCCTCGAATACCCTGAGATTTCCTCTTTTTCATTATTCAGGTTTTATTCATAGGTCATCTCCTTGAAAGACCCAAATCCTGGGGACCATTCTTCAATTCAGTAACTCATTAATTATCCTTTACTTATTTTCTGATTAGCATTCATCACTATCTAAAATTATCTTATTCAGTCATTTATATTTTATCTTTTATCTTGAACCATCCCACTCCCCAGACTAGAAAATAAATGCCTAGGACAAGGACTTTGCTTTGTTCAATACTGAACACTCCATGTTTTTGTATACACTGAGAATAAGTGACTAAATGGGAAAATTTAACATGTCTAAGGAATATTAACAGGAGTCAATTTCCATGAGCTATGCAGAAATTAGTTCATTTAGGGCTTTGAATCAAATACTAAGACTCATTCAATAAAGTGTAATGAGGAGAATATTACTTCTAGATCTATTTCCATTTCTCTTCCTTGATCTTGACTGTCTCTTTCATTTGGCATTGTTAATCATCTAACTTTTAGCAGATTGTATGAAGGTGATAAGCCCTAACTATTTGGAAAAGATCCAGAAGCATTTCAGTGTAGAAAAGAGGGTGGAACCTTCCTTTTAGTGTTTTCCCTGATGAATACAAGAGGTATTTCTTTGTAAAAGCTCTAGTTGTAGACACAGAAGTGTTACACAGATTTCAACCATAAACCACTCTTCCATGCTTCTCTGCAACCTCTAAATCCTATAACTATAGGCTTACAGTATGTTCCTCAACCTTCCTGAAAGCCTGATAATTTGGGGTTGGGTTAGCAGTGTGAATGGGAGGTCATATCATCAAATCCCCACAAGTAGAATGGTCAAAGAATCCTAAACATTGAGGTTCCTGAAACTTTATGGCTACAGATTTTCTATTAATATCAGCTGAATCTACTGTTCATGATATCCTCTTGGGAAATTAGAATTATTAAGAATTTTTGAGGTCCAAGAGTTGGAACGTCAATAATCAACTAGTGTTTGCTTGTTTTAAGTCAACATGTAATAGGAGTCACAATTACTTTAAATCAAGTTCAGAATGGTTCTAAATGTGGATAGACAATTTAACTGGCTGATGCTTATGTTATAATTTTGCATTAATCTGACTCTACTTTGCTCTGCTTTCCTTGGTCTCCTGTTAAAGAAAATGTCATATTCCTGACTGATTGATTTCTATGTTTTCAGAGAATAACAAATATAGGCTTGTAATAATAACAAATATAGGCTTGTACTGTATTACAGTACAGTAGTCGGGCTACTATTTTTTAAGAGAAATTAGTGCAAGACAAATCCAGGGTTACCATGGAAATGTTTTTTCTTTGTTAAAACTTCTGGGAAGCATCAAACCAGTAATTCCCTTAGCCTTGTGAAATGAGGCAAAGGAGAACCATGGGTAAATCTATAATTTTAGATATAAAGAAATAATTTAAAGCAGGGTATATATATTAAAAATCCAAGTCTTAACAATTTATCTCTATTGCTCTCACTTTATCAGGCTCAGTTCAGTTCAGTTGCTCAGTCGTGTCTTTGCAACCCCATGAATTGCAGCATGCCAGGCTTCCCTGTCTATCACCAACTCCCAGAGTTTGCTCAAGCTCATGTCCATTGCATCAGTGATGCCATTCAAACATTTCCCCTATCGTCCCCTTCTCTTCCTGCCTTTAATCTTTCCCAGCATCAGGGTCCTGTCCAATGAGTAGTCACCTGAAAATTTGATACTTATAATTTACTTCTCCCATTATCCAATATTCCTAGGCTATTAAAAATGCCAACACTGATCCTCTAATAACAAACTTTGATAAGATTCCATTTCAAAAGTACAGGTACATATAAAAGAGAAGACAACGTTAAATATTCCAAACCACCTTGATAGCAATTATTTGCAGTTGTATTCTTTGATTTCAGTATGTCCACATCAGCAATCAAATAATGATGATACACATTCAGTGTTTGGCTTCATCTTAGAAGGGATAAAAGTATTTCTACTCTTATTTCCAATTATTAAATTCAAGCTTTAAAATGCCAGCTTTCTGTGTTCTCGCAAGTGACTAAATCACAAATGCAGACTAAGTACATTAAAGCTTTCAAACTACAATAAACAGAAAGCTTTGATGTTTCTGATCTCTTAGGAAGCATTATGGTGCTCTTATGTCATTGTTAATAAACTAATACGCCCGTACTTCTCAACTCAAAATTTATGAAAGATTCATTTCTCCCCCACAGACTTTCAGATCACATTGGAAAGCTCAGAGAATTATTCTACCACCCCTGTCTTACAAATGTGAAAACACATCTGCATGATTTTTCACTAGTAGAAGCGCACACTGGTTTTAAAATCTATCTTCTATTTTCAACAATCCAAACATTACTTCTATGGAAACAGGACTCTATAGCCTGCAGGATATATTAACCCAGTCTCAAATGCTAGTGGCTGATAGCTCACTTCCATTTCTTTTCCTGATGAAAATAGATGTCAAAACAGTTAGGACCAAGGAAAAGTCTTGGAGTATTTCTTAAAAAAAAATTTATCTTATTTCAGTTGCTCTAGTTTCTTCAGGACAAGATGTTATAGGCAATCAGATATTGAGAATGCAACTACCAGTTCATTTTAACTCCAAGGAATTGGGCTAGTTCTATGAATGAGCTGTTATATAAAGCAAAAGAGCATTTGTTTTTTTGGCACCTAAAACATTGAGGCATTACAATTTAAAGCCTTTAACTTTCTTTATGTTTAAAATACTCTTTGAAATTCACATTTTGGTGTTTTTTAAAAAATTCTCATGTAGTATCTTTTCATTCTTTAATCACAAAATTATACAAATAACATGTTTAAAATAATAGAGTGAGCTCTTATAAAAGAAAAATCAAGGAAAAATCTAATCTCTGTTCCTATAGGTAAGTCCTCAGAGGCTAATATTTATCCTTTCTCTTGTAACTGTTAATATCTATTTTCAGAAATTGTGTCTCATGACATTTTTGTATTTAATCACCAAGTTATGTCTGACTCTTTGCACACCTATGGATTGTAGACTGCCAGGTTCTTCTGTCTGTGGGATTTCCCAGGCAAGAATATTAGAGTGAGTTGCCATTTCCTTCTCCAGGGGATCTTCTTGACCCAGGAATTGAACCCTTGAATCCCACACTGGCAGGCAGATTCTTTACCATTGAGCCACAAGGGAAGTCCATCTCATAACCTTAATCATTATCATTAAGAGATTAAATACCCCATATTTAAATCCTCTGAAACACAAGGTTGGAAGATAACGGAATATGAATAACCTATAACTGTGAAATCTCAAATATTTAAGTTCAATATACATGGCATTCACATAACTGAAATGTCTGCTGAAGCGCGGTCTCTTTAGAAAGGAGGGCGATGATCATACGTTAACTAGCAGCACACCACACCACACTCTCCGGATTGTGCATTGTTTTCTTCACTGTGCTTATTCCTTTGATTGGTATGTTAATTTTATCCTTATTTAATTACCTTACCCATTAATTCAGTTCAGTCAGTCAGTCAAGTCTGACCTTTGTGACCCCACGAACCACAGCACGCCAGGCCTCCCTGTCCATCACCAACTCCCGGAGTTTACCCAAATCATGTCCATTGAGTTGGTGATGCCATCCAACCATCTCATCCTCTGTCATGCCCTTCTCTTCCTGCCCTCAATTTTTCGCAGCATCAGGGTATTTTCCAATGAGTCAGCTCTTTGCATCAGGTGGCCAAAGTATTGGAGTTTGAGCTTCAACATCAGTCCTTCCAATGAACACCCAGGACTGATTTCCTTTAGGATGGACAGGTTGGATCTCCTTGTAGTCCAAGGGACTCTCAAGAGTCTTCTCCAACACCACAGTTAAAAGCATCAATTCTTCAGTGCTCAGCTTTCTTCTCAGTCCAACTCTCACATCCATACATGACCACTGGAAAACCATAGCCTTGACTAAATGGAAGCAACTAAACTGTTGCTTCCTGACCTGCATATAAGTTTCTCAAGAGGAAGGCCAGATGGTCTGGTATGCACATCTCTTTCAGAATTTTCCACAGTTTATTGTGATCCACACAAGTCAAAGGCTTTGGCATAGTCAATAAAACAGAAATAGATGCTTTTCTGGAACTCTCTTGCTTTTTCTATGATCCAACGGATGTTGGCAATTTGATCTCTGGTTCCTCTACCTTTTCTAAAACCAGCTTGAACATCTGGAAATTCATAGTTCATGTATTGCTGAAGCCTGGCCTGGAGAATTTGGAGCATTACTTTACTAGCATGTGAGATGAGTGCAATTGTGCAGTAGGTGGAGCATTCTTTGGCATTGCCTTTCTTTGGAATTGGAATGAAAACTGACCTTTTTCAGTGCTGTGGCCACTGCTGAGTTTTCCAAATTTGCTCACATATTGAGTGAAGCACTTTTACAGCATCGTCTTTTAGGATTTGAAATAGCTCAACTGGATTTCCATCACTTCCACTAACTTCGTTCGTACTGATGCTTCCTAAGGCCCACTTGACTTCACATTCCAGGTTGTCTGGCTCTAGTTGAGTGATCTGGGTTGTGAAGATCTTTTTGGTACAGTTCTTCTGTGTATTCTTCCCACTTCTTAATATCTTCTGCTTCTGTTAGGTCCATACCATTTCTGTCCTTTATCGAGCCCATATTTGCATGAAATATTCCCTTGGTACCTCTAATATTCTTGAAGAGATCTCTAGTATTTCCCATTCTATTATTTTCCTCTACTTCTTTGCATTGATCACTTTTGTATAAGTAATAAAAAAGGATCTGTGCTAGATTAGAGGAGATTTCAATGGCATGAAAGTAAGGTGCAATACATGGTTGTCATTGCCTACTGGTTTAAGCAAACTATTAAATTATTAAGACAAACTTAATTTCAAGAACAAATGGAAATCATTACTAGGAAAAATAGGGTGCAAAAGAGCATATACTATATGATCACATTTTAGTAAAAATAAAATATATATATACATACACACACAGACTAAAGGAAAAGTAAATGTGTACAATAAGGTTATCAGAATGGCAAATTGCCAGCATTTGTTGGATCATAGAAAAAGCAAGAGAGTTCCAGAAAAACATCTACTTCATTGACTACACTAAAGCCTTTGATTGTGTGGACCAAACAAACTGAAAATTCTTCAAGAGATGGGAATACCAGACCATCTTACCTGACTCCTGAGAATCCTGTATGCAGGCCAAGAGCAACAGTTAGAACCAGACATAAAACAACAAACTCATTCAAAATTAGGAAAAGAGTACATCAAGGCTGTATATTTTCACCCTGCTTATTTAACATGCAGAGAACATCATGCAAAATGCTGGGCTGAATGAAGCACAAGCTGGAATCAAGATTGCTGGGAGAAATATCAATAACTTCAGATATTCAGATGAAACCACCCATATGGCAGAAAGTGAAGAGGAACTAAAGAGCTTCTTGATGAAAGTGAAAGAGAAGAGTGAAAATACTGGCTTAAAACTCAATATTCAAAAAATGAAGATCAAGGCATCTGTTCCCATGACTTCATGGCAAATTGATGGGGAAACAATGGAAACAGTGAGAGACTTTATTTTTTGAGGCTCCAAAAACACTGCAGATGGTGACTGCAGCCATGAAGTTAAAAGACGTTTGCTCCTTGGAAGAAAAGCTATGACAAACCTAGACAGTGTATTAAGAAGCAGAGACATTACTTGGCCAACAAAGCTCTGTCTAGTCAATGCTATGGATTTTCCCATGAGTCATGTATGGATGTGAGACTTGGACCATAAAGAAGGCTGAGCACCAAAGAACTGATGCTTTTGAGCTGTGTTGTTGGAGAAGACTCTGGAGAGTCCCGTAGACTGCAAGGAGATCAAACCAGTCAATTCTCATGAAAATCAGTCATGAATATTCATTTGAAGGACTGATTCTGAAGCTGAAGCTCCAATATTTTGGCCACCTGATAAGAGCTGACTCATTAGAAAAGACCCTGATTCTGGGAAAGATTGAAGGCAGGAGGAGAAGGGGATGACAGAGGATGAGATGGCTGGATGCATCACTGACTCAATGGACATGAGTTTAAGCAAACTCCAGGAGATGGTAAAGGATAGCGAAGCCTGGCCGTGCTACAGTCCATTGGGTCGCAAAGAGTCAGATACAACTGAACAACATCAAATTATCTTAGAATAATATAACCATGTTGATTTCATTCTGTCATTTTCATTTCTACATATTTTCTTTCTACAGTATCTATGTCCACATCTTTATGTAATAAAGGTTATATTACTTTAAAATGTGAATCAAGAAATAAAGCATGTTATAATTCCTAACATTAAGTTCATGAATTCATTTTAGCATTCACCTTCTTTTCATTGCATTTTAAATATTTCATAATGAAAATATGAATTAATTAAATGCTGAAGCAATATGTTTTTTGTTATGTAGTAGCTTGGCATGGAGAATGTCATTTTTGAGGCATTTTTCTCCGCCTTGAGTCGGTCCCTTTCCACTTTTAGCCCTTTCTTCTCTCCTTTCTGCTTTGGTTCATGAGTCCATAATAGGTAGCAGTCTTTCATTCAGGCTCCTTGGCAGGGGGACAGTTCTCCCTAGCTGAGCTGTATCTTCCTGACTGTTACCCAGTGCCATTCTGTGAAGGAAAATGGAACACGGAGGAGCCTGCCTCTTTTTGTCTCTTGTGTGCACTGTTGCATTTCATGAGTAAAAGTCCCGATTGTTACTTTTAGGTGGACTCATTTTCCTAATTGGCCATCTTAAAAATGTTCAATAGTATTCAGCAACTTAATGGAACTTATTCACCTTTTCATTCTAATATTGTACTATTTTTCTGGCTTATATTTTTGGACTTGTTTTATAGAAAGAGATTTTTATTGCCCAGAGAAAATCATAATATTGTTCCTTCCATTCTAGTATGTATACTTCATTTTCTTTTTTCTTGTGTTTGAAAATACACATTTTGTACAATGAGGAATAATAGTGTGTTGATGGATATTCTTTTAAAGGAATGACTTTGAAGGAAATGCTAGAATTTGTTTCCTCTTATTTTTCATTTCTATTTCTTATAGATGTAATTTTAAAAGATTATAGAGCTGCACATATCAATTTCCTACACTATTTGCAGCTTATAAATATCTTATATATATATCAACTTATATCCATGTGTAACACTCTTTTATCCACTATTAGAAAAACAATTCACTGTAGTATTTGATCCACAACTAAATCATATATAATTTCATAAATTGAAGCTTAAACATATTATTTTATAAAGTAGTTGAATAGAAAATTAAAATTTTATCAAGTAAAAATCATAGATTAAATGACTATATATTAAGTGAAAAACTTGATTTACAAGAAAGTCATTAGATTTTTAAATTCAACAAAACAGTTAAATAGTATACTACTTAATAAAAAGGACTGTAACAATACAAGTTGATATTGGTATTCAGGTATGAAATTAAAACATGCTTGCTCCTTGGAAGAAAAGTTATGACCAATCTAGACAGCATATTAAAACGCAGAGACATTACTTTGTTAACAAAGGTCCAACTAGTCAAAGCTTTGATTTTTCCAATAGTCACGTATGGATGTGAGAGTTGGACTATAAAGAAAGCTGAGTGCCAAAGAATTGATGCTTTTGAACTGTAACGTTGAAGAAGACTCTTGAGAGTACCTTGGACTGCAAGGAGATCCAACCAGTCCATCCTAAAGGAAATCAATCCTGAATTTTCATTGGAAGGACTGATTTTGAAGCTGAAACTCCAATACTTTGGCCACCTCATGTGAAAAACCGACTCAGTGGAAAAGACCCTGATGCTCAGAAAGATTGAAGGCAGGAGAAGGGGATGACAGAGGATGAGATGGTTGGATGGCATCACCAACTTGATGGACATGAGTTTGAGTAAACTCTGGGAGTTGGTGATGGACAGGGAGGCCTGGCATGCTGCAGTTTATGGGGTCACAAAGAGTTGAATCAGACTGAGCGACTGAACTGAACTATTCTGATATATAAGAATTATATTAATGATACCATGTATATTTATACACACACACGTGTGTGTGTGTGTTTGAGGCACACACTTAGACTATGTGACTATATTTATTTTAAAAATGAATAAGTCTGCTAGAATGGAGAGCCAAGTCCTACTCTGTGTGACCCTATAGATGGCAGCCCACCAGGCTCCCCTGTCCCTGGGATTCTCCAGGCAAGAACACTGGAGTGGGTAGAGAAAGCATACAGTTTAGGAATTCTGAATTTCCTTTAATTTAAAATAAAATAAAATTTAAACCTTCTGAAAACTAATAAAAGATTAAAGAAGAAAAATTAAAATTGAATATGGAATTTGAAAAATATATTTTATCTACAAATTGTTGGTTTTTTAATTAAAAATTTGTTTATATGTTCTTGGGTTTAACCAGTTTCGCAGATAATTTAAGCAGTATACTTTTCAGCAAACTAGCCCTGAAATATTGTGAGGTTCATCAAAAATTCTTTTACCCAAAGATTCTTAGAATTGGGTTGGCCAAAAACTTCATTTGGATTTTTCCATAGCTGATGTGGGAAAATTGAATGAACTTCTTGGCCAACCTAGTGAAAATCTGAAGAGGCTGATTTAATAATAAGGAGGTTGAATCAATAACCCAAAATTGCCCAATAAAAAAAAGTCCAGAACCAGAATGGCTTCACTGGTGAATTTTACCAAATATTTAAGAAAGAATTAAAACTAATTCTCCTCAAACTACTCTGAAATATTGAAGAGGAGAAACACTTTCAAATTATTTATTAGGCCATTGTTAACTTGATACCAAAGCCAGACAAAGACATCATAAAATAAAAATACAGGCCAATATCCTTGAAAAACATGGATGCAAAAACCCTCAACAAAATGCTAGTAAAGTAAATTCACCAACACATTAAAAGGAACACACATCATGAAAATGTGGGATTTATCCTTGGGATAAAAAAATGGTTTGACATACATAATTTAATAACTGTGATATGCCACATTAAAATAAAGAAGGATGAAAATCATCAATATTTGTAGAAAAAGTATTTGACAGAGTTGAACATAATTTCATAATAGAAATCTCAAAAATTAGGTACAAAATGAATGTATCTCAGCAGAATAAAGGCCATGTATGACAGGCCCACAGCCAAAAATCATACTCATCAGTGTTAAAGCATTTCCTCTAAGCTCATGTAAAAGTCATGAATGCACATTCTTGCCTTTTCAATTCAACACAGTACTGAAGGTTCTAATTAATTAGGCAAGGAAAAGAAAGAAGAAGCATTCAAATCAGAAAGGAAAAACTGAAGTTGCCTCTGTTTGGATATGACTCAATATTATATATAGCAAATCCTAAAGACTCTCCCCAAGAACTGCTAGAGAGTTAATAAACAAAATTGGTAAATCAGGAGGATATAATATCAACATGCAAAAATCAGTTGCATTCCTATATAGTAAAAATGAACATCCAGGAAAGAAATTATAAAAAATAGATCCCATTTACAATAGCATCAAAAGAATAAAATAATTAGGGATAAATTTAACCTATGAGGTAAAAGATCAGTACATTGAAAGCTATAAACATTAATGAAAATAACTGAGGAAGATATAACATAATGGAAAGATATCCTGTGTTCATGAATCAGAAAAATTAATATTGTTAAAACTAGTATTAAAATTAAATTAATATTGTTAAAGTGTCCATATTATCCAAATCTATCTACAGATTCAGTGCAATATCTATCAAAATTCTGATGGCATTTTTCACAAAGATAGAAAAAACAATCCTAAAATTCATATGGAACCTCAAAAGACCCTTTATACCTTAAAGTAATCTTGAGCAAAAAGACCAAACTGGAGGGATCACATTTCAAAGGTAATCAAAACAAAATTGCCATAAAAACAGACAGAAAGATCAATGAACAGAAAAGAGAGCCCAGAAATCAACCCATGCATTTATGGTCAACTAATTTTCTATGAGAGTGCTGAGAATACACAACTAGGAATGGATCGTCTTGTCAATAAATGGTGATGGGAAAACAGAATATCCGCATACAAAAGAATGAAATTGGCCTTTTATCCTATATTATATACAAAAACTTTCCCAAATGGATTGATGTCTCAAATTCAAGAAGTAAAATCATAAAACTCATAGAAGAAAACGGGGTAAGTTTCCTTGACACTGGTCTTGGTGATGATTTTTTGGGTTTATTGACAAATGTACACACAATAAAAGCAAAAATAAGCAAGTGGGACTGCATCAAATTGAAAACTTTTTTCATAGGAAAAATCAATCAACAAAATGAAAAGGTAACCTATGAAATGGGAGAAAATACTTGCTAACCATATATCTGATGATAGATTAGTATCAAAGGCATGTAAGGAATTCTTACAACTCGGTAGCAAAATAACCAAATAAACTAATGCAACAAAGGGGATAAAGGACCTAAACAGAAATTCCAAAGAAGGCTGACAAATGACCAACAGACAGATGAAAAGAAACTGAACATCACAAACCATCAGAGAAAAGCAAATAAGAATTACAATGAGATATCACTTCTAATTTCTTAGCATTTCTATTATCAAAAAGATAACATCAAGTAGTAATGAAGATGTGGAGAAAATGAAATCCTCATACACTCTTGATCAAAATGTAAATTGTTATAGTCACATGGAACAGTATGAGTGTTCCTTAAAAAATTAAATATAGAACTACCATATGATCCAGCAATCACACTCCTGGATCACTGAGTGAGAAATGAAATCACTATCTTAGAGATATCTGTACTTCTGATTTTATTGCAGTGCTATTCACAATAGCTATGATATGGAAACAATGGCAAAGAGTTGGACACGACTGAGCGACTGAACTGAACTGAACTATGTGTTTATCGAAGGATAAATGGATTAAAAAAATATAACACACACACTTGGAGGAATATTATTTGGCCATAATAAAGAAGGAAATTTTGGCATCTGTTATAACATGGATGTCCCTAGAGAGCATTATCATAACTAGAATAAGCCAGACAGAAAAATACTATTTGTGTCACCTAAATGTGGACTCTTAAAAAAAAGAAAATTCAGACTCAGAAAGAGTAAATAGAACGGTAGTTGCCAGAACCTGGGGGATGGGGTGATGCTGGTCAAAGAGTAGAAGATCTCGGTTATAAGATAAATAGGTCCAAGGATCTAATATACAGCATGATGATAGAGTTAATAGTCTGGGAGATAGTGAAGGTCAGGAAAACCTGATACACTGCAGTTCATGGGGTTGCAAAGAGTTGGACATGACTTAACAACAATGTATTATATAGTTGGGGCTTCCCAGGTGGCACAGTGGTTAAAAAAAAAAAATGCGCTGCCAATGCAGGAGACACAAGAAACATGGGTTTGATCCCTGGGTCAAGAAGATCCCCTGGAGTAGGAAATTGCAACCCACACAGAGTCAGACATGACTGAAGCGACTTAGCAGTAGTAGCAGCTAGTATTCTAGCCTGGAGCATTCCATGGACAGAGGAGCCTGGCAGGCTATATATAGTCCATGGGATTGCAGAGTCAGACACGACTGAGCACAAGTACAAGGAAGCATTGTATACTTGAAGTTTGCTGAGTATATCTTAAACTTTCTCATCACAAATAGATAACTAAATGAAAAGAGAAAGGATAGTTGTGAGGTGATGAAAAATGTTAGTTGCTCAGTTGTATCTGATTCTTTGTGACCCCATGGACTGTAGCCCACCAGGCTTTTCTGTCCATGGGATTCTCCAGGCAGGAATACTGGAGTGGCTTGTCATTTCCTCCTCCAGGCAATCTTCCCTACCCAGGGATCAAACCTATGTCTCCTGTGGCTCCTGCATTGCAGCTGGATTCTTTACCTGCTGAGCCATCAGTGATGGATGTGTTTATTAATTTGATTCTGGTAATCATTTCACAATGTATCCATATATCAAATCATCATGTGTACATCTTAAAATGTATTTTAATTGTATCAATTATATCTCAATAAAACTGGGAAACAAAATAATTGACTGTAGTCTCCTCATGCATTGTAGCTGTCAGTAAGTGTTCCTAATTTTATATTTGGCAAGATGGATGAAAAAGTATATAGTCAGATATGCAGATAGACAGGCAGATAAACAGGCAGGTGAACAGACAGATGGATAGATGGACTATATCTATATAGTGTGCATATGTGAAATATATATATGCTGCTGCTAAGTCGCTTCAGTCATGTCTGACTCTGTGCGACCCCGTGGACTGCAGCCTACCAGGCTCCTCTGTCCATGGGATTTTCCAGGAAAGAGTACTGTAGTGGGTTGCCATTGCCTTCTCCTGAAATATATATATTATATATATATATACATATATATATATAAAATATGGGCAAACAATTATTTGGCACTTGGATCTGCAAATTTATATCTTTTATAAGCTGCTATGTATTATTGTCTGCTTAATTTATAAGGGCATATGATAATTCATTTTATTTAAATTTGGCTAAGCTATGATGTCCAGTTGTATATTCAAACACCAGTCTAGATGTTTCTGTGAATATATTTATTCTGTCTCTCCTCTTTCTGTATGTGTATTTGTGTATAATATTTCTATTTTTATAATAAGTTGCTTCTAATACAAAGCAATTCTAATGAAAGAAAAGTAAAGCCTTTTGATTTTCATGTGCTTTATAATGTCTCAAAGTCTATAAAATTTGTTTTGATGTGTATATTTTACTACAGTAGTTAATAATGTAGACAGTTAAATCCCTCTTTTCTCATTTCTGTTTCTTCAGTATTTTCAGTCTTGATTAATGGGCTGCTTCCTGCCCCAAGTTGTACACATAGAATTCAAATTTTCTTGCCAAAAATTCTTATTTTTACCTCATGTCTTTAATTCACTTCAGCATGTTTTTACATCTGATATAAAGGGAGGTTGTTTCATTTCTGATTCTCTAAGAAGCAATCCCCAAGATAATTCAGAACTGCAAGAGATTTATTGGGGGAAAACGCCTATGAGGAAAGTAAGAAGGTGAGCAGGAGCAGGTGATGAGAGACTTCAGCTCATAACAGCTCCAATACATAAGGGAAAAAAAGATGAATTCATTCAACCTATGAAAGGCAGGTCCCCATACCAGCTTTCAGCAGGACTCCTACAGACCCTGAGCCCTCAGTTATCCTTTATTCCTCGTGTGTGTGTGTGTGTGTGTGTGTGTGTGTGTGTGTGTGTGTGTGTGTGTGTATGCATGCGTGCAGCATGCTCAGTCATGTCCAACTCTTTGCAACGTCATGGATTGTAGCCCACAAGGCCCCTCTGTCCATTGGATTTTCTAGGCAAGAACGTTGGAGTGGGTTGCCATTTCCTGCTCCAGGGGATCTTCCTGATCCAGGGATCAAACCCACTTCTCTTGTTTCTTCTACGTTGGCAGGCAAATTCTTTACCACTGCCTCTTGGGAAGCCCCTTATTCCTCTTAGGCCTCAGCCAAGAGATTGTTAATAAAAGAGGAATAATAAGAATCTGCCTGCAAGTTCCTTAGTTCCCAGAATTCTCCTGCCTCTATACTCCTGTAATTCATCATTTTTTACACTTTATTCAGATACTTTTAATCCAGAGCCCGTTCAGTAATGTTCTTTGTATCTACCATCTTCGTTTGGGTACCTTCCATCTTTCTCTTTGCCATTTGCAGTTTTACTGTCAGAATCTTTGAAAGGCTTCAGTCTCTTTTGCACTTTCTTCTAAAATCTCATTCCATGTAACAATTTTTACTAACGTCAAATTTCCTAAAGGTTTTGTCTGATTTTTTGTTGCTACTTGCCATATGCTCATAAGTAGAACTTTGTTGTAAGTAATTAATAATAAACTGTCACTCAGTCACGTCTGACTCTTTACGATGCCATGGACTGTAGCCCACCAGGCTCCAATGTCCATGAAACTCTCCAGGCAAGAACACTGGAGTGGGTTGCCATTCCCTTCTCCATGTGATCTTCCTGACCCAGGGATCAAACCCAGGTTGTCATATGCTAGAAAGCGTAAAAATTATGGACTGCAGCTTTGCTCATTATTGATTTCTGTGAGCCACCCCAAAATATCTGACTTTCCATTGATCTCTATTAAACGGGCATAATTACATTCACTACACAGAAGAGATACAAGACTATTTAAGACAGAAAGATATATGGATGGATGGATGAAGATGGACCATACAACTGGACATTTCACCATACTTTCTTACTGGTAGAAACCCAGCTTTGCTCATGCATGCTAAGTCGTTTCAGTCATGTCCAGCTCTGTGCGACCTTATCGACAGTGGCCCACCAGGCTCCTCTGTCCAGGGGATTCTCTGGGCAACAGTACTGGAGTGGGTTGCCATTCCTTCTCCACAGCTTTGCTCAAGGCTCAACCATTTCCCTCAGGGACTCAAGGAGGAGAAGTGGCTCTTTTTCCAGGTTTGAGGCTGAGTTCCAAACTGTCTACATCAATCATTGGCACCCGATTTCTTTTCACAATGATAGGTCTGATTACAAGCATACAATTACGTCCTGCTTAATGAGATGTGAAGGAAGACTATTGGCAGGCCTCTGTTGCAGGTGTTTACTCTCTTAATTGTGTTATATAACCAGGAAAAAGCCCCTTCTCCTTACATTGTTTTTTTTTTTTATTTAGTCTTGCCCCCTCATGTCTATCATCTATAAGGTAGCCAATAGGACCTAGCTAAGATACTGTACTGATCATATGACTACCTTACTTAAACATCCTTAATAGATTTTCATTTCCTAAAGGTTAAAATCAATTTGTTAGCACCATTTAAAGATTTCCTCTTGCTCTGCCTTAGCCTTGAATTTCACATCTGGTAATATCAAGCTGCTTATGCTTTCACACCTCCATTCTCTACTCATGTGACTAATTTAATGATCTTCTAAGACTCTGAGCATCTTTACATACAGAAAGCCTTCCTCAAATGCTATGTGCCACTCCAAGGGTGCCTCACCTGTTCATCCTCCTGCCATGCACTTCTCAAGCACAGTTCTGTGTGGACATGACTGATACTAGTGCCTAGAATACAGTGTTTGATACATATGGTGCATTTTTAGTAATGCTCTTGCCTAGAGAATTCCCAAGGACAGAGGAGCTTGGTGGGCTACAGTCCCTGGGGTTGCAAAGAATTGGACATGACTGAGCAACTAAGCACACATTTGCTGCTCAGCATAAGGAGCAGGGAAGCCCTCTCCCATCACCCCTTTCATATTTCAATCAGAAGAAAATTCTCAGGGAGAGACATTGAGAATGCATTTAGTGAATTTCCTGCTTTAGCAAAATAACACTGCTAACAGCTATCTAGAGAGGTCTTGTCACCACTTTCGTTTGCTGCTGTGCCAGATTGATATATCACACACACATATACAGACACACACATGCATATACACACACATAACAAAACAAAGTATTGGTCTTATTTTTTCCCTGAGAATGTATGCTCCTTGAGTGGAATTTACACCAATTTACTTTTTACCCTTATCATTATTTCCACCAATTAAGCTCTAACGTAGGAGAACAATACTCTGAAAGCAATGCAATCAGTGAGTCGAATCTGTAACACAGACCCTATTAGATTTCGTATCCCCCTGAGTGGCATATATTAATAATTATCCTCAACAGTATCACTTTTGTTTCTTGTTCCTTTTGTTTTCACTGCTGTGCTATCATGCTTCCCTGGCTTATCTCTTTATGCACATATTGCTGCTTGATGTACACTCATGCTTCCTAGTCCTCTTGGAAAGTCTTGTCTTTAGAACAAAATATACCCCTCATGCTGGCACGTGCACGTACACATGCATGCAGAAACTCTAAATGCGGAGTGTCTAGAAAGTTTTTAAAGTGTCAATTGTTATTAAATTTCCTAAATGTCTAGAGGAAATAGAGTATACCCTTATTAATTTCCTTTAAATGAAAGTTTAGGATGAAAAAAGATGCCCTGGTCATCTATTGTTTGTTACCTTATAGTTTTTTCTACACTCCACCCTGATAAATATTTTTAAGTTGAATATATTTATTAAAAAATAGAGAGCAGAATACATTTACTACATAAAACACCAAGGTATACCTCTGCTCGATATTTGATTCAAGCATATCTCAAAACTAAACTTTAGGTGATTTGTGTGTGCCTTTTTCTCATGGTGACTCAAAGCAAAATTAAACAGTCCTTGAGGGACTGAAGATAGACATCATGTTAGTCATGATGTTTTCAACTTCCAGAACTGCACTGGTGCTACTAATTAAGAGAGTAGTCTCTTGATTTTAAAAGTGAAGTTTCTAGCCACTCATAAACAAATGCAAATGTCCATGGCATATTAAAACATACTTTTGCTGTGGAAAATGGATGAATCTTGTGCACGAAAAACTGCTATGAAGTGACATGGGAATTATCAAACAGGTGGGACTAATGGACTTTACAAAACCTTTATCTCAACATAGCTTTGTTGCTCTCTACTAACAAGAGTATTTACAAAGATAAGGGTTATCAACCCAGATGTGCAATCCAAAAAAGATATTTAGACAATTTTCTTCAGCTACAGTTATATTTCATAAGTGCCACACTTTAGAGAATTTTAGAAGAGCTGTTTATAATCCTTCTCTACATTTTCCACCTTAATCTCACTTTGAATATACTTTCTTTTGATCCCGCTTTTGCAGAGGTTACCAAAGACTTGCCCATAAAAACATGGGTTAATTCTCAGCACTCATCATATAAAACACCCTGCTGCTGCTTCTGCTAAGTCGCTTCAGTCGTGTCCAACTCTGTGCGACCCCATGGACGGCAGCCCACCAGGCTCCCCCATCCCTGGGATTCTCCAGGCAAGAACACTGGAGTGGGTTGTCATTTCCTTCTCCAACGCATGAAAGTGAAAACTGAAAGTGAAGTTGCTCAGTCGTGTCTGACTCTTAGCGACCTCATGGACTGCAGCCTACCAGGTTCCTCCGTCCATGAGATTTTCCAGGCGAGAGTACTGGAGTGGGTTGCCATTGCCTTCTTTGATAAAACACCCTTCAGTTCAGTTCAGTTCAGTTCAGTCGCTCAGTCGTGTCCAACTCTTTGCAACCCCATGAATCGCAGCACGCCAGTCCCCCCTGTTCATCACCAACTCCCGGAGTTCACCCAGACTCACATCCATCGAGTCAGTGATGCCATCCAGCCATCTCATCCTCGGTCGTCCCCTTCTGCTCCTGACCCCAATCCCTCCCAGCATCAGAGTCTTTTCCAATGAGTCAACTCTTCACATGAGGTGGCCAAAGTACTGGAGTTTCAGCTTTAGCATCATTCCTTCCAAAGAAATCCCAGGGCTGATCTCCTTCAGAATGGACTGGTTGGATCTCCTTGCAGTCCAAGGGACTCTCAAAAACACCCTAGCATCATTTAAAACAAAAGATATCTCTTTTCTTAAAAAAATATTTTTCACTTGCTTATGGGACATTATCTTCCTTTTCATCGTGTTTCATTGACTTATTCTTTTTGGCTTCCTTGGTGGCTCAGAGGTTAAAATATCTGCCTGCAATGCAGGAGACCTGGGTTCGATCCCTGGGTCAGAAGATCCCCTGGAGAAGGAAATGGCAACCCACTTCAGTATTCTTGCCTGGAGAATCCCATGGATGGAGGAGCCTGGTGGGTAAATCTTCCTGTTCACCAAAGTCTAATTTTAGAGGCCTCTATCATTTGTTGGATCTAGAAAAAGCAAGGGAATTCCAAAAAAAATCTACTTCTGCTTCATTGACTATGCTAAAGCCTTTGACTGTGTGGATCACAAAAAACTATGGAAAAGTCTTAAAGAGATGGGAATACCACACCACTTTACCTGCCTCCTGAGAAACCTGTATGTAGGTCAAGAAGAAACTGTTAGAACCAGACATAGAACAACAGACTGATTCCAAATTGGAAAAGGAGTATGTCAAGACTGTATGTTGTCACCCTGCTTACTTAACTTACATGCAGAGTGCATCATGTGAAATGCTGGGCTGGATGAAGCTCAAACTAGAATCTAGATTGCCAGGAGAAATATCAATAACTTCAGATATGCAGATGACTTACCTTGTTGCTCAGCTGGTAAAGAATCCTCCTGCAATGTGGGTGACCTGGGTTTGATCCCTGGATTGGGAAGATCCCCTGGAGGAGGAAAAGGCTACCCACTCCAGTACTCTGGCCTGGAGAATTCCATGAACTGTATAGTCCATGGGGTTGCAAAGAGTTGGGTACACTAAACGACTTTCGCTGATTCACTGATGCAGATGACATCACCCTTATGGCAGGAAGAGGAACCAAAGAGCCTTTTGATGAAGGTGAAAGAAGAGAGTGAAAAAACTGTCTGAACTCAACATTCAAAAAATGAAGATCATGGTATTTGGTCCCATCACCTCAAGGCAAATACGGGGAAAAATGGAAACAGTGACAGACTTTATTTTGGGGGACTCCAAAATCACTGCCAATTGTGACTGCAGCCATGAAATTAACCGACGCTTGCTCCTTGGAAGAAAAGCTGTGACAAACCTAGATAGCATATTAAAAATCAGAGATATTACTTTGCCAACAACAGTCTGACTAGTCAAAGTTATGGTTTTTCCAGTAGTCATGTATGGATGTGAGAGTTGGACCATAAAGAAGGCTGAAGAATTGATGCTTTTGTACTGTTGTGTTGGAGAAGACTCTTGACAGTCCCAAGGACTGCAAGGAGATCAAACCAGTCAATTCTAAAGGAAATCAGTCCTGAATATTCATTGGAAGGACTGAAGATGAAGCTGAAGCTCCAATTCTTTGGCCACTTGATGCAACGAGCTAACTCATTAGAAAAGACCCTGATGCTGGGAAAGATTGAAGGTGGGAGGAGAAGGGGATGACAGAGGATGAGATGGTTGGATGGAATCACTGACATGGAGGTGATTTTGAGCAAGCTCTGGGAGTTGGTGATGGATAGGGAAACCTGGCGTGCTGCAGTCCATGAGGTCACAGAGCTAGACATGACTGAGCAACTGAACAACAACAACATCATCATCATCTCAAACCTATCTACTCTTAATCTCTAGGAAATCTTATTGCCCTACCATGTCTCCAAAAATTATTTATATGTAGGTTATTACAAAATATATGTCTAACCTAAACAAAAATCTCACAAATACATTGTCCATTTTGACATCTTTAATGTTTACTAAGAAGACACTGTTCACTTCTTTCTCTTGAATTCTCTTCAGTACAGCAGCAGAATTTCTTAAAAATGCCGTTGAAATCATATGGTTCATACAACCACTTCACACTCCCTATGCTGTGTCTATACTACCATAACAAGGAAACATTTTCACCTTTAGCCTTTTCTTCACACAGCAGCTTGAGTGTTTCTTCTAAAATGTAAATAACATTACTTCCCTATTCCCAACACAATATGGTTTCCTGTCATATTTAGAATAAAACTCCAGATCTTTACTACAGCCTATATGTGTACTTAGTCACTGCTGCTGCTGCTGCTAAGTCACTCTAGTCATGTCTGACTCTGTGTGACCCCATAGATGGCAGCCCAGCAGGCTCCCCCATCCCCGGGATTCTCCAGGCAATAACACTGGAGTGGGTTGCCATTTCCTTCTCCAATGCATGAAAGTGAAGAGTGAAAGTGAAAAGTAAAATTGAAGTCGCTCAGTCATGTCCGACCCTCAGCAACCCCATGGACTGCAGCCTTCCAGGCTCCTCCATCCATGGGATCTTCCAGGCAAGAGTACTGGAGTGGGGTGCCATCAGTTGTGTCCAACTCTTTGCAGCCGCATTGACTATAGCCCACCAGGCTCCTCTGTCCATGGGGATCCTCCAGACACGTATACTTGAGTGGGTTACCATGGCCTCCTCCAGGGGATCTTCCCAATCCAGGGATTGAACCCAGGTATCCCACATTGCAGGCAGATTCTTTACTGTCTGAGCCACCAGGGAAGCCCATGGCCCTACATAATCTGGTACCTTTTCATGTTTTTATTTGGCAGAGTTACACCTAGGATAATGAAAGGATAGTTTAGATTCTTCATGCATATGAGTCTGTAAATATTCTATAAAGATTATTTGATGTTATACTATTCTAAAATGCAGGAATATATGGAAGTTCTAATGGACCAATAGCAAATTTCAAGATTTTTTACAATATTTATTTACAATATTCTATTTGAGTTTCTCAGAATTTAAATAACTATAAATCACTTTTTGATTTGGGGGAATCATAAAGTCCTACTGGAAAATCTGAATTATCAGTATTATAATTTAAAGTTAATACGTTTGATCATAAAGTGAATTTCTATTGTTATTATCCATAAATTACTAATTATATTAATATTTTCCTTGAATTGATGAAGGCAAAATGCCCACAGCTGTAGTCAGTTTTAGTGATTATATTGATATCTCTGTTTCAAACATTGACAGGATATGTGAACAAAAATCAATAAGAGCCTAGAAGAGAAACCTGTGCATGCAGGCATACATGCTCTCACTTTAGTCGTTTCCAACTCTTTGCGACCCTATGGACTGTGGCCCCATGCGCTCCTCTGTCCATGGGATTCTCTAGGCAAGAATACTGGAGTGGATGGCCATGACCTCCTCCAGGGGGCCTTCCCCATCCAGGGATCAAAGTCTCATCTGTTCTGTACCACTAGTGCCACCTGGGAAGCCCCAGAAGAAAAACACTACCAACCAAATTGACCAAATTTTTATAGAACACTCCACCTAAAAATACAAGGATACTCATTCTTTTCAAGTGCACACTGATGAAAATAAATTGCACAATAGAAAAATAAATTGAAAAGCATTGAAATAAAAAACATGTTCTCTAATGACAACTAAATTAAACCAGGAATCACTAACAATAGTAAAAAATGTTTAAGTATGCAATTCAAAAAGTTTTAAACATATGGAAATTAAATGACAATCTTCTAAATAATCTATGGGTAATAGAAAAAATTAAAAAATGATATTTTTGACCAATTAAAGTGAAAACAAAACATTTCAAAGATTATGGGATATATCCAAAGCAAAAGAGGAAACTTGGTAGAACTAAACACACACCTTAAGAAAGAGGAAAAGTTTCAATAATTAAGCTCCTAAAGTTTAAGAAAAGAAACTGGAAAAAGGAGATCAAATTAATTCCAGATAAGCTAAAGAAAGGATAAAATAAAGTAAAAAAGAAAGTAATAAAATAGAAAATAGAACAATAGAAAAATTAAAAGACACAATTTGTTTTTTATAAAGACAATGAAATTATTAACAATAAACCTCTATTCAGACTGACTGGGGAAAAAATAGTGCTGAAGACAAAAATGATAAATATAAGAAATGAGAAGAGAGGGCCATTACTACAGATCCTATGGATGCATGTTGCTGTTGTTCAGTCATTAAGTCATGTCCAAATCTTTGTGACCCCATGAGCTTCAGCATGCTGGGTTTCTCTGTCCATCACTATCTCCCAGACATATTTTCATATACTTGGCAAATATTGTGAGCAATTTTATACCAATAGACACATCTTAGATGAAATGAACAGACTCCTTGAATGATACATGCCACTAAATCCTGCTTAAGAAGAAATAAATATCATAAATAACCTGCATGGGTTAAACAAATATAATTTGTAGTTAAAAAACATAGCTACTGAGAACATCTGCATCCAGATGGCTTCACTGGACCACCTGCCACTAACTCTTTCAGACAATATAAAAGGAGAGTCCACGTCTCCATACAAGGAGAGGCCAGCATTACCCTGATTCGAAAATCAGAGACACTAAAATAAAATCGAATGTTTCTCATGAATATAGATATAAGAGCCTTTAACAAAAATTAACAAAATTAATTAAGCCATGCACAAAATATTTCAGGATCATATGTGATTTATATCAGGGGTGCAAGCAAAAGATTGGATTCATATTCAAAAGCCAAATATAAATTGCCATACCAGTCAACTAAAAAGAAAAGCCAGTGATCATCCAACAAATTCAGAAAAATATTTTGATAAATTTCGAGTCACATGTGAAAACAAACCTCTCAGCAAACTAGGAAAATAAATAAAATCTTGACAAATAACATCTTAAAAATCCCTATGGCTAAAATGAAAATTGAATATTTTTCCACTATAGTAGAGAACAGGACAAGAGTGCCTGCTTCACCACATATTATTAGAGGTTGTTGGTTAAGTGTCAAAGACATGAATATAAAATGCAAAGAAAAGGAAGAAAGCAAGAGGATAGGAAAAGAAACAACGATTTGAAAGGAAGAAACAAAACTGTATCTATTATCATCAGCTGATATGATTTCCTATATAGATAAAACTAACAGATATACCTAAAACTGGGGCTTCCCCAGTGGCTCAGTGGGTAAAGAATCTGTCTGCAATATAGAATACACAGGAGATGCAGGTTCCATCCCTGGGTTGAGAAGGTCCCCTGGAGAAGGAAATGGCAACCCACTGCATTATTCTTGCCTGAAAAATCCTATGGACAGAGGAGCTTGGCAGACATCAGTTCAAGGGGTCACAAAGAGTCAGACATGGCTGAGCCTGCATGCACAAGCAATAATAACTAGTAAATTAATTTAGTAGAATCACAAAATACAAGGACAATATGCAAAATCCAATTCCATGTCCGTGTATTACCAACAGATAATGAACAATTAAATTTAAAACATAAAATTTACATTAGCATCAAGAAATATGAAAACTTTAGGGATAAATTTAAAAAATACATACAAGATATTTACACTGAAACTATAATCTATCACTAAAAGGAATTAAAGAATATCTAAAGAATAGAGATACCAGTAATTTTTAAAAAATAGTTAAAAAACAAAACAAAACAAAAAACTACTGACATTCACAACATATCCTCAGAAAAGTAGGCACATATACTTGTTTGAGCAAAAACTAGAACAGGTATTATTATGAATTATAAAGTTATACATAACTTTATGTAAAAATAAAGTGTATGAATATATAAAGTGTAAGAATCCAGATGCAAACATTAAATAATTTTAATACTTTGATGTAAAATTCTAGAAAAATTATGGTAGTAGAAAGCAGCTCAATAGTTGCCAGGGTCCAGAGAAAGGGGAAGTAGATCAAACACAAAAGTGACATGAGGCAGCTTTTTAGGGTGAGCGTTATGTCATTTGGTGATATTTATTTGTCTGCAAATTTGTCCAATTACATCAAATTGTACACTTAAAATCAGTCAATTGTATTGTGCATAAATTAAACCTCAATAAATAGTCAGCCAACCTAGAGTTTGCTTTTTCTGTATTATAGTCTTCTACAGTTTTAATACTTAGTAACTTTGGACTATGCTTAGTTGAAACCATTAAAAGAAGTGTTTACAGAAGCAGAGTTAAGATTTTTACTTATTAGTTGATTCTAAAACTTTATCTTTTCTGTGCTGCAGTTTATTTGTGCCGAATAAATGTGCCAACTCAAGCTTTTGTCTTACTATAATGACAAAATACCCATCAGCCGCCAAATGCCCTGCAGATACAGTGAAACAGTTTCAATACTGGTGAAAACAAAAGTGCAAAATTTTAATCATGTTCAATAGTGGTTCATATTCATCTTTTAAAAGGATCCCTTATCTTCCACTAACAGGAGAATGAACTAACTTTTTAAAAATCTTATTTTTTAAGTAAAGGAATGTCAACAGGTCAAACATACAAACTAACTTAGCTCCCTTTTTAATGAATCTCATTTTTCAGTTTTTTAAAATAATACAGGTTCCAAGAACAAATTGTTATATCCTAATTTTTAAGTGAATGCATGATTCAGATAATACTGCATTTTAAAATATTTTATTAAAGAAAGTATATTCCTGGCCCTTCTTACTGCCCACTTCCTACATATTATCTTGGGAAAGATAATATAAGATAAGATAATATAAGAAACTTATATGAAAAACTTACAATTATCTTACCTCCTAAGTATTTTGATTCCTTCCTTTGCAGGTTACCTGGAAATGTCTGCCATTTCAACTTTATTTAGCATCCTAGTTCTGAGTTCATACTTCAAGCAAATAGCCAAGCAAACAATTGGGGCTATTCTCATTTTCTTGAGCTGAAAATGAAGTCCAAGCCTTCCTTTGGTCTATCCTTGGCAATGAATTTCACTCAACTTAAAAATATGTTCCTTACACTGTGTTGTATCACACTAAGGATCCATTCCTACATATATTCCCAAGTATTTACAATAACAAGCCTTGCAATCTTTTATTCTCTAGGTGATGCTTGGTCCATGTCTTCCCAGGATGGTATGTCTAGTTATAAGTAATATGGTAATAAAGAAAGCAAGGGATATACTATCAAATCACCTTGCAAAGCATACCTCACGTAAGATAATTTCAGGGCCTTAAGAACGTTAAGACCAATCTCATAAGGAAGCAAAGGAGAATGAATATCATGCAGCAAGATATTCTCACTGTGAGCTTTCTAGTCTGCACAATAGAGGCACACTGCTAAAAACGGAGCTGAGCTAAAATCCACCATATTTAGCAGTGACAACAAACCCAAGAATCTCTTTTATCTTTATGAATCATTTTCACCTGTGATGCTTTACCCACAATCCAACCAACTTGGACTATTTTAAAGTATCACATGCCTTTCCTTTTTGGTATTCCATTCTATTAAAAAAAGATATATTGTTTGTAGCATAAATAATTTAAAAATTTAAATGAAACCTAATTTAACATCAGATGACTACACTCCTTTAAACCAAAAAGATAATACTATCCATAAGGCAAAATGCGTCATTTTTTAAAATGTTAATTGTAATTTTATGTACCTTTCATTTCTCAAGTTGGTTGTTTCTCACTACTTAAACTTAGGGCATGTGTAGAATTTTGACTTCTATCAAATAAGTGCTTTCTGTACACTTTTAGGACATATCAAATGTAAAATATGAATGTTTAAATAAAATGAAGGAATACATATAATGGCAACCAATTGGATTAAATCACTCTATTCTCCTTTAGGAATCTGTATACACATAGGACCGTTTTTATTTTTTAACAGAATATCAAGTTCATTATGCTAAATGAGATTTTTCTTTTGAGTTGATGAAAAATCTTTATCAGTCTCTCCAAAGACTAAAAATGAAAAGAAATATCATTCTGACCTGGTTACTAACAGTACCACACTCAGTCTTCATTGTATATTTACTTAGTAAAATTTTATTTATTCAACATTGAAAACAGAGGGGTAAAAGACAATGTTTCACCGACACAGTTTGTTACTCAAAAAACAAACTAGAAACTCAAGATCTTGATAGCTACCTAACCACACTATATTGAACACCATGATTTCCAGCAAAGACTAAGGATTTATCTCCCAAAGGATATTACCTATGTTCTGCGGAATAAGTAAAAATATAGTTTAGAAATCAACTGATAGAAATTTGTAGAAATGCGTCAGTAAGAAGAAGGCTGCTGCTGCTGCTAAGTCGCTTCACTTGTGTCCAACTCTGGGCAACCCCATAGACAGCAGCCCACCAGGCTCCTCCGTCCCTGGACTCTCCAGGCAAGAATACTGGAGTGAGTTGCCATTTCCTTCTCCAATGCATGAAAGTGAAAAGTGAAAGTGAAGTCGCTTAGTCATGTCCAACTCTTAGTGACCCCATAGACTGCAGCCTACCAGGCTCCTCCATCCATGGGATTTTCCAGGCAAGAGTACTAGAGTGGGTTGCCATTTCCTTCTCCAAGAAGCGTAGCAGAGAATATCAAAATAGATCAAAGTTTTATAGAATAGACCTTGGCTGCCATATCCCAGCTAAATGCAGCAATACAAACTATTACAAGTAAAGGCATTTCTACCTTAGAGACATTCCCCGTTTCTGAGCTAGCCTGGGTGTGTCATAGAGAGCCCTGTTAAGCGGGACTCATAACCCATGGATCAGATTTTAAACTGAATTCATGCCAATCTCAGATGCTCTTCCTCACTTCCTCACCCCAAGCCCAGTGGAAATTCAAGCAAAGATATTTTTATAGCTTCAACTTATTTTTTTCCCACATGCCTTAATTTTTAAAAGGAACAAAAGTATTTTCATCATGAGTCTTAATTTTGAGTTTTGTTTTTTCATGAATATATATGGCCTCTGAAGCAGCCCCCAGGGTCACCCTGCTCACTGGCCTCTGACTATACCTTGGAATTCATTGCCTCATGAAAATAGCAGTGGTAGGAGTTATACTAATGGGTAGCATGTGACAAGCCCTGTTCTAAGACTTTTTTGCTTATTAACTGATTTAACTCTTTCAACTTCCCCATTTTACAGATGAAAATACTGAGGCACAGTTTCAGTAACTTGGTCAAGATGACAGTACTAACATGTGGCTGAGATGGAATTTCAATTCAAATAGGCTAAGTCAAAGTCTTGAATTTCAGCATTACACAGTTTCAGCAGAAAAATAGAAAGGAAGCAGTTTTCTCAGTCTCTCACATTCATGCCTAAGATGTTAGACTTGACTAGTTCTTGTTAGTTCTATGGCATTGAATTACATGTGCCACATTCCTCTTATGAAGTTATATGGAATATTAACTCCTTAAAAAGCAAGATGCGATTTGCTGGGGATTTTTTTAGAGACAAATCAAATGGAAAGTTTCTTTTCTTTTTGTTTTGTTTTCATAATGTGGTTTCAAGAAATAAAACCCTATTATTATATTTAAAGAACCATTCCATTGTTTTTGGAGAGGTAGAAAATTTTCCATTGTAATGCTCCTGTTCTCATTAAGGTAATGTATTCACTCATAATCTGGTGGAGCAAGTGATTAAAGTTGAGGCAAAGAGAGAAAAGTTAAATAGAAGCAAATGTTTTTGCATTACGTCCTTTTATTGATTGCTGGAATTAACCATACTCTTATCAGATTTAAAATAGTGTTTAGGTTCCAATGAAGTTAAATCATAGCACCAGTCCACTTAGAAACCCTTAAATTCTGATTTTTCTCACTTGATCTATGAAATAGATTAAACAGTGAATTTCAAGTGGACAAAGTTTATAAGTCACTGAACTCAAGTTACACTTGAAATTGTACTTATAAAACATTGGTATGAACCACTTCCATTTCCAAAGACTAGCAGTGTTTTCCATCATTAGTTAGTGGCCCATACCTACGGCTTCTCATCAGCATGTTTACCATTTCCACTTAATCACGTAACCTACAAGTAAAGCTTTATTTTTTGCTCAGCTACACATCTTCCGGGAAGGCAAGTGATCCTGTTAACACTGCCAACTTCCAGCACTACTAAAAAAAATCCTCTAACTTGGAATGAGATGCTACAGGATGCTTCTTACTGATCCCTTAATGTTTGCTTTGTTTACATTTTCTCAGTAGATAGAAAATGCAGCATAAGAAATAGGTCAAGACATAGAAACTGGAATGAAATAAAAACAAGTTAAACCAGTACAGACAGAATTGATAGGCTCAGTTCCACAGGCTGACTTCAAATTATTCCTGCTTCAGCCAGCAGGTGTCTACAGGTGTAGGCCGGCAGGTATCTTCAGCATGGCAAGGCGTGAAGAGTCGGGGATTTCAGAGTAATTGCCATTGAAAGATAAATTAGCCTAAGTGCTACTTGCCGGCAGAAGTCTGTTGGAAAGCTCTCCTCCTCTCATTCTAGATCTAATATACCAATTAAGTTTAGCTCTTTCTATGAAGAAAAAGGTTTAAAGTAACAGCAAAGCTCTACCTGCAAGTAAGGAGAGAGGGGGAAGGAAAAAACTTAAGAGTTATACCTGTTCTAACTTCTATTGCCATTTCAACTCTTATCTTTCTAGAGTCATATTATTTACATATTAACAATTTTTTTTCAAGGCGAAGGAACAGTTGTTCATGCTTAGAATAAATTTTTATGAATTGGACATTTTTGCTAGAAGTTATGGAAACAACTTCTTTAGCCCATGTGATGATAACTAGTAAACCTAATAAAGCAAAGCACTGTTGATGAGGTAGTATATACATACACACAGACAGACACTACCTAATGTGCTTATACATACATACAGACAGACACTACTGAATGTGCTGTAACTAAAGACTTATAGCAGAGATATATACAACATTTAACATTTCTCCCAAACTGTAAATTAATGTTAATTATTGTTGTTCAGTCACTCAGTCATGTCTGACTCTTTGTGACCCCATGGGCTGCAGGCTTCCCTGTCCTTCACTATATCTCCTGGAGTCTGCTCAAACTCAGGTCCATTGAGTACAGTATAGTCAATGCTATGGTTTTTCCAGTAATCATGTACAGATGTGACAGCTGAACCATAAGGCTGAGCACTGACAAATTGATGCTTTCAAATTGTGGTGCTAGAGAGGACTCTTGAGAGTCCCTTGGACAGCAAGGAGATCAACACAGTCAGTCTTAAAGAAATCAACTCTGACTATTTATTGAAAGGACTGGTGTTGAAGTTCCTTCAGCTGAAGCTGAAGAATACTTTGGCCACCTAACGGGAAGAGATGACTCATTGGAAAAGTCCCTGATGCAGGGAAAGATTGAAGGTGAAAGGAAAAGAGGGCAGCAGAGGATGGGAGAGTTAGATAGCATCACCGACGCAATGGACATAAATCTGAGCACGCTCTGGGAGATAGTGAAGGACAGACAAACCTAGCGTGCTACAGTCCACGGGGTCGCAAAGTGTCAGACATGACTCAGCAACTGAACAACAACAATAAATGCTGGAGAAGGTGTGAAGAAAAAGGGAGCTTCCTACCCTGTTGGTGGGAACTTAAACTGGTACAACCACTATGGAGAACAGTATGGAGTTTCCTTAAAAAACTAAATATAGAATTACTCTATGATTCTACAATTCCACTCCTGGGCATATGTCTGGAAGAAACACTACCTTGAAAAGATAACTGCATCCCAATGTTCATAGCAGCACTATTTACAAGAAAGTAGAAAGTGAAGTGAGAGTGGAAGTAGCTCAGTCATGTCCGACTCTTGGCCACCCCATGGACTATACAGTCCATGGAATTCTCTAGACCAGAATACTGGAGTGGGTAGCTTTTCCCTTTTCCAGGGGATCTTCCCAACCCAGGGATTGTGTCCAGGGCTCCCACAATACAGGTGGATTCTTTACCAGCTGAACTATATATATATATATATATATATATATATATATATATATATATATGCATGTATATATACATAAATATAATGGAATATTACCCAGCCATAACAAAGAATGAAATAATGACATTTGAGGCAATATGGATGGACCTAGAGATTATCATATTAAGTGAAAGAACTCACATAATAAAAGACAAATCTGAAAAAATAATACAAATGAACTTATTCACAAGACAGATTCATGGACATAGAAAACACTTACAGTTATTAAAAGGGGAAGAGATGGAGGGTTAAGTTGGGAGTTTAGGATGAGCATGTACACACAATTGTATATAAAATAGATAAACAACAAAAAAACCAGACCTATAGTAAAGCCCAAGGAAATATTCTCAATATCTTATAATACCCTGGGCTTCCCATGTGGCTCAGCTGGTAAAGAATCTGTCTGCAATGTGGGAGACCTGGGTTTGATCCCTGGGTTGGGAAGATCACCTGGAGAAGGGAAAGGCTGCCCACTCCAGTATTCTGGCCTGGAGAATTCCATGGACTGTATAGTCCATGGGGTCACAAATAGTTGGACACGACTGAGGACTTCCACTTTTCTATGATTGTTATGCCCAGAGTCCGAGTCCCCAAAACTGAGAGAATAAGACGTCCACAGAAATGCAAAAGCATGAAGGGGTTTTATTTCTAGCTCGAGCTAGGGCTCCCGCCACATCCAACTCAGCGGAGTGGAACAAGAAGCCCTGAGCCCAGATTTACAGCAGTATTTATAGGTTTTAGAACAGAGAGTTGGCAAGGGCTGATTGGCTGCAGGAGTTTCCTAGTATTTACTAATTGGCTAACCTTTATTGGCTGCAGGGGTTTCCTGTATTTACTAATTGGCTATTGGCTGCAGGGGGATGTCTTTTACGTCCTGATAAACTCAAACCAGGTTACGGGGAGTATGCTGATTGGACAAGTCAAGTCCTGGCATCCGCGGGGATGACCTCACTGGGCAATAACTCAGCTTTTCCTGTGAGTCCTACCTTAGTCCCTGAAGCCTATCATGGCATTTGTTAGGTCCCAACAATGATAACCTATAATGGAAAATAATCTGAAAAATAAAGCATATAATGCAAGATATAACTAGATCACTTTGGTGTAAGATTGAAACTAATGCAGAATTGTAAATCAACTCTGCTGCTGCTGCTAAGTCGCTGCAGTCGTGTCCGACTCTGTGCAACCCCATAGATGGCAGCCCACCAGGCTCCCCCGTCCCTGGGATTCTCCAGGCAAGAACACTGGAGTGGGTTGCTATTTCCTTCTCCAATGCATGAACTACATCAATTTAAAAAAAAAATAAAAGAAAAAATTCATTGTAAAGAATGCTTGTCTATATGATAATGGGAAATAAGGCATTTTCAGTTATACACTCTGTAGTGAAAGAAGATAATATTTTTTAGATAAAAGCTATTTAAGAAGCACTGTACACATATTTTCTCATTTTTCATCAAAACAACCCTATAAATCAGACTCAATATCAACTCAAGATAAAAATTATAGGGATTTTCAGTGCTAAATAATTACTATCCTACTATGTGGTAAATAGTAGATCTGGGAATTGAACTCAAGTCTACTGAACTCCAATGGCTTTGTGCTTTCCACTATCCCCTGCTGCCTGAAGCGTAAAGTTTCCTCTACCTTAAATTTTCTGCCCTGTGGGAGAGGGAGAGGGTGGGATAATTTGGGAGAATGGCATTGAAACATGTATAATATCATGTAAGAAATGAATCGCCAGTCTAGGTTCGACGCAGGATACAGGATGTTTGGGGCTGGTGCATTGGGATGAACCAGAGGGATGGTATCAGGAGGGAGATGGGAGGGGGGCTCAGGATGGGGAACATGTGTGTACCTGTGGTGGATACACGTTGACATATGGCAAAACCAATACACTATTGTAAAGTAATTAGCCTCCAATTAAAATAAATAAATTTATATTTTAAAAAATTTCTGCCAAACATTTCTGATTGTCCACATAATTTCTTCATAAATATAATGAATGCAAAACTCCTGTCCAGTTTTCATTTTCAAATTTGCATTTTTCTTACTTTTCAATTCTATATTTGATGTCTTATTAATAATTTTAAGACGAAATATTTATTAATATTTAATTTCTCCAGTTTGACTCACATATTGTGATATTGAGTAAATTTTCTAAGCAAATGATGAAAAATAAAGATACACATCATTAATGACTTTTGAATTACGAAAGGAAAAAAGCAAGTTCTTGATTTGAAAATATAAAGTGATGGGCTTCCCTTGTGACTCAGATGGTAAAGAATCTGCCTACAATGCAGAAGACCCAGGTTCAACCCCTGGGTCGGAAGATCCCCTGGAGAAGGGAATGGCTACCCAGTATTCTTATCTGGAGAATTCAATGCATAGAGGAGACTAGTGGGCTACAGTCCATGGGGCTGCAAAGAGTTGGACACCCCTGAATGACAGACACTTTTACTTTTCCATTAAGAACTACTGAAACATTATTTGCACTTTACTCAGATGGAAATTTTTACTCCTAGACCTAAATAATTACTACTTTGTCTCCTTTATTTGAAAATATGATTTTTTCCACCAAAGTCAATTTACCTGTCTCTATTTTTCCAGTCACCAAACCAAATAATGGTGTGTTGATAGTATGAGGATTCTGAGGTAAAAAATATTAAACACAAACAAAATGATGACTTATTTATTCTATTTCAAGAAAACATTCCATTTTTGACAATATTGAAAAGAGTTAAACCTTCATTCTTTAATTAATATTTCACAGGTAAATTATGTGGCAGGAACAGCCTGCACATATATTCTAAAACCAGCTGTTCCTGCTAAAATTAATGTCTTCAGAATCCTGGCTGGGAGTGAGTGATCAAGCCATTAATCAAAAATGTACAAGTTTACCGGGGTTTTCAAGTTTGGCACGATTGTAATTTAGCCATCATCAGTTTCCTGAGAAATATAGCTAGACGAAAATGATTAAATAAAATTCTTGATTAAACAAAGTAAGCTTTTTCTAATACTGACTTGATTCATTGGATCCTTCTTGGAATCTCTGTCTCTTTGCCATGCATACAATGTTTCTCATCCATTTGCCACATACTAGTGAAAGGAAGGGAAGAAGGAAGGAAGACGGAATGTAAAATGAAAGCAAAAGGATCTGAAGCAAACTTAGACACTCATCCTTGATCTGTGATCCTAAAATATATCCCTCACTTGATATATGTTTAAATTAGTCTGCTATGCATTTATAAAATGCAGTGTAAAACTTTACAATTTGTCCTGCTTTCAGCCAAGATGTAAAAACAGAGACCATATTTTTTCTTCTTCTTAGAAACAATTTTTAAAAATTGGAAAAATTTATAAAATAATGGTTTTCAAAATTTTGGACATCAGTTATTCCTGAGAGATAGAAACAAAGAAAATGAGCAATGTAATTATTTTGCCTTCCAGTTTGGAGACAATTTCCAGGCTTAGGACAAAGAGAAAGTACCAAGGTATTAATACATAAGTATTTCACTGAGCTAAAATAAAATGATACTTTTTCAGTTTGATAAATTTCAGCTATGGAAAATTTACAAGTAACATCACAGTTAAAGACTATGTTTCAATAATAATAATGCAGTAAGAATATCTACTCTTACCAGTGCTATTAACATTGTACAAGTGGTACTATTAGTAGTCTAAGCAGTAAAGCAAGATAAAAGTTAAAGATGTTCATATTAGAAAGGAAGAAGTAAAATTCTCTTTAGCCACGGATGCCATAATTACCTATAGAGAAAATCTGGTGAAATCTACTGAAAAAATTACTAGAATAAATGTACTAACCAATTAATACAGGTTGCAGAATACAAGATCAATATACAAAAACAAATATATTTCTATTACTAACAATGAGCAATCAAAAACTGAACTTGAAAATAATTTTATTTATATTAGTAAAAAATATATAAATTGCTTAAGGATAAATCTGACAAAATATATGCAAAACCCACATAATGAAAATGATAGAGCAAATACAATAATTAAACAAGATCTAAATAAGTAGAGAGATATACACAATGTTTATGTATCGGAAGATGAAATGTTTATCAAAATGCCAATTCTTGATAAATTGATAATAAATTCAACCAACTATCAATCAAGATCGCAGCAAGCTTAATTAGAACAATGTAAAGAAATTGAGGAAAGCAACAGAATGGGAAAGACTAGAGATCTCTTCAAGAAAATTAGAGATACCAAGGAAGCATTTCATGCAAAGATGGGTACAACAAAGGACAGAAATGGTATGGACCTAACAGAAGCAGAAGATATAAGAAGATGTGACAAGAATACACAGAAGAACTATACAAAAAATATCTTCATGTCCCAGATAATCACGATGGTGCGATCACTCACCTAGAGCCAAACATCCTGGAATGTGAAGTCAAGTTTCCACAGTTTCCGCATCTATTTGCCATGAAGTGATGGGACCAGATGCTATGATCTTAGTTTTTTGAATGTTGAGCTTTAAGCCAACTTTTTCACTCTCCTCTTTCACTTTCTTCAAGAGGCTCTTTAGTTCTTCTTCTCTCTCTGCCATAAGGGTGGTGTCATCTGTGTATCTGAGGTTATTGATATTTCTCCTAGAAATCTTGTTTTCAGCTTTTGCTTCATCCAGCCCGGCCTTTCTCATGAGGTACTCTGCATATAAGTTAAATAGCAGGGTGACAATATACAGCCATGACATACTCCTTTCCTGATTTGGAACAAGTCTGTTGTTCCATGTCCAGTTCTAACTGTTGCTTCTTGACCTGCATAGAGATTTCTCATGAGGCAGGTCAGGTGGTCTTGTATTCCCATCTCTTTAAGAATTTTCAGCAGTTTGTGGTGATCCACACAGTCAATGGCTTTGGCATAGTCAATAAAGCAGAAGTAGATGTTTTTCTGGAACTCTCTTGCTTTTTTAAAAAAATTTATTTCATTGGAGGTTAATTACTTTACAATATTGTATTGGTTTTGCCATACTTCAACATGAATCCACCACAGGTTACATATGTTCCCCATCCTGAACCCCCCCTCCTACCTCCCTCTCTGTACCATCCCTCTGGGTCATCCCAGTGCACCAGCCCCGAGCATCCTGTATCATGCATCAAACCTGGACTGGTGATTCATTTCACATATGATATTATACATGTTTCAATGCCATTCTCCCAAATCATCCCACCCTCGCCCACTCCCACAGAGTCCAAAAGACTGTTCTATACATCTGTGTCTCTTCTGCTGTCTCACATATAGGGTTATCGTTACCATCTTTCTAAATTCCATATATATGCGTTAGTATACTGTATTGGTGTTTTTCTTTCTGGCTTACTTCACTCTGTCTCATGCTTTTCTGATGATCCAGTGGATGTTTGCAATTTGATCTCTGGTTCCTCTGCCTATTCTAAATCCTGTCCAACTCTTTGGGACCCTATGGACTGTAGCCGGCCAGTCTCCTCTGTCCATGGGATTCTCCAGGCAATAATGCTGGAGTGGGTTGCCATTTCCTTCTCCAGGGGATCTTCCTGACCCAGGGATTGAACCTGAATCTCTTAAGTCCCCTGCAGTGGCAGATGGGTTCTTCACCAGTAGCACCACCTGGAAGGCTGATTGCCTAATATTTATTCCTTCAAATTGTGGTGGTGGAGAAAGCTCTTAAGAGTTGCTTGAACAGCAAGGAGATCAAACTAGTCAATTCTAAAGGAAATCAAGCCTGAATATTCTTTGGAAGAACTGATGCGGAAGCTGAAGCTCCAGTCCTTTGGCCACCTGATGCTAAGAGCCAACTTATTGGAAAAGATCCTGAAGCTGGTAAAGATTGAAGGCAAGAGGAGAAAGGGGCAACAGAGGATGAGATGGTTGAATGGCATCATCAGCTCAATGAACATGAGTTTGAGCAAACTCCAGGAGATAGTGAAGGACAGGCAAGCCTGGTGTGCTGCAGTCCATTGGTTTGAAGAGCGTCAGACAGGATTGAGGGACTGAACAATTAGAATAAGCTGATTATAAATTTAAATATAAATGCAAAGAACCTAGAATAGGTAGAGCAATTTGAAATAGAAGTAAATTTAGAGGACTTGTTACCTGACTTAAATACATATTATAAATTTATAGTAATCAAGACCATTTGATATTGATGTTGTTTAATCACTAAGTCATGTCTGACTTTTTGAAAACTTTTTGAGACCCCATGACCATCTTCCTCTGTCCATGGGATTTCCCAGGCAAAAATACTGGAGTCGGTTGCCAATTCCTTCTCCAGGTGATCTTCCTGCCAGGAATCAAATCTGCATCTCCTGCATTGGCAGGCAAATTCTTTAGCACTGAGTCACCAGGGAAGCTTGATATTGATGTAGAAATAGACAAATAGATAAACAAGCAAGGCACAAAGTCAAGAAAAGGCCCACACATATATGGTCAATCAATTTTTTACAAAGATGCCAGGGCAATTAAGTGGATAAAGAAAGGAAAGGAAGATGAGAGAGAAATCACAATGTATTATTTAGCCCGGCTCAAAAATAACTACTCTATTATATAATTATATAACCATTATATATATAATTGTCTTCAAGCATACTGAATGTCCAGGTCTCACAGCTGCACATGACCACTGGAAAGACCTTGACCATACAGATCTTTATCGGCAGAGTAATATCTCTGCTTTTTAACACACTGTCTAGTTTTGTCATAGCTTTCCTGCCAAGAAATAATTGTCTTCTGATTTCATGGCTGCAGTCACCATCCACAGTGATTTTAGAGCCCCAAAAGAGGAAATCTGTCACTACTTCCACCTTTTCCCTTCTGTTTGCCATGAAGTAATGGGGCCAGATACCATGTGAGAGTTGGACTGTAAAGAAGGCAGAACCCCAAAGAATTAATTCCTTTGAACTGTGATGCTGAAGAAGACTCCTGAGAATCCCTTGGACAACAAGGAGATCAAACTAATCAATCTGAAGGGAAATAAACCCTGAATACTTGTTGGAAGGACTGATGCTGAAGCTCCAATATTTTAGTCATATGATGCAAACAGTCAACTCATTGGAAAAGTTCCTGATGCTGGGAAAGATTGAGGGCAGAAGGAGAAGTGGGCATCAGAGGATGCGATGGCTGGATGGCATCACCAAGGCAATGGACATGAACTTGGGCAAACTTCAGGAGATGGTGAGGGATAGGGAGGCCTGGATTGCTGCAGTCCATGGAGTTGCAAAGAGTTGGGGTGACTGAACAACAACATATGGAATGTAGGAAGTCAATAAACAACTTCACTGAAATGAATGAACGGCCACAGCATAATGACGTAAATATGAGTCTATTGGCTAATAGGTGAATTCCTGAGCTGGGTTTTCACTATCTTCCATAACTTGGAATGGGTCCCTCATGCTTGCTCAACCTTAGTGCCACACACAAATCCTCTGCTTCAATTAAATCATCATTCTCCCTGGCCTCTTCCACATACCATATCAGTTCCTACCACTATACATGTTTGCCTCCTAGTTAAAACCTCTTTAACTTTCCCTTTAAGCCACTTTCATCCTTTAATATTCATTTCCTTATCCTAAGTGATTACTTTATCTGGAAAATAATGATTTTTATTTCTATGGTAGGAAGACGCTGGAGAAAATTCAGACCAAAGGGAAGGCTGGAGAAATCTAGAAACACATTTTGTAGGCACTTAGCCATATCTTCAGCATATAGATTTATTAATTATTGAGGTATTAAGATCACCAAGCAGTATAGATACATCTATCATCAAACCATCGGGCTTCCCCGGTGGCTCAGATGGTAAAGAATCTACCTGTAATGCTGGAGACCCAGGTTTGATCCCTGGGTTGGGAAGATCCCCTGGAGAAGGGAATGGCTACCCATTTCAGTATTCTTGCTTGAAGAATTCCATGGATAGAGGACACTGGTGGGCTACAGTCCATAGGGTCACAAAGGACATGACTGAGTGACTAACACTAAAGTAAAAACGAATAGGTACATTTTTCATCAAACCATATGTTTACACCACAATCAGTCATTTTGGAATGTCTTTATCAGTTTTCACTCCTGTCTCTCAACAATTAAATATGTAAGTAACTTTTAATCTGCTTAGGTCAGAAAGCATTTTGTATTCATTGTATACTTAGCTGTGAGCTAGACACATCAACCTGAGTGCATCTTGCCCTTCTATCCATGCCACCTTCATTCTTAATTCATCATCTCTTGTCTGGACAATATACGTTTCCAAACTAATCTCTCTGCTTCCTGGATTTCTATACTAACCCATCCTTTACATGCCTAGGGAATGACATTTCTTAAACACATAACTTGCCTACTTAAAACCTTGTGATGCTTGCTCATCTTCTGAAAGATAAAGTCGCAAGCCCTTTACACAGACTATAAAGCCCCCAAATATATACCCTTTCTCCCTGTTTCACTTGTTTCTCTCTCACTCTAAAATGTGAGTTATTCTCTTCTTCACCTTCCAGAGTTCCCATCTATGTTTTTTCAAGCTTCCTTAGACTCTTCTGCCTCCCCCTAACACACATGCACACACTCCCACCCAAAATAATTCACATTCCCTGCTCTTTCTGGTATCTAAAATAAAGTAAAGTCACTCAGTCGTGTCCGACTCTTTGCGGGTCCCATGGACTGTACCCTATCAGGCTCCTCTGTCCATGGGATTTTCCAGGCAAGAGTGCTGGAGTGGATTGCCATTTCCTTCTCCAGGGGATCTTCCTGACCCAGGAATCGAACCCGGGTCTCCCGCATTGCGGGCGGACGCTTTACTGTCTGAGCCACCAGGGAAGCCCTACTTTCTCTCCAATACCTCCTCAAGCATTTCCTCCTCTCTCGGAATTTCCCAGACCCTCCCAGATCTATCCCTCTATGACATCAACTTCTTATGTATCTTTCCTTGTAAGACTAAGAGCAGGAAAGATGGTATTTGTGTACTTCCATGTTCTAGCTAGTGGTGGATGATTTATATAAATTTGTTGACTCCACAAATGGAATTGTCCTTAATAAACAGTTTCATTTGCTACAGGCATATTTTGGTTATAGGTATCAGTAACTCTAATAGAAACATAAGGAAAACTTTATGAAGTTATCTAGCCATGGAGAGCAAAGATACTTTGCTGAATTTGAAAAATAGTAAGACCAAATTATGTGTTCCAACATATAAATATATACACCAAATTTGTAAAAGTGTCCAATAAATAAATAGAGAACATCCAAAAAATATATTAAATGTCCACAACAGTCCTCAAGTCTTCAAGAACTTCTCAATTCATCCAATCACTCCAAAGGTATTAAGATTTTAGTGTTAAGACTTAACATGTCTACATTTTAGAAAGTAACCTAGCCCTCTGTAATACATCAATTGATGCCACTTTCTCTGACTGAGAACAAGAGGAAATCTTCCCACTTCACTCTACTATGTGAACACAGGGGCTATTTATCTAGTTATATGTGGAATAAGTAACCACCTAAATTCAGTAAGAGATTGCATATATAATTTTGAAGTCAATTATCTTTCTCTTTTAAGAAAATACACAATAGTCCTAAAATTTTCATACTTTTGAAAAAAAAACATAAAAATAGGTAATAATGATTTCTTAGTTTTTGGCTAGCTCTAACCTAACATTTTGAGATAATCAGATTTTTTTCCCCCCCCTTACTTTGGGGAAAGCTCTGCTTAAAGTTGTAGATAACCACAAAATAGAAGATCATAAAGTTAGAAAACTTTGGAATACTTATTGGAGTTTGGAGAAAGTTTGCAATCAGGTACTTTGTGCGAGTAGGCAATGCCATGCTTACCCCTTTTTTCCTCCCCAACCCTCTTGGGTTCACTGCAAGCAGCATTCACTGTGATTGACTAAGACAGTCACATAAAATGCTTCTGCAAGCTGCCATAACCCTCACTAGGCAATATGGTCAGAAAAATATTTTTATAAACTCTTGACTTAAAAATCATAGTCTTTATTGAAAAATCATTACAAGGTAAAAAGGAAAAAAAAAGACTTTCAATAAATGTATAATCATTTAGAATAGATTTACCGCAAATGGCAGATTTAATAATAGGAATGATATACTAAGACAGCTAGGATCTTTGGAGAACAAAACCTGTTGAATTTTGGGCAAGTTATAACATTGATGAAATACAGTAGAAATGTGTTCAGATAAAAAATTTACAAAATCGTAACTTGAAAAAAACAAACTAATCCTCAATCTAACTCTGTCCTATTCAAAATGGCTCAGTAATTATTCCTGGAATTTCTTACCATAAACGAAGTCCATGGGGATCTTATGTTTTCCAGACTTAATAGTATCAGCAATTTCTCCAACTGGAAAGTATTTTCCAGAGTGGAATCTTGAGAGCTCTTGTATATCCTGAGAATCTGAACAATTCTTAAGAAACCAGTTTATCTGCTGAGTAATAGCCCTGCGTATCCTATCTCTGAAAAATAATATTTGATAAAATATCATCCTGGTTTCTACTACATGTTTACCATTTTAATATCTATATTAATTATCTTAATTTTTCCAATAAAATTATTTCCTTAATTATCCTGGGCTGATTGTTAATGATTTTTTTCTTTTTTACTCAGTAAGGTAATGCAAGCTCAGCTTTCCAAATTATTTATGCTACAGAGAAAATGGCAAAATGACTAACCAAGTATATTCTTCTTCACCTTATTACATCCACATCAAGGTTAAGCACAACGAAGTATTATAGATGCTATGGTCACTTACTAGTTCACCCAGCTCATGTTTACTGAGTGTGGCTTGTGTCAAGTACTGTGCTAGGTAGACTGATTAACGCAAAACAGATTCCTTGTATACCAGAAGTCCAGTGTATTTACTTACAAAAGGGAAAACTCATGTCTATTATCCTTGGCTGTTCTCATAAGTATAAAATTTCTAAACAAATAACCTCAGTGCCTCTTGATGTGCATAGAATCACAGTAAAGAATTTGAATGTCTTGAATATTTCATCCTGTCTACCATGAAGCCTGATGAAACATTTCTGCCTCACAACAGAATAGATTTCCCTTGTGAATTAAATAACTGTGTCTGCCAGATACATTTTCCCTTTCCCTTAGAATGTGTTTGCTAAATGCTTACAATTTTTAAATCTACTTTTCTATTATCTAAGAATGTTGACCACATCATTATTTCTGAAAGCAAGATTATAGCAGAACTACATGAGTTCCATCTTTCCCTAGTGTGGAGATACATTCAGATCCTTCAGATCAGACATGATATCACTCAAGTCTCCAATGTCAGCACTTATCAAGACATCTTCTCTAAATGTATTCCTGATAAACCTAAATTGTCCATTTTATAAGGGCTTGATGAGGTGAAAGAGGAAAGTGAAAAAGCTGACTTGAAACTCAACATTAAAAAAAACTAAGATCATGACATTCGGTCCCATCACTTCAAGGCAAATAGAAGAGGGAAAAGTTCAAGCAGTGAGTGATTTTATTTTCTTGGACTCCAAAACAACTGCAGATGGAAACTGCAGCCAAGATATTAAAAGACACTTGCTCCCTGGTAGGAAAACTATGACAAACCTAGACAGTGTACTAAAAAGCAGAAACATCATTTTGGTAACAAAGGTCTGTATAGTCAAAGCTATGGTTTTTCTAGTAGTCATGTTTGAATGTGAGAGTTGGACCATAAAGAAAACTGAGTGCTGAAAAATTGATGTTTTCTAATTGTGGTGCTGGAAGTCACTCCTGAGAGTCACTTGGACTGCAAGGAGCTCAAACTAGTCAATCCTAAAGGAAATCAATCCTGAGCATTCTTTGGAAGGACTGATGCTGAAGTTCCAATACGTTGGCCACTTAAGAGTCGACTCATTGGAAAAGACCCTGATGCTGGAAAAGATTGAAGGCAGGAGGAGAAGGGGATGACAGAGGGTGAAATAGTTGGATGGCATCACTGACTCAAAACACGTGAATTTGAGCAAACTCTGGGAGATGGTGAAGGACAGGGAAGCCTGGCATGCTACAGTGCATGGGGTCACAAAGAGTTGAGCATGACTTAGCAGCCGAACAACAACAATGTGGTTGCTTTTTACTACTATTATTCTAAGTGTATATATAACCTTATCCCCAAATGCTAATGCTAGCTTTATGATTCTACATACTGATTGAAGTTTCTGAAGTTCTATCATGCTTCTTGGCTTTTATCAGAAAAGTTCATTCTGATAGATAGAAATAAAATATAAAATAGTGGTATATATACTATTAATATATGCATAAGCCTCAGAAACACTATGCTAAGTGAAAGAAGCTGTTTCATATTCATATGAAATCTCCAGAATAAATCTATATAGATAGGAAGCAGAGTAGGGGTAGAGTAGTTGCCAGGGGCTAGGAAAGGAAGGAATGAGGAATAACTGTTTGATAGGTACAAGGTCTTATTTTGAGGTGATGGAAATATTTTGAATTAGAGGTCATAATTGCACAATATTGTTAATGTAGTACATTCCATAGAATTTTTCACTTTAAGTGTGTTTCTTTTTATTATGAATTTCATCTCAATAAAAAGTATTTAAAAATAAAAGCATGTTAGAAATTAAAGCAGAATAAATGAAACACTGCATAAAAGTAGGACATTAATGAAATAACACACAGACACACAAATTAGATTGTGTTACTCAGGTTTAACATGAAAAAATATGGTCATGATATGCTGCTGTAAAACAATTGGCTAATCTACTCAGACGTTCTTTCCAGTAGAAGAGAAGTCTTTGTCATGAAGGAGTGGAAATAGAGGTGATTGTTTTGAGAAGTGTTGGTTTGAATGGTTTTTGATATTTTTATGTAAATGAGTAAAGCAGGTAACTGGAAATTCAAGTTTGAAGTTTTTTGAAATTTACAATAGTGGCCAATTAACTAATATATATTTAAGAGTCAATAGATATAGGTGCCAGGTAAATATATTTAATGAACAAGTATCTAAAAAAGAAAGTATACAGACAATAAAAGCAGTATCCTGAAGAATACGTACTTTTGAAAGGAAAGTGTATAAAATAGAGACACCAACAAAAGTAGCTGAGTAGATGAGGTCAAAGGACAGGACTAGTTACAAAATTTGATCAGTAATCATTATATACCTATTTGTCCCAGGCTCCAGAGATGTAGCAAGGAGCAATTATATGCGCGTAATGAGAGCAAGTATCTTATCAGTCTGGTTCAGTGTTGTATTCCATGATGTAAGCAAATATCTAGATCACAGTCTCCCAGGTGTGATATGCTGCTGTATTTTAAGTATATAAGGCACACACGTCTCACACAGAAGAGTATTTTAATAGACTTTTTCAGATATTTGTGAGTGGTCTTCCTTAATATTACATTAAAACTCATCAAGTGGTAGTTTTTTAAAAGAGGTTCACCACAGTGTGAAATCTGAAACTATATCAATGAACCTTTAATACTTTTTAAATAATAAATTCATTCAGTGTATCTGTACTTTGAATGGAACATTTTATCCATGTATGATTGTGTAACATGGTTGTTGCTTTTCAGCTGCCAAGTCATATCCGCCTCTGCAACTTCATGGACTGTGGCATGTTATGTTTGATCATTTGAAGAATATTGGTTAATTATGCAATGTAAAATATATGTATTCTCTAATATCATTATCACCTTAATGTATTGCTGAAGCCTGGCTTGGAGAATTTTGAGCATTACTTTACTAGCATGTGAGATGAGTGCAACTGTGACTCTTGAGAGTCCCTTGGACTGCAAGGAGATCCAACCAGTCCATCTTAAGAGAGATCAGTCCTGGGTGTTCATTGGAAGGACTGATGCTGAAGCTGAAACTCCAACACTTTGGCCACCTCATGTGAAGGGTTGACTCATTGGAAAAGACCCTGATGCTGGGAGGGATTGGGGGCAAGAGGAGAAGGGGACGACAGAGGATGAGATGGCTGGATGGCATCACCGACTCAATGGACATGAGTTTGGGTAAACTCCAGGAGTTGGTGATGGACAGGGAGGCCTGGTGTGCTGCAATTCATGGGGTTGCAAAGAGTCGGACACAACTGAGCGACTGAACTGAACTGAATATCATTATCAATTTACCAAAAAATATTTAAGTATTGGGAAGTTGTCAGCCCAAAGTGGATAAGTTGCCTATACTGCAAAGAGTCGGACACAACTGAGCAACTGAACTGAACTGAACTGAATTTTCACTTAAAAGTTCACAATTTTTTCATTGATAACAAATGTCAGCTGAAATAAAAAGCCTACTATATTTAATTTTGTGAAAATATCTGCCAAATACCCAATCAAAATAACTTTATGAGTTTTTCTTTCAAGTATTGTAAAAATGGTATTTCATGAAAAAAGTGACTAGTTCAATTCATAAACCACACACTCAGATAAGTTCTTTTCCTCAGGGAGAAATACCGTATTTTTCAAGATATTTAAAAAAATACATATAGTCAAGAGTTGAGATTTAATATACTCAAAATGTTTTACTGCTTTATCAAAGACATTCCTACATTACGTTAGCATTTGGTTTTCTCCAAGTGCAGGGCAATGAAAAGTAGAAAGACTAATGTTAATAGTCCTACACCAATGCCATGACTCGTACTAATGTACACAAGTTTCACCTGCCACAGCTTTTCCATCATGACTGCAAATATGAACACAGTGAAAAGATAAAGGATCTCTTACTATTATGGAAATAACTTTGACCTCAGTGACCACTGTGTCCACTGACCACACATTACAGACTGCCGTGGAGAGAATGAGTATTGATAGATTCTCCCCCCTCAATTAAAGATCTTTTGTCTGCTGAAAATAAATGGAGTGGGAATGGGGTGGTAATAAATTTCCTGAAATAACTGGCTAAGAGAGAGAGTTGAGTAGGTTTTAAAAAAGTCAAATCATTATACTAAAGCACTAGTTGAGACTGGAAGTTATAAACTGATGAATTAGCATTTGAGCCGTTTATAATTTTTTAAAAAAGATTCAGGCATGTGGATTATCAAAGATAAGTTAAAGTAAGGGAGGGGAAGATGGAAGTATTATTTAAAAATCTTGAATGTAGCCATTTTATAATTTGATTTTGATAATATATTTGTTGGTATTTACTGTTACTAGTATAATGAGAAAATTATAAAATTCGAGTTCTAAGAATAAGAAAAGGATATGATTACATTTTACGTCATTATTCCACATTTTACCATTACTATTCAAACTGTTGAAATCAAAACTGCTACATTTGTTTGATGGTCTATTGAATAGTACATGAATATTCAATCACTAGAAAGTTCCTACCTGAGGTGTGAAAAGTTTAGTTTTCAAGGTTGTTAGAATGAAAGGTGCAATTTCAGCATCACAAATGTGCCTTTTTTACTAGTAAATCTTATCTTTCAAACTGTAGATACCAGAGGTGAATATTTCCTGATGTTTTGATGTGCATGACAACCTCTAAGGTTAACAATGAATATTAGCCAATTCCTGACAATTATAATCTAAATATCATGAATAGGCATTAGCATTGTCACAAGAAAAGTGAGAATCCATATTCAGTAAACTTTCCAATAAAGGAATTACTTTCTTCACACTTAAAAACTAGAAACGTTTCTTGGAGTTTGAGGTCAAAGATGCATACAAGAATAATATGAATATTTTCTTAGTATTTGAGCCAAATATGTTCTCTAAATATTTTATATAAATGTTTATACAAGGCACATTTATTCAAAACTCGCAATGAGTTGAGGTATAGTTAGTCATATTCCAATCTACATTAAGAAATGCATTTTTATTTCCTGTATTAAGATAGGAGGATACCAACTATAAAAATGTTTACTCCATTTATTTTTTTTTATTTTTTTTTTAGAATCATACATTGCATTTATTTTTTTTTTAGTTCTGCAGACTTTTATTTATTTATTTATTTTTTAGATACAATTAATGTTCATTTGCTGTTGTATCTTTTTTTTTTTTTTAAATTTTAAAATCTTTAATTCTTACATGCGTTCCCAAACATGAACCCCCCTCCCACCTCCCTCCCCACAACATCTCTCTGGGTCATCCCCATGCACCAGCCCCAAGCTGTTTACTCCATTTAAACTAAGAATTTTAAACATATAAGTAATTTTCATTATATGAAACCAAACTTTATGTAACACATTGTTATATTTTAAAACTACATGACAATTTTACCTATTATCTTCCTACATTTTGGCTATAATCTTTTGTCCTCCCCGTGATTAAATACACTTATGCCAACAACAGATTGTATAGATGTGTTCTTATGAAACATCATAGAAGTGTCTAGAAATCTTACTGAAATTGTGAATTCTTGTCAGATTTTTTGTAATATTTTGGTTAGCATATGTGTGTGTGAATGCACAGTAAAAACCAAATAATTATATGCTATAATAACATAAAGGTAGATAAATGCCCATTTTCTTTTTTCCTTCTCTGTAATTGTATTGGCTGGCACTTTCATATTTGTGCTAAATAATAACAGTGATAATGGACATCTCTATTTTTTAATGATTTGAATATAATTTTTCCTAGCATTTTATCCATTGTGGATTACTGTCTGGACCAGCAGGGAAGCCCTAAAGAATTTAAGGTTATGATAACTGTTTCATCTAATGCACACATTAATACATTTTTATTAAGAATGGATATTTAATTTTATTGAATACCTTTGGATCACTTTGGAGTTGCACATGTGATTTTACTTTTTTGGTTTCTTAAGATGATGAATTATATTATCTTTATAGATATTGAACCATTGTAACATTAAGTGAATATGCCCCATTTAGGTAATTTTAATATGTTGCTTGATTTGGTTCAGATCAGTTCAGTTCAGTGGCTCAGTCGTGTCCGACTCTGAGACCCCATGAATCACAGCATGCCAGGCCTCCCTGTCTATCACCAACTCCTGGAGTTCACTCAGACTCACTTCCATCGAGTCAGTGATGCCATCCAGCCATCTCATCCTCTGTCGTCCCCTTCTCCTCCTGCCCCCAATCCCTCCCAGCATCAAAGTCTTTTCCAATGAGTCAGCTCTTCACATGAGGTGGCCAAAGTACTGGAGTTTCAGCTTTAGCATCATTCCTTCCAAAGAAATCCCAGGGCTGATCTCCTTCAGAAGGGACTGGTTGGATCTCCTTAGTTAGTGTTATCTTTAACATACTGGAAGCTTGTTTGTAAGTGAGATTGGTCTATAATTTTCATCTAAATTAGCATGTTTATATTTCTTCTTCCTTTTCCTTGCCCCATCTACAATCCAGTTTTTGTTGATTATGTCATTTTTTTTAGTACTTTATCTTTTACTACTTTTATACCTCCATTATTCTCTTTATTAGATTTGAATAATTTTTTAACAAAATTAAAAGATGAGGAAATAAGCATATTTCATCACTTCTCACCTTATTTAGAAGATTTTCTCACAACTTTTGCTATTTAAATCATTCATTATGAAGATTTGAAAGATGTATATGTGTTTTTGGAATTTTAATCTCCACATTTAATTATATTCCAGTCCTTCAGTTAAATAAAAATTATGTTCATTGTTATTTCTTTGGATATAGGATCTCTTTAATGCTTCTGGTATAATATTTGTACTGTAGTTTTTTTTTTTTTCAAATATTCATGTGTTCTTGCATGTTCAAACATTTTTGTTTTATGCCTTTGCCTTTGAACAACTTTCCAGTTGAAGATACAATTTTTCCTCAAGACTCCCTAAGCATTGTTCAAAAACTTCTAATACTAAACATTGTGATAGAGGACTATGAGAAAAAAAAATGATGTTTTTTATACTCAATTGTAGCAATCTTTGCTTGCCTAATGAAGATTTGTGTATTAATTTTGAAATTTGCAAATTTTAATAAGATATGTCATACTGTTAAACATGATGTTAAACACATGGAACATATTGTGGCCTTTCAAAATACAGAATTGTTTATTACTTCTTCAATGTATAAACTTCTTCAAAATTGCTTATTACTTCAATTGTTTATCACTTCTTTAAGTATCTTTCTTTCCTTCAAGGACACAAGTGTGTATATCCAATCTACTTTCAGTGTCTATGATTTTCTTCTTTTCTAATTTCATTTCTCTCAGGGCTTCCCATATCATCTCAATTTCTGCTGCCAGCATCTTGCCCCATCCACAGACATATCTTACGCTGATCGTACTAACCACACCATAACAAGTTTCCTTGCTCCAGCTCTCACTTTTGCCCAAACTACTTTCTACCTTTCTTCTTCCCACAGTAATAGACAATAGCCACAGGTGGCTATAGAACACTTGAAGCATAGCTTATCTGCATAAAATCACATGTGATTTTGAATATTTGGTATAAATATATAAAATAATCAATAACTTTATATTGATTATATATTGAAATAACATTAGCTATATTAAGGTTTATAAAAATTAATTTCACCAGGTAATTTTTACTTTTTTAAAAATGGAGCTACTTTAAAATTTTAAGTAACATATATGATTGTTTTGGCTCATGATATATTTTATTGAATACCAGTGCTTAATACAGTAACAAAAACAACCTTGTTGAAACATAGGAGCATGTCACAAAGGAAACTAAAACTCTCAGATGACTTTTATACTTGAAACCTAATCCAAACTTCTGATCATGACTTAGAATATATTTCATTACTTTATCTCTGCCTATCTGTCTAATTCTGCTGCTGCTAAGTCGCTTCAATTGTGTCAGACTCTGTGCGACCCCATAGATGGCAGCCCACCAGGCTCCCCCATCCCTGGGATTCTCTAGGCAAGAATATTGGAGTGGGTTGCCATTTCCTTCTCCAATCTGTCTAATTCTACCTTGACCCAAGTATCTTCCCACTTGTAACTTTTGTCATGTTAGTCTCCATTCTGTTTTTTGAACACACAAAATCCTTTGTTATCTCAGGACTTGGCATATGCTTTTCTTTCGTATTAAACCACATTTCCTGGGCTTCCCTGGTGGGTAAGTAATAATGAATCCACCTGCCAATGCAGAGACACAGGTTCTGTCCCCGATGCAGGAAGATCTCATGTGCCATGCCATAGAGCAACTAAGCCCATGTGCCACAACAATTGAGCCTGTTCTCCAGAGGCCAGGAACTACAACTACTGAAGCTCACAAGAATTAAAAGCCCATGGAGAAGACGGAGGCGGAATAAGACGGGGAGACCACTTTCTCCCCCACAAATTCATCAAAAGAACACTTGAACGCTGAGTAAATTCCACAAAACAACTTCTGAATACTGGCAGAGGACATCGGGCACCCAGAAAAGAAGCCCATTGTCTTCAAAAGGAGGTAGGAAAAAATAAAAAAGATAAAAAGAGACAAAAGAGGTTAGGGATGGAGATCCGTCCCAGGAAGGGAATCTTAAAAAAGAGAGAAGTTTCCAAACACCAGGAAACACTCTCACTGGCGAGTCTGTGGCAAGCCTTAGAACCTCAGAGGGCAACATAACTGGGAGGAAAAACAAATAAATAATTAAAACCCACAGATTACGTGCCCAATGGTAATTCCCAGAGAAGCAGCGCAGATGCCTGCATCTGCCAGTAGCAAGCGGGGGCTGGGCATGGAGGCACGGGCTCCATTGCTTAGAGTAAGGACGAGGCCTGAATGCCCCGAGGGCAATCCGAGGGAACTAACGTGAGATAGAAAACCGGACTGTGGGCTAGCTATCCTGTGAAAAACCCTAACCTAAGACACCACCTGGCCCCGCTCGCTCACAGAACATAGGACTGAGCAGAGCTAGCTGGCTGCGAACCGGCCCATCCCCCGCCTGAGACAGGCAAGGGAGGGCAGCCAGAGCCGGAAGGGGCAATGGCGGCCCCAGAAAGGCATCATCTACCAAACTGCAAGCAGGCTTTGTTGCTAACCAAGACTTCTTGGGATTCTGGACGGTCAACATCCACTGGGAGGGTCGCAGCCAGAGATCAGCTCCCAGAAGAGACACACAGCACCCCTGAGAAGGTGCACCGGCTGCACACCCAGAAAACCGAGCAGCGGGAACGGGGGAGGAGATAAGCCGCAGCGACCACGCTCGCCAAGCACCTGGTCACCTGAGCTGCTCGGACCTGGGAAGGGCACAACACGCAGGCCCAACCGAGTCTGCACTTTTGTGGAGTACCCGAGTACCTGAACCTGAGCAGCTTAGACCTGGGAAGTGCATACAACCCAGGGCTGGCCTCAGACAGTTCCCAGCAGAGCAACCTAGAGCCTAAGCAGTGTAGACAGGGAAAGCACACACGGTGTGAGAGGGGGCAAACCCAGTGTGTCCGAGACACTGCGAGCACACGCCAATGTTATTTGTTTGCAGTGTTCCTCCCCCCCCACAGCACAAGTGCACAAGTGAGCCTAAAAAAGTGTCCACCACTGCCCCCTTGTGTTAGGGAGGATATTAGATACTGAAGAGACCAGCAAACAGAAGAAGCTAAAACAGGAAATCGCCTTGGAAGTGACAGGTGCAATAGATTAAAACCCTGTAGTTAGCACCAACTACATAAGAAGGGGCCTATAGATCTTGAGAAGTATAAGCCGGACGAAGGAACTATCTGAAAATGAACTGACCCCACAATGTCCAGAACACCACCAGAGAAAGTCCTAGATATATTTTTACTATTATCATTCTTTAAATTAAAAAAAATATATATCTGTTTTTATTTTTAAGTCTTGTATTACTCCTTTAATTTTCATTTTTATAATCTACTATTACTTTGCAAAAGGAAAAAAGACGCTATTTTTTAAAGCAAACTTCATATATATACATATTTTGTAATCTTTGTGACTTTGTTTTTTTTTTTTTTCTTTAATATTGTATTTTTGAGAATCCAACCTCTACTCTAGATTTTTAATCTTTGATTTTTGGTATTTGTTATCAATTTTGTACCTTTAAGAACCCAAACTTCAGTACCCATTTTTACTTGGGAGCAAGATTACTGGCTTGACTGCTCTCTTCTACTTTGGACTCTCCTTTTTCTCCACCAGGTCGCCTCTATCTCCTCCCTCCCCCTTCTCTTCTCTACCCAACTCTATCAATCTCTTTGTGTGTTCCAGACTGTGGAGAACACTTTGGGGACTGATTACTGGCTGGATCTGTCTCTCTCATTTTGATTCCCGCCTTTATCCTCCTGGACACCTCTGTCTCCTTTCTCCCTCTTCTCCTCTCTGTATAACTCTGTGAACATCTCTGAGTGGGCCAACTGTGGAGCACACATAAGGAAGTGATTACTGGCTAGTTTGCTTTCCTCTTTTGGTTCCCCCTCTTATCCTCCTGGCCACCTCTATCTCCCTCCTCCCTCTTTTTTTCTCCATGTAACTCTGTGAACCTCTCTGGGTGTCTCTCACTGTGGAGAAACTTTTTATCTTTAACCTAGATGTTTTATCATTGGTGCTGTATAGATGGAGAAGTCTTGAGGCTACTGTAAGAATAAGACTGAAAACCACCAGAGAACTCCTGACTCTAGGGAACATTAATAAATAGGAGTTCATCAAATGCCTCCATGCCTACCCTGAAGCCAAGCACCACCCAAGGGCCAACAAGTTCCAGAGCAAGACATATCATGCCAATTCTCCAGCAACACAGGAACAAAGCCCTGAGCTTCAATATACAGATTGTCCAAAGTCACACCAACCCCACTGATATCTCATAACTCATTACTGGACACTTCATTGCACTCCAGAGAGAAGAAATCCAGCTCCACCCAACAGAACACTGACACAAACTTCCTTAACCAGGAAACCTTGATAAGCCACCCATCCAACCCCACTCACAGCAAGGAAACCCCACAATAAAGAGAACTCCACAAACTGCCAGAATACGGAAAGGCCACCCCAAACACAGCAATATAAACATGATGAAGAGGCAGAGAAATATCCAGCAGGTAAGGGAACAGGGTAAATGTCCACCAAACTAAACAAAAGAGGAAGAGATAGGGAATTTACCTGATAAAGAATTCCAAATAATGATAGTGAAAATGATCCAAAATCTTGAAAACAAAATGGAGTTACAGATAAATAGCCTGGAGACAAGGATTGAGAAGATGCAAGAAAGGTTTAACAAGGACCTCAGTTCAGTTCAGTCGCTCAGTCGTGTCCAACTCTTTGCAACCCCATGAATCTCAGCCCGCCAGGCCTCCCTGTTCATCACCATGTCCCAGAGTTCACACAGACTCACGTCCATTGAGTCAGTGATGCCATCCAGCCATCTCATCCTCATTCGTCCCCTTCTCCTCCTGCCCCCAATCCCTCCCAGCATCAGTGTCTTTTCCAATGAATCAACTCTTCGCATGAGGTGGCCAAAGTACTGGAGTTTCAGCTTTAGCATCATTCCTTCCAAAGAAATCCCAGGGCTGATCTCCTTCAGAAGGGACTGGTTGGATCTCCTTGCAGTCCAAGGGACTCTCAAGAGTCTTCTCCAACACCACAGTTCAAAAGCATCAATTCTTCGGCGCTCAGCCTTCTTCACAGTCCAACTCTCACATCCGTACAGGACCACAGGAAAAACCATAGCCTTGACTAGACGGACCTTAGTCGGCAAAGTAATGTCTCTGCTTTTGAATATACTATCTAGGTTGGTCACAATTTTTCTTCCAATGAGTAAGCGTCTTTTAATTTCATGGCTGCAGTTGCCATCTGGAGCTACCCCGCGTCCGAGGCCAGTGGCAGCCAGGAGGAGACACCCTGCGTCCGAGGTCAAGGGCGGCCAGAAGAAGCCACCTCGCGCCCAAAGCCAGGGGCAGTGACCCTGAGGAGCCACCCTGAGCCCAAAGCCAGGGGCAGCAGCTGGGAGGAGCTACCCACGCCCAAGGCCAGGGCCTGTGGCTGGGAGGAGCAACCCAAGGAGCGGTGGCTGCGCAGGCACAGGAGGGCCTAGAGGAGCTATCCCACATTGAAGGTCAGGAACGGCGGTGGTAAGGAGATATCCCTCGTCCAAGGTAAGAAGCAGTGGCTGTGCTTTGCTGGAGTGGCCGTGAAGAGATATCCCACACCCAAGGTAAGAGAAACCCAAGTAAGATGGTAGGTGTTGCAAGAGGGCATCAGAGGGCAGACACACTGAAACCATACTCACAGAAAACTAGTCAATCTAATCACACTAGGACCACAGCCTTGTCTAACAAGGACCTAGAAGAAATAGAGTGTATATATATATATATATATATATATATATATATATATATATATATATATATAATGAATAGTGCAATAAATGAGATAAAAAAAAAACACTCTGGAGGGAACCAACAGTGGAATAATGGAGGAGGTAGAAGATAGGATAAGTGAGGTAGAAGGCAGAATGGTAGAAATAAATGAAACAGAGGAAAAAAGAAAAACAAATTAAAAGAAATGAAGATCATCTCAGAGACCTCTGGGACAATGTTGGGAATGCCCCAACATTCGAATCATAGGAGTCCCAGAAGATGACCACAAAAAGAAAGACCATGAGAATACTTGAGGAGATAATAGTTGAAAAGTTCCCTAAAATGGGGAAGGAAATAATCACCAAAGTCCAAGAAAACCAGACAGTCCCAAATAGGATAAACTCGAGGCAAAACACCCCAAGACACATATTAATCAAATTAACAAAGGTCAAACACAAAGAACAAATATTAAAAGCAACAAGGGAAAAACAACAAATAACACACAAGGGGATTCCCATAAGGATAACAGCTGATCTTTCAATAGAAACTCTTCAGGCCAGGAGGGAATGGCAAGACATACTTAAAGTGATGCATGAAAATAACCTACAGCCCAGATTACTGTACCCAGCAAGGATCTCATTCAAATATGAAGGAGAAATCAAAAGCTTTACAGACAAGCAAAAGCTGAGAGAATTCACCACCAAACCAGCTCTCCAACAAATGCTAAAGGATCTTCTCTAGACAAGAAACACAGAAAGGGTATATAAACTCAAACCCAAAACAATAAAGTAAATGGTAATGGGATCATACTTATTAATAATTACCTTAAATGTAAATGGGTTGAATGCCCCAACCAAAAGACAAAGACTGGCTGAATGGATAAAAAAACAAGACCCCTATATATGCTGTCTATAAAAGACCTACCTTGAAAAAAGGGACACATACAGACTGAAAGTGAAGGGTTGGAAAAAGATATTCCATGCAAAGAGAGACCAAAAGAAAGCAGGAGTAGCAATACTCATATCTGATAAAATAGACTTTAAAACAAAGGCTATGAAAAGAGACAAAGAAGGGCACTACAAAATGATCAAAGGATCAATCCAAGAAGAAGATATAACAATTATAAATATATATGCCCTCAACATAGGAGCACTGCAATATGTAAGATAAATGCTAACAAGTATGAAAGGGGAAATTAACAATAACACAATAATAGTGGGAGACTTTAGTACCCCACTCACACCTATGGATAGATCCACTAAACAGAAAATTAACAAGGAAACACAAACTTTAAATGATACAATAGACCAGTTAGACCTAATTGATATCTATAGGATGTTTCACCCCAAAACAATGAATTTTACCTTTTTCTCAAGCACACATGGAACCTTCTCCAGGATAGATCACATCCTGGGCCATAAATATATCCTTGGTAAATTCAGAAAAACTGAAATCATTCCAAGCATCTTTTCTGACCACAACGCAGTAAGATTAGATCTCAATTACAGGAGAAAAACTATTCAAAATTCCTACATATGGAGGCTGAACAACACACTGATGAATAACCAACAAATCACAGAAGAAATCAAAAAAGAAATCAAAATGTGCATAGAAATGAATGAAAAAGAAAACACAACAACCCAAAACCTGTGGGACACTATAAAAGCAGTGCTAAGGGGAAGGTTCATAGCAATACAGGCATACCTCAAGAAATAAGAAAAAAGTCAAATAAATAACGTAACTCTACAACTAAAGCAACTAGAAAAGGAAGAAATGGAGAACCCCAGGGTTAGTAGAAGGAAAGAAATCTTAAAAATTAGGGCAGAAATGAATGCAAAAGAAACAAAAGAGACCATAGCAAAAATCAACAAAGTCAAAAGCTGGTTCTTTGAGAGGATAAATAAAATTGACAAACCATTAGCCAGATTCATCAAGAAACAAAGGGAGAAAAATCAAATCAATAAAATTAGAAATGAAAATGGAGAGATCACAACAGACAACACAGGAATACAAAGGATCATAAGAGACTACTACCAGCAATTATATTCCAATAAAATGGACAACGTGGAAGAAATGGACAAATTCTTAGAAAAGCACAACTTCCCAAAACTGAACCAGGAAGAAACAGAAAATCTTAACAGACCCATCACAAGCACGGAGGTTGAAACTGTAGTCAGAAATCTTCCAGCAAACAAAAGCCCAGGTCAGACGACTTCACAGCTGAATTCTACCAAAAATTTCGAGAAGAGCTAACACCTATCCTCGGAGAAGGCAGTGGCACCTCACTCCAGTACTCTTGCCTGGAGAATCCCAGGGATGGGGGAGCCTGGTGGGCTGCCATCTATTGGGTCGCACAGAGTCGGACACGACTGAAGCGACTGAGCAGCAGCAGCAGCAGCAGCAACACCTATCCTATTCAAACTCTTCCAGAAAATTGCAGAGGAAGGTAAACTTCCAAACTCATTCTATGAGGCCATCATCACCATAATACCAAAACCTGACAAAGATGCCACACACACACACACACACACACACACACACACACACAAAACTACAGGCCAATATCACTGAGAAACATAGATGGAAAAATCCTTAACAAAATTCTAGCAAACAGAATCCAACAATACATTAAAAAGATCATACATCATGACCAAGTGGGCTTTATCCCAGGAATGCAAGGATTCTTCAATATCCACAAATCAATGTAATACACCACATTGACAAATTGAAAAATAAAAGCCATATGATTATCTCCGTAGATGCAGAGAAAGCCTTTAACAAAATTCAACATCCATTTATGATAAAAACTCTCCAGAAAGCAGTAATAGAAGGAAAATACCTCAACATAATAAAGCTATATATGACAAACACAGAGCAAACATTATCCTCAATGGTGAAAAATTGAAAGCATTTCCCCAAAAGTCAGAAACAAGACAAGGGTGCCCACTCTTACCACTACTATTCAACATAGTTTTGAAAGTTTTAGCCACAGCAATCAGAGCAGAAAAAGAAATAAAAGGAATCCAAATTGGAAAAGAAGAAGGAAAACTCTCACTGTTTGCAGATGACATGATCCTCTACATAGAAAACCCTAAAGGCTCCACCAGAAAATTACTAGAGCTCATCAATGAATATAGTAAACTTGCAGGATGTAAAATCAACACACAGAAATCCCTTGCATTCCTATACACCAAAATGAGAAAATAGAGAAATTAAGGAAACAATCCCATTCCCCATTGCAACGAAAAGAATAAAATGCTTAGGAATATATCTACCTAAAGAAGCTAAAGACCTATATATAGAAAACTATAAAACACTGGTGAAAGAAATCAGAGGACACTAATAGATGGAGAAGTATACCGTGGTGATGGATCGGAAGAACTAATATAGTGAAAATGAGTATATTATCCAAAGCAATCTATAGATTTAATGCAATCCCTATCAAGATACCAACGGTATTTTTTACAGAGCTAGAACAAATAATTTCAAGATTTGGAAATACAAAAAACTTCGAATAGCCAAAGCAATCTTGAGAAAGAAGAATGGAACTGGAGGAATCAACCTGCCTGATTTCAGGCTCTACTACAAAGTCACAGTCATCAAGAAAGTGTGGTACTGGCACAAAGACAGAAATATAGATCAATGGAACAAAATAGAAAGCCCGGAGATAAATCCACACACCTATGGACACCTTATCTTTGACAAAGGAGGCAAGAATATACAATGGAGTAAAGACAATCTCTTTAACAAGTGGTGCTGGGAAATCTGGTCAACCACTTGTAAGAGAATGAAACTAGATCACTTTCTAACACCATACACAAAAATAAACTCAAAATGGATTAAAGATTTAAATTTAAGACCAGAAACCATAAAACTCCTAGAGGAGAACATAGGCAAACACTCTCCGACATAAATCACAGCAGGATCCTCTATGACCCGCCTCCCAGAATATTGAAAATAAAATAAAAAATAAACAAATGGGACCTAATTAAAATTAAAAGCTTTTGCACAACAAAGAAAACTATAAGCAAGGTGAAAAGACAGCCTTCAGAATGGGAGAAAATAATAGCAAATGAAGCAACAGACAAAGAATTAATCTCAAAAATATACAAGCAACTCCTGCAGCTCAATGCCAGAAAAATAAACAACCCAATCAAAAAGTGGGCCAAAGAACTTAACAGACATTTCTCCAAAGAACACATACAGATGGCTAACAAACCCATGAAAAGATGCTCAACATCACTCATTAGAGAAATGCAAATCAAAACCACAATGAGGTACCATGTCACACCAGTCAGAATGGCTGCTATCCAAAAGTCTACAAGCAATAAATGCTGGAGAGGGTGTGGAGAAAAGGGAACTCTCTTACATTGCTGGTGGGAATGCAAACTAGTATAGCCACTATGGAGAACAGTGTGGAGATTCCTTGAAAAACTGGAAATAGAACTGCCGTATGACCCAGCAATTCCACTGCTGGGCATACACACCAAGGAAACCAAAATTGAAAGAGACACGTGTACCCCAATGTTCATCACAGCACTGTTTATTATAGCCAGGACATGGAAGCAACCTAGATGTCCATCAGCAGACAAATGGATAAGAAAGCTGTGGTACATATACACAATGGAGTATTACTCGGCCATTAAAAAGAATACATTTGAATCAGTTCTAATGAGGTGGATGAAACTGGAACCTATTATATAGAGTGAAGTAAGCCAGAAAGAAAAACACCAATACAGTATAATAATGCATATATATGGAATTTAAAAAGATGGTAATGAAAACCCTGTATATGAGACAGCAAAAGAGACACAGATGTATAGAACAGTCTTTTGAACTCTGTGGGAGAGGCGAGGGTGGGATGATTTGGGAGAATGGCATTGAAACATATATATTACCATATGTGAAACAAATTTCCAGTCCAGGTTTGATGCATGAAACCGGATGCTTGGGGCTAGTATACCGGGATGACTCAGAGGGATGGGCTAGGGAGGGAGATGGGAAGGGGGGGTTCAGGATGGGGAACATGTACACTTGTGGCAGATTCATGTCAATGTATGGCAAAACCAATACAATATTGTAAAGTAATTAGCCTCCAACTAAAATAAATAAATTTATATTAAAAAAAAAGCCCATGGACCACAACTAGAGAGTAGCTCCCTCTCTCCACAACTAAAGAAAAGCACACACAGCAATGAAAACTTAGCTCAGCCAAAAATAAATAAAATTATTTAAAACACCAAAAAAAATACACTTTCCTTCATGATCAAATGACAGCTTATTTCCTTCTTTTTAGTCTCAGCTCACTGTTACATTTTGGAAAAGTATCCTTTGGCTGCTCAATATAAATAATCTTTTATGATTCCTTATATCATTCCCTCATTAACTCATAACAACCTGCAAATATTATGCATAACATAACAATTAGGGACAATCTGTGATGATTCCAAGGTATTTGCAAGTCTTGAAAATCTTTTCTCTCTACAGTTTGACATTTTCAAGTCAATGGATGGGAATTAAGGGAAGAGCAGATGCTACTGAGAACACAGCATTCATATCTCAACTTTAAACTTCAAAGATAACTTCTTTTTAAATTCATAAGAAAAAAATAGTCATTAAAGTAACCAAAGGAAAAGATGCTTACTGTTTCACTCCTGAAACATATCAAGAGCCAGCCCTTGTGGATATGGTAACATGATAATATTAGAAGTCAAAAGGATTCCATCTAATTCACATTGGGAAAGAGGTAAGGATGTCCGGGGTACAATATGAGGCTGAAGAGTATATACTAATAGCATCTTAAGAACCAAAATATTGTTAATTGAATCAGCCAAAGAGAACCATTAAGCTTTGAAATTCTCTCAGAGAAGCCCTATACAGTGTATTGAAAAGCAGAGACATTGCTTTGCCTACATAGGTCAGTATAGTCAAAGCTATGGTTTTTCCAGTAGTCTTGTATGTATGTGAGAGATGCACAATAAAAAACGCTGAGTGCTGAAGAATCGATGTTCCTTCAAACTGTGGTGCTAGTGAAGACTCTTGAGAGGCCCTTGGACAGCAAGGAGATCGAACCAATCAACCCTAAAGAAAATCAACCTTGAACATTCATTGGAAGGACTGATGTTGAAGCTGAAGCTCCAATACTTTGGCCAACTGATGCAAAGAACCGACTCATTGGAAAAGACCCTGATGCTGGGAAGGATTGAAGGCAGAAGGAGAAGGAGATGACAGAGAATGAGATGGTTGAATGGCATCACTAACTCAATGGACATAAGTTTGGGCAAACTCCAGGAGATGGTGAAGGACAGAGGAGCCTGACATGATGCAGCCCGTGGGTCACAAAATAGTGGAACACAACTGGGTGACTGAATAACAGAGAACCCAAGTTCACTCCTCAGAAATCAATTCAATGGGTTTAGGAATTATACCACATCAGGTCATCACAACAGGACTAGTGATGAGGCAGTGGATTTCTGATCCAAGGCTCCCTTGTCTACTTCTGGGAGATCAAGAATTCCCATCCTCTACTCCAGGTATCTTCTTAAGAAGAGAGAGAGGAGGAATTAATTTGGAAATAAACTACTGAAAAATTGCAGAGATAAATTTGCCACTTTACCTTCACCACAGCTCATGAAGATGAATTCATGAAGTTTAGATAAATCAGAAACAATAATATCCATGTGCAGTGGTATAAACGTGTTCATCCCCAAGCTTTTTATTCTAGTTTTCTATCCAAAACCTAGGCACCATTGGTATGAACTAAGTCTTCTTCATCAACATTATATACTCAACAGTTAGTATAGAGTCTGGCATTCACGGATATTCAGTAATATAAGCAGAAGGTAGGAGGGTCAGAGTTAGAGATGTGATAACAGAAACAAAGGTTTAAGTGATGTTTTTGAAAATGTAGGAAATGGTCAAGAAAGCAGGAATGCAGTTTCCTCTAGAAGCTGGAAAAAAACAGGGAACAGATTTCTCCCTAGGGCATCCAGGAGGAACACAGTTCTGTCAGTAACTTAATTTAAGCACATTAGACCTACTTTGGACTTTTGACTTCCAAATCTGTAAAATAACAATTAAGCATTGCTTTAAGCCACTAAGTTTGTAATCACAGACTTGTTACAGAAGCAACAGGAAATGAGTAGTTTCTTGATAAATGAATAACTTATTGTTGTTCAGAGTCGTGTCCAACACTTTCATGTTCAATGTCTAATTTGATGACTTCCAATAATCTTGGTATCTTAAAAATTAAAATTTTTAATTAATCTACTGAATGAAGGTTTTTAATCACACTACACAGTTAATAGTGTACAGACTCCAGAGTGCATTTCTATATTGTACTAGTTTAAGTATTGGTGAAGAGAAGTCGGTCAGTCGTGCCTGACTCTTTGTGACCACATGGACTGTAGCCTACCAGGCTTCTCAGTCTATAGGATTTTCCAGGCAAGAGTACTGGAGTGGGGTGTCATTTCCTTCTCCAGGGGATCTTCCTGACCCAGGGATCGAACCCCGGTCTCCTGCATTGTAGGCAGACGCTTTACCCTCTGAGCCACCAGAGAAGACTTAAGTATTGGTAGAACATTGAATTTACATAGCTTATGCTCAGAAAATAATACCAGAAGGTAAAATTATAGTTAACCATACTCTTTAGTATCAAGAGTACATTTGTATTGCTAGGATGGCTTTTATATGCTCCAATAAGTTGTTTTATAATTTCATAACAGTTGCCAATCTTTTGTATTTATCACACTAAAGACTTTATATTTTCAGGAAATATTTAACTAGTCATAAGGAATAACTTTCATTAATCTCTTGTGCTTAGTTACAAATGCATAATTTTGCCAGAGGAGAAGATGATATGCATAATTCCAGAATAACAAGATAAATTTAGGAAGTTAACATTCACTTAATTTTTTACAAAAATATTCATTTATGTGGAAAGCTGTGTAATAATGTATTCGTTTGAAGAGTCACTGAGTACTTGTCAGAAGGTCTGGAGAAATATCACTTTCAGAGTCAGAGATTAGAGATAATTTAATCAGTCTTGTTGACTGAATAATAGATGATAAATGAAAATATCCATTAAATTCTAATATAAGCTAATGGTAAATATGAGTCCATTTAGAAACAATGAATTTAGGAATGCATTTGAGTCAGTTCTAACGAGGTGGATGAACCTAGAGCCCATTATACAGAGTGAAGTAAATCAGAAAGAGAAAAACAAATATCGTATACTAATGCAAATATATGGAATTTAGAAAGATGGAAAACAGACTTATGGACATGGAGGGAGAGGAAGGAAAGTGTGAGATGTATGGAGAGAATAACCTGGAAACTTACATTACCAGTAAAATAGATAGCCAGTGGGAATTTGCTGTATGACTCAGGGAACTCAAAATTGGGCTCTGTAACAACCTAGGGGTAGGATGGAAAAGGAGATGGAAGGCAGGTTTAAGAGGGAGGGGACTTATGTATACCTATGGCTGATTCATGGTGATGTTTGGCAGAAACTAACACAATTCTCTAAAGCAATTATCCTTCAATTAAAAAATGAGTGAAAGTTGGGCAGTCGTGTCCAACTCTTTGTACCTATGGACTATACAGTCCATGGAATTCTCCAGGCCAGAACACTGGAGTATTTTCTTTTTGGATACTGGAATATCCCCTTCTCCAGTGGATCTTCCCAACCCAGGGATCGAACTCAGGTCTCCAGCATTGAAGGTGGATTCTTTACCAACTGAGCCAAAAGAGAAGCCCCAATTTAAAAATAAATATATTTAAAATAAAAAAAATGAATTTAAAAATATCCATTAAAGTGCAGATACCGTATAAAGAAGATAATTTAAAAATACTTCTAGTTGTAGAACTCCATGTTTCTCGACAAACTGATTTTGCTGTAAATAGCTGAAAATGTAACCACCCCACTTAAGAGTGCTGAAATGACTAGCAGAATGATTTTTTAACCAAATAAAATTCATTGTAAGTACTGATTACAAACATCATCTTTATCTGCCTCAGACTTCATTTTTCTTTATACTTGGATTCTCATAGCGATCTTGCTCTTGCGCTCTCTCAATTTTGTCCTACTTTAAAGTTAGTTGAGCCTAAAAAGAATTGAATATGACACAGATATGTTCCTCATAATTTTAATTGACAGTCTAATGGAGAATCTAGCCCACCCTTATAGAACTGTGATGAGACAAATGGATTAGTGCAGAGTTCACAGTCAATTTATTAATATTTCTCATAGGGCCAATAATTCCATAGTGTTCACATGTCAATTAACCCCAAATGTTAGCCTGCAACAATCTGTTTAGCATCTACCCTTTCTGGATAGGTGGCAGCTTTTATCCTTGAAAATGAAATAGTATGAAAGCAAGAACAGTAAAAAGATTAAAAAGATAATTAAGAAGAGGAGGGAAAAAAAATCAGGTTACTCTCAACTGATTGTCTTTGTGAAATGTCCTTCAGTAGGGCAGATTTATAAACGTAGGATTTTACTACTTCAATATAGTCTGATTAATATTGAACTAATGATTAGTTCACCATTAGTATGATGATATTTTTCTACCAAAATCATATTTTCTACTTTGTCATCCATATTTAGGAATTTAAGGATGACAAGCACGAAAAAAAAAAAAAACCCTGCAAACTTCTGTATAAGTGATTATAAAAAATTGTCTTCATTGATAATACTTCGTTAACTCCACTAAACAATAACTAAGACTTCCCTAATAGCTCAGTTGGTAAAGAATCTGCCCACAATGCAGGAGACCTGGGTTCGATTCCTGAGTTGGGAAGATCCCCTGGAGAAGGGAAAGACTACCCACTCCAGTATTCTGGCTTGGAGAGTTCCATGGACTGTATAGTCCATGGGGTTGCAAAGGAGTCGTGAAAGAATGTGGACACAAAAAAACTAAACAACAACAAGCAATAATTAAGTATCCTGTTTTAGGCAGTCAGTGAATGATTGTCCATGTATGTACCTGTGGGTTCTTTTGAAAATAGACCTATCTGTTCACTAATGTATTACTTTATCCAATTTAAGCATATATTGAGAGAAAAGAGTCTGACTCTAATTTATATGATATGTCATGGTATAATCTTTGAAAATAATTCCCAAGAAAATGTTATTTTAGGTCTACACTTAATATTTTACTTTCTGTATCAACAATGATAGATTTAGAATTCTTTTTATCTCCAGAATCATAGAAAAAAAATTAAAAAAACTTTAAATTCTAATTTATCAGATATTTAAACTGTTCAAATTATGAGAATATTTACTTGAATGCATATATTTATGTTGTCTGTTTAAATGCTGAAAGAAGGTATAAACTCATTTACTTTCATAAAATAAAAATACAACAGAAAATGATCACACAGCAGTTATCAGCATAAAACAAAATTAGTGACTCTGTATTATTTAAAATGCACTGTAAAAAACTATTTTCATGTAAGTATTAGCACTTTTTCATGTCAGTGACAACATATTAAAATTATTTATCTAAAACAATGAATTGAAAAAGGCACAAGGAAAATACAGTATTAACTGCTAGCTTTGATCTAGCCTTTAATCTTCTTTTATGTTTATTTTATCTTAATATGGCCTATTCAGTCTATTGTTGCTTGATAAGTATGTGTCTTTTTTGATAGCAGACAGCTCAGGTGTATTACGTTTAAAATGCAACTAGACAATAAAATGACAGATTATTTAGTAAGTATAAAAGACCCTACGTACTTGAAGTCTTGTTTTTCACTGCTAACAGGGAATTAAAATTTTCACTTTCCTTTGTCCCTTTATCTAAGTTCAGAAAATATGCTGGAAATATATGCAGCATTCTGTGGATTTGTTAGCAATGAGGTGAGGGGGATGATTTTTTTTTTAAACACAAGACATTTTCCTCACTAATTTTCCTTCTTAAAAATCCTTGACCTTTCACAAATTTGCATGATGCATGTAGATGTTTTTCTGGTGCTTTGTTTCCCTTTGGAATATTTCAAGAGCCATTCTCATCTCATCAGTAGATTTTCTCCTATTAATAGCCTCTCAACAACCAAAAATAGAATATGGGGAAAGCTTCCTTGATTTTAGCTGCAGTGTAGCATTTTAATCCTTTTTAAAATGTTCCATGTCACCTCCTGATGGAAAATGTATGTCTGCATTTGGCACTTTTCTATTTTCTCTTAATATTACTTAAGTAGAACATTTCATCCTAACTATCCTTTTGATCTAGATTCTGTTTTCACGTTTAGTGGAAGAGTAATATGGATCTATATGGATATATATATACATAACAGTCTTCCCCTACTGAGGAATAAATTAGCACAGATCAATTTCTTTTCTCTTTTGCTACTAAGTTTTATTCAGTTTTAGATTTCTGTTTCTTCAAGAAATCTATGGTCTGTAAGCTGACCATACTCTTTTTTTCCATACATTTTTCCTATTAATTAAATTAGCCAGGAACATAGAAGCAAGGCTGCTTTCAGGTAGAAGTGGCACCACAAGATATTAACTGCAAAATAATTTTCCTTGATCAGTTCATTTTACAAAAAGCTGGCAAATGTCTGTATGTCCATCCTGACCCATCAATACGGTTTGGTCACTTGCAACTCTTCTGCCACAGCATGCCCACTCTTTCCTTTATCCTTTGGTCTCCCCTCCTTCGGGCTATAGTGATCACTGATCTTTCAGGCTGAGTACGCATCACTGGTGTTAACCAGTAGTTAACCAGTAGTCTAATGACCTACTTGCCCAGCCCCTTGAGATTGTCCTCACATCTCAAATGGTCCCCAGATCCAATAGCATTTACAGTAAAAGGTAAACATTGAGAAATTGTTGTAGAGCTTATGGTTCCTATTAGTTGCCAGGAGCATTATAGATAGCCATGGCTTTAAGTTTTTGTTTGAACCTATTAGCTAATTATAGGCAATCAAAATGGTGAATATTTCTAGGTCTCTAAAGCATACCACATAGACAATTAAAAGTTATAATCTAAAATATCAAAACATATCTTAAAGCAACTCAAATATAAAAATAGTCATGTAAGAGAGAGATTAGGAAATTAGTTTATTTCAATTTGATGAGTATTACATAACTATTTTTCCAAGTACTTTTTAAATTGTTATAGTGAATACAAGCATATGTGAGACATAGATCCTGTACTAAAAAGTTTATACGCTAGCCAGTGACATGGGACTAATATTTAGGAAAGATTAAATTAAAATAAAAAGCAGTCCATTTTCCATCAAGTTAAGACAGAGAGGTAGGTTTAATTTTTAGGAATTAGAGAAATTTTTTTAGAGTTATGGGATGAAAGAGCTGCAGAGACCATAGGAATTATCTATTCAAGGTCCATCATTTTGCCAAGGCAGAAAAGAATGTTAAGTGATTTGCTAAATGACTCAGTTGAGTGCCATGCTGCTGCTGCTAAGTCACTTCAGTCGTGTCCGACTCTGTATGACCCCATAGATAGCAGCCCACCAGGCTCCCCTATCCCTGGGATTCTCCAGGCAAGAATACTGGAGTGGTTTGCCATTTCCTTCTTCAGTGCATGAAAGTGAAAAGTGAAAGGCAAGTCGCTCAGTCATGTCTGACTCTTCGCGACCCCATGGACCGCAGCCTACAAGGCTCCTCTGTCCATGGGATTTTCCAGGGAAAAGTACTGGAGTGGGGTGCCATCGCCATCTCCAATTGAGTGCCATAGTAGGTCTAAATATTTGTATTGACTCCTACATGATGGCTGTTTCTAATATAGCACTGTTATTCTTGTTGTGCAGTAGCTAAGTCATGTCTGACTCTTTGCAACCCCATGGATTGCAGCATGCCAGTCTCCTCTGTCCTTCTCTATCTCCCAAAGTTTGCTCAAATTCTTGTGCATTGAGTTGGTGATGCTACCTAACCATCTCATCCTCTGCTGCCTTCTTTTCCTTTTGCTTTTAATCTTTCTCAGCATCAGGGTCTTTCCCAATGAGTCTGTGCTTCCTATAAGGTGACCAAAGTATTGAGTTTCAGCAACAGTCCTTCTGATGAGTATTCAGGGTTGATTTCCTTAGGATTGACTGGTTTGATCTCCTTGCAATCCAAGGGAATCCTCTCAAGGGTCTTCTTCAGCACAATTCAGAAACAAATTATTTGATGCTCAGCCTTTTTTATGGTCCAGCTCTCACATCCATACATGACAACAGGAAAAACCATAGTTTTGACTCTACAGACATTTGTTGGCAAAGTGATATCTCTGTTTTTTAATATGCTGTGTAGCTTTGTCATAGCTTTCCTTCCAAGGAGCAAGCATCTTTTAATTTCATGGCTGCAGTCACCATCCACAGTGACACTGGAGCCCAAGAAAATAAAATCTGTTACTGCTTCTACTTTTTAATCAAAATTAAAATTAATCAAAATTATTTTTATTCTTATATATTAGAATGGCAATTCAAGTATTTCCTGCTGTTATCTTTTATAAGCATAAAGCCTACATTGGTTCAAAACTTGTATAGCTTTTGGTTCAATATTCCAGAGTAAATCATATATCAATATACTACTTGTTTTCTTGGGATTTGTTGGTTGAGAAAACTGGTGGCAAGTGAAATCCATTTGCCTAGTTGTTCCTAGAAGGCTCAGGACTGAGTAATGTTTGTTCAGAAACACATCTTCCATCAATCTCCATGACTTCATCACTCTTCTGCTCTTGAGCTCAAACCCACTTTGGGTTTGATGCAGCCAAATCTCTCTCTGTTAAAGCCTGAAGCTACAGAGACAGTCAACACTTCACTATTTTGGCCTTGGAAAAGAAAAATATGCTGTATTGTCCTTGTAAATTAGTTTTTAAAAACTATGCAAATTAAACAGTAAGCTGAATTAAAACATTTTTTGTGCATTCCAAAACCAAAGTGCCTACTAAATGTCTTGAATATTAAAATATTATATTTCTTGGATTGGTGACAAAGAACAAACTAAGATGATGCTAAGGACATGGTTATTTAAAAACAAAACATTATATTTGTTATTTCCTCTCTTAACAACAAATATCCTTATAACAGGTTTACTATTAAAATGCTATTCTTATATAATGTGTGAATTAACATATTTATACTTAAAAACACAATGGATTCTAAGATTTACTACAAAGAATAAATAGTTGCATAAAATTTTATATAGAGGCAATGTGAATGAATAAAAAAATGAGCTTAATTAATTTAGCTGATTGTGATCAGAGACTTGGATCCAGTGTTTTCTCTTTAAAATGACTTCAGTAAATTTAGCCTTGGAAAATATGAAGCAATATAGCCCTTCTCTCATTCATTTTGAATCAGAATTTCAAAATACTAGAGATAGGAATCACTGAGGAAATATTCAGTGTTTGAAAATCAAGAATGATTTAAGAACAAGAATCAAAATCAACATGTAATCCATTTTCTTTCAAATACCAAAGTTACTAATTTCATATATAGATATACTGGTTGTGGCAGTAGGCAGAACAATGTCCTCTCCTACCCCCATAGATGTCCATATATCATAATGAATATATTATTATACAAGCTTCAAAATCACTGCAGATGGTGACTGTAGCCATGAAATTAAAAGATGTTTACTCCTTGGAAGAAACATTATGACCAACCTAGATAGCATATTCAAGAGCAGAGATGTTACTTTGCCAACAAAGGTCCATCTAGTCAAGGCTATGGTTTTTCCAGTGGTCATGTATGGATGTGAGAGTTGGACTGTGAAGAAAGCTGAGTGCTGAAGAACTGATGCTTTTGAACTGTGGTGTTGGAAAAGATTCTTGAGAGTCCCTTGGATGGCAAGGAGATCCAACCAGTCGATTCTAAAGGAGATCAGCCCTGGGTGTTCTTTGGAAGGAATGATGCTAAAGCTGAAACTCCAGTACTTTGGCCACCTCACGCGAAGAGTTGACTCATTGGAAAAGACTCTGATGCTGGGAGGGATTGGGGGCAGGAGGAGAAGGGGACGACCGAGGATGAGATGGCTGGATGGCATCACGGACTCAATGGACGTGAGTCTGAGTGAACTCTGGGAGATGGTGATGGACAGGGAGGCCTGGCATGCTGCGATTCATGGGGTCGCACAGAGTCGGACATGACTGAGTGACTGAACTGAACTGCAAGAGGAATTGTGAAAGTGTTAATCACTCAGTTGTGTCCTACACTTTGCAACCCCATGGACTGTAGCCCACCAGGCTCCTCTGTCCATGGGGTTCTTCTGGCAAGAACACTGAAGTAGTTTGCAACACTTTTCTTCAGGGGAATCTTCCTGACAGGGGTAGTACTCGGGTCTCCCTCATTACAGGCAGATTCTTTGCTGTCTGAGCCACCAGGGAAGCCCCAAAGAGGAATTCAGATTATAGATATTAATAGAAGTAAAGTTACTAATCAGTTGACTTTAAAGATTATCTTGGATTATTTATGAAGCCAAAGAAATGGATTGTTCTTGTGTTAGTTTCTTATTGTTGCTGTGATAAACTACTGTAAACTTGCCTTAAAACAACACAAACTTATTACTGTATTAATCAATGTTCTCCAGAGAAACAACAGCACTTGTGTGCATACATGTATATGTGTGTATACATAGAGAGACTGTTTTTAGGATTTGCTCATACTATTGAGGGGACTGGCAAGTCTGAAACCTGCAAGGCAGCCAGGGGGCAGGAGATATAGGAAAGAGTTGCAGCTGGAGTGGAAGACAGTGCACTGGCAGAATTCCATTTCCCTTGGTGGTGTCAGTCTTTATCTTAAGGTCTTCAACTGGTTGGATGAGGCTCACCCACCTTGAGGTAGATCGTTGCCTTTACTAAAATTTTACTGCTTTAAGTAATCTCACCTAGAAAACACCTTCACAGTAACATCTAGATTGGCATGTGACCAAATATCTAAACCCCATGGCCTAGACAAGCTGAGGCATAAAATTTACCATCACAATGATTGTATGTTTTGGACATCTGAAATCTGAACTTGGTCTCACAAGGTGCCGAAGTGGTGCATTTCTTCTGAAGGCTCTCGAGGAGAATCTGCATTCTTGCCTTTTCCAGCCTGCCCACATTTTTTGGTTTGTGGCCCTCTTCCATCCCCAGAGCCAACCAATGGCTGGTTGTCTTTCTCACGCTGCATTTACTAGACATTGACTTTTCTACCTCCTGCTTCCACTTTATGGAGCATTGGGACCACCAAAATTAGCCAGAATAAACTCTATATTTTAGGGTCAGCCAATTAGCTACTTGAAGTCTATCTTCAATTTCAGTTACCTTTGCCACATAATAAAACAAAAATTCCAGAGATTAGAATGTTGATATATTTGAGGGTCCATTATTCTACCTATCACATTCTTCCAGAGCCTCCAGAAAGAAATGCAGCCATTTAAACACCATGAGTTTATCTCAGTCTTTAGAATAGTCAGAGTTCCAATAACCACAACTGTAAGATATGAATTTGCATTGTTTAAGCCACTTTGTGTGTGGTAATTTATTTCAGTAGCCAAGAGAAACTAACACAGTTGTCTAAACTTCTCCTTCCTTCATCATGACAACAGAGTTTGTATCTAAATATAATACAAACCACTATGGGAATTTTCAGTAAGCCAAAGGGATTCAGATATTTTTATGCACTTTAAACATGATGCTTCCAGAGTGTTAAAACCAAATATTAAGAAATGACAGGAAAAGTGCATAAAAGATAAAAGAAATGACAGTAGACTAGGAGGTAGACAGTACCCTATGTCAAGCGTCTCAAAATGTGTTCCTTAGAGTATTCGTGTTCTGTGGGATATTTATAAGTTTCCAGGCAAAAATTAAGGTTATTCAAACTGTTTCTTAAAAACTCAATTTTTTATTTATAAACACAAGGCTTTATTGTGTTTATATTCATTGGAAATATCCAAATACGTAAGGTGAAGTCTTTCCTCAGAATCCAGGGGAATGATTACTTGATGTAAATATACTGTGGTTTAGATGCCAAGTCGTGTCTGACTCTTGTGACCCCATAGACTCTAGCCTGCCAAGCTCCTCTCTCCATGGGATTCTGAAGGAAATAATACTGGAGTGGGTTGCCATTTCCTTCTACAGTAAATATATTGCAATAAGAGATTAAACAGAGACACAAAGCATCAGTGTATGGCTTGCATTTCCATACACATTATAGAAAAGTTTCTCATAAATCTGGACACAAAGTGGAAAGAAAAAGGTAACAATCAAATCTAGTGATATATAAAAGGATAATATTAAATAAATGGAGTTAATACCAGTAATCCAAAGGGGGCTTGGCATTAAAATAAATCAATGGAATTCACCACTTCTGCAAAATAAAGGAGAAAAGCTGTATAATTATTTCATTAGAATAGAGAAGGCATTTGATAAAATTAGATAACTACCATTAGGAAAATAAAATCCTCAGAAGAATAGAAGTTGGCACTTCAAATAGGTGGCAAACAAACTCTTTTCCGAAGATTGTGCATCTCTACAATAAAAAGAACATCGATCCCTTACCTTAAACCATATACCAAATCAGTTTTAGGAAGATTATTTATCTAAACATGACAGGTAAAACAATAAAGTTTCTAGAAAATAATAAAGACGTTTTTAAGACCTTGGGGGTAGGCTAAGATTTCTTATCAGGATACAAGCAACACTAACTGTAAAGGAAAATGATGGTTTTTGGACTACTTAAGTATTTTTTAAAGTCCCTGTCTTTAGACAACTTTAAGAAAAGTTAAAAGCAAGTCACATTGTAGAAGAATGTATTTTTAATACATATAACCAAATTACTTGTATCCAAGCCATGTAAAATCAATAGGGAAAAGTAGGAAATTTAGTTTAAAAGGATCATAAAAGATATTTATAAGAACTTCACAGAAGAAGAAATCCAAAGAGTCAATACCCAAGTGCTTTTTTCTACTAGTTGGCAATGAAAGGTAGATGAAATAAATTATGACATGCAACCATATTCCCATTGCTAGAATGGCTAAATTGAAAAACCTGACAGTAACAAGTGTTAGCACATGGAACAACTGAAACTCTCATACACTGTAGGTAGAAGTGCAAATGTTACAACTTCTTTGGAAAACTGCTGATATCTGGCAAAGGACAAACATGGATATATCCTACTACCTACCAGTTGTATGCTTATGTATACAACCAGCAGAAACCCATAGTGCGGACATCAAAAATATAAAAATATCCAACATTTTTCAAATAATCAAAAATTGGAAAATTGTTCATCTACAATAGAATGGATTAACAAATTCAGCTATGTTCAGAAAATGGGATTATACATAGCAATAAAATTCTCTATAGTTCCACTATATACAATAACATTAATCTCACAAAAATAACATGTCGTGAGTAATGCCAGACACAAAAATGAATATGAAGCATAACGCTCACTTTATATAAAATTACTCGAATGAAATAAAAATTAACCTCTGACATTAAAGTTAGGAAAGCAGTTACCCTTAGAGAAGAGGGTAGAGCTACTGACTGGAAGGGTTTTGAGCTGTTGGCAATATTATATATCATGGTTGGCATCAGTTTGCCTATACATTAATTTTAGACTTAAGTTCTGTGTACTTTTCAATATGTGTTATATACAGTAATTAAAAATTAGAAGTTCTTTGATGTTTTTCTAGCTATACAAAAATAGAATAAAGCAGATTTCATAACCAATACACACTAACTACCTGATGTGTGTTAATCTAGGCTTGTGAATCTACAAAAATGACTTGGTTAACATTTTATCTACAAATTTAAGAAATGGTGATAGTCATTGTTAACATGACAAACTTGGGCAAAGTAAACACGTAGGAGGCTAAAATTACGCCTGAAATAATCCTGACAGATTTAAGACTGCACAGTTCAATATTTCTAAAATTTTATTTAATATAAAGAGGGTCTGTACTTGGTTCAAAATATATTTTATACTAGTCTGGACAAAAAGCAGTACAGGCAGAAAGTCTCAGATTAGGTTCTCTAGAAGCAGAAAATTAGACTAAGTTTGATATACAAGATGCTTATCAAGGGTCAATTTATGAGAAAAGGCAGGGTTGGGAAGGACGAAGAAGTAATGGGCAGAGGAAAAAGTGAGATAAAGCCTTGGCCAGCGCACTGGGGAGTTGTGAAAGCAGCATTGCCCGGGCATCCTTCTTTGGACAGAACTTTTGGGTCTTTATGCCTTTGCCTCCCTTATTCAAAGGATGAGAGCTGCTCTGGGAAGTTCATGGCTTTGGTTAAGGCTCTTCTCTGCACCTGACTCTGATCCTGAAGGAATGAATGGCTGTTTTCTGACCTCATTCTCCTTCCTAGGGAAAAAGGTTGAAGAAAGATCTGAGTAGATTTCCATGTCTATGACACGTGTGAAAAAACTGGAGCACATTCAGAAGTGAGTAACTAGGATAGTGATTATGTCAAATATTCATGAACCTGTTATATATTGAATTCTTCATGTCTATCCTGGAGAGGAAAAACATAAGAGTGTTTTTAAATATCTGAAAAGTTGGAAGATAGGTGAGGTTATAAATGTTACATATCATAGAAGAAAGTAGGACCAACTGATGAAGGCATATATATAACCACAATATAGTGAACAATGTTATTATTATAATAGGTTACAATGGTTAGGTGGTAGTCTCCCCACTTGAAGGCATCCAGGCAAACCTTGGTAACCACTTCCCTGGAATACTACAGAGAAGCTTTAAACAACAGAGAGAAGACAAGGCTACTGACATCATGGCTAATATCAGGTCTAATAGTCCCTAATTTTTAGGTGCCACAGGTCAAGAAACTTTAAAATGAAAATGTAAATATATATGTGTCATATACATTAGTGAGGACAAGTATAGCCTGCCTGGCTCCTTTGTCCATGGGATTTCCCAGGCGAGAATACTGGAGTGGGTTACCATTCCCTTCTCCAGGGGATATTCCTGACCCAGGGATTGAACTCATGTCTCTTGCTTAACAGGTGGATTCTTGACCACTGAGTCACCTGGGAAACCCATTAAAAAGATATACATCCCAAAATTACAGTAAAGTTTCTGAATATCAGAAGAGATTAAAGGAGAGACAGCATTGCTGGCTAAGATCTGTGAAGTTCTATCAGACCTGGAGAATGTGGAGCAGAAAGGTCAAGCTGACTTCAGATGAAGATATGAACTATGCATGGGATATATTGTAGAATATCAGTGGGAAGAAGAGAGAATCATGCAAAAAAATGTGATGGAATCAAAAGAAAATGTCTGTTTTTATTTGCCCTCATTCCTCTCATGATTTTATAAGTTGTAGATGAAGTTATTCTTTGTCACCCCTAATTATGACTGCATATGCTGACAAAAGTCCATATAGTCAAAGCCATGGTTTTTCCAGTAGTTATGTATTAATGTGAAAGTTGGACCATAAAGAAAGTTGAGTGCAGAAGAATTGATTCTTTTGAACTGTGGTGTTGAAGACTCTTGAGAGTCCCTTGGACTGCAAGGAGATCAAACCAGTCCATCCTAAAGGAAATCAATCCTGAATATTCATTGGAAGGACCGATGCTAAAGTTGAAGCTCCATTACTTTGGCCACCTGATGCAAAGACCTGACTCATTGGAAAAGACCCTGATCCTGGAAAAGATTGAAGGCAGGAGGAGAAGGGGACAACAGAGGATGAGATGGATGGCATCATTGACTCGATGGACATGAGTTTGAGCAAGCTGCGGGAGTTGGTGATGTACAGGGAAGCCTGGCATGTTGCAGTCCATAGGGTTGCAATGAGTCAGACGTGAGTGAGCGGCTGAACTGCTACACAAAGTACAAGTAACATTTAATCTAGACAATTCACTGAAAGAAAAAAAAAGACTTCAAAAGGTTGTGAACAGACAAGATAGATTACTTCCTTCAAAGCAGTAGATTTGGTAGTTTCAGGTTCTGTTTTTACTTAAGATGCTTCTATTGTTAATTATTTCATTTGGGTTTGTGGTAAATCTATATGTTCCAGTCTTCATAGTGTAGGATGGACCCAAGTATTAACATCATGCAATAAAAAGCAGCTGGATAACTTTTCTACTCCTCTATGCTGCTAATTCCAAAATACTTCATTGTTTTGTGTATTTTGACGTCATGATTCAAATGTTATATATATTTGTATATATATATATTTTGGAACTGAAAAGCTTGGAAGCAGCTAGTCCTTGCTTCCATGATTATCTCTCTGTCCCACCTTCCAGAGATGAAAGGAATGCATATATTTGGCTGCTCTACTAATATGCAAATTCACACTTCCTGCATTGAGAGTCCTGGAATACATCTTATTATAACTAGTGGGGAAGTAGAAGCTGGTGGAAATGCTGCTCTTGGCCTTGACATAAGAATAGATGATTAAAATAAAACTGCACTTCTCTGGTGCTGTTAAACATTGGCTAGCTGCCCAAATTCAGTGGTGCACATTCTGGTAGGCTTAGCTTCTTTCCTGACACATCACACCACTGAGCACAGACTTCCTCTGCCTGTTCCTTCAAATGTGTTATGATTGATATATTTATCCTGCCTCATTGCCTGTGGGAACTGAAAGCATTAAAGAAAAGATTAACCTGCAGGTATGATGAACACTGGGGACTCTTATATTAGATGTCACTTCTTAAAGCATTACCTTTCAAAAATGGTGCATACACAGGCCAGATAAAAATGGAATTTGTGCTCCATAGGCTGTTAACCATTTTCTAGAGGATTAAAATTTATGCGAATATGACATCATACCACAAACCAAGTATAGTTTGTAGACTTTTTATTTATTTAAAAGCTACAGGCATTATAATCAATGCATAACAGTAGCAAAGAGTTCCATGAATTGTTCAGGAGAAAAAAGATCTCTACAAATTCTTGCTTTATGAAGTAGACCCAAAACTGAAAAGTTTTTTTTAAACTAATTTAAGAAAATTTTTCCTTTCCTCACCTATACTTTCCAATGAATTAGTAGCTTTGTTGTATCATTAATCAATTATATATTACCTCATAGGATATAAATAATTATAATGTAGTGACTGATACTGTAGACACAGAATTGCCAGAATTGTAATTGTAACTTAGGGAAGATTCCTAAACATGCCTTACATATCTGTTTCCTCAACTGCTAAAAAGAAAAATTTAGCTAATCTCCCATAGGGTTGCTGTGAGAACTAAATGATTTAATACATAATAAGCACTTAGTACCTGACACCTAGCAAATGTCTGGTTAGTGTCAGTTACTATGATTAAACAGGATAGACAGTGGGCATACTGAATGTTCATGAAAACACGGCATGTATGAAACTACCCATGGTTATACTAGAGAAAACTTTGAAGGTGAGGTGTTAGTTGTTCTTAAATGGCTGAAAGTGAAAGTCACTCGGTCCTATCTGACTCTTTGTGACCCCATGGACTATACAGTCCATGGAATTCTCTAGGCCAGAATACTACAGTGGGTAGTCTTTCCTCTCTCCAGGGGATCTTCCCTACCCAGGGTTGAGCCCAGGTCTTCCGCATTGCAGGTGGATTCTTTACCAGCTGAGCCACAATGGCCAGAAACTGTTAAATGAATAAGACTTTAAACTTAACAGAGTGGCCCCTGGTCATCTGCAGTTTTGATTTCTGCAGTTTCAGAAAATATTAAATGGAAAATTCCAGAAACAAACAGTTAATACCACTTGATTTTCACTCTGTTCTAAGTAGCTTAATAAAATCTTGCACAGTCCCAGTCTATACTGCCCAGGAATGTGGATCATCCTTTCGTCCAGCAAATCCCACCTTAAGTCACTGAGTAACTGTTTCCATCACTAGATGAGTACGGTGGTGTCACAGTGCTTGTGTTCAGCAACCATTATTTTACTTAATAATGGCCCTGAAGTGCAAGAGTATTGATACTGATAATTCTAATATGCCAAAGAAAGAAGTCATAAAGTGCTTCCTTTAACTGAAAAGGTGAAAAGTTCTTGATTTAATAAGAAAAAAAAATCTCACACTGAGGTTGCCAAGATCTACAGTGAAGAACAAACAGTCTATCCCTGAAACTGTGAAGGAGAAATATAATCATGCTAGCTTTACTGTTTCACTCAAACTGCAAAAGATATAGCCACAGTGAGAGATAAACGCATAGTTAAAATGGAAAAGGGGCTTCCCTGGTGGTTCAGATGGTAAAGAATCTGCCTGCAGTGCAGGAGACCTGGGTTCAGTTCCTGGGTTGGGAACATTCCCTGGAGAGGGGAATGGCTACCCTCCCCAGTATTCTTGCCTGGACAATCCCATGGACAGAGAAATCTGGTGAGCTATAGTCCATAGGGTTGCAAACAGTTGGACATGACTGAGCAACTAACATACAAAATGGAAAAGACATTAAATTTGTACAATAAGATTAGAGAAAGAGGGGCCACATAAAGTTTTCTTTCTTACAGTGTATTGTTATAATGGTTCTGCTTTATCATTAGTTTCTGTTAATCTATTACTGTGTCCAACTGATAGATTAAACTTTATCATGGATGTGCATGCTCAGTCACTTCAGTCGTGTCTGACTCTGTGACCCCATAGGTGTGTATATATAAAAATAACATATGTAGACATCAGAACCATCTGCAGTTTTAGGCATCCACTGGACATCTTGGAGCATACCCCTATGGATAAGACGACTACTGTATATGTATAAGAGAAGAAAAATAATGCCAACAGGCACATGTTTTATATAAATACTATGCTATGCCACGTGCTTAGTCATGTCTGAGGACTCTCTGTGACCCTTTGAACTGTAGCCCTCCAGGCTCCTCTCACCATGGAATTTTACAGGCAAGAATACTGGAGTGAGTTCCCATTTCCCTCTCCAGGGGATCTTCCCAACCCAGGGACTGAACAAACATCTCCTGCATTACAGTGGATTCTTTACTACTACAATTCTTTACTGCTGCTCAGCCACCTGGGAAGCCCATATATATATATGTATGTGTGTGTGTATATATATATATATATATATATATATACACACATTATATAAAGAAAATATATATGTATATATAAGTCTAAACACAGACACACACTAATCATATCTCTGATTCCAACCAAAAGTGATGCCCCCAAGGGTCTTGAGGCAATATAAATTTGGACAGTTATTTGGATGGCGGGATTTAATCTGTACTTTTACAGAGTAAATAGTAAAAACAGTACATTATCTGTCAGATAATGTACAGATCTGGCCTCTTAAGAGACAGAGTTGTTCACATGGACATGTGACCTCCAAAAATACATATATTCAAGTATTATCTTCCCTCAATGAAATAATGTAAATTCTTATAATCTGATGATAAAAGACTAGGAGGGAGAAATAGGAAAAAACAAATAAACAGTCTTTTCTTGAACTTTATTACCCTGTTCTTTAGTGTTACAAGCTAACCGCATTCAGGAAACAAGCAAAATTCAAAATTCCTGAGTTCTAAAATTGTATACAATTAATAGGAAAAAGCAACTTTCTGTAGTTTTCAGGCCTACTGGTGTCTTACTAGGATGGTCTCACAGAGTTCAAGAAGCAGTGGTTTTGTTCTGGATGCACATTAGGATTTCCTAGAGACTTGAGAAAAATGCTTATATCCAGGCTACCACCCCAGAGAGTGATTTTATTAATCTGGGGGTACTAGCCTGGAATTAGTATTTTCAAAAACTCTCCAGGTGCTTCTAATATGTAGCCAAGGTTGAACCATTGGTGGAGTCTTAGTTGTTGAACAGAAGTATTCTAATACAATTAACTAGGAAGGAAATAATGAAAATTATTACACACGAATATAACCATTTAAAGCCAGGGTACCTTGTGGGAGAAGGATAGTAGGCTGGTGCTTTATTTAAATTCTCAATAAAGTTATAGTTGATATCATGTTTGTGTGATTATGAATAATATTGCTGCTGCTGCTTCTAAGTTATTTCAGTCATGTCCGACTCTGTGAGACCCAACAGACGGCAGCCCACCAGGCTCCCCCCATCCATGGGATTCTCCAGACAAGAATACTTGAGTGGGTTGCCATTTCCTTCTCCAATGCATGAAAATGAAAAGCCAAAGTGAAGTCGCTCAGTCATGTCGGACTCTTAGCGACCCCATGGACTGCAGCCTACCAGGCTCCTCCGTCCATGGATTTTCCAGGCAAGAGTACTGGAGTGGGGTGCCATTGCCTTCTCCAATGAATAATACTACAACCTACATAAAAACAAACCACAGATGTATCACCATAGCGTAGCCACTGTGAAAAAAAAGCACAATCTAGGCTCAGAAATAGGAATACAAAGATGGCTTAAACAAGGCCTCTGCTTACAAGGAGCTCAACATTTAATAGCAGGATTGCTTGAGCATGGACCTAATGTTTATTGAATTCTTACTATGTGCTCGGTGCTTTTCTAAGCATATCTATGGATTATATTCTCCCCATTTTATAGTTGAAGAAATGGAGGAATTTAGAAGCTAAGAAAATTACCCAAGATTATATTGCTGCTAATGGTGGAGCTAGGATTTTACCTGCAACAATATACCTGGACAGGCTGTAGTTGTAACCACCATACTAACTGCTGAAAGCTCAAAACCTCCCTGAGTCTTTGTCACTTAACAATCTATTTATTCATATGAATATCATATGTATTTATTAGAAAAGAAGTATTCTTTTGAAAACAAAATTGTTTGATGCTTTGTTAAAAGCAAGATTTGAGATGTATTGCTTTGTTTTGTTTAGAGTTTTGAACAATCTCTAGCAAAAATCAATTAGTGGTATTTGTTTGCTATCAAAGAAAAAACATTCTTGGTTATAATATAGATGACTTTAGAAAAGTATGCAGAAAAAAAATTTAAAAAAAAGAAAAGTATGCAGATGAAATAACTCACAAAATTGAAAGACCTGAAAGAACAAACCTTGGGAAGTTTAAGTATCAAAGCAGTTGCATCAGTAAAGGACTAGGAACACAAGGGTCTTTTCAGGGCCCCATGATTGGATAATTTGTTCTCCTTGTAACCATTCACCAATATTCAATTTATAAGAGCCTGATTGTCTGAACTTAGGTCCCATGCCCATAAGAGGCTTGGCACCTTGATAATTAATTTCACGAGGACCATTTTAAATAAGAGTTGAGAGTTCTACAAAGAAAATCAAGGGACTGCTACAAAAAAGGAGAAGGAAAGCAAACAAAAGCAAGAGCTGCCCAATAAATATCTAGCGCTATTGAAATGAAGCAATGAAATTATTTTGAAAATTTTATGAGTTTTTATATATTGATGAAAAACTGCCCTCAGAAGAGGAAGGGGGGAGGAGGGCAAAGTGTAATTAATTCACAAGATAGCTACAAGTACAATCATTATGCATCACTGAGTTTATTCAGCCTCCCCCTGATTCTTACTTTCCAGCCTGCTACATATTATGCTTTCTGAACAAGATAAATCCTTTCCTAGGTAATTAAGTTTGGAGCTTATGAACCCCAGAGCTTCCATCAATGAAACTGATTTTAATGTGAGGTTGGAAAAAGCTCTTTTCTAATTCACCTACGTTAAAATTTGAGATCACTTATCGGTCTCCCCTTAATTCTCCTGAAGACTGGATCTCACTCTTGAAGTAGAATAGGCATCTGTCTAAGACTGGACATTGTGGTTAGGCATAAGCATTCTCTTGCCATTACCTCTACACTGACTGTAACATTTTCCTCATCTTATTTCAGTGGTAAAGATGTTTTTGTGGCTCTTAAGTTTGAATTCCTAGTTATAGACTATTTTTCTAGGTGCAAGTCATGCCAAATCTTAAGGCTTATCTACTGTGTTATGTTGCCTCCTCCCCAAAAAGAAAGTGAGAGTTGCAATCACCTCTGGAGAGTTGGGCGAGTTGAAAGAGAGAAACCTAGACATTATGTAAGGAAAATCAACACGTAAGGAGATGAAGGGATGCCTGAAAGGCAAAGTGAGATAGGACTAAAAAAAAAAAGGGGGTAGGTTGAGAACCATGGAGTTTTGTATTATGAAATATAATAGGACACAGCACAATGTCAAGCATGAAACAGCTACTTAAAATTCACTGACTATCTAAATAGAAAAATATAATCATGAAATCAGGGTTTCTGTATTTATTCCTTGATAAAAGGCTGAGGATCATTGCAACTACTCTTTAGGAGCATTTAGGAACATTTATAGAAATGATAAATACAAACATGAAATCACCTAAGTGACATTTTTTCAATTATGTTGAAATAGATTATAACCTGACACTTGTACTTTAAATTATGTGGCTTTATTCTGATTAAATCAAGACAGTGAATACAACATAATTTGATGATTATGTACTTATTTAAGGCTCAGCTGGTAAAGAATATGCCTGCAATGTGGGAGACTTGGGTTGGATCTCTGGGTTGGAAAGATACCCTGGAAAAGGGAAAGACTATCCTCTCCAGTATTCCGGCCTGGAGAATTCCATGGACTGCATAGTCCTTGGGGTCACAAAGAGTCGGACACGACTGAGCAACTTTCACTTCACTTCAAGTCCTTATTCATATTCAATACTTTCATCTTTCTTAGAAAACTGCTTAAAAGTAGAAATTACCAATTCATTGAAAGCCTTGACAACACAATCCATCAAAGACAGAACTGCTGACTAGATCTTGCATTTATTATTGGGATAGATTCTGACTGGAGTGTTTCATAAATGCATTACTGTTCTCACTTGGGACAACACAGAATACATTCCTGGGCATATATGCAGATGTTCAAAGCATAGAAATTACCACAGATAATAAGTGAAAAATTCAATTAGTACTCTCCAAAGAAAGAACAAGGATGAAACTCATCCAAGACAAACCATTAGGGTAATCTTTTTCCAGATGATATTTAAAAATGTGAGAATCTTAAATTTTTATAGGCCTGACTCATTAGGGCTAATTTGCAGATGCAAGGTATGCCGTTCATCAATCTGGTAAGTTAGGAAATAAGCAGAGTGCAGTAGTAAAAAATAATATACTATTGTTCAGTTGAAGTCATTGGAATATTTAGAATTGACTCAGTTTCTTAATCAAGGTCAATACACCTAATATAGATGATTATATATATTCCATTTAGAAGCCTTCATTACATACGGCCTAATCCAACATATTTTCAATTTAGTAAAATTATTTTAGTAAAGAATAGAAAAACATAATGCTTTCCTAAGCTAACATGAAAGTGAAAGTCACTCAATCGTGTCTGACTCTTTGCGAGTCCATGGAATTCTCCAGGCCAGAATACTGGAGGGGGTAGCCTATCCCTTCTCCAGGAGATCTTCCCAACCCAGGGATCGAACTCAGGTCTCCCACATTGCAGGCGGATTCTTTACCAGCTGAGCCGAGCCACCAGGGAAGCTAAAATAATATTTTCAATCATCCATAAATTCATAAATAGCTTTATTGGACTTAGTTCTCAATATAGGGAACAATTCTTCTCATGTCCAGTAAGCTAATCTACCTTATCAAGTGACAGATATTTTCTCATGAAACTGAATGAAGGAGCATATGGATTGTGTGTCCAATAACTAGTCATCTACAAAGCATCTTGATTAATGATGATACTTTCACCTCTGATCTCTTCCATTTATAGTCCACACTTCAGTAATCTGGTCCGATGTCAGAATCTATTGTGTGGTGCTATCAGATGTACTTTGTGATGGTTGAAGGAGTCTCCTTAATCATCTTCTGTTAAAATATCAATTTAGAAATCCAAGAAGGCTAAAGTTTCTAAAGCAGTACAGTAATGGTAAAATGTTCTAGCTATCTTTGCTATGTGGTATCATTTGTTCCCAAACTCTGTGGCAGATTATTCTCATAGTTAGGTTTTATTAAACAACTTTTTAGATTATGATTTCATGGCATACATAAATAATGTATGGAAGAAAAGCTGTAAGTTATTGAGTGTTATCCACAATAGATACCATATTTTCATCTCAATTTTTGCATGTTCTACTCTTTTGGGGATTGATTAACACCTTGCCATTTCAAGCATGAAAATTTAAGAACAAAGAAAAGTTTTTCCTTGTATAAAATATGTGCTGTGCCAAGTATGAACATTTAATGATAAAGAAAACTTTTCCTTACTATAAACAAAGTAACCTATATTCATGCCCAGTACTTTTTCTTACTGGAAATTCCTTTTCCTACTTATCCATTGACTATTCAGTTCACTCCAGCCAGAACTGTGGCACCATTCTACCCAAGTTACTCTTGTTAAGAGTACCCCTTTTTAATCACCAAATCCAATGTTTATAATTCTTTGTTCATGTTACTGGAATTATCAGAAATATTTGATAGACATGTTTATTTCCTCTTCATGGAAAAACTATTATCATGACATAATATTCCACTAGTTTTCCTCTAACTACTTAGAGCCAATTTCAAGGCGTCCCTGATAGCTCAGTTGTTAAAAAAAAATCTGTCTGCAATACAGGATACCCCGGTTCAATTCCTGGATTGGGAACAGCTGCTGGCCTGGAGGATTCCATGGACTGTATAGTCCATGGGGTTGCAAAGAATCAGTCAAAACAGAGCAACTTTCACTTCACTGTCAGAGACTCTTCCTCTCCCATTTCCTAAAGCTTGGCATCTTTCAGTACCATTTTAAGCACTCTGTTCTTGATCTATATTTTTTAGCTCATCTTGTCTACTCATGCCTGATTTCAATTTTATCCTGACTACCAGAATAATTATATTTAAGAGTTAAGCCTTTCCCCTGAGCTATACTGACCACCAGATATCTCCACTTGAACATCTTATTAACAACTCAAATTAAACATACCCCAAACCCACTCCTCTGCTATCTCTTCAGTGTTTCCATCACAGTGAATCGGACCTCTCACTAACCAGCTGTCCAAACCAGAATCCTGAGTGTCAAGACCAACCTTTCTCCTTCCTTTGTCTGCCACCTCACTGCCAGTTCTTATTGATGTTAGTTAGTAAGTATATTTATGTTATAAAATAGTTGTTTTTCTCTACCCTAATTAGACAGGCTGCTGTCACATCTCCTGTGCATTACTGTTATAACCTAGATGTTTTTCCTGTGTTATCTCTTACTTCTTTCTTTCCATGTTGAATAATTATACTACTAACTAAAAGTTCTATTTTTTTTCATATTGGGGTAAATCTTACGTTTAATAAAAACAATATTACATTTTTTCCATGCTTAAATCCTTTCAATTGCTCTCATCTCCATTTTGATACAGTTTAAATCTTTTCTTAAGAAAACACCACAACTGGTGGCCCAACCAATAGCCATTTTCACCCTCTGACCAAGATGGAAACAATTCAGTTTGAAAAGTTGCCAAAGAGTTAAAGACATTATGGCTAGTAGAGATTAAATTTCACTCCATCTGCCATTTTATCTCCCAACCTTCTCCCCACACAGACTATTAGTGTGAAGAGTTGTACGTATTCAGTGCCTCCATTTTCTCACCCCCCACGCATTCTGTGAGTGACTCCAGTTATGGTCGTCACATTCCACATTACCAGTGACTGGTGTAGAAAGCTAACAGTCCTGTGACCCATTCTGTCCAATGAGATAAAAGAGAAGTTTTCAGGGTACTTATGGGAATCATTCATTTTGAAAAAGGAATGCAAGGTAAATATGGATGCTGGCATGTGAGAATGTAATACATGAAACTGACGCAGGCATCTTGTAAACATGAGAGGAACTACTAACATCCTGAGATTGTCATTCACAAAAAACAAACAAACAAACAAAAAACACAGAAATAAATTGATAATATAACTTACTGAATTAACCACAGTTTTCTTAGCTTACGACTTATTTTAATATAGGCCAAAAAAAAAAAAAAATCCCCAGTTTTGAAGTCAGTCAGTGTTAAGATTTTCTGATGTCTGCCCCCAAATCCATAGCATTCTAACCAAATGATAAAATGCTAGGTATGCTCAAAGACCCATGGAGATCTGGCCCTAAATACTACTTAGCCCCCGTGGCTCCTGGTGTCTCTGTGTGACAACTATATTGGCCCTGTTTCAGCCAATACATTGAAATGTGCCATGCTCCTCTCCACCTCAAAGTTGTTTCATGTCTTCTCTTTTTTCCTGGAATTCTCCTGTTCCTGCTCTATTGCCTACTCAAGCCTCAGTTGAGATGTCACTTCCTCAGTCCTTTGTTACATGTGCTATAGTACAACGCTTATCCTTACACTACTCATCATACCTCTGTTCAGTGTTACTCATTCCCATTTCATTTCAGCTTTGGAAGAAAGCAGGTGTGTCTGTCTTATTTCATTTATATCCCAGCACTGAGCCTAGTTCTTGGCATACAGTATGTGCTAAATAAACACATGTAAAAATAAGTTACAATAAAAGTCATAAGTCAATAAAAAGACTTCTGAAATTTTATTCCTGCAGGTGTTGTATTTACTTCTAGGCTGCACATATGAGAAGAACAAAATTCTCAACCATATCGTGGTTCTGTTAAGAAGACCAGCCACATAAAGAAATGGCAGCAGCCAGACACCAGGTCACTGGCTATGAACAGCATTCCTTACCTGGATCCCAAGACTTAAGATAAAATAAAAGTGGAGAGGAGGTGGGTAAATACAACCGCAAGGGGAAAAGAACCATTCAAAGAGAAGCCTTGCCTTTTTGCTAACAGTCTATAATAGATCTGTCTGTCTGTTCAAGACTCAGAAAGAAAATAGTATCAGAAGTACTGGGGTAGAGATGGATTGATTTAGTGTACCCATAGTGATCTCTCTTTCAATCAAAGCTGGAGGAAAAAAAAAAATGAGACCATCCTATGAAAAATCATTTCCTCATACTATTTTTTTTTCCCAAATAATATGGTCTGTCCAGGAGTATGTGGTATATCCATACAAGTTACTGCTTGGATGTTAAAGCCTGTCCTGGGAAGCTCCCATCCACAGCCTTACTCTGGTTACAAGCCCTATAAGTGCCAATAACACCCTCTTTTTATTTTTCTGACCTTTCTTTTATAACATTTATTATAATTACACCTTTATTTATGTTTGACCCCACTTTTTCATGATACAGACTAAATCATACAGAAGTAATGTATTATTTTTTAACAGCTAGAAAATTATGGGACAGATGGTGACAATTCAGAAAACATTTATATTAATGTTAACTAGATGGATTGTGTCAAGCACTATAGGAAACTTCTTACACTGAAGGATGTTTTTGTATAAAAAAATAAGATGGAGTGAGAAGAAAAATTCTCTCCTCCACAGGTAGACTGAGGATATGATTTACAATGTAGCTTTCTTCCCTAAGATGAAAGATATTTTTATAAATCAGAACTTTTATTAATATAAATACTATTGAGAGAACAATTTGAAATTGGTTTCTAAAAGCCTACATTTATTTATGTTAAAATTACCATATTTTCACTAAAAATATTGTCATATATTTTCTGATTATAAGTAAAAAAAAAAAAAAAGACCTAACACAAAGGGTAAAATGATAAAACTTCTGGAAGAAAATATAGGAGATAATCTTGGCAACTTTTAGGTTGGCAAAGATTTTCAGAACACCGAATGTCTTAAAAAATCATCAGCTGGAGTTTATCAAAGACCAAACATTTTCAACTTTTCAACTTACTCTTAAGAAAATAAAAAGATGAGCTACATCTTTGGAGAAAATGTTTGTAACACATGCAGCTGACAATGTATTTGCAAGAGCTCTTAGAACTTAATAATAAAAGGACAAACAGTGCAACATTTTTTTAAATGGGCAAAATCTTTGAACAGACAGGTCACAAAAGAAGATATATAAATCAGCATGGGAAAAGATGGCCAGCATTTTTTTTTTTATTACCAGGGAAATAAAATGTAAACTATAAAGAGCTATTCTTATGGATACCCACTGGTATCTAACATTTAAACAGCTAATGACATCAAGTGTTGACAAGTATAAGGAACCACTGAAACTCTCATACATTCCTGTAAGAAACTACAGCTCTTTCTGTACAACCACACTGGAAAACTCTTCAGCAGTTTCTGGTAAGGTTAAACATATTTCTATCCTGTGATCCAACAGTGTTAGTGTTGGGAATGTACCCAAGAAAAATACAGCATTTGCCTATAAAATACTTGTATATGAATGTTTATCAAATTATTCATAATAGGAAAAACCTGAAAATAATGCAGATATTCATCTAGAGAGAAATGAAAACCAAACTGTGGCATATTTGTATAATACAGTCAGCAATGCTAAGGAGCTAACTACTATCTGAATACACTATAGCATGGTTGAATCTAAAAATCAATATATTGATTGAAAGAAGAGAAAGATGAAGAGGATACTATATGATTCCATTTACAGCTAAAAATAAATAAATTGAAAAATACGATCATTGTTTTTCTGGGGCCAAGTTTTGCAGGGTGGGAAGATAGATTACAAAGATTCTAACACACTTTCTTTAGGGAGATGATGGCACACATTTCTCAAACACTGGTGTGCAAACTCATGTCTTCTGTGAGGATTCTGAAAGAGCCTGTCCCATGCTTCATGGTAACCACAAGCTGACCCAGCTGTACCTGAGCCCTAACAAGTTAGGGATTACTGTGTCTATGATGATTTTTTAGAACTCTGAGGCACTCAACCTGCAACTTCAAGTGTCAGTGGTTGGAACTGTGTGGCCTCACCTCTTGGGTTTGTCATCAGCTCTTTATAGAACTCAGCAAGAACTCAAATCTGAGTTTCCTCAGATTTGCTGGGGGACAATGATCTCTCTAATGTTGAGCTTAAAAGACTTTGGGGGCCCACTAAGATGTCCAAGTGTCCCCTAAAACAGCTGCCGCTAGAGAAATGCAACTTGTTGGCAGCCGGCCGTCAGGACTGGCTGTGCTTCTCACCAGCACCCAGGGAATGACTCAAGTATAATTGAAATTTCCTCAGCTCCAAGATGATGATGTAAAGCTGCTGTGTGCTTTCCTGACTCACCCCAAGTGTGTCTTAGAGAGGCTGGTACACTGGTTCTGCCAGCTTGGTGCATCCCAGGTATAGGTTTTTGTCAAATGTTCTTCTCCAGAACAAGAGCTTTATAAAACTGAATCTGTGGAAGAATAACCTGAGATATGAGGGAGTTAAGTTTCTGTGAGAGAGACTGAGCCCTCCAGATCACAACCTGCAGAACCCAGACTTGCCAGATTGTTCTTTCACAATAAAGTGCTGTCAGGAGTTTGCTCGTGCCCTCAAGTACAATCATGAGAAAATTCTGGATGATGGGGAAAATGATGTTCAGGATGATGGAAGAGCAGTGCAGGGTTCAAAAATGCCCAAATTGTGTGGAGACACTTAGGTTAGAAAATGCAATTTGATGTCTGATTGCTGCCAGCATATCATGTCAGTACTCAGAAGCAGTTAATGCCTGGTTAATCTGAACCTTTTAGGGAACGACCTGGGGCTGGATGGAGTCAACACAATGTAGGCATCCTTGAAAAAAATTGGTGTGCAAACTATGGAAACTTGGGTTAGAAAAAGACATACTCTACAGTGAGAGCAGAGTTGGAGAAATTAGAGGAAGAGTCCTTTTTGAGAGTCAAGTTTGAGTAGAATTTCAATGACTCTGAAAACATAGATGGTGGTGGTGATCCAATGATGAGATGTAGGAGCTTTACCATGGAATGTCTTGAAGTACAACCACCAGGAGGTCCTGATCCATGGGTTGCTCAGGTGTTACTGTTCAGGAATTATCTCCAGAATGCTTGTTCACAGTTTGTATAGGCAGCATCAGTTCAGTTCAGTCACTCAGTCATGTCTGACTCTTTGCGACCCCATGAATCACAGCACGCCAGGCCTCCCTGTCTATCACCAACTCCCGGAGTTCACTCAGACGCACGTCCATTGAGTCAGTGATGCCATCCAGCCATCTCATACTCTGTCGTTCCCTTCTCCTCCTGCCCCCAATCCCTCCCAGCATCAGAGTCTTTTCCAATGAGTCAACTCTTCTCATGAGGTGGCCAAAGTACTGGAGTTTCAGCTTTAGCATCATTCCTTCCAAAGAAATCCCAGGGCTGATCTCCTTCAGAATGAACTGGTTGGATCTCCTTGCAGTCCAAGGGACTCTCAAGAGTCTTCTCCAACACCACAGTTCAAAAGCATCAATTCTTCAGCACTCAGCCTTCTTCACAGTCCAACTCTCACATCCATGCATGACCACTAAGAAAACCATAGCCTTGACTAGACGGACCTTAGTTGGCAAAGTAATGTCTCTGTTTTTGAATATGCTATCTAGGTTGGTCATAACTTTTCTGCCAAGGAGTAATCATCTTTTAATTTCATGGCTACAATTACCATCTGCAGTGATTTTGGAGCCCCCCAAAATAAAGTCTGCCACTGTTTCCCCACCTATTTCCCATGGAGTGATGGGACCGGATGCCATGATTTTCGTTTTCTGAATGTTGAGCTCTAAGCCAACTTTTTCACTCAACTCTTTCACTTTCATCAAGAGGCTTTTTAGTTCTTCTTCACTTTCTGCCATAAGGGTGGTGTCATCCACATATCTGAGGTTATTGATATTTCTCCCGGCAATCTTGATTCCAGCTTGTGCTTCTTCCAGTCCAGCGTTTCTCATGATGTACTCTGCATAATAAGTTAAATAAGCAGGGTGACAATATAGAGCCTTGACGTACTCCTTTTCCTATTTGGAACCAGTCTGTTGTTCCATGTCCAGTTCTAACTGTTGCTTCCTGACCTGCATACAGATTTCTCAAGAGGCAGGTCTGGTATTCCCATCTCTTTCAGAATTTTTCACAGTTTATTGTGATCCACACAGTCAAAGGCTTTGGCATAGTCAATAGAGCAGAAATAGATGTTTTTCTGGAACTCTCTTGCTTTTTCCATGATCCAGCAGATGTTGGCAATTTGATCTCTGGTTCCTCTGCCTTTTCTAAAATCAGCTTGAACATCAGGAAGTTCATGGTTCACGTATTGCTGAAGCCTGGCTAGGAGAATTTTGAGCATTACTTTACTAACATGTGAGATGAGTGCAATCGTGTGGTAGTTTGAGCATTCTTTGGCATTGCCTTTCTTTGGGATTGGAGTGAAAATTGACCTTTTTCAGTCCTGTGGCCCCTGCTGAGTTTTCCAAATTTGCTGGCATATTGAGTGCAGCGCTTTCACAGCATCATCTTTCAGGATTTGAAATAGCTCTACTGGAATTCCGTCACCTCCTCTAGCTTTGTTTGTAGTGATGCTTTCTAAGGCCCACTTGACTTCACATTCCAGGATGTCTGGCTCTAGATGAGTGATCACACCATCGTGATTATCCGGGTCATGAAGATTTTTTTTGTACAGTTCTTCTGTGTTTCTTGCCATCTCTTCTTAATAGCATATTCAGTACCTAATCTCCAGAATCCTAACCCAATACTATACTTGGTTTAAGAGCCTACATTGGCTGAACCTTAAGATCTTTTCACCCTTGGTGTAGTATTTTAAGTTATTGGGGCTATTAAGAAGACTTAATAAAGCAAAGGCTGTGAAAAAGAACTGTAAATCTTCAAATATTACTAAAGTATATAACATAAAATGGAGATGTCCCATATAATTATCTCTTCCAAAGTAAAACAGCTTTTATATAGTTTGGTAATATCTCACTCTATATTTTTGTGCATGTATGTATATATGTTTATATATATATAATAAACATATTTTTATTTCACAAAAGTTGGGAAAGAAACACATAAGCTACTTTTCTACTTGTTTTCTTTTAGATGATTATTTTTGATGCTATTAGGTCATATAGCATCCTAATGATAAAAATCCAGTATTCGAATGCATACCACACTAGCAGTATGGTGATGTGCGTGTGCTCAGTTGCTCCAGTTATGCCCAACTCTTTGCAACCCTATGGACTGTAGCTTGCCAGGCTCCTTTGCTCATGGGATTTCCTGGCAAGAATACTGGAGTGGGTTGCCATGCCCTCCTCCAGGGGATCTTCCCAATCCAGGGATTGAAACTGCATCTCTTGCCTCTCCTTCATCTCTTGCATTGCAGGTGGATTGTTTACCACTACTGCCAACTGGGAAGCCCAGTTTGCTGATGGCTTAGTGGTGAAAAATCCACCTGTCAAGCAGAAGACATGGGTTCAATCACCGGGTTGGGAAGATCCTCTGGAGAAGGAAATGGCAAGCTATTCCAGTATTCTTGCCTGAGAAATCCCATGGACAGACGAGCCTGGTGGGATACAGTACCTAGGGTCTCAAAGAGTGGGCCATGATTTGGCAACTAAACAACAACAAACATCACCATATTTTACCAATGATAACTGGTGGAAAAAACTCAAATTCTACTTCTAGATGTTTTAGCTTGACAAAGTAAATGTGTCCCCCTTAAAGATATCTTTATTGGCTGTTTTAGTAAAACAGGGCTTTGGGTAATTTAAAAAAGGTCAGAATAAATTTATATCAGTCATGCATATTTTCAAAACTGATAAAAATGTTAACAAGCAACATCACATGATAACGTGTGATGTCCTTAAGAGACCATTTAGATTACATTAAAAACGCAGCTCAGATGAATCCAGAGACATATCCCAGGTCATAGAGATTATCGTTGGTAGAGCCAGCATCAGTAAGGTCACCTGATCTTATTGTAGTATTCTCTACATATTTCCCTTTGTCTATAGCTCACTAACCTCGAAGAAACTACAAGCCATCATCTTGGCATCATTAGCATTGTGTCTTAATGCCTGATATCACCCATCTTCTCTGTATTTGAATAATTCAGAAGGAAGATAGAAACACTCTGATGAAGGCATGGAGGTAACACGGTGCTTATCTTTCAGGAATGTTTCTTTAGTTTCACAATTTAACATACTGCAACAGCATGACACATCTAATGATTTTTTAAAACAGCTTTCTGCTGACAGCATAAACAGAAACAAGTTTATTTTGAGTGAGCAGCTGCTCTTTTTTCATCAAGGAAATGTTGCTTGCTGAAATAATGCAGCAGGCTGGCACTGCAGTGAGTGGATAAACATCCATGGAGTTTGTGGACTGGCAAACATAGGACCATTCTGCTTGTGGAGCAATTACCAATAAACCAAACAGCCCATCTCCAATTTTATGCGAATGAAAAGTTTAGCCAGTCTGCAAAAGAGTTACAGAAATGGGCTGCACAGATTGTCTTCTTTTAATGAATGGATCAACTACAGATGTCAGATTTTTTTTGGTCACTGTATCTGGAAGTGGTAAATTTCTTTATTTTTTAGACTCTGAATTAGTTAATCAATCACTTAAAAAAATTATCCTTTCCCTTTATAGAGGCATTTATTACAGAGAAAAGTTAAGGCAAAGATATGGAGTTTCATTAAACAAAATTTTTTGCTCTCCATAACAATTTATTCATATATATTCATCTTCTCGCAAAGATTTCAGTAGCCTAAATTTGGTCTGAAAGAAAAAAAAATATACATGGGAAAGGACTGTTGGTCAGCAAATGACCTCAAGAAGGTTGTGTTTTGACAAAAATATTGAAATGAGGGGTGTCTCTATCTTTTGTAGAGTTTTAGAAGTTTTTATCAGCTCCACCTTTATTTTACAGGTTCAGGGAAAGCTGACAAAGGCTCTGGTCTGAGATCTATTATTTATCCTCTTGTTTGTGCATTTTCACAGACCTGTAATTGCATAACACCATCATTTGGTTGACCTCAAACATTCTGCTCAAGTATAACTAACCATGTGTTCTATTAAAGATTTTTAAAAGCTGAACTCAAAGAGTTGCAAAAATAGAATAGAAAAGTTTCTATGTACTCTTCACCCAGCTTTCTCTTATACTGATTTGTCACATAATCATAGGACATTCATCAAAAGCAAACAGTAAAGTTTCACATTAGATATTATAATTTTTTATAATCAAAAAATGCAATTAATATAGTCAAGAATGATGGCAAATGATAAGTATACAGAACCTAAGAGGAAACGTCAAGTATGAAGACTTTGGAAGGACAGAGATGACTTCCAACCAAGAAGAATACTAAAGTATTTAGGGTTGAGTGAAACTTTTGCTGGGACCTGGAAGGTTTCTAGATCTGGAAATACAACAGTAGAGCAAGAGAAACACTCCTTGAATTTAAAAAAAAAGTAATAATAAAAGAACAATATAAAAGGCAAAATTTAAGAGTAAATAAAGCTGTGGAATTCTGCACCCTATGAAAATTTGTAAACAGACAAGATTTCTCTAGCCTCTTTCAATGACTTCTCAATGTAATAATTTTGCTGTTATGTCATTAGAGGAACTACAATTATTAACTGGAATATATTAAAATTAACAATTAAAGTGTTTGTTACTCAGTTGTGTCAGACTCTTTGTGACCCCAAGGACTGTAGTCCGCCAGGCTCCTCTGTCCATGGAGTTCTTCAGGCAAGAGTACTGAAGGGGGTAGCCATTCTCTTCTCCAGGGGATGTTCCTGACTCAGGGACAGAACCCAGGTCTCCTACATTGCAGGTGGATTCTTTACCTTCTGAGCCATCAGGGAATTAAAAGAAAATCTTTAACTTGGATCCTTTGGCAAACTGTTGAAGGTACCTTTAAATTATATAGTGAATTTTTTCTTGGACTAATCCCAAGTAATTATAATTATTCTCTTATATGCTTTCACCTTTCCATAGTTAGCATTTCAGCAGGTGAACAGGTCAGGTCCTTAGAGGTGTCAGTTAATTAAATCGCAAAAACGTCACTACTTTCCTTAGCTCTTTAAGTACATAGTCTCCTTGAGGATCATGAATATTTGCTTAAAATATTAAGTATAGTAAATGTAATCAATTATTCATGTGCTGTGTTATTAATACCATTTAGAATTCAAGCTGGTTTTAGAAAAGGCAGAGGAACCAGAGATCAAATTGCCTACATCTGTTGGATCAAGGAAAAACCAAGAGAGTTCCAGAAAAACATCTATTTCTGCTTTATTGACTATGCCAAAGCTTTTGACTGTGTGGATCACAATAAACTGTGGAAAATTCTGAGAGGGATGGGAATACCAGACCTCCTGACCTGCCTCTTGAGAAACCTATATGCTAGTCAGGAAGCAACAGTTAGAACTGGACATGGAACAACAGACTGGTTCCAAATAGGAAAAGGAGTGCGTCAAGGCTGTATATTGTCACCCTGCTTATTTAACTTTTATGCAGAGTACATCATGAGAAACACTGGGATGGAAGAAGCATAAGCTGGAATCAAGATTGCCAGGAGAAATATCAATAACCTCAGATATGCAGATGACATCACCCTTATGGCAGAAAGTGAAGAGAACTAAAAAGCCTCTTGAAAGTGAAAGAGGAGAGTGAAAAGGTTGGATTAAAATTAAACATTCAGAAAACGAAGATCATGGCATCTGGTCCCATCACTTCATGGGAAATAGATGGGGAAACAGTGTCAGACTTTATTTGTTGGGGCTCCAAAATCACTGCAGATGGTGATTGTAGCCATGAAATTAAAAGATGCTTACTCCTTGGAAGAAAAGTTATGACCAACCTAGATAGCATATTGAAAAGCAGAGACATTACTTTGCCAACAAAGGTTTGTCTAGTCAAGGCTATGGTTTTTCCAGTGGTCATGTATGAATGTGAGAGTTGGACTGTGAAGAAAGCTAAGCGCCAAAGCATTGATGCTTTTGAGCTGTGGTGTTGGAGAAGGCTCTTGAGAGTCCCTTGGACTGCAAGGAGATCCAACCAGTCCATTCTGAAGGAGATCAGCCCTGGGATTTCTTTGGAAGGAATGATGCTAAAGCTGAAACTCCAGTACTTTGGCTACCTCATGCGAAGAGTTGACACACTGGAAAAGACCCTTATGCTGGGAGAGACTGGGGGCAGGAGGAGAAGGGGACGACAGAGGATGAGATGGCTGGATGGCATCACCGACTCGATGGACGTGAGTTTGAGTGAACTCTGGGAGTTGGTGTTGGACAGGGAGGCCTGGCGTGCTGCAATTCATGGGGTCGCAAAGAGTCGGACACGACTGAGCGACTGAACTGAATTGAACTGACTTGAATGTTTTAAAAGTATGGGCCAGTCACAAAGGTAACCAGTTGCTAGCATAATTCCTAAGCTTGTTGGGTAAAAGAACAATAGTCTATTGTTGCTAAAAGTGGTTGTTTCTTTTGACTTTTCTACAAAGATTAGTCAATGCCTAGTTTGAATTGTTTGTAAAATGAAGTGACATAAAAATGCTAATTCTAGAATTTTGATTTTACTATCAAAAAGACTGAACATCTCTCCTCTGTGGAACTTCTAAAGTCTTGAAAGCAGCTTTAGCAGGGGGAAGTATACAGAGTTGCTTTGATATTTATTCAAATCCAGCAATACCCCTGAATAATTTCTACTTCTGGGATAAAATCTAGAAATCTAAGGAAGAGAGCATTCAACCTACTACACATTATGCATTTTTAGTTTGGGGCTCTTATTTTACCTTCACTGAAGACATTACTAAACAGAACTCAATTCAAAAGGTCATTCTCACTTCTCTGCCTATTCAACTTCTATCAGTTCTACATGATTCAACATTCAACTATGTGTGGCCTTATCTCTTTCTCAGAATATTCCTTCTTCCTCCATATGTGTGTGGCATTCATGTTCTACATCTTTACTGAACCCTAATATATTGCATTTTATTATTTGTTCCTAAATCACACTTTACCTAGTCTTCTCAATGAGACTAATCTCCTTGAGGAAACTTATTAGCAATCCTTCCTGTGATAAACTTGGCTGGAAAAGTTACCACAGGAAGCCCAATTTAAGTATTTTGTTTCTGACCTATTGGCCACTCCAGGTATAGATCACTCCAGAACATTATGTATCACCTAATTAACCATTTCATTTTTATTCATTGAGTCATTATTAAGGGCTCATTAAGTGCAAAGCACCACACCAGCAATATACAAAAGATGATTCATGTGCAGATTCTGTCTCTATAAGGCTTGCTGCTTAAGAGGAAGAATAATTCAAGTATATATAATTATAATACACCTGGGAAAGCCATATGCAGTTAAGAGACTCATGGTTAAAAGCTTCCCATGTGCTAGGGGTGCACATGAAGGGCAAGAAGATGTCAGAATGAGACCATACCACACAAAAGATGGCTGCTGAAATCACTGCAGGAAAGTGCAAAGAATCCACAAGGATGAGTACAGAGTTAAAACTGATAGAGGAAATTAATAATTCTAATTAATTTTGAAAAAATAAACCAAATATTTTATTATTTGCAAAATAGTAAAGATTACTACATGTGACATTTAAGAGTTTTGATTTTATTTGAAAATGTGGTTTAAAAAAATTGATGAAAAGTTACATGTATTTTCAAAAGATTATTTTGTATGTCAGAATGTAATAATATGGAAGTGGGAGATAAGGGTCTGGAAAGTTGACATCTTAATTTCTGTGATAGTTTAGAGAACAAGCTTTGGAAATGGAAAGTAGGAGACAGATGAGAGATATTACAGAGCGGAATCAATAGAACATGTAGGCATCAACCTTCAGCAAACGCTCCACCTTCTTTAAGGACCACAGTGAAGATGAAAAACAGACTTTGCCTTAATGAAGAAAAGTAGATGATCAGAGTTTCCAGGGAGAAAAAAATATATAGAGAATTCCTTTACCAATATTTTTCAAACAAGTTAAGAAAAATTATATACTAAAGAGGATATTTTCTTTACAAGGAGGCAAAAAAGTAAGTTTTAAAAGAAATATTTTATAATAAAAAAGATAAGGAGTTGACTGCATTAAAAAGAAATTTAAAGGAATCAAATACTATAGCAAAGAAGAACTCCATCTTAGGCCAAGACAATGTTAAAAGATGGTAACTTGGGTGTTGGTTTTTTATTTAGTTACACATTGAACATGTTGAAAAGATATTAATTTGGATAACAAAACTATGCAGCTACACATTCTAAAGTAAACACAGGTCTATGTACCAAAAGCATGTATAAATAGTTATCTCATGAGCCAAATGAGTATTAAATGCTAAAATTCTGGTTATCCTTTATGCTATTTCTGTTTATTTCTTGTCTTTTTGTTTAATGGCAAACAGTATACTTTTAAAGAATCTCTGTGAATTTAATACATATGATTCTGGTATTGGAGTACATTATTAATTATTTTGGAAAGGTTAGTATTTTTAACTAGGGTAAAGTGAAAAAATGGGAGGGGTTGTGAATCTAACAGAGAGATGTTCAATTGCAAAGCAAAATAATGTGAATTGAAAAGAAAAATTAAAGTAGGAGACAATGTTAAAAATTATCAAAAATAAACTGCCCATATATTAAGCATGTATAACCCCATGGGCTGTAGCCTGCCAGGTTCCTCTGTCCATAGAGTTCTCCAGGCAAGAATACTGGAGTAGGTTGCCATCCCTTCCTCCAGGGGTTTACTTGGTAGGCTGATATCTATTAACTTGTATTGACTAAGGTAGGACATTAATATACACAAATTTTCTATGTAACATCTCTTTTCTCCCACAGAATATTTTATCATAATTGAGCATGTATCTGAGGAAGCTGCTTCTTAAGCATACTTGATGTAATTTGTGCTATAGGTAGGAAATTGACTGCAGAAGCTTGAATATCAGTGAAAGGGACATAAATATTCGGCCATTCAGCCCACTTCTGAGACCATACAAATAAATTGTGTACTATATATTCAGTGCAACATGTTTGATAGATCAAGATGCTATTCAGTCATTTAACATTTCTCAGAGCATCTTTAAGCTCTGTTGAAGATTCCAAGAAATAAAAATCCTCTAATTGTCAACCATTATTGAAAAAGACAAAAGCAGATGTAATGTGTGGCATTAATAAATATGGACAGTGTCCACATTTTACAGATCAAAAGCTCAGTAATTTTCTTCACCTCTCATTGGCTTGTTTCTCTGCCTCCTGGAAAAACCAAGGAAAGAGTTGGTAGAAGTCACTTACTTTTGAGAGGAAAATTTTATTTCCTTACAGAAATCCTTTAAGATAAAAATACGCATATCTTTTGTGAATTTCTTGCACAAAAAATACCACTGTTGTATTGGGAAAAATGAATTATTCACCATAATTATTTCATTTTATTTCAAAATCACCTAATATCATCTCAATTCAAGTTCATTAATTACACACACCATTACAGTTCTGATTGGTAGTGAGGTTGTTACTGAAAAACAGAGTATTTTACTGGCTCAAGTACTTATGGGCAGATACAAATACAACTCAGCATGAAATCATATACTCTTTGTGACTAAGTATGATAGTGAGGAAAATTATTTCTCTTCCTTACATTTATTTATATCATATTTAATGAAAATATCTACTTTCGAAGGAGGTCTTCTTTTATTCTACCATCATCCATAAAGCAATGCACTTTAGGGCTCCATGTTATGGAATGTAGTACAGATAAGGATGAAATGAAAGAATTAATCTAACACATGCCTTCCCAGTACAACACAGAAGACAAAACTTTACACTGGGAAAAGCAGCCAGGAAATCACAGAAAAAGCACAATTTAACATTTCTTTGTAAACCAAGAAAAGTTGACCAAATAACTTCCAAAAATTATGGGTCCCCAAAAGTTGAATTTAAATTGCCTGAAAGGTAAGGATTTGTGAATTTATTCCTGATGAAAGGAGATAGCAAGTGCCTTACACCTGGATATTTGCAGACATCAGGAAAGGCTTATCTGTGGAGCAGTTCTTAAGATCCTTTACCCATCCAAGACTATTTGCTGAATCCATTGTGGAAAACAGATGGAGGTGCTCACTTGTGGATAGCAACATAATTATATTAAATCATAGCGATTTTGCCAGAAGAAGGGAAATGCATAATGCACTTGCTTAAATCTAATTGCTTTTTGCAGAACCATGAGGATACAAGAGTGTGCATGTATGCATGCAGACTCTCCCTTCACATCTGGAGCATCAAGAAAACGCTAACTTCAAATACGCGGTTACTATCCTTAGCACTGCTATCAACCCCACATTTTTCAAAACAAAAAGATCATTATGGTAACAATCCTTTTGGCCCTTATCCTTCTTGCTTCCTGCTTCCATGACAATCATGGCAGATTTTATTGGCTGTAGTGAATATGCAGACATTTTCTCCCCATATGAAGGAACTAGTACAGGGTAGACTTATTTTCTGTTTTTTTTTTTCAGAAATGTGATTTTCGGGACACTGGGATTATAACAAATTTACTACCCACATAAATGCAAGATATTGCTAATTTTCTCTACAGTTTCTACTAAAAAAAATTATAAGCTCCCTAGCTAATTACCTGGAGACCTGTATGCCAAAAGAGGGGGGAAAAATGCTTGCTGAACTAGGATCATAAATGTAAATTTGCTGAGCAAGGAAAAAATATGTAAATGAGTTAAATTTTTCAAGAGAGTCATTTTCCTTTCTTTCTCTTCATGCTGAGAACATTTTATTTTTAAAAGATCATGGTCAGTAGAGGTTGAATATCCACTAAAAAGCATATTTCAGCACAATTATATGTCAATACCTTCTAGACAGAATATGTGCTGGTCTTTATGGGTATTGATATCTTTGAAATAAAATATTTGCTAACAAACAGCCCATAGTGGTGATACAAGTTAATTGCATCATTATATTGTGATAAGGCAAGGCAATTAACACATCTCACTATACCGAGTTCTCAGAATGGGCATCCAATTAACTAAGGTTACCAGGCTCCTTGCTTAGAATGGGGCTTTCGGTCTGCTTCCAAGATGACTTCACACAGTTGGCTATCTCTTGAAGTGCAAGAAAACTTTTTTAAAGAAATAAGGCAATTTTGAAAAGGTTAGGAGAAAACTGCTGTGTCAACTTGATTCAGAATGTACTATGCTGATAAATGTCTTCAGGGTGTCATGGAAATATTGTTTAAAGTTGAACAGAGTGACTAAAATATGCAAAAGTTCATCAGGTTGTTTTCTATAAATATCTTATTAGAGTTGACTATAGTCTCAAAAATATCAGACAGCATGGAAATTGCATTTGATAAAGGCATATTTAAAATTGAGAAGATTATTAGAATATCACAAGCATAGCAAGAACCTCACATGTAATTTTAGAAAATTTGAAATGCCTTTTAGAATGTGGCAAGAAAATAGGTTTTAGGTATAGAAAGAAATGTATTCTGTCATGGAGGAGTTCTTTAATTCATTTGTTATCTTGAATAGCAAGCCACACTGAGCAGAAGTGGCAAAATAATTAACACTTGTTAGCACCAGCCCCTCCAGCATAAACTGGTAACCTCCTTTGCCACTATATAGCATGCGTTTACCAAATTTATAAACACTTGTCACATTATAACATAATTATTTCTAAGCTTCTTCCATAATAACATAAATTGCTTACAAATAGATAATGTGTCCAAACTTACTTTTCCATCCCTTTCATCTATAATACAATTGGTTTTCAATATGCATTTGTTGACTAAAGAAGAGAAGATTTTATGATTAGGAGTGTAATAAATTCCATTTTTCATTAGGCTGCACAAATATTGGTCTCTTTTTATTTCAGGGAAGACCATCCTCAGCTTTATATAAAAAGGAAATAATAGCATATAATATTATAATTAAATGCCTGGTTCATCACTATGGTCTGTAGCCAATGGGACAAGCCATGAAATGGAACATTGTTGCTGAGGGTGGTTCAGAAACCAAGAAAAGCTCCGCACTGATAGACCATATAAAATATCCAAACATACACCAAGGTAATGCACTGACTGACATCCCTCATATGGAAAGTTTGATGCCGACTGATGATATTTAACAATACCTGCATCTTTAAGCTCTGTTAAAATCTTTTAAATCTTTTCTCACCACTGCACTGAAGTTTAAACATATGTGTTTTGATTTCTAATTTAGACATGGGCTTGGTCCTATAAAGGATGAAATATTGGTCAAAAGTCAAGACAAAGTTTGTCACTAGGAAAAACACAGCTATCTGAAAGCTGGAGACAACATGAAAAGGAAATCTGCTGCATAAATCACAAGTCCAATATAGTTTTAAATATAGAAGACGACTGACTTGGGGTATGGATAACTTATTTTAAGTCTTAGGTGGCTTTCCTGTTTACTGTCAAAATTCAGTATTATTTCCAGAGACAAAACTGGTCTGAACCTGCTAATGGGAGCAAAGTATTTCTATCTATCAGTGAAAAACATTTGCCAAGATAAGGAATTAGGCAGAGTTGGACTGTGAAGAAGGCTGAGCGCTGAAGAATTGATGCTTTTGAACTATGGTGTTGGAGAAGACTTTTGAGAGTCCCTTGGACTGAAAGGAGATCCAACCAATCCATTCTGAAGGATATCAGCCCTGGGATTTCTTTGGAAGGAATGATGCTAAAGCTGAAACTCCAATACTTTGGCTACCTCATGCGAAGAGTTGACACATTGGAAAAGACCCTGATGCTGGGAGGGATTGGGGGCAGGAGGAGAAGGGGACAACAGAGTACGAGATGGCTGGATGGCATCACTGACTTGATGGACGTGAGTCTAAGTGAACCCCTGGAGTTGGTGATGGACAGGGAGGCCTGGCGTGCTGTGATTCATGGGGTCGCAAAGAGTCGGACACGACTGAGCAACTGAGCTGAACTGAACAGAAAGCTCGCAACTATGGTTGCCTATCAGCATATCCAGTCCTTCATGGATAGGCAGCCCCTTTCATGGCTTCATGAAGTGAGCTTAAACAGGAGGCAATTGGACACTTTTAGCCTCAAAAATGTTCTGGTTCACTGACCCATATTGCAATCTGCAGTCTGGGATGACCTCAGATGTGTTATCCAATCCTATTTGAAGTTTACTTACTTGGGATTACTGTTCCTAAATACCTAACTGCTCAAATTTCGGACTGGGTGTATTTAACTTTGCATTGTAAACATGAACATTTAGTTCGTGGATCATGTGTGTTCAGACTCAAGTTGAGTAAGCCCCTTGACTAGATGAAACCCACATCCTTAGAGCAATCAGAAAAATCCCTTTTGCTTCTAACTGTTCTATCCTTGAAGAAATGAGATGAAATGACTCCACATTTTCCCTACTAAGAGGCCCTTAGTAGGATTGTGCAAATGCAGGATGAAGGGTCAGACCCAGATTAAACATGACTTTTTAGCTCACGCCCTAAACACTTGGATCACTGTCCAAACAGTATGTGTGGCCCTCTGCTATTTGTGCTGCTGCTGCTAAGTTGCTTCAGTCATGTCTGACTCTGTGCAACCCCATAGACGGCAGCCCACCAGGCTCCCCCATCCATGGGATTCTCTAGGCAAGAATACTGGAGTGGGTTTCCATATCCTTCTCCAATGCATGAAAGTGAAAAGTCAAAGTAAGGTCTCTCAGTTGTGTCTGACTCTTAGCAACCCCATGGACTGCAGCCTACCAGGCTCCTCCAACCATGGGATTTTCCAGGCAAGAGTACTGGAGTGGGGTGCCATTGCCTTCTCCACTGCTGTTTGTATTTCTACACTAAGATGTATTTCTTCTCTCAAAATTATAAATAATATTTATTCCAGGTGCCAAAGCAAGGGAAGCCACTTCATGGCTTCTGTTTCTGTTATTTATTTGAGAAAGATACAACCTGTGCATCTAGATGGTAGTTACCAAGTGCCTGGGCATATGGTACTTCTGTATGCTGCCTGCAGAAAAGTGAAAAACAACATTCATATAGAAACCATACAACTGTGTTCTAGAAGTCAACATGTGCACACTCCAGCAAGGGGTGCTGCAACAATGGGGATGCAGGGGAGGGTCTTCTATCCTCCACCCTTTGGGAAAATGTGTTTCCTAGATGACAATACAAGATTAAGAAAAAAATATATGTTAAATATTGAACTTTAAAGGCAACTCAGCAAGAACTATTCAAAATTCCAACTTTATTTTCCAACCTTTTGAATACTGGCTTGCTTTTATAAACTATATTCAAATGAAATTACCAAGATATGTTGCTTATGCTCATGATGAAGATGCTTAAGGCATATTTAACTACCTTCTCAGTCTCTTTGTAATGAGTTGTACTGTCAAACATATGACTTTATTTATTATTTCCAGGTCTATTTTTAAATGCCCTTAAAAAATTAATACTAAAAGACTGGAAAATCAAGTTACACATATTTGATAAAAGAAATGAGAGAGATTTTTGTTCTCATTCCCTATGTAAGTTCTCAGAATTTAGAATACCCAAGGTTGAACTGACATTCAACACTGAAAATGACCAGTACTCAAAGAGAATGTATTTAGTTTTTTAGTTTCTGGGTTTTTTTGTTTGAAACTGACTTATCAATATGGCACCTTCTTTAAATGTTTTAAATAATTAAATCACTTAAAAGCAGAAAGTAAAATCTACCTTTATAACTAATTTAGTTAGAGAATTTTATAAGGAAACTATCACACCATGAGATTTGATCAATTACCCACAGCTGCCGTGCTTTCTCAGAATGAAATCTGCTCGTGGTGTTTCACAAAATTTCTGAAAACATTGTAGTAATGCCAGACTTTGAGATTCTCGATAGGATGGGAATATATATAGTCTTAGTTTACTTAAAAGTTACTACCCGAAAGGTAGATCTTGATTGATCCTGCCCTGAAACTTTCGTCATAAACCCCAAACCCTTCTATGGAATACTAGAGCAGTACACAACAGCAATGCAACGATGTCTAATCTTGAAACTGAGGATTACATTAATTAATGGGCTGGAAACCTGATACAATTTTTCTCATAAAATGCTCTTCTTTTCTTGTATAGTGGCAGAAAAAGAATCTCCCTCAACTACAGTCTACTTCATATGGCTGTAGCAATCTTAATAATTAAAAATCACATATATAAGCACTTAATCTTTTAAGAATCATTTCAAAATTGTGCCATATGAAATAAGCTAATTTTGTAAATTAGGTTGATAAGAACCATAAACTTTTTCCAACTGATTCCATTCCAGATAAAAGGGAATGTTATATTACCCAAAACAACCTAGATGTCCATCAGCAGATGAATGGATAAGAAAGCTGTGGTACATATATACAATGGAGTATTACTCAGCCGTGAAAAAGAATTCATTTGAATCAGTTCTGATGAGATGGATGAAACTGGAGCCAATTATACAGAGTGAAGTAAGCCAGAAAGAAAAACACCAATACAGTATACTAACACATATATATGGAATTTAGGAAGATGGCAATGACGACCCTGTATGCAAGACAGGAAAAAAGACACAGATGTGTATAACGGACTTTTGGACTCAGAGGGAGAGGGTGGGATGATTTGGGAGAATGGGAATTCTAACATGTATACTGTCATGTAAGAATTGAATCGCCAGTCCATGTCTGACGTAGGGTGCAGCATGCTTGGGGCTGGTGCATGGGGATGACCCAGAGATATGTTGTGGGGAGGGAGGTGGGAGGGGGGTTCATGTTTGGGGACGCATGTAAGAATTAAAGATTTTAAAATTTAAAAAATAAAAAGAAAATTAAAAAAAATAAAAAATAAAAAAAGGAAAATTTTCTCATTAATATTAAATAATTTTAAATAATTTGATTACTAATCAATCAAGTTTCATATTTTCCAAGCTCAGATCCATGTTTTCAGTAATTTGTTTCAAAGGCAGATATCATTCATCACTATGAATCTACATTTACGGGTCATGAGTTATAGCACATAACATCTTACTTTTAATATTTTCTATGTTAATTAAAACTATCTAATGTTTCCTTGGGGGTGGGGATGGTTTTAGCTAGCATTTATCTGTAATGATTAGAGGACGTAACTATAAAATCTACATATCAAAAATTATGTCCTTCCTAGACTGCTTCTAATATAGCTACTTTTGATAATAAAGATATATATATATTTCATTAAATTCAGGTCTGTATAGTCAAAGCTATGATTTTCCAGTAGTCATTTATGAATGTGAGAGTTTGATCATAAAGAAGGCTGAGCACCCAAGAACTGACACTTTCAAATTGTGGTGTTAGAGAATAGAGAAGACTCTTGAGAGTCCCTAGGACTGCAAGGAGATCAAACCAGTCAATCCCAAGGGAAATTAACCCTGAATATTCATTGGAAGGACTGATGCTAAAGCTGAAGTTCCATTACTTTGGCCACCTGATGCAAAGATCTGACTCGCTGGAAAAAGATCCTAATCCTGGGTAAGACTGAAGGCAGAAGGAGAAGGGGATAACAGAGGATGAGATGGTTGGTTTACCTCACTGACTCAATGGACATGAGTTTGAGCAAGCTCTGGGAGTTAGTGATGGACAGGGAAGCCTGGCATGTTGTAGTCCATGGGGTCTCAAAGAGTTGGACATGACTTAGCAGCTAAACAACAATACTGAGACATTCTATATCCTCATTCACAAATTCACTATTACTTGACTATACCTCAAACTTTAAAAGTGACCCAGAGGAATGGTACGGGGAGGGAGGGGGGTTCAGGATGGGGAACACGTGTATACCTGTGGAGGATTCATGTTGATGCATGGCAAAACCAATACAATATTGTAAAGTAATTAACCTCCAATTAAAATAAATAAGTTTATATTTTAAAAAGTGACCATAAATATTAAAGTAGGTTCTCTTTGTTCGAAAAGTTTTGCTTAGGTTTTTGGTCCAAATTGATATAATTCTGAACTGAGACCTAAGTAAACTTAAGATTGCTTAGGCAGAGTGTATCTTACTCACGATTTCCTATATAAGATGCAAAAAGGTAAATTTAATGCTATGGTACTTAAGCCAAATTTTTTCTTTAATCTGCTACTTTATAGGGATGAAAACGTTAGTCACCCAGTTGCGTCTGACTCTTTGGGACCTGATGGACTGTAGCCCACCAAGCTCCTCTCCAGGCAAGGATAGAGGAGTGCATTTTCATTACCTTCTCCAGGGGATTTTCCCAATCCAGGGATCAAACCCAGGTCTTCTGCCTTGCAGGTGGATTTTCTGCCATTTGAATCACCAGGAAAGCGCTACTTCTAAGTATGAAATGTGAGAAATCTAACACTAACATTCTTTTACCATACGATTTTCAGGGATAAATTTAAAATGAAAATAAGTATGATGAGTTAAGGACATCATCACTCTTCTAGCAAGTATTTATGGGGCCATTGTTCAAATATAAATCATAACATTTGATACTAGATATAAGAGATAAATCTAAACCTCCAATACCAATAGGGACTTCTGGTTATATGGGAAGAAAGAACAAGAATTCCATCAGTATAACTAAATCCATCCATGTGCCTCTTGACAGCCCTAGACTTCATTAACCATCTCCTCCAAACACAAACCAAGCCTTAATCTCATTTACTTCATTTAAACTTCTCATCCCCTGAACTCATGGCCTCTGCAACACACCAAAGAATGTAAGTAGGTTCATGTATTGTGTTTGTGTGTGTTTACACACACACACATACGCATACATATATATACACACACACACATACGCATACATATATTGAGCTCTTTCTGGACTTCCCTGGTGGCAGTGGTAAAGAATCCACCTGCTAATGCAGGAAATATAGGTTCAGTCCTTAGGTGGGGAAGATCTCCTGGAGGAGGAAATGGCAAACCACTCCAGTATTCTTGCCTGAAGAATCCTGTGGACAGAGAATCCTGGAAGGCTACAGTCCATGGGGTTGCAAAGAGTTGGACATAACTGAACATACACACATGCATACTGAGCTCTTTTAAAAAAAGAAGTTCAATTTTTTACATGATAAATGTAATCATGTATATGAATCTATTGTATCATCTATCATGTGAAAACCATGGATGGATTTTAAACAAAGGTGGGAGTTTTATGTCTGGGATGATAAGTCTTAAAATGTGGGTGATGTATGTATTTAAGATACACTTTGGGGAGACTTTAGAACTAAAGAGATCAGCAGTTGTCTCCCAGGGCAATCAGCAGAGAGGTCTAAGGAAGAGGTCTGTGTGAAGGCTTTCCTGCAAAGACACACCACAAGGGCCATGGACAGCAGGAAAACAGCAATGAGGCTGGGCATCAGATATGAGGACAGGCTCACAAATGATGGGATGTGGTTTTTAATGTGCTGTGTACCTCCCTGAAAAGATTTCTCCAGCTTACTCCAGAGGAACAATGGCAAGGTTTAATTACACAGTAAGAAAACATTGCCCCTGCCTCTCTTTCTGTTTTGCAGGACATCTTATATCATGCAGAAGGTTTTCTCACCCTGGCCTCAAACACCCCTTGCATTTCTGTGATTCTGATTTGGCCCCTAAGGTCACTGACTTCCTCAACACAGAGGTCCTAAATTCAGAAGTCAAGAACTATAAACCAAGTTTTTCATACAGATTTTTTATGTCCATAGCACAAATAAAAATAATATTTTCTGGCATCACTATAGTTTTGATACTTTTATATCTGAAATGGCTTAAAATCCCAAACCTGAAACTAATAGTATTAAACATGGATGGCCATGAAGCTGGATTTAGGTAAGCAGCAGGGTAGGAAGTGCCTATATACTTCATACTAGCAAATGAGTTGCATTTGTCTGGCAAATAAAGAAGTGAATCACCTCCTTGCCTAAAGCTGCTCATTCTTTGGAGTGTGATTATCACAGCAGAAGAAAGAACAGTTGCTGTGTTTGCTCATGTTATAAGCAAGAGTGATAGCTAACAGAAAACATTACCAAAACATTTGGTAAATTACATTTACATTGATAAATCTATAAAATCCCATCTGCAGCTTGTCAATAGTATATCAACCTAGATCAAGCTTTGATCAATAGCAGCAAGTGGTTATCTTGGAAAAAAAAAATCTACTTTGCCTCTTCAGTTTTGGATTCTGCTGTTAAGGTGATATACTGATTGAATTTTAGATCTCATGCACAAAGATTGAAGATTATTAGCATTCTTTGAATATAAATGAATCCTCTGTTATGGGATTCAATTTCTCTCTGAATTTTAATTTTGAAGATGTGCTTTTTTGTTTTGTTCATATTAATAATCAGAATTTTAATCATTTTTTGTTCCCATGAAAATACTACAGAGTTGGAAAAAGAAAATATAGTTAGATATATAAAGTTTCAGGTCTGTGATGACATTAAGATCATAATATACCAGAGACAGATCTCCAGTGTAAAGCAATCTCATTGTTATTTTAGTCCATAAAAAGAGTGACTATGATGAAAAGATGTTCACTGAATATACAGCTTTTCCTTTCCTAGTGATGACTTCTCCTGATCAACTATATAACAAGTCCCCTAAACATACTAAATTGCTTTTAGTTTGTACCCATAAGAGGCCACTAACTGAGTTTGCTCAGAGACATGAAAATAAATACAAGCTTGTCAGTTCTCCGGATCAAAAGAGGATATATATTATCAGGAAGAATTCACAGGGAAAGTGGGAACAGGCTGCACTCTGGGATAAATCTTTAAAGCAGATTCTATTTTCACCTTCCAGAAAGCAGACATTAAACTGTATCTCACCTTTTTCATCATCTCTCTCCTCCCATAAATGCACGAGTATAAAATATACTGTCCCAGCTGAGGCTGATTCAACAGAACAGTGTGTGATTTTTAAGACCGAAATACTATCATTAGTAGATAACTGAAGAAGTAGTTCCATTCTTGTGACTCCATGCTTCTGGGTGTCCATTTACTTACTCTCATTCTAAGGGTATTTACATACTAAGATCAGATATTAAGGCTATGAAATTATTTTGCTTTTCATCAAAAATTCTTTTATTGTAAAATAACATAACTGTGTTGTATATAACAACTTTAATCTCTGTTTATTTTAAGTAGGGACAGGTATTGTAAAGAGAGATTTAGCTAATACTTCTTTAGAAGAAAGGATGAATTTAAGGAATGTATAACCATACCGCAAGATAAAAATTCTGAAACAAAAAGAGATTTGTATTATGTAACTTATGCCAATTGCCTTTGAAAAATGTTGGGAGGGGGTGGTTATATCTAGATATTTGATTTATACAAAGTATTTTTTTAAAAAAAAATTAGTTTCTTTAGTAAAAATAAAGTAGAATCCAACCACTTGGTGCCTCAAGTAGCTAAGAATATACATTCATTAAAGCATCCAACCTCAAATATAAAATTTAAAATAAAGCCAACTTTTATGGTACAGGATTTACTTACATGATGACTATTTATCTGAATAATATAGAGATATATAATTTTTTCCAATTTTTAAAAGTTTCATTTTATAATTTTTATTTTCTTTAATCTAAAAACTATACATTTTAAATGTGGGGTTTATTTGTAAAGAATCTGTTAATTCTTTTTTATTTTCCCCCTGCTAAGAGATGATATTTTAATTTTGTGATAACTGACAGTGAGAATGTGGTGATACAAAATCATATTGACTTCCTAAGTGTCCCTTACCCCTAAAGTATGGCATTATCTTATTTTCTTAAGAGTTTGATGCGATATGGCCTTTTAAGTTGATGAGATGAACAGGATTTGCCTTGAATTGGACAAGTCTTTACCTCTACACAGGTTATTCAGTCCTCAAATTCATGAAGTTTTGAATAAAAATTTTAAAGTGATTTCACCTGTGTAAAAACTAAAATATAGAAGTCTTCCTGGATTGAAAACCAAGTGGGAGTTGGACCAGTCTGAAGTCCTGATGGTCAGACATATAAATTATTACCATTCTGTATTATTAGGTAAATTCTACAATTCTTTTTTAAACTTATGTCCCAATTTCCTGGACTTTTGCAGAGATTTTTGTCTTCAGTAGTCACTTCAGTACTTTGGCAATAGTGTGAGCTCCAAAAACATTTGATCTGAATTAAATATGTTGCTTTTCATTTGGAAAAATCTCATTTTATCCCTGCTCCAGTCTCGCCTTCATCCTCTTTGGCACACCATAATCTTGTTGAAATACAGTTCACCAATTGTTGTTTTAATGCTATACCAAATATCATGCTGACACAAATTCAGACACCATGAACTATAGGATATTAAAGGAATTTGGGGGAATTGGTATGTTTTTAAATAAGTGATATAAAATAGAACCTTCCAGATTTTTAAAAAGCTATTGTGCAGTGAAAAACGTTGTTCTCTGTGTTTTCTCTGTTCAGCTTCTTGAGACTGTAGAGAAACCTTGCCTGCCTTCTAACATACCCTCTACAGAAACATCAAGTCGGAAATCACTGAGCCCTGCCATAGCATTTGCTTTTTCTGCAGTTCATTTTATGGGAGCACCTGTTCAAGTAGATAAATGAAGTCAAATGTGGATGCCAGCCTAAAAGATAGTGATTTCAATGAGGGAAGCCAAGCAGGAGTTGGACCTGCATGCAGTAGGCAAGTCCATCCAGCTTCTGTAATCAGGCCCTGAGGGACCCCATTTATGACAGCTGTTTAGACCTCCTACATGTCTGCTCATCTGCTTACTGTGGAAGAAATGTGCACTTATCAACCCAGTCCTGGAGTGAACATCTATTTAAGGCCATTGGTTAAAATGGGTCCTCTAGCCTGCATTCATTGCTTGGCAGTTAGAGTCCATTTGAATGAACACGGTCTTATGTAAATAATTTGAAGTGTGGCAATTATCACAAGTGTGCACATTCAACAGGCTTTGTCTGCTTTTACTTGTTGCCAACTCTACAGTGAAGGGGATATTTCTGAGTCTGAAAACAGCACAGAGAACTGGTCAAAACTGCACAAGGTATTTCTTATCAAAATATACAAACTATCTTTTGGAGCATACTTTCATCAGCCCAAAGCTAAAATAAATCTTAATATTATTCTGGGATATTAGACAACTCTACTGGAAATAAAAATCATTTTTAGAGTCCAGTTTACTTCCCCCCCCCAAACACTATTGACTTCATAAAAATTCCTACTATAAACACTTCACAGTTGCCAAATCACTTACATAACTGTAGTTAAGTAGGATTCTATTTACTGATGTGGTAAAGGTAAGGGCAAAAACTGATGTACTGTCATTGGCAAGGAAACGATAGAAAGTAGTTATAAATACGTAAAATATTTTTGATATGGTACAAGAATCTATAAAATAGTTGCCCCTTGAAAGTGAAACTACCTAACTGGTAGCAGAAGGAGGAGGGAGACTTCCTTATGCTCCATTCTTTGGAACTTGTTGAATTTTGTACTTTGTTTTCACTATAAAAGCAAAAAGAAACAATAAATTTGACTTGTGAATGCTATGGAGCTACAGGAAATTTAGTTTCGATGGTTGTTATCACCAGGGTCTTAGATAAGAACTGGTATGCATTGCCTCATTCAATCCTAAGAAATTTGGATTATTAACCCTCTATTTACATGGTGAGGGGGTTATCAAGCATAGGTTGTGCTCGACCATTGCTGTTCAACAATAAGATAGGAACCAGTGTTTTCCTATTAGCTTCCATTTCTTCAGCTGTCATCAATACTTCACTCTATTTGGGGATAATAAGATGCTTATTTTGAGCCAATGAAATCAGAGGTGAGGAACAACTGTCCACACAGTCTACATAAGATTCTGTGAAGACGATGGTCACTAAAAGGGTTATTCAGCTAGACAACCATGTACAGTTAGTTTTCAATGGGAGACTTTTATCTCACAGAAGAAAAAACAACAGTCGACTTATTTTTTTCTGCTCTGTTGAGCCACAGTCCTACACAGAATGGTGAAGAAACAGCTGCTAGAGATGATAGAACTTCCCCACAACTCCCTGTAGCATTTATGCTTACCCATTCCCCTGTCCCTCTGCCATCTCCTCCTAGTGGTCCTCTTCTAAACTCTTTAGGACTGGAGGCAATGTCGTTTAGCTGTAACTCTTATTCACTGTTCAACATCATTCTTTTAGCATGAATTCTTTTCCTTGCTTCCATTAATCCTTCCTAATCAATTATAAAGTGTTTTTCTCTTTTACAAATTTCCTTATGAATGCTCAAGACAGTGTATCTAATTCTGTCCAACTAAGAAATTTATCAAGTATAAGAAAGTATAAAGAACGAACTGACGAAAGTTTTGTATTTCTAATTATCTTCTTAAATATAGATGAAAAAACAGAGTTGTTAAGTAATCCAATCAAGGTGATAGTTACTAGTTGAAAGAGAGACTCAAAACACAGTTTTAACTAACTCCAGCACTCATGCATAAAAACACTAGGTTTTACATTGTTTCATCCAATTCTCAAACCCATATAGTAGGAGTTTTCCACTGATACTCTAACGAATGAGCACAAATTACAACAGCTTAAGACATTACAGTTCAAAACAAGAAAAACCCATTATCTTACCTTTCTGAAGTCAGAAGTATTAAGGCACTTCTTTTGGAGGTTCTGAGGAGAATCTGCTGCCTTGCTGCCCATTGTGTTTGCCTTGCGGCTTTTTCCCCCCAACCTGAAAGCCAGAAATGGCAACTCAAACCTCTCAGGAAGCACCTCACTTTGATACTAATCCTTCTGCCTCCTTCTACATTTAAGTATCCTTGTAATTACATTGGGTCCACCTGGATGAGTCAAGCTAATCTCCTTACTTAATTACACCTGATCAGCAGCTTTACTCCCAATTGAAACCTTAATTCACCCTGCCCATGAGTTCATAGTTTGTAGGGATTAGAAAGTGGATAAATGTCAGGGTCAGTTATTTTGCCTACCAAAAATAGGGATGATTATCCTCATTAATAGGCTTCCCAGATGATGCTAGTGGTAAAGAGCCCACCTGCCAATGCAGGAGACATGAGATGTGGAGTCAGTCCCTTAGCTGAGAAGATCCCCTAGAGGAGGGAATCTCCCCTGGAAAACACTCCAGTGTTCTTGCCTGGAGAATCCTGTGGACAGAGGAGCATGGTGGGCTATAGTCCAGAGCCACAGAGTTGGACATGACTGAAATGACTTAGCATGCACACACATCCTCATTAACACATAAGAAAAGTGAGATTTAAAGAAGCTGAATCACAGTTGTTCCTACTCATTTTGCCCATTATTTTCTGTATCCTTCATAATTTTGGTAGGAAAGAAATGGCACATTCAAACTGTGTGGTTTAAGGAGAGTTTAATTAAAGAATTATTTTTATTTATTTATTTTATAGTTTTTTTAATTAAAGGATTATTTTATTTAACTTAGAATAATGTTTCCCAGGTTCACCCATGTTGTCACAAATGGCAGAATTTCTTCCTTTTTTAAGGCTGAATTACATGTACACACATAAATAATTTTATAGATACAAATCTCATATTTTCTTAATCCATTATCTGTGGATGGGCACTTAGTTTGTTTCCATAGATAAGACTATTGTAAATTGTCTGCGCAATGAAATGGGAGTGCAGATATATCTTAAATAGCCTGATTTAAATTATTTTGAATATATATCCAGAAGTGAGGTTGCTGGATCATATGAAATCTATGTTATCAATGTTTTGAGGAATCTTCACTCTATTACTTTCTAATATTTGTAAAAACTATTAAAATACTAATATTTCCCAAAGCAATTGCACCATTTTATATTCTATGTTCCCACAACAATGTGCAAAGGTCCAACTTCTGTACAACCTTTGCTATCTTTTTTTTAAAATAATTGTCATCCTAATGGATGTGAGGAGAGAGTATGCTGTGGTTTAGATTTCCCTGATAATTAAGGATGTTGAGCATCTCTTCATATCCTGTTAACCATTTGTGTATCTATTTAAAAGAAATGTCTGCTCAAGTCCTTTGCCATTTTAAATTGAATTATTAGTTTTTGCTACTGAAATATAGTAGTTCCTTATAAATCAGATATAGAGTTTGCAAAGATTTTCTCTAACTCCATAAGATGCCTTTTAATTCTGTTGTTTCCTTTGCTGTGCAGAAGCTTTGGAGTTTGATATAGTCTTGCTTGTCTATTTTTTCTTTTGTGGCCTGTACTTTTGGTATCACATTGAAGAAATCATTGCCAAGACCGATGTCATAAATATCTCCTCTATGTTTTCTCCAAGGAGTTGTATAGTTTTAGATCTCACACTTGAGTCTTTAGTCCACTTTGATTTTATTTTTGTGTATGGTATAAGGTAAGGTTATAATTTGATGTTTTTATATGTTGATGGCCAGTTTTCCCGCTACCACTTATTAAAGAAACTGTCCTTTCCCCACTATGTCCATATAGACAGGCTGGCAGGAATTGAAACCTTCTGTTATGAAAAACAGCCAGCCAGTGTCAACTCTGCTGAAAGGGGGCTAAGGGCTAAGAACCCTGACTCCCTCTCCTTCTTACCACTGAGCTCCTCCTAATGTTCCACGGTTAAGAATCTGGCCACAAGACAGCAGCCATACACGACATTTAATGAGGTTAAACAGTTAGCCTCTATGGATAGCAGAGTAGAAAATGGCAGAAAGAGGATGGAGAGGGACAACAGAAGACACCTGGGCATTTCCCTCCATTGGTTTATTAATTTATTGATTTCTATGAATATTCATTGCTGCTTTCAAGACTCTACTAACAAACATAACTTCAACATTTAAATTTTATGAGCAATTAGTATGGAGGTAGTTAGAATCTGACCTTTTCCACTATACCACCCTTCTATAAAAATGTACTTATTTACCTGCTCTTGTTTAATTGCCTTTAAACATTTGGAGGCATGTACTCACTGGGAATGATTTATGGTTGGGCTTTTACTGGCTGCATTGTGAACATATCTTTTAGGTGTAAGCAGTATAAAACTTCATGTGGTTGGACTTGACCATATAAAAATGAGATAATAAAGTGTTAGACATAAAAATAGCAATTAAAATCACACTTAATCTGCTTAAATTAATTATGAGAATGGTATATGTAAACTAATTAGCACAACCAAGTAATCAGCCTTATAGAATATATTTACTATGATGACATCATCAAACGGCAACATAGGTAGTTCTTGACTTCAGTCCTCCTCACAAGAATCAGCACCAATTCATAGATAAGAAACCACTGTGAAAAGTCCCAGAACTTCAAAGGAAGGCTGAAGCACCCTTGGAATCAGAGAAATTAAGAACATTATTATAAGGGTAAGAGGAGCAGCTCACCTTCATCGCATTAGCCTCTCGATAAAGTGGGCACAGTTTTGTGCCAAGAGGATCTCCTGGTGTCTCAGTTTCTCCAGTGGAAAAAGAGAACCCAAGATGGACATCCAGATTCCTGTCTATTATGGGACACAGCTTGGGAGGCACACTCAGGTTTCATCTCGCACTGAGGCACACTGAGGTCAGGGGTCACTGGGAGAAGCTTCAGGACTGAACCACTGGGAATCACATAGAGATGGAGACGGGGGTGCAGCTTATAGCCACCAGTGCTCAGATTATGGAAGCCCAGGTGGCTGCCTGTAGCAAGGTGCAGTGTTCTAGCAGAGACCCCCGCCATCTGCTCTGCACCATCTGAAAGCAAGCTGGTATCCCGTTCTGTTCAGGGACCTTGGTTTTGGCAGTTTGGCCTGATATGGGTTCCCAACCAACAGGCCCTATTTGCCGTGGAGTATGTTCTATGGCCCTGCATAGGCAGGGAAGCTAGTTCAAAGCCCTGCCCAATGGCTGAGCATAATCTACAATCCCACCCCCTTTGAGAAACATGTAACCATGCTCAGCAGCCTTGTAGCATATCCTAGTGTGTCAGGCAGAGAAGAAAATTCACAACCATACCCAACAGCTGAGTTTAGCCTCCAGTCCGACCTGACCAAGAGCTGGCCAGAGATCCCAGGTATCACCAAGGCCTTCCTACAGTCTTCCTCTGACAGGGAGACAAACCAGCCTACTCCATCTGTGAGCATAGCCAATGGCCCTGCATAACCAGAGAGCTTGAACAGTGATCCTGGGAAGCCTCAGAGTCCTGCTTATGGTACTACTCAGCTATAGAGTCCAGTCAACAGCCCTACCTGACTGCTAAAGACAGCCAGTGTGACCCAATCCAGCACAACCTGTGGCCACCACTTGACGAGAAAGCCTAGGCAGTAGTTCTGCCCAGCTGCAAATCATGGTCTCCAGGTTCACTGATCTGTGATATCCAGGTGGAGACCCTGCCCAGTGAGAGAGCATGGCCAGCAACCTCAACCAAAAATGAGTACAGTCACAAGACAACTTGATCACCCTAATTATTTTTGGACACGGCCTGTGGTTCCACCTGATCACAGAGCACACACCCTAAGGCTCTATGGGACTTCCAAGCCCTGCCTGTAGCCCCACCTGAGCAAAGAATTGAATCAGGAGCATCATCCAATCAGGGAGCAGCCCTGCCCAACCAGACTCTAAACAGTGGTGACATAGCCTACAACCCCACTCAATGAGAGGGGACATCAGAGTCCATCTAGCGGTCCTGTCTAACATACAGCCTACAGGCAGGCCCGCATGAACTACTACAGAGTCCAGCCAATGGCAAGCCACCGACTCAGCACAGGCATTGCTCTAATACCAAAGCCAGATAAAAGATAAAACAAGAAAAAACAAAGAAAAACTACAGGTCAATATTCCTGATGAATATGGATGCAAAAATTCTCCACAAATGTTAGCATATTAAATTCAACAGCACATTAAATGTTCAGACACTATTTAATAAAATACAACTTAATGGTGTTCTTTTATCTTTTACCTCAGTATTATTTTTATGTTATTTTTAAGTATCAAAATATCTTGATATAAATAAAATATTAAATATATTTAAATATAAAATATGAATAAAATAAATAACAATATATTTGAATAGAAATTTAAAGTGTTAAAAATATTAAAAAGACATTTTTATAAAGATAGTAGGTTTGAAAATTTTCCTACTATAGACTTTTTCTTTTGAGATATCTGGAAGGCATCCGAGCGGCTTGATGTCTTTTTGATCAACTAGTTCAAGTGTATCTCTTCATTATAGGTTTTATTTAGTCTTTATTGTCAGTTGTCCCTTCAGCTGTATTCAAAAGAAAAATTCAGTTCTCATTCGTATCAGCAGAGTCACCTTCAACCTTGACATGTGCATGTGCTCAAGGTTTTATACCTCCAAAATACATGCATATTTGCACTAGAAGTTTTTTTATCTTATAACTTTTTCCTAATGTGTTATTCAATGTCAAAACATCACAAAACTTGAATTGTCAACCTCAGATGCATTTCTGGACACATGAAAGAGAGCCTTTCAATAGCCAAAGCCCTGTCTTTCACATCTAACTCTGCCACCACTAATGCATAGAAGAGTGAGATAATGGAGTTAAGATGAACAAAGCCGAGAAAGGAAATCAAAGGGAACAGGTCATTTATTTTTGTGTTGTGTCCATCACAGGGAAACCGCACAGAAGGGTTTATACCAAGTTTGGCCTGCGAGTAGGAAAGATGAGATATGCATCTATGATAAATCTGGAAGCCGGAGATAATCTTAGAAGGAAATCACTAGGAATACAACTTACTTTCAACTTCATTAGGTATGATTCCAGGTCTGTGAAGAGAAAAAAATCCAGAAACACCTACTCTTTAGTACAATAACCTCAAATAGGATTCAAAGTCAGTATAAAAATCTGTTCATTTCATAGCTAACACAAGTGCTGTGACCGAAAACCAGCATACAATTTTCTCAGCAATAGTGTGAGAGAACCGCTACACTATAACCTCTTAATCAAAGCATATATCTTCTGAAAACATTGATCCTATTCAGTGACCCTTGTGTCAGTTTCAGCAGATCTATACCATCAAGGCTCAACCTAAAAGCTGCCACATGAAGACAAAATCCTTTGCTTAGCTATAAATTTAGGTTTGTCTTTTCAAGTAATGGCCTAAGTGAAGATGAACTGTTTTTTTTTGTTTCAAATAAAGTCAGCTTCAATTTTTCCCCAAAATGGTACTTTTTTTTTTTTAACGTGAGGCATCTCCTGTAACTAGAAGAATTTGAAAATCAAATGAGGATGGAGTCATACTCCACATTGTGTACCAACTTACATTCAAACCATGAAAACTTTAGAGATATACAAATTAGGGCAAAGAATAGAATCATGAGTTAACTGAAAGATCTTTTTTATATGATTCCTTAGAAATTGCCATGCTTTTATGAGCAATGGGGGGAAATTATAAGGTCATATTTAATTAGAGAATGTTATTTGTGAACCAAAAGTGAAGCACTAACTTCCTTTTCCAACACTGCTATGCAAGTCAGAGAGAGAGATTTCTGCAATGTACATTGAAGAATGTGTCTTATATTTACATAGAAAAAAAGGATTGGAAACTCGTGTGAACCCATGGTGGATTCATGTCAATGTATGGCAAAACCAATACAGTATTGTAAAGTAAAATAAAGCAAAACTAAAAATTAAAAAAATAATAAAATAAAAGTAGGGAATATTATGAGAGAGAAATAATCCTAAAGGTTATACAATCAGAAGAAAGATACTAGTGGCTTAAAAATACAATAGGTGAAAGTTTTCTTCTGTGAACCTCTTAGGTCTCTCACCTCCACCAGTATCAGAAGCAGAGGTGGGTAGAAGGAAGAAGAAGAAGGGAGGGGAGCAGTGAAACTGAACTGAAAGAAGCAAAGAGAGAAAAGGAAAGTCAAACATAGAGATGGAAAAGATGTCTGATACTGATCTTTGAACACTATGCAGACAGGGTCAAAGAGTTCTCAGCAGTTTATTTGAAAACTCAATTTCAAAATGACCCGAGTATTCTAACTTGGAAGACAGAATACATGAAGCACAAAGAATTGGTGTGGAGCCAATCAGGCCAAAGAAAGCAAGTGTTGACAGTCAAACTAGACCAAGAAAGAGACAACATTTGCTACAAATTTCCTAAGGCTTACATCAGTTCTTTGATGGAGACAGGTTTCAGACTGGCATCACAATCAAATTACACATTCTTTATAATTCACCGCTTATTCATGTTTAAGCTGTTAGATGAACTATGAGTAATTCATTTTAAAGTTGGGTGAAATAACTTTTAAGTAACCCTTTTGTTGCCATTTTCAAGTGCTAAATTCAAGATTCATTCCTTCCAGTACTAAAAAAAAAAAAAAAAAAAAAAAAGTTGAGCTGAAGTGATTCCAAGGATGTAGCAGCCAATAACCGTTTCAGAGAGTTCAGAATGGACGGACCAAGTTAGTAATACCTGACTTAGAATGCTTACCTACCAAGACCTTCAGCTGTCTGTGAGAATCACAGATAAAGGCCACTTATTAGAGCTCAGGTCTGCCCTGAGTGTCTTTGCTCATAATGGCTTTGAAAAACATAGCCAATATCCTCTCCTTATTAAAAGTACAGTGCATGTTTGCACTTCACAGCAATTATTTTAAACCTATTTATTTTCATATGACCCTTTATATGTGACCTAATCTTTAATGAAAAATATATATAATTTAGACCATTAAAAGAAGTTTTTTCCCAAGATCCTCTAGAACAGGAAGATTTTTAAGAAGTTTCCCAAAGGTTATCAGGAACTTAAATCTGTCCAAGTTCTATCCTTCCTACAATGAAATCCTATTTACTCATGCCCAGACCATGTATCTATGTGTTTCCCTGGTGGCTCAGATGGTAATGAATCTGCCTGTAGGTTCCCTTCGTGGGAGACATGGGTTCAATCCCTGGCTTGTGGGAAGATCCCCTGGAAAAGGGAATGGCTACTCACTCCAGTGTTCTTGCCTGGAGAATTTCATTCATTCCAGTATTGTTACCTGGAGTACAGTCCATGGAGCTCCAAAGAGTTGGACATGACCGAGCAACTAACACTTCAGACCAAATATCTAAATGACTGACTTTCTAGTTTGTCAGACATTTTGATATATTTTGTTTACTTCTCATGTTATAAAACCTTTGATTACCTATCTTATCTTTTCAATTGTCTCTTTTGCTCATTTGCCTACTTAGTTTCTGATCCACTAATTATTTAACTCATCTCTTCAATGTTTCTGACTGTTTGGCTACATTCTACCCTGATCTACTCAAAAACACTTTAGCACACAGAGTACCAAGTGATATCCAGATCTGGTCTCCATTGTATCACCTTTCTCTCCTATAACATGTCTCCTCTCTTAAGTTAGTGACCTGCTCAATATCCAAATTTTCCAACTCTAATCTAAAAATGTGTTCTCTGTCCAATATCTATGGCCCACATATTTTTCAGTCAGTCAGTTCAGTCTCTCAGTCGTGTCCAACTTTTTGCAACCCCATGAACTACAGTATGCCAGGCCTCCCTGTCCATCACCAACTCCTGGAGTTCACCCAAACTCATGTCCATTAAGTCGGTAATGCCATCCAGCCATCTCATCCTCTGTCGTCCCCTTTTCCTCCTGCCCTCAATCTTTCCCAGCATCAGGGTCTTTTCAAATGAGTCAGCTCTCTGCATCAGGTGGCCAAAGTATTGGAGTTTCAGCTTCAATATCAGTCCTTCCAATGAACACCCAGGACTGATCTCCTTTAGGATGGACTGGCTGGATCTCCTTGAAGACCAAGGGACTCTCAAGAGTCTTCTCCAACACCACAGTTCAAAAGCATCAATTCTTCGGTGTTCAGCTTTCTTTATAGTCCAACTCTCACATCCATTCATGACCACTGGAAAAACCATAGCCTTGACTAAGACTGACCTTTGTTGACAAAGTAATGTTTCTGCTTGCTGTCAAGGTTGGTGATAACTTTCCTTCCAAGGTGTAAGCATATTTTAATTTCATGCCTGCAATCACCATCTGCAGTGATTTTCGAGCCCAGAAAAATAAAATCAGCCACTATTTCCACTGTTTCCCCATCTATTTCCCATGAAGTGATGCGACCAGATGCCATGATCTTCGTTTTCTACACTTGATCTTAGCCAAAAGGCCGAGAAGCGATCTTCGTTTTCTGAATGTTGAGATTTAAGCCAACTTTTTCACTCTCCTCTTTCACTTTCATCAAGAGGGTCTTTAGTTCTTCTTCACTTCCTGCCATAAGGGTGGTATCATATGCATATCTGAGGTTATTGATATTTCTCCTGGCAATCTTGATTCCAGCTTGTGCTTCCTCCAGTCCAGCATTTCTCATGATGTACTCTGCATATAAGTTAAACAAGCAGGGTGACAATATACAGCCTTGACATACTCCTTTTCCTATTTGAAACCAGTCTGTTCCACGTCCCGTTCTAACTGTTGCTTCCTGACCTGCATATATGTTTCTCAAGAGGCAGGTCAGGTGGTCTGGTATTCCCATCTCTTTCAGAATTTTGCACAGTTTATTGTGATCCACACAGTCAAAGGCTTTGGCATAGTCAATAAAGCAGAAATAGATGTTTTTTTGTGGAACTCTCTTGTTTTTTTGATGATCCAGCAGATGTTGGCAATTTGATCTCTGGTTCCTCTGCCTTTTCTGAAACCAGATTTTATCCAATCTGGAAAGGATACAAATTCCCTGTGTGGTATCATCTTAATAGAAAAATAATTGGGAAATGAAAAATATTTGAATTGTTTCTGAATTAAAAATGAAAAAAATTAATTTTTAAATGAATCACCATTGAGAAAGATATGGACAAACTAAATGTTCTTTTTACTGCAGTCAAATGAAAAAAAAGAAAAAAAAAAACACAATATAAAGCACTGGTTTTTCCTACAGCCATATGACAAAGTTTTAATTCCTCTGAACTTGGTTTCTTTATTTGTAATACAAGACTGATTCTATCAGCTTTATACAAGTCCAGAGGTCATAGGGGAATCAAATAAAATTAAAACTAGTGAAAAATCCTTGAATATAGTATGAGCTCAATAGTGTAGTGGAGTACGTAGAGCGGCATAAAATTCAAAGCTAATAACCCTCTCCTATATAACAGTTAAAAATTGTTTTCTAGTTGTGGTGATGGATTTGTAAAAATATAAGCAGTATTTCTTTCCATGTCAATGAATCCTCAGAATACTCCCTCTAATGGATGACATTTAGTGCGTAAGGGCAGGCAGGTAAGCCCTGCCCTTACCCTTTTGCTCCTTACCACCTCAGTGATATCCATCTAGCTTCCAGTGCTCACATGTAATTGCTCTGGGTTTTGTTGTTGTTGTTTTTCTGGCCAGAAGAGCCCTCTTTGTTATCTGCTCAGGAAGCCATAGTTTCGCATCCTCTGGTTGGAAGAATTCTTAAATGTATGCAGTCATCCTTTGGTATACAGGGGAATTGAATTGGTTCCAGGACCCCCTGCAGATACCAAAATCTGTGATGCTGAAGTTCATTACATAAAATGACATGATACTTACATAAAACCTATGCACATCCTCCCAAACACGTTAAATCATCTTTAGTTTACTCATAACACCTAAAACAATATAAATGCCATGTAAATAATTGTAAACACAGAGTCAATGCTATGTGACTATTGCTGGGCTTCCCTGGTGGCTCAGATGGCAAAGAATCAGCCTATAATGCAGAAGGCTTGGGTTTGATCCCTGGGTCAGGATGATCCCCTGGAAGAGGGATTGATTACCCACTCCAGTATTCTTGCCTGGAGAATCACATGGACAGAGGAGCCTGCGGGGCTACAGTTCATGGGATCACAAACAGTTGGACATCACTGAACAATTAATACAAGGAAAATACAAATTTTGCTTTTTGGAACATGCTGAGAATTTTAAAAAATGTTTTCAGCCCACAGTAGGTTGAATCCATGGATGTAGAGAACCCATGAATATGGAGGGCCAATTGTGTTTTACACTGGCTCTCAGCGTTCTCCAGTGAGATTAGTCTGTAGGTTCTCAAAGGGGTAAGTAGCATGATAAACTCTTGGCTGCCTAACCTTTCCTGACTTACTGTCAAAATATCTATAGATAGTATCCCAGGATCACCTAAAAAGGTAAACATATAAATATTTGTTTTTATATAAGAATTTATTTTACTCAAATCTTTGGTTTAGGGTCAACTTTCAGGGAAACCCAAAACAAAAAAAAACATTAGTTAAAAATAGACTATAAAAAGCATTCCTAGTCATAGCTTTTGATCACATGACTGTCTTTAAAAGCACATGTACTTAAATCAATCACTTGTTGATGGGCTGTTGGGTTGTTTCCATGTCTCAGCTATTTACTGTATACAGTGCTTCTAGGAACATTGAGATACATGTATCTTTTCCTATTAGATTTTCATCTTTGCCAAATATATACCCAGGAGGCTTTCTGGATAGATAATTGGCTTAAGAAGATGTTTCACACGCAGAGAGAGACACAGAAACACACACACACTGGAATATTCAGTTCAATTCAGTTCAGTCGCTCAGTCGTGTCTGACTCTTTGCGACTCCATATATCACAGCACGCCAGGCCTCCCTGTCCATCACCATCTACCGGAGTTCACTCAAACTCACGTCCATTGAGTCCGTGATGCCATCCAGCCATCTCATCCTCTGTCGTCCCCTTCTCCTCCTGCCCCCAATCCCTCCCAGCATCAGAGTCTTTTCCAATGAGTCAACTCTTTGCATGAGGTGGCCAAAGTACTGGAGTTTCAGCTTTAGCATCATTCCTTCCAAAGAAATCCCAGGGCTGATCTCCTTCAGAATGGACTGGTTGGATCTCCTTTCAGTCCAAGGGACTCTCAAGAGTCTTCTCCAACACCACAGTTCAAAAGCAGCAATTCTTCAGTGCTCAACTTTCTTCACAGTCTAACTTTCAGAAAATCCATACATGACCATTGGAAAAAACCATAGCCTTGAATAGATGGACCTTTGTTGGCAAAGTAATGTCTCTGCTTTTCAATATGCTATCTAGATTGGTCATAACTTTTCTTCCAAGAAGTAAGCATCTTTTAATTTCACTGGAATATTATTCAGCCGTAAAAAATAATAAAATATTGCCATTTGCAGCAAAATGGACAGACCTACAGAATATTATACCAAGTGAAGTAAGTCAGACAGAGAATGACATTATTATGTGATATCATTTATATGTGGAATGTAAAAAATAATGTGACAGAATTTATATACAAAACAGAAACAGACTCATTCTCTCTTTCATAAGAAAACACACTTATAATTACCAAAGGGAGAAGAGGAAGGGAAGGATAAATGAAGAATATGTGATTAAGAGATATAAAATGCTCTATATAAAATAGAGAAGAAACAAGTATTAACTGTATAGCACAAGGAACTATATTCAATATCTTATAATAACGTCTAGTGGAAAATGGGCTTCCCTGGTGCCTCAGATGCTAAAGAATCTGCCTGAAATGCAGGAGACCCAGGTACAATCCTTCGGTTGGAAAGATCCCCTGAAGAAGGGAATGGCCCCCCACTCCAGTATTCTTGCCTGAAGGGTTCCACAGACGGAGAAACCTGGTGGGCTACAGTCCATGTGGTCACAGAGTCAGACAACAGTTGAGCAACTAATACACATATATGGAAACTAATCATTAAAACTGAATCATTTTAATGTACATCTAAAACTGGCACAATATTGTAAATCAACTGCACTTCAATAAAAAAGAGGTAAAAACCAAAATAAATAAATTAATTTTAAAAACTAGTGGGTACCCTGCATCAGACATAGACTGGCGATTCGATTCTTACATGATAGTATACATGTTTCAATGCCATTCTCCCAAATAATCCCACCCTCTCCCTCTCCCTCTGAGGCCAAACGTTCACTATACACATCTGTGTCTTTTTTGCTGTCTTGCATACAGGGTCATCATTGCCATCTTTCTAAATTCCATATATATGTGTTAGTATACTGTATTGGTGTTTTTCTTCCTGGCTTACTTCACTCTGTATATAGCATGCTTGGGGCTGGTGCATGGGGATGACCCAGAGAAATGTTACAGGGAGGGAGGTGGGAGGGGGGTTTCATGTTTGGGAATGCATATACACCCGTGGTGGATTCATGTCAATGTATGGCAAAACCAATACAGTACTGAAAAGTAAAATAAAGTAAAAAAAAAAATAAAAATGATTGTTATTATGTACTACCTTCCTAGAAGTTGAGCTGAACAGGGTATACAATTAGCCCAGGTTAAAAAAAAAAAAAAAAAGTGACCAAGACCTCACATTAACAGCACATCCAGAAAAGATGTGCAAGGATTTTCAGAGCTCATGATGGATTAACTTTCCAGCAGTTTTCATGGAGTGCATGGTAACATTTTTTTTAAGTGAAAATAAAGTCAGTTGATGGGTTTGATACGTATGGATTTTGCCATAAACTTTAAGTTAAATCTGCAATTCCAAAATTTGAAAAAATAAATCTTTTAAAGCGCATTAAAAAAAAAAAAAACTAGTGGGTAAAACAAAACAGAAAACAAACAAAAAAGCACATCTAATTTTGTTATTTCTGAACCTGAAGTTGAGCAATAAGCTCCTTAAAACCTACCAAATGATATGCATCCTCTGGAACATTTCCTACATAAGCCCTATGCTTCAGGCATAGTGAGCTATTTATATGTCATCTATGGGGGAATTTCATGCTTCCATGTCTGCATATGCTAGATTTACAGAAACTGAAGTATCCCCTCCCCCTACAGTACTAGAAAGGATTTACCGACTTTGGACACATAGATTGACTATCTTCCCCACTATAAAGTTTGCCCAGTTTTCTCTGAAAGATTTGATTTTTCCCCTTTGTTTGAAAGAGATACCTAATCATCTGAGACACCTAATACAGTCTCTTGAAAATGTGAAATCTCTTGAAAATCTTTTAAAGCTCACATTTCTAGATAGTTCTCACATACATAAAGACTCATGCTTACACCATAATAAGCAAAGCTCTGTTAATGAAGGCCTCATATGCAGCCAGCTATCTTTAATCCCTAACTTCTGCATGCCATCCCCACAAGGCTCACAATTAATGTCTCAAGAACAATACTTTCAAATAGTCAAAACTTTGAATGATAAACCCGAGAATGCCAAGAGTCCAGTGCTATTAATTAAATTGCAATTACTGTATTTCTTTAATATACATCTTCCATTTAGATTATGCAGTACTCTGGGGATAATTTCCCCTATTCCCAGACCTTAGTAGAATGCAGACACATAACATGAACTCAATAAATATTTGTTGAATATAAAAAGATGAAAACAATGATCCTTTTGGCCATTGCACTGAGAACATACATCTTAAGATGTAACACTGAATATCCAAGCACTGACTAGACCACATGCCAATGTGGAAGGAAGAGAGAATCACCTGGGTAAGTTGAAAGGTAGGAAATGAAGCAGGAACCAACAAGGCATTTTATTCAAGGCATTTATTTCATTTTTTTCTGTGAGTCCATGTTTACTATTTATTCTGTGTCGCACATTATGAATTTGAAGAGCAACTAACAAGGCCAAAATGCATACCTGTAAGTGTGTAAAGGAAAAGTTTTGTTGAAGGAGTTGCTAATTTCTGTCAAGTTTGCAGAAAGTTTATTTCTAAACTTTGCTTCATGATTACTCCAATAAGATGATCAAAGAAATAACCTGTGAGTTTTCCATCCTACTGAATGTAGAAACGCTGGAACTAATTCCCTTTAAAAGCCTAAAAGTGTATTCACTGTGCATCTTTAAATCAGAAGAAATTCCTGTCAGAGATTTTACATTATCATAGTTGACCCAGATGTAAAAAAAAAAAGATGAAGGGGAAAGTATGCAGGTTCCTTTCTGGTATGTAACTCTTGAAAAGGAAGTTAAGATAGCAACAAACATCTGGTATAGACTTTGTCAGAAGTCTAGCTAGCCGACGGAGGTACACCTCACATTGTATTTGCATTATAAGTTTTGATTGGCTTGTTACAGACCAGTGCCTTTGGGTTTTTATCTCAGCATCACACAGTCTCTCCTTTCTGATGGGATCGTGAAAATGGGAGGTGAAGCTTATCAAAAACTGGTATTCTCCTTTTATGGATTTAAATGCTGAGAAGTGGTTCTTCAACAATTGTGTAGACTCTCTACCTCCTTCTTAACTTTTCCTAAAAAGAGTTGTTACCCTCCCTTAAATCAGCAGGTTGCAGGAGCTTTAATCTAACTAGAGATTATTATTTGCATGAGAGCTGTTGAGAAATTAAGTGTGGAACTTGTGGTGAGTGTTTCATAATGACAAGAGGAGGAAAAAGAGGGTTGTTCAAAAACTAATCAGCTGACTTAGTAGTTCTACCATTTGTAACAGATCTCAGTCATTGCCTCTTTGTTCCTGTGCACCTACTTTAGTAAGGATCCCATGCATAAAGAAATAAGTGTACAGTAGTTAGCTCTAGTCAGACTGAAGAGCCCAAGGTTTAATCTCAGTTGTGCACTAATGGAGTATAATTTGCAGATTCAGACAGATGCATCTAAATTTAGATTCTGACACAATGGCAGTTGCTAGGAGCTCAAAAAGAAATCAAGGAACAAAGGGAGTAGTTTTTGAAGTGGTTGAACTCATTTACAGAAGCATAAAGACTGTACCTTTGTGATATTACTTCTGTGCTGTTGTAGACTATTAGGGTGAATGACTAAATGATAGAGGGGTAACTTGGCAAAAATGTCATGAAAGCTAGAGATCTAGGAGAGGCAGAGAGGTGACTTTCATTAGAGTGAGCCAGGATTCAAGCATGAAAGTCACATTAACAATGCCTGGATCGCATGTCTAATTTCCTGCCCATTGAACCAAAAATTGTCTCCAGGTTTCATATAATGATAAGTGCAAGGTATTGTATTTGATCTTGCCCTCTTCTAAAAAGCTGTATGCACAATTTCTCTAGACACTATCCGTTTTCCTCTGATTTTGATCTTTCTCTATTGATGCCAAACTCATTTCCTGTGACTTGCTTTGTTAGCATTAAGCAGCTTTGCACAAATATTCAAGAAGGTCTAAGGGTAAATCTTGATCATGTAAAGTTATTTAATTACTTAGTTTTCTTCTGCCAGTTCTTTCTATCTACTCCACATAATCCCTTCAGTTATTGAATTAGGCAGTTCCAAATGGAATTCTAGGAATGATAACAAATTTCAGTTGGAATCAGCAGCTGAGTTTTTACAGGGTGTTTCAGGCAATTGCTAGACAACATTTCTTGTATGATGCTCAAAACTCATTCATAAAACAGACAGTTGTTATGTAACAATCCCCGTGATGAGGTGAGGCACAATACATCATATGTTTGAAACAGGAGGAGCACGGGCTTTGATGTTCACTAACAATAATCTTCTGTTCCACAAGGATCAACCCCAATTCCAATCTTTGTTCACATATTTCTCAGAATGGCTTTATTCAAAACAAGCAGATAATTCATCAGAGACTAGACCTCCCTCCCTCTCTTGCAATCTGTTTCAAGTTTATTTTAAAACTAAAATTTTGTTTTCATACCATCAGGAAGGTTTCTAAGAAAAAATGTTTACTTTTTTCTAAGAACTGTCAATCCAGTTTTCCATGTTTTCTTAATCTCTCCATTTTATTTTCAATCCCTCTAGCTGAGGTATCAGGCCATCAAAGAGGTCCATCAAAAACAAACTGTCACCATGGGTGGGAAGGAGGTTCAAGAGGGAGGGGATATATATATACATGTATAGCTGATTCGCTTTGTTGTACAGCAGAAACTAATACATCGAAAAGCAATTATACTAAAAAACAAAACAAAAAAACCCTGTCAGGTTCTTTCTGATATATACTATGTGTACAGGCCTATGTTCTCTCAAAACAAGATAGGCCAAAAATGTCAAGAACAAGACCCCAAATTAATATCCATTTGAGGAACTTTGGCCCTGATTATAGGCAACTTTAATCTCAGGCATCTTTAATAATGTGGTCTAGAGATCTCTCTACTGAATTTAAAGTGAAGAAAACTTTAGAGTTAAATGTGAGATCTTTGAACCACATAACTAAAATCTTCATAATGTTAATGATTGAAGAAAAATAATTTTGCCTAATGAAACTTAGGGTACAAATAGGAAAAGGGGACCAGGTGTGCCCAGGGACCAAGGTGGACAAAAGCCAGAAGGTGCCTGGTTGAGGATAGAGTGGCATCACAAAAAAGTAGTGATGCCTTATAAAGAACTCCTCAGTCCCTGACATTTATATAAACAGCTAAAAATATTCCCCAAGGTCTTCTATCAGTCTGCTTCCCTTTCAGTCTTCCTCCATCTGCATCTCGGAGAATGGTGTTTCCTGCAGTTCCTTACCAAGTTCCTATCTTTATTCATTAAGCCCCTTCCAGGTGAATGCATATATTTCCATGATTAAAACTACTACTATCTATTGATTCTGTGTTGAATTCAAACCTCTACTTGGAAACCAGTCCCAGTATCCAACTGCCTTCTCTAAGGCTTCATTGGGTCCACAAATGTGTCTAAATCTGAAATGTTTATCTTTCTTCACTATCCAAATTATTCCTCTTACGAAGTCATCATGTTTGATAACTTTTCCCTTACCAATGGGAAGCCCTTGTGCAGAATCCATCTGCCAAAGCAGGAGACAAAGGAGATATGGGTTCGATCCCTGGGTTGAGAAGATCTCCTGGAGCAGGAAACAGCAACCCACATGGAATCTCTTGAGTTCCGGAATGTGCTCCTCTCTCCCCATGAGAAGGAAAAGACTCTTGCATGAGAGTATTACAGATATTTTGCTGAAACTGACTATTTTTTATTGCTCCTGATATGGCTATCCACACTGATTAACATTAATATGGACTTCTCTGGTGGCTCAGATCATAAAGAGTTCACCTGTAATGCAGGAAAGCCAGGTTCAATCCCTGAATTGGGAAGATACCCTGGGAAGGAAATGGCAACCCACTCCAGTATTCTTGCCTGGAGAATTCCATGGACAGTGGAGCCTGGCAGGTTACAGTCCACGGGGTTGCAAAGAGATGGACATAACTGAGCGAGTTTCACTTAACATTAATATGGTAATACACTCCTCTAGCAAATATATGTTCTTCCCTGCCTTGAGAACGCTCTTCACTACTCCCTTCTGCTTATCCTACTGTTTCACTTAAGCAAGCGACTCTAATACTCACTTGCAAGAACTCAACTCTGGAGTCACCTCCCCAGGAAGCCACCTTCTCACAGTATGTATGTTCTGCATCCATATATCATAATTCATGTCATCCTGCCTTTTAGGAGCTATTCACTTGCCTTTCTGTCCAATAAATTATGACCCCTTTGAGTTTAGTGATTTTGTCTTATTCATTTAATCCAATGCCGGGAAAATGACCTGAACTTTAATAAAAACTCATTGTGTGAGTAACAAAGAGAATGGATAAATGAATAGCAGTAATTCAGATGTTAGGCCGAAAAGTAATTAATGAATATCAGTGGTTCTACGATTTATTTTTTAAGTGACCATGTGTAATTTCAAATGATGACTTCAATAACTTAATTCTTCCATCTAAGATTCTCCAAACAAAAACAAGTATTTATCACCAGAATCAATTAGTGAAAAACATTTAAATACCTCTGTTAAAAGCAGATACAATACCTAGATCACATAATATATAACTGGGGACTTTGAGGAGGAAAAGATCATAGCAAAATGTGAGCATGAGCGTGTGCTCGGTCATGTCCGACTCTTTGCAACCCCATGGACAGTGGCCCAACAAACTGCTCTGTCCTTGGAATTCTCCAGGCAAGAATACTGGAGGGTTGTCATGCCCTCCTCCAGGAGGTCTTCTTGATCCAGGAATTGAACTTCAGTCTCTTGTTTCTCCTGCATTGGCAGGCAGATTCTTTACCACTGTGCCACCTGGGAAGCCCAATAATAAAATAGTATAATACTAGTAACATATCCAGAATATTTTACAGTATACACAGCTCTCCAATGCAAAGTTTTTCCTATGTTCATAATAGTCCTGTGCCATGTGACATATGTATTATTTGTATTCACCAGTTCAGAGATTAGGTGATGAAGTTTCCGAGATTGCAGTTCTGCTGGAAATTCAGCAGCCAGGAAGATCAGCGACAGAACCTAAATTGAACTCAGGTTTTCTGAATTTAAATGGTGTAATTCATCTAATGTTAAACTGCTATTTGAGTAGGTTTTATAATCTCACCTAGAAATATTTATTTGGAAAATAGTGTTTTGAACATCTAAGTTGATTTAGGAGCTATAAAGTCTATACTTCTAAGTCACTTCAGTTGTTTCTGACTCTGTGCGATCCCATAGACAGCAGCCCACCAGGCTCCCCCGTCTCTGGGATTCTCCAGGCAAGAGTACTGGAGTGGGTTGCCATTGCCTTCAAAGGAAGTAATTTTTATTTTCAAATTTACTACAAGCTCCAAAGTTAAGACTTCTGAAACACTTTGCATTTTTAATATATTTGTCTTGATATGAAAGCTTAAAATCTCTGAGTTTTTTTCTGAGCTGGGAGCAAAAGTTTTGGTCTTGGGAATATTCATGTAATCCCAGGGCATTTTATCATACCTCAGCCTAGAAAATGCAAATATCATTACCTTCATCCTCTCAGAAGAAACTGAATTTTAGACAATTCATTTCTAAGTCAGAGTTAAGAGGTTTTTTTTTTTTTTTAATGTATGTATGATGTTGCTTTGTTCTATAACCATGAAAAATCATGGAACTCTGATTTGTGATTAACTTTTAAGTTCAGGTTCTAGAGAAGAGAGACTTCAGAGAACACCCACAGCTATTTGTCAAGTTTATAGAAAAACATACCTGAAAAATAGGACATATGTAGATATTTAGAAGAAACATAAACGGAAAAATACCCAAGGAGGCAGAGTAATTAAGTGTTTTCAATAATGCAAGTCTCATTCATTGTAGGGTTGTACAAGTTGAATAAATATTTAAGAAAATTCTCTAACAAAATAAATACATCAGATTTCCTTTAACCTGAGGAAGGTGTCAGGGTAACAATAAAAACAAAAGTCTGGTTGAAAACCCCCTCTGGCAAACTTTGCTGAAGCTGCCACTTTAAGAATGGTGGGTATGCAGACACAGCCTTCTAGACTTCTAGACCAGAGTGTGAGTCAAGATGTCCCCTGCTCAGTCGGGAGCTGCTTCCCCTCAACATCATCTTGGGGCAATGCGACTAAACCATCCTTTACTATCAGTGAGTTCTTCTAAAGATCCTTTAGGTAATTATCTGTTCCTGAGCACAGATAAAGAGATTATCACCAAATAATGACTATTTAAACAATAATGGCAACAATCTTGGCTTTGAGAAGCTGATAATTTAGCCTTTAGCACTAACTTTGATTCAGCAGCCAGGAAGTACAGTGGCAGAACCTAACTTGAACCCAGGTTTTCAAATCTAAATAATGTAACTTATTCAATGTTAAACTGATAACAGATTTCATAAACTCATTTAAAATTATTTACTTGAAGAAAAGGTCTCCAACTTTCTAGCATAATTTAGAAGTCGTATATCCTACATAAAGCTACACAGACACACACATAAAAAATCAATCAATGTGCAAATGCTGAGTGCTCAAATGTTTGCCCAGGGTGATATGGAAGCCCAGGGAGAGTGGACCCAAACATTGCCTGGGAAGAACAGAGATTCCAAGTAAAAGTTATGCTGAAATTAGAAAGGATGAGGAGAAGTTAGCTAGATGTTAAAGACAAGGGAATCCATTTCTAGCATAAACAGTAATATACAGTGAAATACGGATCTGAGACAGAGTTTGGAGAGTTGTAGAAAGTGAAGTGATTCAGTGTGAATGCAGTTCAGGGTGAATGGAAATAGATGAGGGAGATAATTCTGCAAAGACCAGGAGGTGGCTGAAGATATAGGGAGCTGTATATAATGCTAAAAAAAGTTACCTTTTATCTTAAATATACTTCACTATTACTACATTAAAAGCAAGAGGATGAGTAACATGGTCAGATTCACTATTTATTTTATATTGTTGAGACACCATAGAAAATGAACTTCAGAGACAAAAGCTGGCTATCACAATTGTCTTCCTGACAAAATTAAGTGTCTAACTAACACCAAGACCATGGAGATGAAAAAGAGATTAACTTAATAAATATTTAGAAAGTATACAAGGAATAGAAACAGAGATACAGTGATAACAAGTGATATAAGTGATATCTAATCAGTGATAGAGAGGTCTAGAATGACATTTGATTTTGAAGTTTAGCAAGAAGTGATTGGTGATCAAAATAATCAATATAGGGAATAAAAGATGAAGACTGTGTTTAGAAAAGGAAGATAGGGATTTTGACTTTACACAAGTTGTGCTTAGGATGACTATGGCACATCTAAATGGAAATGCCCAGGGGCATTAATAAATAAGGCTCAGTAACTCAAGAGTAAAGTCTCTATTGAAGATATGTTTTTTTAGTTCAACCATAAAACTGAGATATGAAATCACAAGCGTGGATAATCTTGTTTAAAGAAAACCTATAAAGTGAAAACAGATGAAGATTTTAATTTTCAGCTTATCAATTCTTTCTTTCAAGGATCATGCTTTTGGTATTGTGTTTAAAAAGCCACCATCAAACCAAGACATCTAGATTTTTTTTTCCTGTTACCATCTAAAAGCTTTATAGTTTTAGGTTTTACATTTGGGTCTATGAGCTAAGTTCATTTTTGTAAGGGTATAAGACCCGTGTGCAGATTCATGTGTTGCACGTAGATGTCCAGTTGTTTCAGCACCATCTGTTGAAAAGACTATTTTTGCTCTACTGTCAAAATTTTGTTTACATTTTCTGCTTGGTTAAAGATACTGTCAAGAGACTGGAAAAGATAAGCCACAAACTGTGAAAAACATTTGCAAAAGACATAGTTGAAAAAGGACTGTTACACAAAAACTACACAGAACTCTTAGAACTCAAAACAGGAAAACAAGCAGTGCATTGTGACTGGTGACAGAAGTAAAGTCTGATGCTGTGCAGAGCAATATTGCATAGGAACCTGGAATGTTAGGCTTATGAATCAAGGCAAGTTGGAAGTGGTCAAACAGGAGATGGCAAGAGTGAACATCGATACATCAGGAATCAGTGAACTAAAATGGACTGGAATGGGTGAATTTAACTCAGATGGCCATTATATCTGCAACTGTGGGCAAGAATCCCTTAGGAGAAATGGAGAAGCCGTCATAGTCAACAAGAGTCCAAAATGCAGTACTTGGATGTAATCTCAAAAACGACAGAATGATCTCTGTTCATTTCCAAGGCAAACCATTCAATATCACAGGATCCAAATCTATGTCCTGAGCAAAAATGCTGAAGAAGCTGAAGTTGAACAGCTCTATGAAGAACTGCAAGACCTTCTAGAATTAAAAAAGATGTCCTTTTGATTATAGGTGACTGGAATGCAAATGTAGGAAGTCAAGAAATACCTGGAGTAATGGGAAAATTTGGCCTTGGAGTACAGAATGAAGTAGGGCAAAGGCTAATAGAGTTTTTGCCAAGAAAATGCACTGGTCATAGCAAACACCCTCTTCCAACAACACAAGAGAAGACTCTACACATGGACATTACCAGATGGTCAGTACCAAAATCAGATTGATTATATTCTTAGCAGCCAAAGGTGGAGAAGCTGTATACACTCAGCAAAAACAAGACCGGAAGCTGAGTGTGGCTCAGATCATGAACTCCTTACTGCCAAATTCAGACTTAAATTGAAGAAAGTAAGGAAAACCACTAAACCATTCAGGTATGACCTAAATCAAATCCCTTGTGACTATACAGTGGAAGTGACAAATAGATTCAAGGAATTTGATCTGATAGAGTACCTGAAGAGCTATGGACAGAGGTTTGTGACATTGTACAGGAGGCAGTAATCAAAACCATCCCCAAGAAAAATAAATGCAAAAATGCAAGCCCTCTCAGGAGGCCTTAAAAATAACTGAGAAAAGAAGGGAAGCGAAAAGCAAAGGAGAAAAGGAAAGATATACCCATTTGAATGCAGAGTTCCAAAGAATATCAAGGAGAGATAAGAAAGCCTTCCTCAGTGATCAATGCAAAGAAATATAAGAAAACAATACAATGGGAAAGACTAGAGATCTCTTCAAGATAATGAGAAATACCAAGGGAACTTTTCATGCATAGATGGGCACAATAAAGGACAGAAATGGTATGGACCTAACAGAAGCAAAAAATATTAAGAAGAGGTGGCAAGAATACACAGAACTATAAATTATGGTACATCAGGACAATGGAATATTATTCAACACAAAACGGACGGAAAATAGCTGAGTGCTCAAGCCAGGAAGAGACATGCAGGAAAACAAATCTGTATTATTAAGTGAAAGAAGCCAATCTTAAAAGGCTATATACTTTCGGATTCTAATTATATTACTCTCTGAAACAAGTCAACACTATGGAGACATTAAAAAGATCAGGCTGCCAGGGACTGGAGGACAAAGGGATAAATGGAGCACAGTGGGCTTTTAGAGCAGTGAAATTAATTTATATGATACGCTTCCCTGATGGCTCCCACGGTAAAGAGTCTACCTGCAATGAGGGAGACCCGGGTTCGATTCCTGGGTTGGGAATATCCCCTGAAGAAGGAAATGGCAATCCACTCCAGCACTCTCACCTGAAAAATCCCATGGAAGGAGGAGCCTGATAGGCTACAGTCCATGGGGTCGCAAAGGGTCGGACACGACTGAGCGACTTCACTTTCACTTTCATACTGGTAGATGCATATCACCATACATGTCTCCAACCCCACAGAATGCACAACACTAAATTTAACCACAATGTAAATTGATTTCTGGTGATAAAAATTAGTTAATGTAGATTTAATTGTAACAAATGCATCAATTTGGTGGGCGATGTTGATAATGGGAGAGGCTATGCATATATGGGTAGGGGGTGTACGGGAAATCTGTACCTTCTGATCAGTTTTGTTGTGAACCTAAATCTGCTCTGAACATCAAAATCTAGTAAAATCGTGTAATTTGGAAATGTTGATTATACTGTCCTATGTATGTAATTAGTTCAATTTTTAAACACTGTTCAAACTTTTTATATCCTTAATTATAACTCGACTGCTTTTTTTCAGTTACTTAGGTATATTAAAAATCTTTTATTACAATTGTGAATTTTTATTTGTTCTTGATTTTCTCTTTTTTTTTCTTTATATGAGTCTGTATTATTTGGTACGTATTGACTTGGTATATACTTGATATGACAAATTATAATTCCCATATCATCTTGATAGATTGTTCAATAATTATGAAGTAGCTCTCTATACCTGTGAATACTTCTTTCTTTGAATTATGATTTTTCTTCTAATGCAATATATTTTTTCAGCTTTTTAAAGTTAATATTTGAATAATATAGCTTTTCTATTTTTTTCTTTTAACTTTTCACATATTTATGTTTAAGCTTTGGTTCTTGTAAGCAACATATAGCTGAAATCAATTTTATCTGCTTCCTGTTTAACAATCTTGCCTTTCTTTAATTTAGATTTCCATTTCATATAGTTACTGATAAATACTATTTTAGGTTTGAGGTTTATTTGTCCCACTTCTATTATCCTTTTACTTTCTTTCCTTCAATTGACTCAATCCAGTTGGAATTGTCAACTGCAAATTGGCACTTGCCATTTACTTCTATAAAGATAACACCATGTGCTGTTGCCGCTGCTAACTTTCAACACCCCCTTGATAGCAGCTCAAGGTGGAGAGCAGAAATGAGGCACTTTGTTCTCTGCAAAAACTGTCAGAACACGTCCTTAGATAGTTTGACACCTTCAGGAGCTGATTTTATGAGCCAAATTCTTGTATCTCCTCATATCTAGAAAAGCACTACAATCCTTCATGGTGATGACTGATACTTGTGACTAGCAGTAACCTTCATAAGACTAGCAGAAACCTCCCTACCTCTTTGGAGCAGTCTCCCAGAGCTATCTGAAATGCTGTCTCCTGGATTATAGTCCTCATTTTTCATCCAATAAAATGATTCACAGCTTTCACACTGTGCATTTTTTAGGTCAACAGAATCAGTCCAATTTCAATAAATGAAGAACTATTCCAATTTTCTCATCAAATTGTTGATTCTTTATCACTGTTCCAGGAGACACTAACAGTCCCATATCCCAGACAAAGCAAAATCTTTTCAACATTATAAGTCTTATTCCTTTCCTAATTTTTGTGTAATGTTGTATTTTTATGTTATATATATATGCATATATATACACACACACATTTTAACTCCTACCAGTCTTTAAAAAATATAATTAATTTGAATTTATATTTTCTCATAGACACGCCTTTTCTAATTCTATTTACTTTTATTATTTCTTGTACTCCTTACTACAGCTTGGTATTACCTCCTTTCTTTTAAAAACAGTCTACAATACTTCAATACTTATCTTGGTGTTAGTCAGCTGATGCTGAATTATCTGATTTTTTGCTTACCTAAAGATGCCTTAATTTCATCTTCATTTTTGAACAAAAATTTTGCTTAACATAGAATTCTAGTTTGATAGTCATTTACATTTTGCCATTTGAAAATATAACTTTATCATTTCCTGAGTCCCATTAGTTTTATTGATATGTTACCTATCAGACTCCTTTGAAAGTAATATGCCTATTCTCTCATTTTTAATATTTTACCTTTGATTTTCATCAGATTTATTATCATCTTTCTAGGTATCATTTTATTTGTATTTATCTTGCTTGAAATTTGTAGCATTTCTAGAGGTTCTGACTTGATGTCTTTCATTAGTTTTGAAAACTCAGCAACGATCTTTTCAAATGTTACTTCTCTCTTCTTTTTCCTTTTGGACTCTAATTAAATGTGTGTTAAATCTTTCTACAGGGTTTCTCACAGTATCTCTCAGAAACTTTTATTTTCCATCTTTTGTCTTTCTATTACTGAGTATGGATATTTTCTTTTGATATGTCTTCCAATTCGATGATTTTCTTCAGTGTACATAATGTGATTATTAAATCTCAACCCACTCCAGTACACTTGCCTGGAAAATCCCATGGACGGAGGGGCCTGGTGGGCTGCGGTCCATGTGGTGTCGCTAGGAGTCGACACGACTGAGCAACTTCACTTTCACTTTTCACTTTCATGCATTGGAGAAGGAAATGGCAACCCATTCCAGTGTTCTTGCCTGGAGAATCCCAGGGATGGCGGAGCCTGGGCTGCCGTTTCTGGGGTCTCACAGAGTCGGACATGACTGAAGCGACTTAGCAGCCGCAGTTCAATATTTAGTTTCAGTTATTGTTTTTCAGTATGAGAATATCTATTTTATTCTCAATGTAGTTTTTATGTCTGAAAATTGTCCATTTTATCCTATAATTTCATGACAAAATTAATTACCATTGCTTTTATATTTGTTACCTTTATTATTTGATTCTTGTTTTAGTTTCTGTTGCCTATTTCCTCCCTTTTCCTCCTGTTTTTTTCAATTTATGTCTTCCTGCCTGCATTTTATAAGGTTGATTGTCATGTATAAAAATGTAGAGATAATTTGAGTATCTATTGTTGTCTTCAAGGCAAGATTTCCTTTTGCCTTTTTCAGACTGTTAAGGCATAAATAGTTCATACAAATGCAATCAAGAATTGAGGCAATTTGAAACTCTTTGCACTTAATTGTACAATTTCTCCTACTATAGAAAGAAAAAAGAAACTGGAGATTATTTTTATGTCAATTGAAAAAAACTGCACAACTTAAAAGCTGACAGTTATGTTTTATTTGGTGGATGTTCTGAGGACCTCAAGTCTGGGCTGCAGCATCTCAGATAACACTGATAAATTGCTCCAAGGTAGAAATATGAATAAAAGGTGTATTTTACCTCAAATGTGTTATTCCCTCTCATTTTAGGTTTTTATACATAGCTTTATAAAGCAATACTGATGTGAGCCTAGAATTGTTTTAAAAAAAAAAAAAGTGAGGAGAAGGAGGCATTTCTTGTGTCAAAGAAAAGAAAGGATGGTAGTAATAAATAACACTACAGTTTAGATCCTCTCTTTTCCAACTTTGGAAACAATTACAGACCAAATTTTAACACTGAAATAACTGTAGATTGATCATAAAAATAAGGATAATTAGTATTCTATATCTTAATCTTCATAGTTGGCTTCTGAAAGGAGTACAAACAAAATTAAGACATTTTTCACAAAAGGTCTGAATCAGAAGGTTGAAAACCTGATGTCATAGGAAAGTGTTCAAAATCAGGAGAGATCTTAGTAGTCTATCCTGTACCGCACTGATGGAAGTTTTAACTTCAGAAAACTGTTCAAGCTTTAAAGAAAAATATGACACGTTTATTTTAGTAATTTGTTGTGGTTATATGGTTCTTATAACACACACACACACACACAAAATTCCTGAAAGCCTTTCAATGATTCTTATGTAGGCCCTCAGTCACTTGTAGATAACTGAGACTGTCTTTAAAATTATTAATCAGTTAGGGAGAAATGCATATGGTTTTTAAAGATTATTCTTTATAAACTAAAATGTTAGTACACTATAAAGAGAGGAACACACAAATAGGCCTTAGGGACTATCTCTTCTACAATCTACCTTGCTGCTGCTGCTGCTGCTAAGTCGCTTCAGTCGTGTCCGACTCTGTGTAACCCCAGAGACGGCAGCCCACCAGGCTCTGCCGTCCCTGGGATTCTCCAGGCAAGAACACTGGAGTGGGTTGCCATTTCCTTCTCCAGTGCATGAAAGTGAAAAGTGAAAGTGAAGTTGCACAGTCGTGCCCGACCCTCAGTGACTCCATGGACTGCAGCCTACCAGGCTCCTCCATCCATGGGATTTTCCAGGCAAGAGTACTGGAGTGGGGTGCCATTTCCTTCTCCGACAATCTACCTTACAAAGGACTAAATCAAGAATGTATTACTTCATAAAACCAACCCAAGGTCAGGGTTTGGATTCAATGTAAATGTGATATACATTCACTTCAGACACTAAAGATAAGCACCATAAAGAAAGTAGTGAAGGTAACATCAGGTTTTGTAAGATTGCTGAGAGAATGGGATTTCTACTGGGATTTAGGGCAGTAGTTATGAGCACTTCAGCAAACGTGCTGATTTATCCAGTGTGGGTCACTGCGGATGGTATGTAGAAGAATCTCAGTCCAAGTTCAAGGCATGAATGAATAAATGGTGCCAGAGGTCCCCACCTCATGGGCCATGGACCAGTACTGGTCTGTGGCCTGTTAGGAACTGGACTGCAGAGCAGGAAGTGAGTGGTAGGTGAGGGAGCAAAGCTTCATCTCTATTTGCAGCTGCTCCCCACCGCTAGCATTACTGCCCGAGCTCTGCCTTCTGTCAGAGCAATGGTGGCATTAGATTCTTCCAGTGAACCCTACTGTGAACTGTGCATGCAAGGGATCTAGGCTGTGCATTCTGTATGAGAATCTAATGCTGAGGAAGTGATGCTAACAGTCAGGGCGTTGTGTTCAACTGCACAGAGACCATAATTAATCAATTGCTTACAGGCTCATATCAGCCCTATCAGTGAGTGGCAAGTGACAGTTAAGCGGCATGTGGTGGCAGGTTTTATAGTGGCAAGTGAGTTAATGTACTTCAGCTGTAAACCTGCATGGCAGACTTTTCAGAATCCAATACATTTTAGTCCTTGAATGGCCTGCCCATTATTTTGTTTACCACTTCCATCAGTGCCTGCACACTTGTCTCAATCACAGTTTTTGTAAGCCCACGAGCTAATCTTAGCAAAAATAAGTGAAAACCAAACATCACTGGAGACCCTCTTTGCAAAGCGGGAAAGACCCAATGATGAGACAGCAGAAGACTGACAACAAAAGGAAAGCTGCATTTAAAAGAAAATACCAAGAGTCCTTCTTAAATTACAGATTCATTTCAATAAGTGATTCACATTCTCCAAGCATGCTTTGTACAATATGAGGCAACTAGCTATCCAAATGAAGCCATGAAACCTTCAAAACTGCTGTGCCACATGGAGACCAAGTACTATGCATTAAAAGACAAGCCTCTGGAGGGTTTTTTTTTTTTTATGTGAACATGAAGAGAAGAAGCAGTTATTGAAAGCTGCCATTTTATCAAATGTTTCTGCATTGAGAGCATCATTCTTAGTGTCTAACCACATTGCTAGAGCTAAAAAGCCCTTTACTGTGGGTGAAGAGTCTATCCTGCCTGCTGCCAAGGACATTTGTCTTGAACTTTTAGGAGTGTCTGCAATTCAAAAGATTACATCTGTTCCTCTTTTGGCCAGCACCATAATTAGATGAAATGATGAAACAGCAGAGTATACTGAGGCACAATTGTTAGAGAGGCTTAATGAGTCATTGCAGTACACAATCCAGGTGGATGAGTCTACTAATGTTGACAAGGCAATGATGCTTGTTTCAATGCAATATATTTCTCAGAGGATGTGCAAGAGGGTATGTCATGTGCCCTTTTGTTGCCAACCAATACCACAGCTGCAGAACTATTCAAGTCTTGGAATGATTATGCATCAGGGAATTTGAACTGGTCATTTTGTGTTGGTATATGCATAGATGGAACAGCTGCCATGACGGGATGACTTTCTGGCTTCTCTCCTTGGGTCAAAGAGGTCACTTCTGATTGTGAGTCTATGCACCGTGTCATCTACAGAGAAATGACGGTTAGCTGAAAAATGTCACCTGAACTTAGTGTTCTGCAGGATGTGATTAAAATGATCAACCATATTAAAGTACATGCCCTTAACTCATGTCAGTGCATGCAGATCTGTCAGGAGATGGATGCAGAGCACACGCATCCTCTCTTAGATGCAGAAGTGAGATGGCTTTCTCAAGGTAAACCATTGGCTAGAGTTTTGAATTATGATAACTGCTCCAGAGATTTCTTTTAAAAAACAGTCACCACTGGCAGCACATTTCAGTGACATAGATGGGTCCAAAGCTTGCTTGTTTGTATGACATACACAACCTGTACAGTGAACTCAATCTGTCATTTCAGGAGAGGACAGCAACTGTGTAAAAGTCAGCAGATAGAGTGGCTGCATTTAAAGGCAAACTGGAAATATGGGGGAAATGAGCAAACACTGGGATTTGACACATTTCAGACATTAACAGAGGTTTTGAAAGTGAAAGCCTAGGGTCTTCTTTCTCCCTGCTAGTGCATGGAGAGAAAGCTGCTTCCATCTCAGCTTTCAAAAGAGTTTGAGCATTACTTCCCAGCCACACAAGACCCTCAAACTGGGAAAGAATGGATCCACGACCCATCTGTGAATAAACCAGGTGAATTGACTTTGTCCGTGCTAGAAAAAGATCAACTGCTTGAGATTACAAATGATGGTGGCCTATAAGTATGATTGAAACAACTTCAAATCTCTATACACTCTGTATTTCAGTCAAGGTAGCATATCCTTAGACTGCCACAAAAAGCACCAAATAGTCTGCTTCCATTTCCAACATCCTATCTTTGTGAAACAGGGTTTTGTACAGTGACAGCAACCAAAATGAGATTATGAAGTAGACTAGACACAAACAACATGCTCCGGGTGTCACTGCCTCCATAACCCCCAGATGGAACCATCTAATTGCAGGAAAAAAGCTCAGGGCTCCCTCTGATTCTGCATTATGGTGAGTTGTATAATTAGTTCGTTACATATCACAATGTAAAAATAATAGAAATAAAGAACACAATAAATGAATCACTTGAATCATCCTCACACCATTCTCACCTTGGTCAGTGGAAAAATTATCATCCACAAGACCAGTCCCTTGTGCCAAAAATGTTGAGGACCACCGAATGGTGCTATCCTAGATTCCCAAATGCAGCTAAAATATGCTCTCAGGTGATTGCTTTTTAAATAGTTTAATTTGGAATTATATTTTAGACATGGGGATTTTAGTTGAACCCTGAGATCTCTTTTTAATCCTTTTTCTAAACTCTGTGTTTCCCAGATTCAACACAAAGTCTTTAGAAAATTCTTGGCTATAGAAACACTTTTAAGTGGTCTCTCCTGGATATATTTTCCATTATTCCTTTAGAGTTGTATAAGCATTTATTATTCAAGATATTGTCTGTAAAAACAAGTGAAGGTGAGCAAATCATCACTTTAGGTTCATCTTGCTTATTTGCTGTCAGAGCAATGTCCCCTATTGTTCTGAGTAGTTATAATTTTTCAAATTCTATAGACTAGCTTATTTACTTTGGACTATTTTCTGCACATGTGTCAAAGCATGCACATCAAGTCATCTCTAATGCAGAACTAAAATGCCTGACTTGCACAAAAGTTACTCATGCATCGAGTTATTAGTAAGATATTGGCAATTAGTCCAGCTGGTGCCAAGAGGACCACAATTATGGCCAGAAGTTGAGATGCTTTTCTTTTATCAGAAAGGTATGGAAATCTATCCACCTCTGACCAGTTAGACACAATTATCACAATCTATCAGAAACTTTGCTACAGCTTTGTTTTGAATCTAACTCATAAAAATTCAGAGAATATACACTGAACTTCAATTTTTTTCTGTCAGATTTCAGTGGATATTTCATTTTCCAAGGATTACAATTTGACATTATGTGAAAGCTAAGCTTGCGCTATTTCTAAAAGAGTGGCCTCTAGTAGTTAAATGTGGAATGGATGTATTTATTTCTCCTGCTGAATCTATTGCTTGATATTCATGCAACAGTGACTCCTTTTTTCCTCTCACACCTCAAATCCAATCCAACAGCAAATTCTGTCAGCTTTTCCTCAAAATTCTATTCAGAGTCCAACCACTTCACAATATCATCACCACCACCATGGTCCAATCTCTGCTTTTTCTTCCGGACATCTCCATTACCTACTAACTGGCCTTCCCTCTTCCTTTTTTGTTGCCAACTTGCTGCCAGCCTATTCTCCATTCCGCAGGCATAGTGACTCTTGGAAAGTAAATCAGATCCTGATATTTCTTGCTCAGGCTCCTCGAATGGCTGGCTATCTTACCTAAAATTGGAAGTTCTAACCAGGGCATACAGCCTAGTACTCTCTGAGCTCACTCCCACCACTATGCCACTCTTTCACTCTTCCTCAGCCTCCTTGCCCCCTGATGTTCCTCAAAAATACTGAGCAAACTCCAGCCAAGAGCCTTTCCCTCTGCCTAAGAGATCATTCCCCACATGCACTAAGTGCTGAGGCTAGATGTTATTCAGTAATGACTAACGTCATGAGGAAAAGGACTCAGGGTGAAATGAACTCAACTTCACTGAAATGAAAGCAGGTGACTTTGTAAAAGATGAGTTGTGCTAAAGTAGGGGCACTAAGGTTCTGAGAGGAGCTGGTCCATGTGCCAAGGCCATACACCTTTGTCAACTGGAATTTATCCAGAGGAGAAACAAAAAGATGGTATCTTTAAGACAGGGGGCAGTGTTGCAAGTTGAAACAAGTGCCTGCCAAAGTTGGGCCTTTCCCTTCCACATGGACTGGGAACTAGAGTGAGAGTTATCTCCTTGAATGTTTGCATTTCAAACAGAATGGTTCTCAGGTTCTTGAGAAGACAGTTCTGAGTGGTAAGAGATTTATATCTCTAGGAGGCAGAAAAAGCATTTGTATTTGCAAGTTTTCTAAAGTAACTAGTCAAAGAAGGAATTCAGGAGTCTATTTGTCCTGTTTGGAACAAACAGTAAATTCTGCTGATATAAATACATATCTATATGTAATAAAAACACATTATATGTAATATATATTTTATATTATATATCATCTAACTTTATTATTAAAGTTCTATAAAGGGCTTTATTTACTGCAGAATCCCCAGTGCTTACTATTGTACTTGGCGCATAGTAGGGACTTGGTAAATATTAATGCTTGCCAATAAAAAATTAATTATTTTAAAGCATTTACTTAGAATTGATTGTCTATACGGCACTGTGATTCTCACCTAGAATATTAAGATAAGCAAAACAGCCCCAGACATTAAAGAGCTTCTGGCTTAGTGGAAGACATAAATATGAACATGTTCTGGAATAACAGAGATATTTGTTAAAAATTAAGAGTGCAAAATAGCAAAAAATACCCTGAAATTTGAGCAATAATCTATTGGGGAGAAGTAATACATCAAGAAAAACTCTTAGAAAGATTTGATTATTTGATGAGAGTCTTGAAGGAAGACAGCCAGTGTATTTGAATACATTTCCAACAAAACTTGGCATATTTTTCAAAATGCTGTATTGATGATTTGTGAGTACAGACACTGTTATTTTTCCTGTTAGAAAAGCTCTTCCTATGGAAGTTTGACAGCTGGTAGCACAGTGGAATTACTGACTTAAATCTTATTCTTAATGTAATTTTATTTCCTTTCCTGCCTTATCACAAGGACCTGATGTTTCATTAAGGAACATGCCCCACTTTTGGTAATCCTTCAGCTTACCCAAGGTTACATATTTCTTTGCTTTTTGTCTGCAGTCATCACATGACTAGGGCTAAAGAAGATGACTGTATTATTGCTACTAGTATACACCGCTATAGGAAGGAAGGACATTTATTCATGCCTCCAGTTCCTATTATAATTCCTGGTGATAACAGCACCTCTTGAAATGAAAAGTATCATAATGTTCTTTAATCATTTAACCTTAAATATACATTCACACAAAGTCATTGCACATATATATTTTATTTGAATTAAAGGGCACTATTTCAAACAGAATTATAGACAGGGATTTATAAACATAGAGATATTTTATAGGATTTTCCTTTAATAAATTTTATTATATTTGTAGCACTAATGTAGTATTAGTAAAGCCCTTTTGGGAAAATGGAAACAGATATTGCATAGTCTGAAATGCTATGACATTTGTCAATAAAATGGAATTCTGTCTACACAGGAGAATCACTCAAAGTACAATACTAATTAGGGGTCAAATTTTCGTCTTAAACAATGAAATACTTATAATTAATGTGACTAAGGTAGTCAGTGTTTATCAAGAAGAATGAATTCCTTTTTAAAAAATATTTTAAATAGACACTCTTCCCTAGAAAATCAGCAAAACATCTCATTAGCTATTTTCTCTGTGTTTATGTGATAATATAAAAGATATAGTGATGATTCATTTTGCATGTTAGGCCATTAAGTCATTCTGATTCACTTAAAGTGATATTGTCACAAAGCCTCAATCACTGAATCTCAATCATAAACTTTGTTCAAACAACAAAATTGATAATAAATATTCTTATCTGCTTCAGGCTCACTATATAATATATATATAATATATATATAATATATATATAATATATATATTTTTTTAATACTCTAACATCATTACTAGGAATTGAGAGGTTAATCTCCTCTCCCTAGAAGAATCTCTTTTCAATCCAATGAAATGACAGTGAAGGCCAGTGCAAAGAACTATTGACTTAGGGTACAAGAGAGTTAGATTCTATGAAACACAGATTATGACAAGCTGCCAAATATTCTTTGTGGTTTACAAATTATAAACTTGGGAGACTATTTCCTTCATACCTGTATCAGCAAGAAATCATGTGAATAAATGGGTTAATATATATGAAGTGGTTTGTACTATTCTCAAGAAATCTTGGCAAAAATTCAAAACATCAATGTTCCAAAGTAATTAGCTTCGCTATCCCCTGGAGTAAGAACATGCATGCATCATTATCAAACTAGACATTGAGAAACTATTTAGCACTGCTATAAAAATAAGCCATGTTGATTCCAATACATCCCAAGTACTTTTGAACCAAATTGCCTTGTGTTTTTCAAGTACTTGAATTCTGTTTTGTAAAACATAGCTTACGGTTTTCTAAGAATTAATTCTTAGAATATATTTTAAATACTTAACTATTTAAATACTTAAGTTTTGTCCAAGACCAAATAACTGCTTTTCTACTCTAACATACTAATAATGTATAAATACATCCTCAATAAACATATTTCTTGGGTTTTATTCTCTCTTTGAAAAAAAAAAAAAAAAACTGTTCTCATTGAAACTCCAACTATTTTGAGTGAGCCTTCAGCCCAGGTTCCAACTTCTAGCTGTTTTCACATAGTCTTTGTAAACAACACATAAATATCTGTCAAACAACTATCTGGTGTTTGTGCCTTTTAGCCATTTTCTTACTGATAGTATGAGATTATTGCCTATTTTATATTTTCATAATAAGTGCATAAAAGTATATTCGTGCATAATTTTCTCATTCTTGTATTTAAGTTGCTTCCTAGAAACAGACATTTAGAAGGAGAATTTTACTAAGCCCAAGAGTATTAAAAATTTAATTGCTTTTAAGAACATACTGCTAAATTGTTTTCTGAAAGGGTTGTACCAATTTACAGGGTCACAATCAATGTATGAAAGTGCCTGTTTTACTATTCTCTCTTTATGCTATCAAAATCAAAGCAATAAGAATATTGTCTATAAAAACAAAATATGGTGACTCTCAGTCTATACAGAAGTGATCCAATGAAGCAATAAATGGATTATACTATCTGTGCATGAGATTTGAGGTTAAATATATTGTATATACATATTTATCTATTCTTCTTTCTGAAATCTGGGTAAATTCAGAGTAAAGAAATATAGTATAAATTAAAAAAAATGTCAGATAGGCATTGACAGCATAGTTTACAGATGCTGGAAGTGGATACAAGATGGAAAGGGAACATCTAAGGCAAGCAACCTAGTCTCAGTAGAAGGGCTCTCACACTAAAGACCAGGTGTGATCGAGGTGAGATGAAACATGGACTAAAATAAGAAAGAATTGAAAGTATTTGCAACACTCTTTAACCACAGGACCCCTTTCCAATCCAGTGCAGCCAGGCATCTGCCACTCTCACCCCCTGCAAAAGAACAGAGACTTACTTTGTAGAAAAATTGAACTAGAAGCTCTATACCCAAGGACTTCCAAGGCACAGGACAAGAGGGACAAAGGCTGGCATTAAAAAAGAGCTAATAAGGGAAAGTCTAAAGCCTCTTCTTACACAATAATATAAGGGCATTGTCTGTGTCTTAAATCAATAACCAATTTGGCAGGTGCCAGAAAAAATAGTAACAAAATTTAGGGGATAGAGATTTTGGGATAGGGAGAAGTAAGGAAGGGGTCAGTTGTTTTTCTTTACACTTGGACTTTTAAAATGTATTACTTTGATCTAAAAAATAAATGCAGAAAATCAAATATGGTAATAAAGGCTACCTACCTTGATGAAAGGACCAGCAGTTTTAATACCTTGGGTACTTCCTTACTCCTAGATTGTAAGGGCAGCATATGTGCATACTAAGTCACTCAGTCGTAACTGACTCTTTGTGACCCTATGGACTGTAGCCCACCAGGCTCTTCTGTCTATGGGATTTTCTAGGCAAGAATACTAGAGTGGGTTGCCGTGCCCTCTACCAAGGAGGAGGGCAATTTAAGCAGCAAGATACCTGGACTGCTGAACTTATCTTTTACAAGTCTGACTCCTCTGATTTCTTATGTTTTTTTCCAAGTAGACAGGCCAATACATTGCCTTACCTTGCCCAGGTAAGGTAGCATGAATATGTAGGGCCCGTCGGACACGACTGAGGTGACTTAGCAGCAGCAGCAGTAGGTTATTTTGTGCCCAAACTTACTGGAATAGTCAGTAAATAATAACTCAGCAATATTTGGAAAGAAGGTCTTGCTTTCTTAGGTATGCAGCCTCAAGTTAACCCTTTTATAAATCTCTAATATCCATTCCCTCATTTTGTTCATTTATTTGTTGTTGTTTGAGGTATAATTGGCCTACAGTGATTTGTTAGTTCAGGTACACAACATAGTGATTAGGTATTTCTCTACATTACACAGTGTAAGTCTAGTTACCATCTGTTATCATACAAAGTTATATTATTTTGATTATATTTTCCATGCTATACATTTTATCCATGTGACTCATTTATTTTGTAACTGGAAGTTTGTACTTGAATCTCCCTTACCTATTTACCTTACTCACCTCCCCTGGAAAGCACCTGTTTTTTTCTATATATCTGTTACTCTGCTATGTTTGTTCTTTTTTTATTTTTTTAGGTTACAGACATAAGTAAAATCACACAGTAATTATCTTTCTTTGTATGAAATATTTCAATCAGTGTAATTTCCTCTAGGTCCATCCATGTTGCCACAGTGATATTTCATTCTTTCTCATTGCATATATTCTTTATCCATTCATCTATGTATGGACATCTATGTTGCCTCAATACCTTGGCTATTGTAAATAAAGTTACAATTAACATAGGGGTACATATATCTTTTTGAAGCAATGTTTTCATTTTCTTCAGAAAAATACCCAGAATTGGAATTGTTGGATCATATTGTAGGTCTGTCTTAAATTTTCTAAGTATCCTCCTCCATACTGTTTTACACAGTAGCTGTACAAATTTACACTCCCACCAACAGCACACAAAGGTTTGCTTTATTTCACTTCCTTGCCGACACTTGTTATTTGTTTTTTTTTTTTTTTTTTTTTTTTTGGTAGTAGCCATTCTAATAGTTGTGAAGTGATATTTCATAGTGGCTTTGATTTGTATTCCCCTAGTAATTAATGATGTTGAGCATCTTTTTGTCTATCTTTTGGCAATCAGTATGTATTCTTTGGAAAAATGTCTACTCGGGTCATCTGCCCATGTTTTTATTGGGTTGTTTGTTTTTCTGATGGTGAATTTTCTGAGTTCTTTGTATATTTTGGATATTAACTGCTTAATGAATATATCATTTGCAAATATCTTCTATTCAGTAAGTGGCTTTTTTCATTTTGTTGATAATCCTTCACTGTAAAAAAAGCTTTTTAAAATTGATGCAGTACCACTTGCTTCTGTTTTTATTCCCCTTGTCTGAAAGGACACATAAAAAATATGGCTAAGGCTACTGTCAAATAGCATTCTGTATATGTTTTCTTCTAGAAGTTTTATGATTTTAGTTCTTACAAGTCTTTAATCCATTTTGAGCTTACTTTTCTATGTGTATGATAAAATAGTACAGATTTTTTGTTCTCATGTATCTGTCCAGTTTTCCCAACACCATATACTGAAGAGGTTGTGTTTTCCCCATTGTACATTTTCCCCTCCTTTGTCATAAATGAACTGCCCATGTAAGTGTATGTTCATTTTTGGGCTCTCTTGTCTGTTCCACTGATCTATGTGTCTGTTTTTGTGTCAATTTTCCACTGTTACCATTACTATTTGAATACACACACACACACACACACACACACTTCTATTTGAACATACATGTGTGTATGTGTGCTCAGTTGCTCAGTTTCGTGTGTGACTCTTTATGACTCCATGGACTATAGCCTGCAAGGCTCCTCAGTGTGTGTGTGTGTGTGTGTACATATATATATGTATTATATATATATAAAATATACCATGCTCATGGATTGGAAGAATTAATATTGTTAAAATCATCATACTGTCAAGGCAATCTACTGAGTCAATACAATTTCTATCAAAATACCAATAGTATATTTTTACAGAACTAGATCAAATAATTTTAAAATTTGTCTGAAGACACAGAAGACCACAAACAGCCAAAACAATCTTGAGAAAGAATAAAATAGATGGTATAATTCTTCCTGATTTCAAACTATATTATTCAAATTTGTATGTTTGCATCATCTTTCATTCCTTTCATCAGAGTCCTAAAGTCTTCTGAGTACAGATCTTTCATCTAATTGGTTAGATTTATTCCTAGGTATGTTATTCTTTCTGATATAATTGTAAATGGGACTGTTTTCTTAATTTCTCTTTGTCATAGTTCATTGTTAGTGAATAAAAATGCAACAAATTTATGACTATTGAGTTTTGTATTCTTCAAGTTTACTAAATTCATTGTTTGGGACTCTGTGCTTACCGGACCTCTGTTTCTTTTCTGAGGTTAAGAAAGTTTTCAGCTATTATCTTTTTAAATAAGTTCTCTTCCCTTTCCTCTCTTCTCCTTCTGGGACCCCTGCACTGCAAATGGTGGTATGACTGATGTTGTTCCATAGGTCTCTCAGCTTATTCTCACTTTTTAAAATTCTTTTTTCTGTTCAGTTTTTCTGTTCTATTGCTCTGTGCTCATCTGTCCTTCTATTAATTCCTTCTGTAAAGTGAAAGTAAAAGTGTTTGTCATTTAGTCATGTCTAACTCTTTGTGACTCCATAGACTATGGTCCATCAGGTTCCTCTGTCCATGGAATTCTCCAGGCAAGAATATTGGAGGGGATAGCCATCCCCTACTCCAGGGGATCTTCCTGACTCAGGGATCAAACCCAGGTATACTGTATTGCAGGCAGATTCTTAACCATCTGAGCCACCAGGGAAGCCCAGTGTATTTTAAAATTTCAGTTATTATGTTCAGCTCTACTTGGTTCTTCTTTATATTTTCCTACTTTTTGTTAGAAAATATATTCTTCTTCCAAGTTTTGATAATTACCTTGAACCTTTTATTAGGGGTTCAAGTAGACTGATTATCTCTACTTTATCAGTTTTTCTTCTAGGGTTTTATCTTGTTCCTTCCTTTAGAACATATTCCTTGGTCACTTCGTTTTACTGAATCATCTGTTTTTATTTCTATGGATTAAATAGATTTATTATCTTTCCAATCTTGAAGTGATCTTATGTAGGAGACACCCTATAGGGTTCAGCAGCACACTTCCCTCTGGTTACCAGACCTATATGCCCTATATAAGTGTGGTGGACCCTTCTGTTGCGGCAGGGCTTACTATTGTGGGCATGCTGGTATATATGGCTGGGGCTTGGTCAGGTTGACTGCCAGGCCCTGTCTTGCATGGAGATTGAGTGTCACTGGTGGGCAGGGCAATGTCCCAGTATGGCTGGCTGTGTGGCAAGGAGTCCTAGGCATGGTGTTGTCCCACTGGTGGGTGGGCTGGATCCCAAATTACCTGGCAGTTTCCTCAAGCTCTCACTTTGGCTTGGCCTCAGAAATGTTTCTCAATCTATTCAGAATAAGTGAGTCTCCTCTCATTGTCACTTACTTTATTTAGATGTGCTTTTTATTCAGATGTCGTTTTGATAAGGTGAAGGTGTTATTTCCAGGGTGACCAGGAACTGTGTATGTGCAAAACAGATTTAATCTTTAATTCTCATAATGCTCTAGATATTTTTTTGAAGTGGTAAGAATACTAACCACTCTTCAGTCTGATCCATTTGGGACTTCCCAGTAGTAAAGAACCTGCCTGCCAATGAAGAAGATGTAAGAGAGGTGGGTTCCACCCCTGAGTTGGAAAGATCCTCTAGAGGAGAAAATGGCAACCCACTCCAGTATTCTTGCCTGGAAAATTCTAGGAAGAGGAAAATTCCATGGACTGGAGGAGCCCCATCCATTTATTCTCTTAAATTTCTCTCTCCAAATTCTGACTGGCCTACACAGTTTATAAAGAAATTACTAATTTAACCCCCAAAAGATCTTCATGACCAAGATAATCACAATGGTGTGATTACTCACCTAGAGCCAGACATCCTGGAATGTGAAGTCAAGTGGGCCTTAGAAAGCATCACTATGAACAAAGCTAGTGGGGGTGATGGAATTCCAGTGGGGCTATTTCAAATCCTGAAAGATGATGCTGTGAAAGTGCTGCACTCAATATGCCAGAAAATTTGGAAAACTCAGCAGTGGCCACGGGACTGGGAAAGGTCAGTTTTCATTCCAATCCCAAAGAAAGGCAATGCTCAAGAATGCTCAAACTACCACTCAATTGCACTCATGTCACACGCTAGTAAAGTCATGCTCAAAATTCTCCAAGTCAGGTTTCAGCAATACGTGAACCGCAAACTTCCAGATGTTCAAGCCGGTTTTAGAAAAGGCAGAGGAATCAGAGATCAAATTGCCAACACTGCTGGATCATGGAAAAAGCAAGAGAGTTCCAGAAAAACATCTATTTCTGCTTTATTGACTATGCCAAACCCTTTGACTGTGTGGATCACAATAAACTGTATAAAATTCTGAAAGAGATGGGAATACCAGACAATCTGACCTGCCTCTTGAGAAATCTGTATGCAGGTCAGGAAGCAACAGTTAGAACTGAACATGGAACAACAGACTGGTTCCAAATAGGAAAAGGAGTATGTCAAGGCTGTATTTTGTCACCCTGCTTCTTTAACTTATATGCAGAGTACATCATGAGAAAAGCTGGGTTGGAAGAAGCACAAGCTGGAATCAAGATTGCCGAGAGAAATATCAATAACCTCAGATATGCAGATGACACCACCTTTATGGCAGAAACTGAAGAAGAACTAAAAAGCCTCTTGATGAAAGTGAAAGAGGAGAGTGAAAAAGTTGGCTTAACACTCAACATTCAGAAAACTAAGATCACAGCATCTGGTCCCATAATTTCATAGGAAATAGATGGGGAAACAGTGGAAACAGTGTCAGACTTTATTTTGGGGGGCTCCAAAATCACTGGAGATGGTGACTGCAGCCAAAAATTAAAAGATGCTTACTCCTTGGAAGGAAAGTTACAAGCAACCTAGATAGCGTATTCAAAAGCAGAGATATTACTTTGCCAACAAAGGTCCGTCCAGTCAAGGCTATGGTTTTTCCAGTAGTCACGTATGGATGTGAAAGTTGGACTGTGAAGAAAGCTGAGCGCTGAAGAATTGATGCTTTTGAACTGTGATGTTGGAGAAGACTGTTGAGAGTCCCTTGGACTGCAACGAGATCCAACCAGTCCATTCTAAAGGAAATCAGTCCTGGGTGTTCTTTGGAAGGAATAATGCTAAAGCTGAAACTCCAGTACTTGGCCACCTCATGTGAAGAGTTGACTTACTGGAAAAGACTCTGATACTGGGAGGGTTTAGGGGCAGGAGGAGAAGGGGATGACAGAGGATGAGATGGCTGGATGACATCACCGACTCAATGGACGTGAGTTTGAGTGAACTCCAGGAGTTGGTGAGGGACAGGGAGGCCTGCTGTGCTGCAATTCATGAGGTCACAAAGAGTCAGACACAACTGAGTGACTGAACTGAACTGAACTGAATTTAACCCATTCTAGTTCCATGAGAGAAGTTGTATGCTCTTACAAACTTTTTCTAAATAGATTCTATTTTTTAAAAAAATTCCCATTCTACACACTAAATTTGGCATTTCTTTATAGTTTTAAAGTAGGAAATAGTTTATATAAGATTGAAATGGTGTATCATAAATATGTCTCCAGCATTCTTGTACATTGAAGAATTCAGTACATATGAATTCAATACAATATCAAACAATACAATAAATATATTTGTATTGAATAAGAATTCAATGTAAACTCATTTATACATATGAATTTATATGAGTTTATTAATAAAACAAGTGTTTGCTCTTCCTCTCCTTTTTGATTACTGGGCCTGGAGTAGGACCTAAAGTGGCAGCGTTTGTAACAAGTACTGTGAGGCAAGTGGATTGAGAAGCACATTTTGAAAAACATTAGCTTAAGCACTTTTACTTTTTATATCAGGAGGTGACCTAGAATTTCCTGTTCAGAAAATGTTGTCATGCCAAAAAAACATGCAGTTTATCTAGCATGAGTATGTGGGGGCATCCATTCCATAAGTGGACACAGAAATAAACACTTCAGTTTATTTATTGAACTATAAATTCAAAGAAGAAAAACAACACCAGTATCAGGAAGCCCACTAAAACCCTCTAAAACAAACAGGAAAGTAAGGATTTTCTGATGTTCACCAACCAAGTTTATATCTGACTAATAAACAAAATATTATTGGGAATATAAGAAATGCCAATGTAAAAGACCCACTTAGAGATAACTTTCAGTAATGTTCATACAAATGTGATTAAGAGAAAAAATGACTGGTGCTAATTAAAGCTGAAGCAGTTTGAAAGATACAAAATGGAAGGAATACATGTTAATTTTAATGATTAAAGATAATTTATCATGCTGCTGCTAATAATGATGTTTATTATGCCTGGTTGAACATAGGGAATTTTTTTTCATGTTCTTTACTTGACTTCTGTATGTCTTAAAGTATCTTAAACTTCCAGTGAGTCTTTCTGGCTAAATATATAAAAAAAAGGAGCCAGATGACGTTGTTAATCATGCCAGCTACCTCTTTTCTTCAAATGGCAGCAGAATCTATGAGACAGCCTGGCCAAAAAAAAAAAAAAAAAAAAGACTGATACATCAGGTTATTTTCTGATTAATTCCCTAGGGTATCCTACATCTGTCCAGAGTTGGGTCTGGAAATCTTCATAGAACCATCTAAGCACTATACTTGCAGGTCAGCTTTACATATCATTGTCTCAGGTTGAAATCATATGAATTTCAGTCTTTTAACTACAGACAACTGAAATAAAGGATTGATTTCTATTTTGTTGCTATGCATGGTCTAATTCGATGTTGTGAAAGACTTAATAGGCAAAGTTCTAAATTTTATTATCTATTTCCTATGACAAAGTAGGGGTTTTGACATCAAGATGGCAGAGTACAAGGACATGCAGTCATCTTCTCCTACGAGAACTCCAAAAATGCTGAGCAACCATAGACAGGAGAATGTTGGATCCCACTTAAAAAAAGATACCCCATGTCCAGGGGCAAGAAGAAGCCCCAACAAGATGGTAGAAGGGGCAAAAACAAATTTAGAATCAAATGTCACACCTGCTAGAGATGATGCTGTTAAAGTACTGCACTCAATATGCCAGACAATTTGGAAAACTCAGCAGTGGCCACAGACCTGGAAAAGGTCAGTTTTTATTCCAGTCCCAAAGAAAGGCAACACCAAAGAATATTCAAACTAGTACACAATTGCACTCATCATACACGCTAGTAAAGTAATGCTCAAAATTCTCCAGTACATGAACCGTGAACTTTCAGATGTTCAAGCTAGATTTAGAAAAGGCAGAGGAACCCGAGATCAAATAGCCAACATTCGTTGGATCATTGAAAAAGCAAGAGAATTCCAGAAAAATATCTACTTTTCCTCTATTGACTATGCCAAAGCCTTTGACATGTGGATCACAATAAAATGTGGAAAATTCTGAAAGAGATGGGAATACCAGACCACCTGATCTGCCTCCTGAGAAATCTGTATGCAAGTCAAGAAGCAATGCTAGAACCAGACATGGAACAGCAGACTGGTTCCAAATTGGAAAAGGAGTATGTCAAGGCTGTATATCGTCACCCAGCTTATTTAATTTATATGCAGAATGCATCATGTGAAATGCCAGGCTGGATGAAGCACAAGCTGGAATCAAGGTTGCAGGAAAAAGTACCAGTAACCTCAGATATGCAGATGACACCAACCATATTTCAGAGAGTGACGAGAAACTAAAGAGCTTCTCGTTGAAAGTGAAAGAAGAGACTGATAAAGCTGGCTTAAAACTCCACATTCAAGAAACTAAGACCATGGCATCTGGTCCCATCAATTCATGGCAAATAGATGGGGAAACAATGGAAACAGTGAGAGACTATTTTCTTGGGTTCCAAAATCACTACAGATGGTGACTGTTGCTGTGAAATTAAAAGACGCTCACTTCTTAGAAGAAAAGTTGTGACCAACCTAGACAGCATATTAAAAAGCACAGACATTACATTGCTAACAAAGGCCCATATAGTCAAAGCTATAGTTTTTCCAGTAGTCACGTATGGATGTAAGAAGTGGACCATAATGAAAGCTGAATGCCGAAGAATTGATGCTTTTGGAGAATACTCTTGAGAGTCCCTTGGACTGCAAGGAGAGCAAATCAGTCAATCCTAAAGGAAATCAGTCCTGAATATTCATTGGAAGTATTGATGCTGAAGCTGAATCTGCAGTACTTTGACCACCTGATGTGAACAACTGACAAGGGTCTCATTGGACAAGACCCTGATACTGGGAAAGATTGAAGGTGGGAAGAGAAGGGGATGACAGAAGCTGAAACGGCTGGGTGACATTGCCGACTCAATGGACATGAGTTTGAGCAAGCAAGGGGAGTTGATGATGGAGAAGGAAGCCTGGCATGCCACAGCCCATGAGATTGCAAAGAGTTGATGTGACTGAGCAACGGAACTCAACAGATGACAAAGTATATATTCTGTTGGGAATGTGAGGTCCTAGAAAGCTCAGTCAAGTACCAGAAAATAGCCTTTACCATGGAACAAACAGGAAGTGATAGAAATCTGCCTTCCTAGAGAACTTGAGGTTTAGTTTTATTTTCCTCAAGATGCTTGGCCTCTAAGCTTCTCTTACAATGCTGCCTGAAAGCATGTCACTGTCACATTCTTTTCTTGAAGTGCATCTATGGATTCTAGTACTAACGAATGGGAGTTTCCAAATTTTTATTGCTTTGGCTGCATCAACATATTGATCTGCTACATTTTCATTACAGGTGAATTAAAAATATTTTTTAATTTCCCTTGTGAATGAGTTAAAATTTCATTTTTATCCAGAGAATTCTGATTCATTTTCACAAATTTGGACATTTTCTACCTACCTTTTCTTTACTGAGATCCAATTTAATTTTACAGAATGCAGAGACCACATGATGCTCTATTTTAAATCTTTGAAATGTGCTGAGACATGATTCATAGTCCAGAATATTTGATAGGTATTCCATGTTCACCTGAAAAAAAATATTTTTCTACATTTATTGGATGTAGTGTTAGGTAATCTCTATCAGGTCAAATTGGTTAATCATGTTGTTTCAATGTGCAGTGACTCTTTTTTCTCCATAAATTACTAAAAGAAGTGTTTTAAAATCTCCAACTCACATTGTAGATTTTTCATTCTCTCATTAGATTTCTGTTATGTTTTGGTTTATATTATTTTAAAACTATGTTATTAAACTTATATAAATTTGTTGTTATTTATTTATTCCTGTTACTTACCTCTATGAAATGTCTCACTTTATCTCTCCTGTTACTCTTAACTTTAAGTTCTTTTCTGCTAACGTAACTATTATACGTTAATATAAATTGAATATAATACATAATATTGATACAGCAATAGCAACTTTGTTTTTGATCGCATAACATGTTTACATAGCATGTATGGCTACCTATTTGGAGAATAAAATCTTGCTCTTTTCATTCTCTTTTTGGCATTGGCATTTTTTATTGGCCCTTTTATTTCTCCTCTCTTCTCATTTTTTAAAAATTAATTGCATTTTTTTTATTATTTCAGCATATCTTTTTTTATCTGAATTGATATAAACTTGATTATCATTCTTTTACTGGTTACTTATGATATTACAAGGGATACCAAAAATACCTAGAAATAAACTTAATCAAGGAGGTAAGTGAAAAACCTATACTTTGAAAACTTTTCAATATTGATAAAAGAATTTAAAAATGATACAAAGAAATGGAAAGATACACCATGTTCTTTAACCAGAATAATAAATATTAAGATGTCCACACTACACAAAGCAATCCTAGAAGAAAACATAGTCACAACACCCTTTGACATAAATCACAGCAATATTTTTTCAGATCTGTCTCCTAAGTCAAAAGAAATAAAAGTAAAAATAAATAAATTAGTCCCAATTAAACTTAGGGCTTCCCAAGTGGTGCTAGTGATAAATGCAGAAGACTCGCAAGAGATGTGGCTTTGATCCCTAGGTTAGGAAGATCTCCTGGTGTAGGAAATGGCAATCAGCTTCAGTATTCTTTCCTGAAAAATCCCATGAACAGAACAGCCTGGTGGGGTACAGTCCAAAGGGCCATAAAGAGGAAGATATGACTGAGTGACTGAACACACAATTAAATTTAAAAACTTTTCCACAGCAAAAGAAAACATTAATAAAATGAAAAGACAACCTACCGAGAGAAAATATTTGCAAATGATAAAACCTATAAGAAGTTAATATCCAAAAGATATAAACAGCTCACACAACTTAATACTTAAAAAAAGAAAAAACAATCAAAAATGAGCAGAAGATCTAAACAGACATTTCCCCAAAGACACATAGATCGCCAATAGGCCATTGCTGCTGCTACCAAGTCACTTCAGTCGTGTCCGACTCTGTGCGACCCCAGAGACGGCAGCCCACCAAGCTCTGCCGTCCCTGGGATTCTCCAGGCAAGAACACTGGAGTGGGTTGCCATTTCCTTCTCCAATGCATGAAAGTGAAAAGTGAAAGTGAAGTCGCTCAGTGGTGTCCGACTCTTCTTGACCCCATGGACTGCAGCCTCCCAGGCTCCTCCATCCATGGGATTTTCTAGGCAAGAGTACTGGAGTGGGGTGCCATTGCCAAGAAATGCAAATCAAAACCACAATTAGGTATCACCTCACATCTATCAGGATGGCCATAGTCAAAAACTCTACAAATAATAAATGCTGGAAATAGTGTGGATAAAAACCTTTCTACACTGTTCATAGGGATATAAATTGGTACAGCCACCATGGAAAACACTATGGAGATTCCTTTAAAAAGCTACCATATGATCCAGCAATCCTATTCATGGGCACACATCTAGAAAAGATGAAAACTCTAATTTGAAATGATAAATACACCTTAATATTCATAGCAGCATTATGTACCATAGCCAAGCTGTGGAAACAACCTGTGTCCATCAACAGATTAATGGTTTAAGAGAATGTGTGATATATAAATACACATGCACTTGCATGCACGTGCACACACACACACACAAACACACACATACACAATGGAATATTACTCAGCCATTAAATATGCGATTCCACCATTCATAACAAATTGGATGTAGAAGGCAATGGCACCCCACTCCAATACTCTTGCCTTGAAAATCCCATGGATGGAGGAGCCTGGTAGGCTGCGGTCCAGGGGCTCGCGAAGAGTCAGACATGACTGAGCGACTTCACTTTCACTTTTCACTTTCATGCACTGGAGAAGGAAATGGCAACCCACTCCAGTGTTCTTGCCTGGAGAATCCCAGGGATGGGGGAGCCTGGTGGGCTGTTGTCTATGGGGCTGCAGGGAGTCTGACGCGACTGAAACGACTTAGCAGCAGCAGCAGCAGAGTATTATGCTTAGTGAAATAAGTCAGACAGAGAAACACAAATACTATGTTATAGCTTATATATGTAGAATCTAAACAAATAAATCATACATGAAAGTGAAGTCGCTCAGTCGTGTCCGACTCTTTGTGACCCATGGACTGTAGCCCACCAAGCTCCTCGGTCCACAGGATTCTCCAGGCAAGAATACTGGAGTGGGTTGCCATTTCCTTCTCCAGGGGATCTTCCCGACCCAGGGATCGAAGCCAGGTCTCCCACATTGCAGGCAGACTCTTTAACCTCTGCACCACCAGTCTGAAACAAAACCAGACTCATAGATTTTGAGAACAAATTAGTGGTTACTAATGGTGAGAGGAAAGTGGGGAGGGGCAATATAAGGGTATAGAATTAAGAAATGCAAACTACTATGTAAAAAATAGATAAGCAACAAGGATATAGTGTATAGCCCAGGGAAATATAATCATTGTTTTGTAGTAATGTTAAATGGAGCATAATTTATAAAAACATTGAATCATTAAATTGTACATGGGCTCCCCTAGTGGCTCAGTTGGTAAAGAATGCACTTGCAATGCAGGAGACCTGGGTTCTATCCCTGAGTTGGGAAGATCCCTTGGAAAAGGGAATAGCTACCCACTCCAGTATTCTGGCCTTGAGAATCTCAAGGTGTCACAGAGAGTAGGACATGACTGAGCAACTTTCACTTTTACTTTCATATTGTACACATAAAACTAATGTTTTAAATCAACTATACTTCAATAAAATTGAGTTAATTTTTAAAAAAGCTATTCATAACTTAATATTATGTACTTTTTATTAGACCAGGTCCAGTACAATGTCAATAATTTGATGCAATATTTAATACTTTTTAAATCCTCTGTTTCCTTTTCCTCTATTTTTATAGTTTTACATATTTTACAAAACACCACAGTGATTTGTTAACTTTGTTGCTTTGACCAATTGGTAGTTGTTCTTGCATTTACTTTTTACTTCTCATATATCCATTATTCTACCCAGGATCAATTTCCTTCACCCTACTGAACTTGTTTGTGAGAACTGAAACAATCACAAGAGTTGTTAGCTGTGCTCACTTTTGGAGAGCTAGATTTTCAGTTTTTACTTTATATCTTTCTGCAAAAGAGTGGCATTAAAGATAGTTTTGCTATTTTCTAACACTTTCAAGTAAAATTATGAGACCCAAAGCCTAAAATTTGGATTTAATTTAGTATATCAGTATTACATTAAATAGTATAATTTATGCCAATGCTATAAATTTTTTTACTACATAATTATATTGCAACCTATTCATATAGAAGACAAATGTTACAAAACAGTGAAGAATAACTATGTTGGTCAATAGGAAAACATATGTCTTCTTCATATGTGTTCATCATTTCCACTGGAAAAATAAAAATATAGTGTTAATAATCTCCATTGTTGCACACAGTTGAAGGAGATAGTTCCATAAATCACATTTGGGCATTAGATAGGAAACAGGGTTGTGATTCTCTGTCAGATTCTGTATATTTAATGGCATTATGGGAACTGCTTCAGACTGTATGATACACAACTGTCAACAGCATTCTCTTGAGACTGTGTCATAACAGTACTATAGAACAATTTTCTTTTATTCTTCCTTGTCTAGGTGAAGCATTTGACTCCTGAGGAAATCAAGGTTCTTTGCCAGGGTCCAATTTACTTATTTGAATTAGAAGCCAAATCTGAATAAATTTTATTTTGATGTTGAATGCCTGCATTTCATAGACTTTCCACCTGATATGTCTCAAGTAATTTGACCTTGAGGGACTAAAGGTGAATTCATTCTCCATCTTAGCACATTTTCATCCTGTCTTGAACTTTCTATGTTAAGGAAGAGTTTACTATTCACTAGTTTTCCAAACCAGAAAGTCTAGAGTCATCTTAGCCTTGATGCCTACTCCAGTGGATCATCAAGTACTATTTATCCATCTTCGTAAATATCCTTTGTACCTATACTTTTGTTTCTATCATGCTATTGTGCCATTAAGCATCATTTTTAGGGGAAAAAAGAATCCCATTGACTTATTAATTGACTCTGCTACAAACGCAGAAGTTCTAGCTTTTGTGATTCATTCTCTAATTTTAAATCCTTTTATTTATTCCTAATTGACTCCCATTTCAAAGTTCTATATGGACCATTTCAAATTTTCACTAGTTCTTGAATGCATTATTTCAGTTTTCATCTCATCACAGGAAGGTGGTAAACTACAATCAAGTAGGTAGTTTACCTAGTAACAAATGCAAACATTTTAATTATATGGTAAAGATACAATGTGGCAAAAGACCTAAAAGCAGAACTATCTTTTTCTTCAAGGACAGGATTGAAAATCAGCATTTTCTTTGGAGAAAATACAGTATGCCCAATACATGCTATGTTTGCTTAATTAAATTATTAGACCTGATTTTATATTAGAAAATGGCTTCATTAAATATTAATGTTTGAGCTGAATAAATTGTAATATAAAAGGGGTGCTTTAAAAATCAATAATTCCTGTTAAATTTTTTTTTTAAAGTCAGTGAGAGTATGCTTCTTCTTTCATGCTAAACTCATCATGAAAATAAGGCTTAGTCGATGACTTTGAACAGAAAGGCTTAGAGCTTGAACAAAGATTGCAAATCCATTTTGACTTTAAGCTATGAGATGGAGTCATTTTCTTAGCCAGTGAGTAAAGACTAATGATGGTGGACTCTTCAGGTTAAAGTATTGACTATAACATGTCATCAATTGCCCCTATAATTATAAGTTTAACATTGAAAATATTTTTTATACTCACAGATATGACATGTAACAGTGGCACTATGTCTAACTGTTTCTTATTACAATGATTCTGACATTCAGCATAAATTACAGACTTTATAACACTAGAGGCCTGGAGGGTTGAACTTGGAGTTTTAAGCACTTAAGTTTTACATTGGTAAGATATTTTGCTTGTAGCTAGCTTTAGGGTTGAGTTTAAAGATTTTAGAAGAAAAGGATATGATTCAGTTAAAATTAGAAATTTTATATATGAGAGCTTTGTATTTGTATGTTATTTTAAATCTATACAAGTGAGAAACAGGCATAGAAAACATATTTTCAGATCTAATTCTGAATGGGAAGAAATTTGCCAATTACAATATTATTATTAGAGACATGATAATTATTTTGTTAAGGATTAGGTTTAGAAATTTTAGGTAAACTCTCTAATCTTTAGGGTAAAATTTTTATTTGCCATTTTATATCCATTGTAAGGCATTTTCCAATTTTCACTTTTCATTTCAAAGGTCTTTGTAAGCAATGGTCAAGAGAGTGATGTTAAGTGAGTTTAGAGGGCCTCCCTGGGGGCTCAAACAGTAAAGAATGTGGCTGCAGTGCAGAAACCTGGGTTCAGTCTCTGGGTTGGGAAGATTCCTGGGAGAAGGGCATGGCAACCCACTTCATGGACAAAGGATCCTGGTGGGCTACAGTCCATGGGCTCACAAAGAATTGGACACGACTAAGCAACTAACACACACACACACACACACACACACACACAAGGTATTCTAGTGGGGAGGGGGATGGACAACTTAAAACACACGTGCCTTCATAAACTTACCCCTGAAAGCTTACCGTTTCTGTTAAGGAGGTTCTGGTTTAAGGGTTATGTTTACAGGAATCCACCTGTATCTCTAATGTATGTTTCCAGTGAGACCATGGTTAGTATTGGATACTTCCCTTTGAAGACTATCTGACAAAGTCCTTTCAGTTCAGTTCAGTCACTCAGTTGTGCCTGACTCTTTGCGGTGCCATGGACTGCAATACGCCAGGCCTCCTTGTCCAACACCAACTCCCAGAGCCTACTCAAACTCATGTCCACCCCGTCAGTGAAGCCATCCAACCATCTCATCCTCTGTCGTCCCCTTCTCCTCCCACCTTCAATCTTTCCCAGCATCAGGGTCTTTTCAAATGAGTCAGTTCTTTGCATCAGGTGGCCAAAGTATTGGAGTTTCACCTTCAGCAACAGTCTTTCCAATGAATATTCAGGACTGATATCCTTTAGGATGGGCTGGTTGGACCTCCTTCACCCATATATAGCCCTCAGAGAAGAGATCTCACCTTTCTACCTGTGCTTTCTCCACCTGAGGTCGGATCCTGTTCATTGTGCTCTCCTCTCTTTCCAGTTTAACTTCTGTACCCTTGATACACCAAAGTTTTCAGTCATTATTTCTTTGAATAACTTTCTGCCCCTTTCTTTATCTATTTTTCCCTGGGACTCCTATAATGTGTATATTGGTCCATTTCATGATATCTCATAAGTCCCTTAAGATGTCTACTCTTTTTAGTTCTTTTTATTTTCTTCTCTAATTGGATGAATTTCTCTGCCCTGTTTGCAAGATCCTGTCCCCTGTGTAATTTAGACTGCTGTTGAAACCCTCTATTGAACTGTTTAATAAAGCTTTACTATATTCTCCTACTCTGTTATTTTTTGTTTTGTAATTTTTCTACTTTCCATCTCTTTGTTGAAATTTTTACTTTGTACATGCTTATCTCAATGTGCATCCTCTTTTACTGTTATTTTTAATTGTCTATTAAGTAAGTTTATTATCCTTACTTCTTTAAGATCTGTTTGTGGGTATTTATATCTTTTTTGAAATATATTCTTCTGTTTCTTCATTTTCCTTGACTGTGTTTGTGTCTGCTCACTAGACAAAATAGCCATCTCTCCATAATGACAGAAGGTCTTTCCTCATGAATCAACCTGGCCTGAGCTCCTGGTTGTCTCAAACTGTTGTGATTTTCCAAGCTGTTTTATTTGTCTTTAATAGCTCCCAATAGTTGATGGCTTGCAAGACCAGTGTGTCCCAATTGAGAGGATCACAGTCAGCATACAGATGCAGGCTGATTAGAAGCTGGATTCAAGCAGGGAGAGTATGCAGTTAAGCCCCTATCAGGGAGAAACTGGGAGATGAGTGTTTTCCCTACCTCCTTTCTGTTGGGCTCAGATATATAGCTACAAAGGGGATATGTCCTGTGCCCTGTAGTAACTGCTTCTTTTTTTTTTTTGCTACAGTCTAATGAGACTTGTGAATGAAAGCTCATTGACCACAGGCAAGTGATCTGGAGGCCCTGTCCCTCCACCAATAGGGGCAAAAGCTGAGGTATCAGACATCGGTACAAGCTCCTTCTAGGTAAATACTGATCACTTGGAGCTGGACGGACAGAGCACATGGGGAATGTGCTCGCCAGCTTTCCTGGTCTCTGGGAAGGACTATAGTCAGCTCCTATATCTGTGCTAAATTAAAATCCTGACACTCAGGCAGCAGCTTTAAAAGTATTCAGATGAAAGCCTTTCAGGGAAAGCCTGGGAGAGAGAAGGTTTTGCCTATTACCTCTGTGCTGAGCTCTGTTTATCAGTTGATGGGCAATTTGCATTGTTTCTAGTTTTTGTCTATTAAGAATAAAGCAACTATGAATATCCATGTACATGTTCTTATGTGGACATGTGTTTTGATTTTTCTTGGCTATATGTTTAGAAACTGAACATGCCATATAAGGACTCTAACATTTTGAGGAACTGCTAAACTGTTTTCCAAAGTGCCCATATCATTTTATTTTCAAACCAGCAATGAGGGGTCTAATTTCTACACATCCTTGCCAATAGTTGTTATTGTCCATCTTTATTACAGTCATCCTCATTTGTTGTCAGGCAGCATCACACTGTGCTCTGGTCTAATTAGTATTTTCCTAGTAATTCTTTCAATCATATTTTCATGTGCCTGTTAGCCATTTGTAAATCTCCTTTGGAAAAACTTCTTTTCAAAACTTTTGCCTCTTTATTAAAAGTTTTATCTTTTTTCCTAATAGATTTTACTGTAAAAACATATTTAGGTTTACAGAAAAACTGAACAGAAAGTACAAGAAGTTCTCAAATATTCATTTTCCCACCTACTCATAGTTTTCTCTATTATTCGCATCTTGCATTGGTCTGGTACATTTGTTACAATTGATACATTGTTATTAATAAAAGCCCATAGTTTGCATTCTCTGTGTTATAAAAGTACCTGGAGTTGTAAAATGCATAATGTCATGTATATACTGATACAGCATCATACAGAATAGTTTCACTGCCTTAAAAATCCCTTGTGCTCCAATGTATGCATCCTGCCCCCACCTCCCAAACCCTTGGCAACCATTTACCTTATTATTGTCTCTATAGTTTTGCCTTTTCCAGAATGTTATGTAGTTGGAATTATATGGTATGCAGCCTTTCTAGACTTGCTTCTTTCACTTTTCAATATGCATTTAAATTTTCTCCATGTCTTTTGGACAACTCATCTCTTTTTATTGATGTATAATATTCTATGGAATAGATACCGCATTTGTTTATAGTGAAAGTGAAATCGCTCAGTCGTGTCCGACTCTGCGACCCCATGGACTGTAGCCCACCAGGCTCCTCCGTCCATGGGATTCTCCAGGCAAGAACACTGGAGTGGGTTGCCATTTCCTTCTCCAGGGCATCTTTCCAACTCAGGGATCGAACCCGGGTCTCCCACGTTGTAGGAAGACGCTTTACCGTCTGAGCCACCAGGGAATACATTCACCTATTTAAAGGCTTCTGCGGTGGCTCAGGGAGAAGGCAATGGCACCCCACTCCGGTACTCTTGCCTGGAAAATCCCATGGATGGAGGAGCCTGGGAGGCTGCGGTCCATGGGGTCGCTAAGAGTCGGAGACGACTGAGCGATTTCATTTTCACTTTTCACTTTCATGCATTGCAGAAGGAAATAGCAACCCACTCCAGTCTTCTTGCTTGGAGAATCCCAGGGACGGGGGAGCCTGGTGGGTTGCCGTCTATGGGGTCGCACAGAAGAGGACACGACTGAAGTGACTTAGCAGCGGCAGCAGCAGTGGCTCAGATGGCAAAGAATCTGCCTGCAATGTGGGAGACCTGGGTTTGATCTCTGGGTTGGGAAGATCCCCAGCTACCCATTCCAGTATTCTGGTCTGGAGAATTCCATGGACAGAGGAGCCTGGCAGGCTCCAGTCCATGGGGTCAAAAAGAGTTGGACACGACTGAATGATATTCACTTCACTCACCTGCTTAAGGACATCTTTGTTGCTCCAAATTTTGGCAATTATTTCTATAGGTAGTGTAAGCATTCAAGTACAGATTTTTGTGTAGGCCTAATTTTTAAATTTGGTGGTGAAATCTTTAGACACATGATTGCTGGATTGTATGTAAGACTATTTTTATTTTTGTAATAAAGTACCAAACTGTCTTCCAAAGAGGTTGTACTATTTTACATTCTCACCAGCATAAATGAGAGTTCCTATTGCTTCATATACATGGTAGCATTTGGCATTATAAATATTTTAGATCTTATCCATTCTAATAGGTATGTAACAATATTTCACTGCTGTTTTAATTTGCATGTCCCTAATAACATATAATATTGCACATCCTTGGTGAGGTATCTGTTCAGATCTTCTGTCCTATTTTTAATTGGGTTGAGTTCTAAGAGCTCTTTGCATAATTTGGTTACAAGTCCATTATCAGATTAGTATTTTGTAAAATTTCTTTTTCAGTCTATTGCCTATCTTTACATTATTGTAAAAGGTTCTTTAGAAGAGCAGACATTTTTAATTTTAATGAGGTCCAACTTATCAAATTTTTATTTCATGGATTATTATACTTTTGATGTTGTATATAAAACTCAATGGCAATGCCAAAATAACCTATATTTTCTTCTATATTAACCTCCAGAAATTTTACAGTCTGCATTTTCTTTTATGATTCAATTAATTCATTTGGATGAATGGTATAATGTCAGCTCAAGACTCTTTTTTTTTTTTTTTTTTTTTGGTTATATGCATGTCCAGGATTTTAGGATCATTTTTTTTCCATTGGATTGCCTTTGTCTTTGCTCTTTTGTCAAATATACTTGGGTGGCTCTATTTCTTATTTATTTATTTTTTGCTGTTGGATTATAATAGTTGTTTTTATATTCTAAATATGAGTTCTTTAGTAAATAATATTTGCAATTATTTTCTTCTAATCTGTAGGTTTAATTTCTTTTCATTGTTATAGTGTCTTTTGAAGCACAAAAGTATGCAATTTTGATGAAGTCCAATTGAGTTTTTTTAAATCTTTTAAAAAATTTCTTTTGTTTCTGGTATCATATCTAAAAAAATCATTTGCCTTACTTAAGCTTATAAAAAGTTATTTCTGCTTTCTTCTAAGCGTTCTATATAGTTTTAGCTGACAAATTAAAATCTATCATCCATTTTGAGGCAACTTTTGTGTATGCTTTATAGTAGGACTTCAGTTGGAGAGCTTATTGTATTTTACTTGAAGACATACTGTAATGGTACAAAATTAAAGAGCATCTCTAATCAGCATAAGCCTAGACATAAAAATCAGTATAACAATAGAATCTAAATAAAGCAAAAAAAAAAAGATCCATACAAATGATCAATTAATTTTATAAAGGTGCCTAGGTAATTTGGCAAGGCTGAGTTTTCTATGCATTTTGTGAGAACAACTGGGGTATGTTTATAGAAAAATAAATAAACTCCAACTCCCTACCAAATAAAATATGAAAATAAACTCAGAATGTATCATAGGCTTAAACAAAACCCCCAAACTATGATATTCTAGAGGAAAACTAGTTTTACAAAGAAATCATGGTCACTGTGAACTAGGTGTAAGCCAAGATTTCTTAGGACAAAAAAAAAAAAAAAAGAACAAAAAGCTATAAATTGGACTTCATTAAAAAATCCTCTTCAAAAGCAATACTGAAAAATCCAAAAGCAAGGCAAATAATGGCAGAATATACTTACACTACCTGATAATGTAAAGGGTTTATTATTAAAATATATAAAAACCTAAACATGCATATATAAATTTGTTCATAAGTATCATACTATTTATCAACAAGTAAATGAATGAACCAATTGTGATATATTTATTCAATGGAATCCAATTTAGCATTAAAAAGATACACTACTGATACATGCAACAAAATTGATGAATCTCCAAAACCATTATGCAGAGTGAATGAAGACAAGAACAATAAAGTACATATCATATTCTATTTATGCATGTGTGTGCCTAGTTGCTTCAGTTCAGTTCAGTTCAGTGGCTCAGTCATGTCCGACTCTGAGACCCCATGAATCGCAGCTTGCCAGGCCTCCCTGTCCATCACCAACTCCCGGAGTTCACCCAAACTCATGTGCATCAAGTAGGTGATGCCATCCAGCCATCTCATCCTCTGTTTTCCCCTTCTCCCTCTGCCCACAATCCCTCCCAGCATCAGGGTCTTTTCCAATGAGTCAGCTCTTCGCATGAGGTGGCCAAAGTATTGGAGTTTCAGCCTCAGCATCAGTCCTTCCAATGAACATCCAGGATTGGTCTCCTTAATTGCTTAGTCGTGTCCAACTCATTGTGAGTCCATGGCCTGTAGCCTGCCAGGCTCCTCTGTCCATGTGGATTCTCCAGGCAAGAATACTGGAATGAGTTGTCCTACCCTTATCCAGGAGATATTCCCAACCCAGGGGTTGAACTCAGATCTCCTGCATTGCAGGTGGATTCTTCACCATCTGAGCCACCAGAGTAGCCCAAGAATACTGGCATGATTAGCCTATCCCTTTCGAGGAGATCTTCCCAACCCAGGAATCAAACTGGGGTCTCCTGCATTGCAGATGGATTCTTACCAGCTGAACTACCAGGGAAGCCCATTCTACTCATATGAAGTTTTAAAAGAGGCAAAAAAATCTATAGTGTTGGAAATTAAATTAGTAATCCCTTGAATGAGGAATGAGGTAGTGTTTACAAAGTTGTACGCTATTTGTCAAAATTCAGCTCCAGCCACACATTTTACTTGATTGTGTTTCACTATAAGTAAATTATTCCTAAGTAAAGCATATTTAGAAAGCAGTACATGTCAGAAAAAAATATATAGTCAAATAGAACAAAGGTGAAAGCTAATAAAAAGCAAGTATTTCTCAGCCTACTAGCAAACAGTGTAAACAGTTTAGGCTTCATTTTCCAAGAAATATTATCTGTATATGTATAAATTCAAAAGTACATAATTAAGAGGTTTTTTTTCTTTACTACTATAAAAGGAATGTTTTTATCCATAAAAGGAGCACTTACAGATGTTTGTTTTTACACCAAATTTAATAAAATTTTAAATTTCAAAAATCCTATTTCTTTCACCATATGAAAATAGAGGCCAATGATAATGTTGTGTTAAATTTGGTTTCCTCACTACCTCCATTCTTTAGTCAATTCTAGTACTCTGAATACAATAGCAGGTCAATAGATATTCATTATGTTAGTAGAGCCTACGTGAGTCTCTTCAATCATACTACCAATAAGATTGGGGATTATATTTTGGAAAAGGAGCAAGTGAAATGTAATAATCAGAGTTTGAGAGGGATCTGTGTTTTAAATTTGTGTAGGAAATCAGAATTTAAAAGCACACTTTGTTCTACCAAAATTTTTATAACTTAAGCACATGATTTATAAGCATTATTTTCCCTTTAAAAATCAGTAGGCAATGTAAAGCACTGTAATTTTTACTGCAGATTTATGTCATATCAAAAAGTTGATCTATTCTTGGAAAATTAAACATAAACAGTTTTGACAAATGGTTGGTAATAAACAGATTTCATCTTGCTTTTCCCCCAAATGATTTTTCAGCACTAAACCTCCTTGTTATATCCATATATAAATATATTTAAACTGAAAGAAGGACTTAATGATGAATGTACATTGAAAAATAAAATTAACTCTCTCTTCAAAGAAAAAAGCTTTGAAATGGATAAGAGAACAAATCATTCACATTTTATGAATATGAGGAGTCTGAGTTGTTTTAGCTAATGATTTGTTAGATTGTGAGAGTACATTCTTTTGTTATGTGTCTCTAGAAATGTCCTTATTTTTTTAATAACGAATCACACGTATTCCTTTGGATTAATGTAAATACAGAATTTAACATTTACCTAGAACTGGCAAAGTAAATGAAATCTGATTAGATATCCAATAAACCTAATAAAACCCAACTTTTCTTTGTGAATTTATCAGACAAAAACTGATAAAATCCCATACAATTTCTTAAAAAAATTTTTTTCAGGTGATTTTATAGGGGTAATTCAAGATCTGGATTCAGGAAATAATTTCCTAAAAGTCACAAAATGGATTATTAGTTGAACAAAAAGTACTTTTAGTCCATTAAAATTATCTAAAGACTGAGTGCCAGAGGATTGATGCTTTTGAACTGTGGTGTTGGAGAAGACCCTTGAGAGTCTCTTGGACTGCAAGGAGATCAAACCAGTCAATCCTAAAGGAAATCAATCCTGAATATTCATTGGAAGGACTGATGCTGAAGCTGAAGCTCCAATACTTTGGCCACCTGATGTGAAGAGCTGACACATTAAAGACCCTGATGCTGAGAAAGACTGAAGGCAGGAGAAGAAGGAGATGACAGAGAAAAATATGGTTGGATGGTATCATTAACTCAATGGACATGAGTTTTAGCAAGCTCCATGAGATGGTGAAGGATAGGGAAGCCTGGTATGCTGCAGTCCATGGGGTTACAAAAAGTTGGATATGACTGAGCAACTAAACAACAACAAAAATTGCATAATCATAACTTGTTTCTGATATTGTACTATTTCTTTCAGTATTAATCTGCAGTTAGGATTTTGAAAACATCAAGGCACTAAGTAATAGTGCCTTATGAAGAAAGCAATTTCACTTATATGGAAAGTGTCTAAATTAGGTAGTCATTGTTGGACATCTTCAATCATTTTTTTAGGGCCTATTATTGGTTGAACTTTGAAACAACCTGAATTTACTGTGTTTAGCAGAGATGAAGACACCAACTGCTGAAAGAACAAAGAATGGTTACATGACTTGAGTAGAACCCATCAGGGGACACTTGGAAATTGTGGGGAAAAATTAGGCTATGTAGAGCATAGTATGAAGAGTTAATCATAGAGCAGACTACTCGCATAGAGTTCAGCCCTCCAACAGAACCCAGACACAGCCCATAAATCCCAATACGAAACTCAGTGGGTGAAACATCCAATGCTCTGTATTTGATATTTACCCAGATATTTCTTTTTTGTATCAAATGATTGAGAAACAAAATGGAAATTGTATTTTTATCTAAAATGTGTTCATCAATAACCTGTTCAGTGTGATTGAATTATTTTACAACAAAATTAAACTAAGAACATTTGTTTATTCAGTTTTGAATCAAGGTTTCTTCGAATTGAATCTGCAATAGATTCTATATTTATTTTCTAATTAATGATTGCATTCATGTTCCCATATTACTCTGTCACAGACAGCTTATTAACATATGGGGAAATCACTAATTCTTAGTTTCCATTAGCACACTCAACCACAATTACAGTATTCTTATATTTGAATATTTTAATGTCTTACTGCATACAAGTACTCCTTTCTGAATATGGCAGAAATAGTTACTTAACTAAAAATTCTAAAAAGTTGGGCTCAGTAATGAATGATATATTTGCCATCTAATATAATCCATTTAAAAAATTAGGGTCAACCAAAAGAAAAATAGTGATGACAGAACAAATATCTTCTCAGAATGATCACAGCCTTTTATGTTATAATGCAGAGAAAAATATATTAATTTTATGAAATTAGGACTCCCCCCCCCAATTACAGCACAAAGATAACTAGACCTGTTATTATCAGCAGTGACTATTTTATCATTGAAAATAATTGTAAATAGGCTTTTGACTTTTCTTAGAAATCAACCCACACACTAGAAAACATAAATTAATGATCCTCAAGCAATAAACCTGAGGATGCTGTACTGCTCCATTGGTCCTTTGCTGGCTTGACATCTAATGGTCTCCTGCTATCTGTTGTTTGCACCTTGAAGAAGTAGGATTATTTATGCCAGCCTTGCAAATAAGCACACAACAATTTATCAGGACAAAATTGTTTTGTCAGCCTGTCTTATCCTTTAGTTTTGCCAGTTAATGAACAATAACTTATTTTACCCTAGTAGCCTAACATAAATCACTGCTTGTTCTCAACAAACATCGGAAGCAGTACTGTCAAAGTTGATAGCAATGAAGTCTAAGCAAGTTAGAATAATATTAGCATTTATTTGCTGTTTTTTGTTACAGGTATTATACCTATAAATTTCTGTGCTGTTTTGACTTATATAATACAAAATAACTTTTACCTGCAGGTAAATTTAGCATAGTGACCCCAAACATTTTTTTCCCTCCTCCTTTTCAGAACTCCATACAAAATAGGAAACAGTAACACAAAATAAATAAAGGGCTTAGATCAATAAGAAAGAGGTCAGTGAAAGGAGAAATAATAGCATTCTGGAAATTACAGAGGGGATGGAAAATTTATAACAACTTAGTAAGCCACAGAATGAGAAAAGAGCTCAGGAGAATTAAGGTGAGGATGGGGATGTAACAAAAACCAGTCTTATTCTGGAACTTTATATCCAGAAAGGTTCTAATGCCTACTTCTGAAGGCAGAGTATGGAGGTCATAAGAGAAGGATAGTTTAACCAGTGCTAGACTCCTACTGTAGGTTTCCCAGGTGGCTTAGTGGTTAAAAAATCCTGCCTGCCAATGCAGGAGATGAAACAGACACAGGTTTGATCACTGGGTTAAGAAGATCCCCTGGAGAAGGACATGGCAACCCACTCCAGGGGAGAACCCCATGGACAGAGAAGCCTAGAGAGGTGGGCTACAATCCATAGGGTCACACAGAGTAGGACATGACTGAAGCAACTTAGCATATAGACAGGGGTCTTAGACTTCTTATTCTTTCCTTCATGAGGATTGATAACTTTCTAGAGATATGAAACCATATTGCTTCCGATTTGGGCAACAATCCTGGCTGAAGGTAGGGGGTGAATGAAAAGACTTGGAGCTACAAGATAAGTGGAGCTACACACTTATCATCATGATAAATATGAAAACTCTCACATTCTAGATTTTTCATTATATCTTTATTTTTTAACAGTTACTCTGATTTGGGTATTTTCTTACCTGCAGCCAAGTCATCTTGAATGATATAGAAATTTTATCAGCCATTTACAAGCTCAAGTTAGTGCTTTAAAACTTGCCTCAACATAGTTAAATAAAGTACTTTGGCCCCACAGGGAGTGAGACAGTTGATAAGCACACCAAGACTTAATTCATGCCACAGTGCTATTCTACCAAAGTGTATTCTTAGATCTAGCAGTGAAGAGTAAGAGTGTTACTTCAAGACCTTGAACTTAAGCCTATCTGCTACTGATAATTAGGAATGTCCAGGTCCAGATATGTTAATGATCTTCATTCTTCAGAAGTGGAACATTTCTGCCTTTGGCCGTTTCTCACTTTCTCATAGATATCTATCCTAATGTATGCAATCAAGTAATATAATGAAATGCTAATACTAGTCATTTGTGTAAACAGTAATCTTTTGGTTCATTTATTTGTGTGACAATTATAAATCAGTATTTCTCTAAGCATACATACTACTCATCCTCTACTTTAGGTGATAATGACACTCATTCTTTTTGTGTATATTCATATTATGTGATTTGCTAAAATGCTTAAAAAGTTAAAGAATTTTTGCTCATTACATAATCTTTGTGATTTATAGTAGTAACTTTCAAACTGCATCCAGACCTAGAGTTCTGCAGAAATATCCAGAGGACTTTCTTAGGGGCTGGTGTGTGTGTGTGTGTATACATATCTATGTTTATATTTTATCTGTTTATGTTTATAAGCTTCCCAGGTGGTGCAGTGGTAAAGAATCTGCCTGTCAATGCAGGAGATGCAAGAGATATGGGTTTAATCCCTGGGTTGGGATGATTCCCTGGAATAGGGAATGGCAACCCACTCCATTATCTTGCCTGGAAAATTCCATGGACAGAGAAACATGGCCAGCTACAATCCATTGGGCTGCAAAGAGACAGGACTGAGTGACTGACCATACGAACAGGCGCTTGACTATAAGCAGATAAGATAGGACATCCCAGGAAAAGAGACCTCGTCATGGCTCTTTTTGATATCAAAGAAACCATTTTTGGCCTAAGCCATTTTGTGATTTAAGCTTGGCCACCACAGTGCTTGCCCTTGAACAGTTCTCTGTGATTAATGGCCTTAGGGGAACAAAACAATGTAGGAACAAAGGACTGTTATCAGGCAAAAGAAGTCTCAACAGGAGAGATAATATATGGGTTGTAAAGACCACAGAATGATCTCTGTTCCTTTCCAAGGCAAACCAGAAGTGGGGTGCCATTGCCTTCTCTGCAATATCTGTGATTCAAGTCTATGCCCCGACCAGTAATGCTGAAGAAGCTGGAGTTGAACGGTTCTGTGAAGAAATACAAGACCTTCTAGAACTAACAACCAAAAAAGATGTCCTTTCCATTATAGGGTATGGGAATACAAAAGTGGGAAGTCAAGAAATATCTGGAATAACAGGCAGATTTGGCCCTGGAGTACAGAATGAAGCAGGGCAAAGACTAATAGAGTTTTGCCAAGAGAACACACTGGCCATAGCAAACACCCTCTTCCGACAACACAAGAGAAGACTCTACCCATGGACATCACCAGATGGTCAACACCAAAATCAGATTAATTATATTCTTTGTAGCCAAAGATGGAGAAGCTCTATACAGTCAACAAAAACAAGACCAGGAGCTGACTGTGGCTCAGATCATGAACTTCTTACTGCCAAATTCAGACTGAAATCAAAGAAAGTAGGGAAAATCACCAGGCCAATCAGGTATGACCTAAATCAATGACTTATGACTATACAGTGGAAGTGACAAATAGATTCAAGGAATTTGATCTTGTCACGCGAGTGTCTGTTCCTTCGTTCTTTGTCTGGTCACAACAAAGATTTGGAGCGACGGACATTAAAGCCCTCGGCACATCACAGCTCTCGGGTCTTGGACAAACTGTGTTATAGCTCTTAGGCAAATCAGTGTTAAAGCTCTATTTTATTTAGAAGACAGCAGGCGAATCCATCCTCAAAGTGTGAGGGCATGCAAACCCAAAGACTTGAAGAGAAGAGAGTGGAGGAGAGAGAGAGGGAGAGAGAGAAAAAGAGAGCACGCACACAGGAGAGAAAGAGAGAGAGCGCTTTGGCTCTTCTTTTATATGTTTTTGCCTCCACCTGGGCCTGCCCTATGCAAATTGGGCTTAGCCAGGAGTGCTGTTTGTTCTACCTGAAGTCTTCGCTCTGGTCCTTGGACCTTCCTTTGACCTTCCTTGTTTGTAAGCCACCGCCATTTTGGACTCTGTTTCCCTGTTCTACCTACCTAACGTTCCCCCCTCAAGAGATGGGAAGCCCAATTCTTTGGGAATAGGGGCGTCGAGGTCTTTCTGGCTACTTCCTGCTGAACTAGGGTGGCAAGGGGTATTGGGCCTCCCCCTCTTGCTAGTCTCAAGCAGCAGAGTCCTTATAGCGGTGTCCATCTAAGGGTGTGTGATATTTTTTGTGGTCGGCTGTAGTTTTATATCTTTGTTGAACTGGCACTGCAGGTTGTAGCTGGTTGACAGGTGTATTGAGTGTCCTCTCCTGTTTTCTTCCACGGCTTGACTCATGAGTAGTGAATCCAGGTGTCTTGTCCTGGTACCTTCACTGCTGGGGGCAGAGGCTTAGCCTCTATGGTCTCAAAATTGGAGACTACTACATACCCGGCTTTTCTTTTTCCATCCAAGACAAAGCTGCTTCCATCAGTGTACCAGATTTCCTCAGGATTGGTCAGAGGATCTTCTGACAATCCCTCTCGGGGTTTTGTCCAGTGGTCCAAGATTTCTAGACAAAGAGTGAAAGGGGAGAGAGCCCTCGGGGGTAGGCAGGAGGGTGGCTAGGTTAAGAACCTCACAAGGGGATATAGTGAGGCCTGGATTTTCCATCAACATTACTTGATATCTGAGGATTCTTTAATCAGACATCTATAAATGGCCTCTCCCATTTAGGAGTTGTTTTACTTGGTGGCTGGTAAAAATAGTTAGTTTGCCCCCAAAGGAGAGTTTTAAAGCATCTTCTATCATGATTGCAATAGCTGCAAGATTTTGAAGGCAGGGGGGCCAGCCTCAGGTAGTTGGATCGAGCTTTTTGGATAAGTAAGCTACAGGCTGGGGCTCAGATCCCAACCTTTGAGTTAACACTCCCAAAGCTATTCCCTCTCTTTCATGGACATAAAGTTGGAATGCTTTTTCTGGGTCTGGCAACCTCAAGGCAGGTGCCTGAGTTAAGGCCTGTTTTAGTGGAACCTCTGCCTTCTTTTGAGGAGTTCCCCACATCAGTGGGATTGAATCATCTCGTCCCTTTAAGCTTTCATATAAGGGCTGGGCAATTAGACCATAGTTGGGTATCCAGATTCTACAATATCCAGTTAGCCCCAGGGAAGCTCACAATTGTTTTTGAGTCATGGGGGAGGGCAACTGGAGGATTCCTTGTACCTGATCAGAGGACAGCCTCCTGGACCCGTGTGTAATCTGCACTCCCAGATAAGTGATGTTTGTCTTGACCATCTGTGTCTTAGCACAGGAGACTTTATATCCCCTTTCTGCCAAGAAGTTTAGAACCTGAATTGCATGTTGTTGGGAACTTTTCTCATCTGGAGAGCAGATTAGTAGGTCATCTACGTATTGTAATATTTTTCCATTAGGTCCCAGGTCCAGATCTAGGAGATCCTGGCTAAGGGCCTGTCCAAACAGGTGGGGGCTATCTCTGAACCCCTGAGGTAATACTGTCCAAGTCATCTGTTAGCGTTTTTCTCCTGGGGCCTCCCACTCAAAGGCAAAAAGTTATTGGGATTCTTTAGCCAGTGGTATGCAAAAAAACACATCTTTGAGATCCAAGACTGTAAACCACTTGGTACTGGGTGGGATTTCTCCCAAGATTACTTAGGGATTGGGTACTGTGGGATGGAGGGGGACTACAGCTTCATTTATGATCCAGAGATCTTGAACCATTTGCCAGGTTCTGTCTTTTTCTTTACTGAGAGGATTGGGGTGTTACATGGTGAACTGGTGGGGACCAATAGCCCACAAGCAAGCAATTTATTTATTAAAGGCTGTAGTCCCTCCCGAGCCTCTCTTTTGAGAGGGTATTGTTTCCAGTTAGGAAACCAAGTGGGATCTCGGAGGACAATGATGACCGGTTCGGCTTGGTAGTCTCGTCCAGGAATCCCCTGGTCCCACACCTGGGGGTTAATTCTGTCTTCCCATGGTTTTTGGTCCCTCTCTATTGAAGGTGTAATGGGTTCCTCAGTAGTAATCAGGAGCTGTAGAGCTCTAGGGTCTGAAAAACTTCCCATCACAAGGGTGGTCCCCCATTTAGTGAGTATATCTCTTCCCAATAAGGGAGTAGGACACTCAGGGACCACCAGAAACTGGTGGGAAAATATTTGTCCATCCCAGCAACAAAGAAGTGCTCAGGTGAATCTTTTATTAGTTGCTTTTCCTATAGCACCCAAAATGGTACAGGTTTGGGAGAAGAAGGCTCCAGAGTAGGAGATCAAGACAGAGTAGGTAGCCCCTGTGTCAACCAAGAAATTTTCAGACCTACCTGCCACATCCAGCTGCACCCTTGGCTCCAGCCCCTTGATGGTTATCTGTGACAGGTGGGCTGGCTGGAGTGGGCCGCTTCAGTCCTCTTGAACCATCGTAAGGGTAGGCTTGTGCTTGACCTTGAGGCTCTTGGGTCCCGAGGGCAGAGTGCCACCCAATGTCCCAGTGGATGGCATTTGTGGCAAACCATTCTAGGAGACTTGTCATGGTTTGGACACTCTTTGGCCCAATGCTCCGCCTGTCTACAGATCAGGCATTGTCTTGCACCTTGTCCTTCAAGGACTCCGGGTTTGCCATAGGGCTTCTCTGGAGGGCGGCCAGCATCTGGGCATGCCTTGTCTCTTTCTTTCTCTCCTCCTGGGCCTTGGCCTCCTTCGCCTGTTCTCTGTTATAAAAGGTATTGGTGGCTGTCTGGACCATCTCATCTAAAGAGGCAGCGAGGTCCTGCTGTTGTAGCTGTTGTAACTTAATTCTGATATCTGATGCACATTGGGACAGGAGTTTGTCCTTTAAAATCACCTGTCCCTCATAAGAGTCTAAGTCCAGATTGGTAAAATTTTGGAGTGCCTCTTTTAGCCTTTCCAGAAAGGCAATGGGGTTTTCATTGGGCTCCTGAGTTATTGCTGAGACTGGGCACAGTCCCACAAAAATAGGCTTCCTTCTGTTTCTGTGGGTGAATTTCCTTAGGGGTGAGTCTTTCTGAAGCTTATCCTACACAGAACTGTTGCAACCAGAGAGCCAGGCATCCCCGGGTTAGGGTACAGATCCCCAGGCAGGCTGACACATGACAGCCTCCTAGAGATTGAATCCCTGGGCAGGCCAAGGTGTGACAGCCTCCCGAGAATGGGTCCCTGGGCAGGTAGAGGCGTGATGACCTCCTGGGACCCTCGGGACTAGCGGATCCCCTAGCAGGTTGAGGCGTGACAATCTTTCAAGAACCTGACCCCTAGGCAGGTCAAGGTGTGATGACCTTCTGGGACCCCCAGACTGGAGTTTGGGCGTCCCCAGGGTCTCCAACATGACCAGAACTGGGTAGAATTAAGGGGTTTGTAACTCATTGCTAGTTTGCCCACTGTGGACAGGAATAGATATGATGTAAGCTCATCCTACCAAGTATTGTTGCAACCTGAGAGCCAGGTGTCCCCGGGTCAGGGTGCATATCCCCAGGCAGGCTGAGGCATGACAGCCTACTAGAGATCGAATCCCCTGGCAGGCCGAGGCATGATGGCCTCCCAAGAATTGGGTCCCTGGGCAGGTCGAGGCATGACAACCTCCTGGGACTCCTGGGACTAGTGGATCCCCAAGCAGATTGAGGCATGACAACATTTCAAGGACCAGATCCCTAGGTAGGTCAAGGTGTGATGACCTCCTGGGACCCCCGGACTGGAGTTGGGAGTCCCAAGATCTCCAGTGTGACCAGTGCTGGGTAGAATAATGTGGTCCACTGGAGAAGGGAATGGCAAGCCACTTCAGTATTCTTGCCTTGAGAACCCCATGAACAGTATGAAAAGGCAAAATGATAAGATACCGAAAGAGGAACTCCCCAGGTCATTAGGTGCCCAATATGCTACTGGAGATCAGTGGAGAAATAACTCCAGAAAGAATGAAGGGATGGAACCAAAGCAAAAACAATACCCATCTGTGGATGTGACTGGTGATAGAAGCAAGATCCGGTGCTGTAAAGAGCAATATTGCATAGGAACCTGGAATGTCAGGTCCATGAATCAAGGCAAATTGGAAGTGGTCAAACAAGAGATGGCAAGGGTGAACATCGACATTCTAGGAATCAGCGAACTAAAGTGGACTGGAATGGGTGAATTTCACTCAGATGACCATTATATCTACTACTGTGGGCAGGAATCCCTCAGAAGCAATGGAGTAGCCATCATGGTCAACAAAAGAGTCCGAAATGCAGTATTTGGATGCAATCTCAAATACGACAGAATGATCTCTGTTCGTCTCCGAGGCAAACCATTCAATATCACAGTTATCCAAGTCTATGCCCCAACCAGAACGCTGAAGAAACTGAAGTTGAACGGTTTTATGAAGACCTACAAGACCTTTTAGAACTAACACCCCCAAAATATGTCTTTTTCATTATAGGGGACTGGAATGCAAAAGTAGGAAGTCAAGAAACACCTGGAGTAACAGGCAAATTTGGAATGTGGAATGAAGCAGGGCAAAGACTAATAGAGTTTTGCCAAGAAAATGCACTGCTCACAGCAAACACCCTCTTCCAAAAACACAAGAGAAGACTCTACACATGGACATGACCAGATGATCAACACCAAAATCAGATTGATTATATTCTTTGCAGCCAAAGATGGAGAAACTGTATACAGTCAACAAAAACAAGACCAGGAGCTGACTGTGGCTCAGATCATGAACTCCTTATTGCCAAATTCAGACTGAAATTGAAGAAAATAGGGAAAACCGCTAGACCATTCAGGTATGACCTAAATCAAATCCCTTATGATTATACAGTGGAAGTGAGAAATAGATTTAAGGGCCTAGATCTGATAGATAGAGTGCTTGATGAACTATGGAATGAGGTTTGTGATGTTGTACAGAAGACAGGGATCAAGACCATCCAATGGAAAACTAATGCAAAAAAGCAAAATGGCTGTCTGGGGAGGCCTTACAAATAGCTGTGAAAAGGAGAGAGGTGAAAAGCAAAGGAGAAAAGGAAAGTTATAAGCATCTGAATGCAGTGTTTCAAAAAAATAGCAAGAAGAGAAAAGAAAGCCTTCTTCAGCGATCAATGCAAAGAAATAGAGGAAAACAACAGAACAGTAAAGCCTAGAGATCTCTTTAAGAAAATTAGAGATACCAAGGGAACATTTCATGCAAAGATGGGCTCGATAAAGGACAGAAATGGTCTGGACCTAACAGAAGCAGATGATATTAAGAAGAGGTGGCAAGAATACACAGAAGAACTGTACAAAAAAGATCTTCACGACCCAGATAATCATGATGATGTGATCACTAATCTAGAGCCAGACATCTTGGAATGTGAAGTCAAGTGGGCCTTAAAAAGCATCACTATGAACAAAGCTAGTGGAGGTGATGGAATTCCAGTTGAGCTATTTCAAATCCTGAAAGATGATGCTGTGCAAGTGCTGCACTCAATATGCCAGCAAATTTGGAAAACTCAGCAGTGGCCATAGGACTGGAAAAGGTCAGTTTTCATTCCAATCCCGAAGAAAGGCAATGCCAAAGAATGTTCAAACTACCACACAATTGCACTCATCTCACATGCTAGTAAAGTAATGCTCAAAATTCTCCAAGCCAGGCTTCAGCAATACGTGAACCGTGAAATTCCTGATGTTCAGGCTGGTTTTAGAAAAGACAGAGGAACCAGAGATCAAATTGCCAACATCTGCTGGATCATGGAAAAAGCAAGGGAGTTCCAGAAAAACATTTATTTCTGCTTTATTGACTATGCCAAAGCCTTTGACTGTGTGGATCACAATAAACTGGAAAATTCTGAAAGAGATGGGAATACCAGACCACCTAACTGCCTCTTGAGAAATCTGTATGCAGGTCAGGAAGCAACAGTTAGAACTGGACATGGAACAACAGACTGGTTCCAAATAGGAAAAGGAGTACGTCAAGGCTGTATATTGTCACCCAGCTTATTTAACTTAAATATGCAGAGTACATCATGAGAAACGCTGGACTGGAAGAAACAAAAACTGTAATCAAGATTGCCGGGAGAAACATCAATAACCTCAGATATGCAGATGACACCACCCTTATGGCAGAAAGTGAAGAAGAACTAAAAAGCCTCTTGATGAAAGTGAAAGAGGAGAGCGAAAAAGTTGGCTTAAAGCTCAACATTCAGAAAACAAAGATCATGGCATCCAGTCCCATCACTTCATGGGAAATAGATAGGGAAACAGTGGAAACAGTGTCAGACTTTATTTTTTTGGGCTCCAAAATCACTGCAGATGGTGACTGCAGCCATGAAGTTAAAAGATGCTTACTCCTTGGAAGAAAAGTTATGACCAACCTAGATAGCATATTCAAAAGCAGAGACATTAGTTTGCCAACTATGGTCCGTCTAGTCAAGGCTATGGTTTTTCCTGTGGTCATGTATGGATGTGAGAGTTGGACTGTGAAGAAGCCTGAGCACCGAAGAACTGATGCTTTTGAACTGGGGTGTTGGAGAAGACTCTTGAGAGTCCCTTGGACTGCAGGAGATCCAACCAGTCCATTCTGAAGGAGATCACCCTGGGATTTCTTTGGAATGAATGATGCTAAACCTGAAGCTCCAATACTTTGGCTACCTCATGCAAAGAGTTGACTCATTGGAAAAGGCTCTGATGCTGGGAGGGACTGGGGGCAGGAGGAGAAGGGGACGACCGAGGATGAGATCGCTGAATGGCATCACCGACTCGATGGACGTGAGTCTGGGTGAACTCTGGGAGATGGTGATGGACATGGAGGCCTGGCGTGCTGCGATTCATTGGGTCACAAACAGTCGGACACGACTGAGCAACTGAACTGAACTGAACTCATTGCTAGTTTGCCCACCATGGATGGGAATAGATATGATGTAAGCTCATCCTACCTAGTACTGTTGCAACCTGAGAGCCAGATGTCCCCGGGTCAGGGTGCAGATCCTCAGGCAGGCTGAGACGTGACAGCCTCCTAGAGATCAAATCCCCGGGCAGGCCAAGGCATGCTGGCCACCCGAGAATTGGGTCCCTGGGCAGGTCGAGGCATGACGACCTCCTGGGACCCCTGGGACTAGCCGATCCCCAAGCAGGTTAGGCGTGACAACTTTTCAAGGACCAGATCCCTAGGCAGGTCAAGGCCTGTTGACCTCCTGGGACCCCCTGGGACTACCGGATCCCCGAGCTGGTTGAGGCATGACAACCTTTTGAGGACCAGATCCCTAGGCAGGTCAAGGCGTGATGACCTCCTGGGACCCCCAGACTGGCGTTTGCGCGTCCCCAAGGTCTCCAGTGTAACCAGTACTGGGTAGGATTAGGGGCTTGGATATTATAGAATATTTCCCTCCCAAGGCCAGCTATTTTCTGGTTGTCTCTCCAGAAGATTGTAGAGGCAATCTTGTGGGTCTGGATGGGGCTCAGGCAAAGAGCATGAAGCAGGAGGGAAGGGGGCAGAGCACAACCTTTGAAAGAGTGACATAGCACAAGGGTATAATGTAAACCAATTCAAATCAATAGGGTCCAAATTGACAAGTCAAATTCAGGTACTTAATCCCCAGTCTATAACTCAACAGACACACCCAGAGGTGACAGGACAGCTCCAAGGCAAAAGAGGGAGGAATGGGTGGTTCCCCAATGGTAGGGATGACCCTCCCACTCATTAGCATATGAATTCCACCCCTTCACAAAACCTAGACATTTCCCAGCCCTTGCCCTTGGCAATGGTTCACACCCTGAAGAGTGGCTTCTCTCTGGATCCTAACAATCCACCTCTTATCCCTTTGTCTCTCAATGATTTTTTGCAATGAGACATCAGGGCCTGAGTTTCATTAGTTTTGGCCAAGCTTGAGTCCCGGGAGAGAGCTGAAGGATAGGAGGAAAAAGCAGTGCGAAAAACGTGCCAAAGAATCCCCTTCATAGCCCGCCGAAAAATTTGCTAAATATCTGACTGGTGCTCACAATTTCATTGGTCTGATCCTTGGCACAGAGAAGAGAAAGGACAGAAGAACCCCCACCAGCTTGTGTAACAGCTACTGGGGCTCAGCAGATAGTGCCTTTGGGACATGCTGAGGAGCAGCCTCTCCAGAGTCCTTCAGTTGTGCCCCCTGCCACCCACCTGTTTGCGGGAGGTTCGAGGAAATAAGAGATTGTAAAGGAATTAAGATTTCCTTAGGCATGTCCCTCCAGCGAGGACCTCTTACCTTAACCAGAGGTCTTCTGGGATCTGAGACTGGGCCACATGAGCTTTCTGCTGAGTTTGTTTTCCGCTGTCACGGTTTTCAGCATGATGGGCCTTCCCCTGCGCTGGATTTTCTTCACGTTCAGCCTCTACCGCGGGAACTTCGCTGAGTTGGGCTCCTGCTGTGCCTGGCCTCTACCGCGTGGAGGTCGTTTCAGCCAGGTTATATCCGAGTCATGGCACCATAGATGTCACGTGAATGTATGCTCCTCGGTTCTTTGTCTCGTCACAACAAAGATTTGGAGAGACGGACATTAAAGCCCTCAGCGCGTCACAGCTCTCAGGTGTTGGACAAACCGTGTTACAGCTCTTAGGCAAATCAGTGTTTCAGCTCTATTTTTGTAAGGCTCGGAGAACCGCACTCTGAAAAGGACACTCAGGGACAGCCTCTAGTGGACTGACAAAGTTTATTATCCAGTTGTGTAGTTTTATAATTTTCAGGGAATAGAGCATAAGGCTGACTTGCACGTAGCCATTCCAGATAAACATTAAAGCATTCAAGCATAAAATACAGTTCTTACCGCCCAAGCCATAACATAGCTTTGGTGAAACTCTAAAGGAAGTCTTATCATGAAATAACAGTCCTTGCTTTCAGAAACAGGTGGTCAGAAGGAAGCCTTTGAACACCTCAAGGCCAGGCATATAACCCTTCATTATCTGTTCCCAGCCTTGGGCACTCATAACCCTTTGTTATGCTCCTCCCAGCTTCCAACCTTCCTCATGAGTGGAGCAAATACATTCTCAGTATTTGCTCAAAGCCTTCCAGCTCCTCCACAGTTTTATTTAGAAGACAGCAGGAGAATCCATCCTCAAAGTGTGAGGGCATGCCAACCCAAAGACTTGAAGAGAAGAGAGTGGAGGAGAGAGAGAGGGAGAGAGAGACAAAGAGCTCATGCACGCAGGAGAGAAAGACAGAGAGAGAGCGCTTTGGCTCTTCCTTTTATATGTTTTTGCCTCCACCTGGGCCTGCCCTGTGCAAATTGGGCTTAGCCAGGAGTGCTGTTAGTTCTATCTGAAGTCTTCACTCTGGTCCTTGGACCTTCCTTTGACCTTCCTTGTTTTTTCAGTTCAGTTCAGTTGCTCAGTTGTGTTGGACTCTTTGCGACCCCATGAATCGCAGCACGCCAGGCCTCCCTGTCCATCACCATCTCCCGGAGTTCACTCAGACTCACGTTTAGCCACTGCCATTTTGGACTCTGTTTCCCTATTCTACCTACCTAACAATCTGATAGAGACCCTGAAGAACTATGGATGGAGGTTCATGACACTGTATAGGAGGCAGTGATCACGACCACCCCCAAGAAAAAGAAATGCAAAAAGGCACAATGGTTGTCTGAGGAGGCCTTAAAATTGCTGAGAAAAGAAGAAAAGTGAAAAGCAAAGGAGAAAAGGAAAGATATACCCATTTGAATGCAAATTTCCAAAGAATATCAAGTAGAGATAAGAAAGCCTTCCTCAGTGATCAATGCAAAGACATAGAGGAAAATAATAGAATGGGTAAGACTAGAGATCTCTTAAAGAAAATTAGAGATATCAAGGGAACTTTTCATGCAAAGATGGGCAGGATAAAGGACAGGAATGTTATGGACCTAACGGAAGCAGAAATTATTAAGAAGAGGTGGCAAGAATACACAGAAGAACTGTACAAAATAGATCTTCATGACTCACATAATTTGATAGTACAATCATTCACCTAGAGCCAGACATCCTGGATTGTGAAGTCAAATGGGTCTTAGAAAGCATCACTATGAACAAATCTAGTGGAGATGATGGAAGCCCAGTTGAGCTATTTCAGATCCTAAAAGATGATGCTGTGAAAGTGTTACACTCAATATGCCAGCAAATTTGGAAAACTCAGCAGTGGCCACAGGAAAAGGTATTCCAATCCCTAAGAAAGGCAATACCAAAGAATGCTCAAACTAGAGCACAATTGCACTCACTCACATACTAGCAAAGTAATGCACAAAATTCTCCAAACCAGGCTCCAACAGTATGTGAACCTTGAACTTTCAGATGTTCAAGATGGATTTAGAAAAGGCAGAGGAACCAGAGTTCAAATTGCCAACATCCGTTGGATCATCAACAAAGCAAGAAAGTTCCAGAAAAACATCTACTTCTGCTTTGTTGACTATGCCAAAGTCTTTGACTGTGTGGATCACAACAAACTCTGGAAGATTCTTCAATAGATAGGAATACCAGACCATCTGACCTACCTCCTGAGAAATCTGCATGCAGGTCAAGAAGCAACAGTTAGAACTGAACATGGTACAGCAGACTGGTTCTAAATTGGGAAAGGAGTATGTCAAGGCTGTATATTGTTACTCTGCTTATTTGACTTATATGCAGAGTACATCATGAAAAATGCTGGGCTGGTGAAGCACAAGCTTGAATCTAGATTGTTGTGAAAAATAGAAAAAATCTTAGATATGCAGATGACAGCATCCTTTATTGCAGAAAACGAAGAACTAAAGAGCCTCTTGATTAAAGTGAAAGAGGAGAGTGAAAAAGTTGGCTTAAAACTCAAGATTCAAAAAATGGAGATCATGGCATTGGGTCCCATTCCTTCGTGGAAAATAGAGAGGGAAACAATGGAAACAGAGAGATAATTTTTATGTGGGGCTCAAAAAACACTGCAGATGGTGACTGCAGCCATGAAATTAGAAGATGCTTGCTCGTTGGAAGAAAAGCTATGACCAACTTAGATAGCATATTAAAAAGCAGAGACATTATTTTGCCAACCAAGGTCCATCTTGTCAATGCTATGGTTTCTCCAGTAGTCATATATGGATATGAGAGTTGGACTATAAAGGAAGTTGAGTGCCAAAGAGTTGATACTTTTGAACTGTGGTGTTAGAGAAGACTCTTGAGAGTCCCTTGGATAGCAAGGAGATCCAACCAACCCATCCTAATGGAAATCAGTCCTGACTATTCATTGGAAGGACTGATGCTGAAGCTGAAACCCCAATCCTTTGGCCACTTGATGCGAAGAACTGACTCATTGGACAAGACCCTGATGCCTGGAAAGATTGAAGATGGGAGGAGAAGGGGATGACAGAGGATGAGATGGTTGGATGGCATCACCAACTCGATGAACATGAGTTTGAGTAAACTCCAGGAGTCGGTGATGGACAGGGAGGCCTGGCATGCTGCAATCCATAGGGTAGCAAAGAGTCAGACACGACTGAGCAACTGAAGTGAACTGAACTGAAAGACCACAATTTCTCTTTCAGTGGTAAATATTAGCCTGAAGCTCTCAACTGGCACCTAAGGGGTGATGTTGTTGACCTTTCTTGAACCTCTTGACTTCAATCAACTAAATCACCTAAGCCCCTTCATGAATATGCACCTATACTTCACTTAAAATTTGCCCAATTTTGTAGTTCAGGGAGATCCTGCTTTGGGAAAGATCCCTGGTGTTCTCTTCACTGCGACAAGTAATCATCCCTTTCTTCTATGATCTTTGGCTTGGTTGGGTCTTTTGGCTCGACTCCCACCAAAACGCAAACCTAGTTTGGGGAAGTAACTTGATTTTATATGCATGCATGAATGAGTCTATGTATGCATGTATGGGAATGAATACAGCTGTGAATCTGTCTGCATTTGTGTATGTTTGTGTATGTTTATGTAGGGAGCTATTCAAAGGAGTGTAGATTCAGGATCCATCTCTTGCTTTAATATAGGAACTATGATTACATTTATTTTGATTCTTAAGCTTTTCATAAGTTTGCATTTAGGGAAACAATGTTAAAGAAAGATTAAAATATAAAAGGAGCTCAGCAAACAGCTAAAAATCAATTAAACCTACTTTTCTAAAATAATTAGGGACATACACACTTTAAATACACATATAATATCTCCATTTAATTTTGCCAAATATTTCACCCTTCTACCCTTCTAAAGATTTTTTTCCTAAGTGAGATCTCCACGAGTAGCCATGTTTTCATTCAGATTTCTTTCTCTTTTATTTTTTTCTTTTTCCTGGATCACCCTCTGGAAGTATTATAAGCAGCATAAAAATTGGCAAAATCTAAGGATCATAAACAAAAAAGAAATGAAACAGGGCTAGATAATCCATAAATTGCACAATAAGCTTTAGAATAATGGAATTGATTCTAGTTCAGAAATGGTTTGGCCTAAAATATTCTTCTCTGTCTGTAGTCTGCATATTTGCATATGCTTTCATAGAAACCAAGGCCAAATCACTTGGCAGAAATATCCTTACTATATTTGTCATTTTCCTAGTGACTTTGAAGCTGTTCTGAATTCATAGAATTTTAAAATAATTTATGCATTTCCTAGAGATTCCTAGAGAATGAGGAACATTAGCGGAAATACAACTATGCCTATAGAGATATTGATGACTATAGGAAAGCTACAGTTTGAATTTAAGAATTTTGGCACATGGTAATATGGAAGAATTAAGCTGCCTTAATTTTTCCTGTTTACGGAAATTAAATTTAAAAATGAGAAGGTGACACTTGCAAGTTGCATACACATTGTATTGTATTTTCATTTTTTGATAGTCTTCATTCTATATTGTAAAGTCTTAAACTTGGCATTAGTATTACCTCCTGGTCCTGCAATGACTCTTCTTCCCTAAAAGTGCACGGTTCTACTTTCTCTACTAGAAAATCTAACTTGGGCTGTTTTATTATGACTCATGGATTGCTGCAGCACATTGCCTGGCATTTATGAGATGCAAATTCTAGGTATTTATTTGATTGGAATTGGGATGTGGCATACACACATGGAACTCACACTTGTGTATGCTGGTAACAACTTGAGTGGATCCCTTCACTATGGGCAGTGTGGTTCCTCAGGTCTCAGTCACAGGTCATCTTCTATTCTCTTGTTAAATCTTTTTTATAGATGATTAAATCCATCTTTCATAGCTTTAAAACATATCTGTAACTTGGCAATTCCCTAATTATTATCACCAGGCCAGCCATCGCTTCTAAACTCCTGATTTATATATATACTTTCTCTTTGACATTTTCACTGGAATGTCACATTGGCATCCTAATTTTTTAATGTCCCAACACTGAACTGAATTTGCTTTTTCAGTGTTACCCATAATAGCATTTGACATGGCTTATAAAATGAACTTTTTCCTCTTTATTCCTTCTCACAGTTATGGAGATTGGAAGGCTAAGATCAAGTCACCAGTGCATTTTTGTCTGGTGAGAGTTTTCTTCCTGGTTTACAGATGGCCATTTTCTCCTTCTATCCTTACAGAGCAAAAAGGAGAAGAGAAGCACGCTCTCTCTCATGTCTCTTCTTAAAAGGGTGCGAATCCTATCATTAGGTTCTATCCACATGACAAAATGACCTCCCAAAGGCCCCAATTTTAAATACCATCCAATTGGCAGCTATGATCCCAATGTATTAATTTGGGGATGAGACACAATCATGCAACCTATAACATAAACTCACATTCTGTCAATTTAAAGCTTTTCTTGACTTCTGCTTATGCTATTCTCTAAGTCACCATCATCTTTCACTAGATTAAATGCAAATATTGGATTGACCAAAAAGTTCCTTTAAGTTTTTCCATAACAGCATATGGAAAAATCCAAGTGAAATTTTTGGCCAACCAAGTATAAATCTGAACACAGTAAGGCCTTGATAAAATTTCTTAATGCTTCTAATTGCTGCTAAAATGAAATTTCAACTTATTTTTAAGATACTCAAAGCCCTAATCAACACTAATATCTATCTCTAGTTACTCTCATCTTCCTACTGTATTTCTGCCACACAGAACTGCATTTTTCTCTGCTTCTCCAACAAACATGTTTCTTCCTTTCCACTCCCACAAACTTGATTTGTGCTGTTCTGCCATCCCAATTCCCTGCTTCCTTCACATCTCGCCTCATCTTATTCTGCCTGAAGTAGTCCTACTTATGGAGCAAGTTTCCACATATGGAGAATTTCTTTAGGAAGGTATAATCTTTCCTAACACTTAGAAGCTCCTTGACTGGATTATGTTCTCTCATATTGTGAAACTTTATGCTTTTCTTTGTATTACAGTACTGAAAAATAATTACACATATTCTGTGGGGTTTACAGAGTCAGCTTTTAAAGGGAAACTTATGCTTTGAAATTCCTTCAAAAAATATGATATTGGAGGTAAATATTTCATGCTCAAGTCCAGTGAGACAAGATTCTTTGAAGTTTGAAACATGCTTCTTCTAACATGCCTTAAATAAAGTAATTATCTTGTATGTAGGTGCCATGCAAATGGAAATATGTAGTTTTAGGCAAAAGAATTACAATCTACATGACAAAATGCTATGCTACGATAGGCAAGATCAGTTTCACACATCCCAGCTCAGCTTCAATCTAGATTTTGTACTCCCTGCATTCAAGAGAGTATATATGATTCAACTCTATTTATAAACATTATAAAATTACTTTCTACTATATTTGCCATACTTCTCTCCCTTATAAGATGATAAACTCAATGAGGGCAATTGCCATGCCTCCACTTTCAAAACTATATTTCTAGTACCCAATACCATGGCTGGTAAATTATATGCACTTAACAGTATTTGCCAAAATAGTGAGGAAAAATATTTTCTGTATGAATGATTTTCTATCCTGGGTCCCATATACCGTTGTGGTATAACTAGCATATGACATGCCTAACAGTGATTGTCAGGGATCTTGGTATATAATCAGGAATCTCCTGAAGACAGAGAAGCTATGAGATCCTGAAGAAAAAAATAATTGATCAAAAGTGACATTTTAGACATAGATTTGGATGAAGGAAGTCTTGACTCCTCTCAAAATAGTTCAAGTGGTCCACTGGAGAAGGGAATGGCAAGCCATTCAGTATTCTTGCCTTGAGAACCCCATGAACAGTATGAAAAGGCAAAATGATAGAATACCGAAAGAACAACTCCTCAGGTCAGTAGGTGCCCAATATGCTACCGGAGATCAGTGGAGAAATAACTCCAGAAAAAATGAAGGGATGGAACCAAAGCAAAAACAATACCCAGCTGTGGATGTGACTGGTGATAGAAGCAAGATCCGGTGCTGTAAAGAGCAATATTGCATAGGAACCTGGAATGTCAGGTCCATGAATCAAGGCAAATTGGAAGTGGTCATACAAGAGATGGCAAGGGTGAACATCAACATTCTAGGAATCAGCAAACTCAAATGGACTGGAATGGATGAATTTCACTCAGATGACCATTATATCTACTACTGCAGGCAGGAATCCCTCAGAAGAAATGGAGTAGCCATCATGGTCGACAAAAGAGTCCGAAATGCAGTACTTGGATGCAATCTCAAAAATGACAGAATGATCTCTGTTCGTCTCCAAGGCAAACCATTCAATATCACAGTTATCCAAGTCTATGCCCCAACCAGAACGCTGAAGAAACTGAAGTTGAACGGTTTTATGAAGACCTACAAGACCTTTTAGAACTAACATCAAAAAAAGATATCCTTTTCATTATAGGGGACTGGAATGCAAAAGTAGGAAGTCAAGAAACACCTGGAGTAACAGGCAAATTTGGCCTTGGAATGCAGAATGAAGCAGGGCAAAGACTAATAGAGTTTTGCCAAGAAAATGCACTGGTCATAGCAAACACCCTCTTCCAAAAACACAAGAGAAGACTCTACACATGGACATGACCAGATGGTCAACACCAAAATCAGATTGATTATATTCCTTGCAGCCAAAGATGGAGAAGATCTATACAGCCAACAAAAACAAGACCAGGAGCTGACTGCGGCTCAGATCATGAACTCCTTATTACCAAATTCAGACTGAAATTGAAAAAAGTTGGGAAAACTGCTAGACCATTCAGGTATGACCTAAATCAAATCCCTTATGATTATACAGTGGAAGCAAGAAATAGATTTAAGGGCCTAGATCTGATAAATAGAGTGCCTGATGAACTATGGACTGAGGTTCGCGACATTGTACAGGAGACAGGGATCAAGACCATCCCATGGAAAACAAATGCAAAAAAGCAAAATGGCTGTTGGGGAGGCCTTACAAATAGCTGTGAAAAGCAAAGGAGAAAAGGAAAGTTATAAGCATCTGAATGCAGAGTTCCAAAGAATAGCAAGAAGAGATAAGAAAGCCTTCTTCAGCGATCAATGCAAAGAAATAGAGGAAAACAACAGAACAGGAAAGCCTAGAGATCTCTTTAAGAAAATTAGAGATACCAAGGGAACATTTCATGCAAAGATGGGCTCGATAAAGGACAGAAATGGTCTGGACCTAACAGAAGCAGAAGATATTAAGAAGAGGTGGCAAGAATACACGGAAGAACTGTACAAACAAGATCTTCATGACCCAGATAATCATGATGATGTGATCACTAATCTAGAGCCAGACATCCTGGAATGTGAAGTCAAGTGGGCCTTAGAAAGCATCACTACGAACAAAGCTAGTGGAGGTGATGGAATTCCAGTTGAGCTGTTTCAAATCCTGAAAGATGATGCTGTGAAAGTGCTGCACTCAATATGCCAGCAAATTTGGAAAACTCAGCAGTGGCCACAGGACTGGAAAAGGTCAGTTTTCATTTCAATTCCAAAGAAAGGCAATGTCAAAGAATGCTCAAACTACCGCACAATTGCACTCATCTCACACACTAGTAAAGTAATGCTCAAAATTCTCTTAGCCAGGCTTCAGCAATACGTGAACCATGAACTCCTTGATGTTTAAGCTGGTTTTAGAAAAGGCAGAGGAACCAGAGATCAAATTGCCAACATCCACTGGATCATGGAAAAAGCAAGAGAGCTCCATAAAAACGTCTATTTCTGCTTTATTTACTATGCCAAAGCCTTTGACTGTGTGGATCACAATAAACTGTGAAAAATTCTGAGAGAGATGGGAATACCAGACCACCTAACCTGCCCCTTAAGAAATCTGTATGCAAGTCAGGAAGCAAGAGTTAGAACTGGACATGGAACAACAGACTGGTTCCAAATAGGAAAAGGAGTACGTCAAGGCTGTATACTGCTACCTTGCTTATTTAACTTAAATATGCAGAGTACATCATGAGAAAGGCTGGGCTGGAAGAAGCACAAGCTGGAATCAAGATTGCTGAGAGAAATATCAATAACCTCAGATATGCAGATGAAACCACCCTTAAGGCAGAAAGTGAAGAGGAACTAAAAAGCCTCTTGATGAGAGTGAAAAAGTTGGCTTAAAGCTCAACATTCAGAAAACGAAGATCATGGCATCCGGTCCCATCACTTCATGGGAAACAGATGGGGAAAGAGTGGAAACAGTGTCAGACTTTATTTTTTTGGGCTCCAAAATCACTGCAGATGGTGACTGCAGCCATGAAATTAAAAGACGCTTACTCCTTGGAAGAAAAGTTATGACCAACCTAGATAGTATATTCAAAAGCAGAGACATTAGTTTGCCAACTAAGGTCCGTCTAGTCAAGGCTATGGTTTTTCCTGTGGTCATGTACGGATGTGAGAGCTGGACTGTGAAGAAGGCTGAGCGCTGAAGAATTGATGCTATTGAACTGTGGTGTTGGAGAAGACTCTAGAGAGTCCCCTGGACTGTAAGGAGATCCAACCAGTCCATTCTGAAGGAGATCACCCTGGGATTTCTTTGGAAGGAATGATGCTAAAGGTGAAGCCCCAGTACTTTGGCCACCTCCTGCGAAGAGTTGACTCATTGGAAAAGGCTCTGATGCTGGGAGGGATAGGGGGCAGGAGGAGAAGGGGACGACCGAGGATGAGATGGCTGGATGGCATCACGGACTCGATGGATGTGAGTCTGAGTGAAGTCCGGGGGATGGTGATGGACGTGGAGGCCTGGTGTGCTGCGATTCATGGGGTCGCAAAGAGTCAGACACGACTGAGCAACTGAATTAATCTGAACTGATTGGTTCATGTTGTCGATATGCTGCAAACAAGGGAAGAGGAGAAATATCATCTTGTTCATACTTGTCTAGAGCAGTAGTCTTCAACCAGAGTGTTTTCTCCTTAAGGGGACATTTTGCAGTGTCATGAGGCATTTTGAATCATCACAACTGGGGTCGGGGGTGTTAATGGCATCTCTCTGGCAGAGATCATTTACCACTGCATGACTACCCTAAAAATGGGCAAGAAGAAATCTACTAAAATCTTAAACAATTGCTAAAAGGCAACAATGGACTTTTATGATGATATAGAATCTCAAGGAGATGCAGATACAAGGGGATTCTGCAAACATTCATAGGCTTATTTCCTTGGCCCCTCACTGGATACTCATGAGAAAAAAATATAGAAAGTATTCTGAAGAGTACACTCTCTGTTAGCGCTATAGGAGGAGATGCCTGCAGCTGTAAGAAAGGCACGAAGCCCCACTTCTTACTTGGGCTTCTTTCTCAAAAGTCTTTGGTCTCTACTGAGATCAGTAAGTACTCTCACAGCCAAGACACAAGTAAAACTCATTTTTGCTATGGGGGAATAGAGACTATGAAAACGATTTCTGCAAGTGGGGCTGGAAACTCCCATGAGTCCATATTTCAAATCTAATACAATCAGAGATCTTCTTCTTCCATGGACAGGGAAGGAAAAGCTCCCACAGAAGAATGCCCACAGATGAAAGCTGAAATTTGGCTACCAAAAGGAGCAACAAGCCCCTAACACTGAGACTAAGGCACATTTATTTGTCCCACATAAAGCTGAGGGCGGACTAGGAAGACACAGAACTCCACTTGCCCTACAGCAAGCTTAGGAAACACTGAATAGTTAGCAACATTATTCTGACTCTAGAAGAGATAAGATCCCTTCTGAGGCACTAACTGGTAGGATCAGCTGAAAATTGGGCATAGAATTTTATCCCAAAGTTAAATCTGCAATTCAGTCTAAACTCAAGCATGGGTATCTTCAGTACATTGCAGATATTTTTTCATTGAAAGTGAAAGTGAAAGTCGCTCATCATGTCTGATTCTTTGCGACCACAAGGACTATACAGTCCACGAAATTCTCCTGGCCAGAATAGTCCAGGATACTGGAGTGGGTAGGCTTTCCCTTCTCCAGGGGATCTTCCCAACCCAGGGATAGAATCCAGGTCTCTGCATTACACGCGGATTCTTTACCAGCTGAACCACAAGGGAAGCCCAAGAATATTGGAGTGGGCAGGCTTTCCCTTCTCCAGGGAATCTTCCAAACCCAGGAACTGAACTATCAACTGAGCTATCAGGGAAGCCCTGACTTATTTCATTATTTCCGACTTATTTGTTTCTGAAATCTACTTTGTGTCTTGTCTTTGCTCCTCTGTCTCAAATGCGTCTTCTCTGGCTGCTTTAGTAATTTTGTCTTTATATTTCTTTTTTCAGCAGTTTGAATATAATGGATCTAGAGGTGTGTATCTGTGTGTGTGTGTGTGTGTGTGTGTGTGTGTGTGTGTGTGTGCGTATCTTTATTTATCCTGCTTAGCTTTCTCTGTGTTTTTTGGACTTGTAATCTTTTATTATTTCATTATTTCCATGAAACTCCAAGCTATTATATAGTCAAACATTTCTTCTGCTCTGTTCTTTTCCTCTATTCCTTCTGAAATTTCAGTATATTGACCATGTGATATTATTGTTCCTAGGATATTCTGTTTTCCACTCTTTTTGTTCCTTTGTGCTTCACTTGGGGTAGTATCTACTGATCTGTGCTTAAGTTTATTATTTTCTTTCCTGTAGGAAGTTCATTGATATATATGTCAAAAAAGACATTCATGCCTTTGATACTGCATTTTTTTTAGCAATTTCTTTTGATTCTTTCTGTAGTTTCTATCTTCTGAAATTCCCCATCTATTCAGACATATTATCTACCTTTTCTACTGGATTCCTTAACACGTCAATCTTTGACATTAGTAAATATCTCTTTGATGGCTCCTACATCTGAGTCTTCTCTGATTTTGGTTCTGCTAATTATTTTGTTTCTGCTGACTTCTCTGTATGTCTCATAACTTTTTACTGAATGCCAAACATCTTGTATAGGACAGGGGAGATAAAGCTAAGTAGAATTTATACCTAATACTGGGCATATCTCTTCTTAAGCTGTTAATGTAGGGGATTGATTTGAAATTATTAGGAAGTAAGTTGGGTTTGAATTCTGTTGTTGCTATATTAACTTTAGTATTACTTAGAAACATTAAAAAATACTATTTATATTATTTTTATAAGACATGAACTAAATATCAATTTTATAAATGAGGAAACTCAAGATAAAAGGGATAAGGAAAAGGTTTAAGTTTATACAACTTGTGATAAAGTATTTTAAAAAGCCAGATGTACTTCAAAGCTGTTGCTCTAAATGGCTTCCTATATAGCTTTCAGAGTTATAGAGCCTGTGCCCATCTATGATGGGATAAAATCTCCTGCTAGGTAAGAATTCATAGAAGAGTTTCTATTAACAGCTAATCTCAATGAGTATAAGCCACAAGTCTCAAACTTGTTTCCCATGAGCACACTAGGAAAATCTGCAGATGCATTGACTGAATGAATTTTGGGCATCTTTAAATTATCACATAGAAGAGGAAGGTCCTGAAAGTCTAGAAAACACAAAATATTCAGTTTTCTCAAAGGCAGGTAGATGGATGAAACAAACTAGGGAACTGATATTAATAATAACACCAGAGTAACTTTTGAATTAGTCATTTGTTCCCCCAAGAGAAAGGTTGGGTCAATGAAAAACACAATTTTGCTTTTTTTTCTTTTCTTTCACTGTAATATTAGTGTAGACCACCACTCCAAATTTGGTTTTGATATTGAGAACAGTGTTCACACACACACCAAAAGGTTATGAAAAGGTTTATTACTTACATAATGAGGCTTTCTGGGGAGAGTGGTGGGGCTCCTAAGCAGGTCTGAAAATGGCTAGAGAGAGAGAAAACGTTATCGGCTTGGGGTCTCTTATGGCAATCAGGAGGTGGGGCTGCAGTGACGGATCTGACCTGTGGCTTGAACTTCTTGCCAGTGCTAAAGGAGAAAGCACCAGGCTTTTTCACATGCTTGTCCAGATATGGCGCAGAGGGAATAAGAAGGAGTTATTAAAAGCTGTCAAAAGTTGAATATCAAAAATGGAGCTACATTCTTTATTTAAGTGATGAAACTACTCATAGATGGGCAAACAATAAAGTCATTTTACATTTGTCACTTTGGAAAACTTACTTGTGCTTCCCTTCCCTTTTGCCCTACCAGGTATTTTTTTTTGGTCTTCTCAACCAAGGATATGTGTTAATTTCCTAAGTTTGAATGTCCTGGGACCTGAAGGTAATATGAGTTAAACTTTAATGTTTTTCTATTCCATTTAATTTCCCATTTAGACAGGTATAGTTAATTTTTAACATTGCTATTGTTCAGTCACTCAGTCATGACCAACTCTTTGCAACCCCATGGACTGTAGCCTACTAGGCTTCTCTGTCCATGGGGTTTTCTTGGCAAGAATACTAGAGTGGGTTTCCATTTCCTTCTCCAGGGGATCTTCTTGGACAGGAGATTGAACCCATGTCTCCTGCATTTGCAGGGATATTTTTAGCCAACTGGGAAGTCCTAATTTTTACATAGTATTTAATAATGTTTATTTTGCATATAAGAAGGAAATATACTAGAGATATTATAATTGAAACAATGTTTGGATATTCCAACTCAAAGTACTAATAAATTGTGCATTTTCATGTGGATATTCATGAAATATTTACTTTCCTTTGGAGTTCACATAATTTGAAAGACAATCTTTGATTTTTGTTTTATAAAGATTGATAAAATTCAATGTACCAAAGAAGGGTAAATGCAAATATTTCATGATCCATATTTGTTCAGATGTTTCTAAATTTAGGGTATATTTGCACAGATGAGGAAAATAAGTAATATTTTATTCTCTTTTTATTTATTAATTTATTCAAGGAGTATTTGGGGGCACCTATATGTATGAGGAAGTGTTTTAAGTCCTGAGAAGTAAAGTTATACAATTTAGAAATCTCATAAGATGAATAAAAATTTACATACAATTAAATTTTGTTTATAGAAATGAATATTTTATGCTTATTTACATCTTAGGAAACTTCATAAATGACACATGCTTTTAAAACCAAATATAATTATGATTAGAAATATTAGTTTCTATTTAGGCAATAAGAAAAATATAGTTACTAATATCTTTCTATTATCAATATTAAAAATTTTAATTATTAAGAAAATTTTAAACATAATGATTAGTAAAACATCTTTCTGAAAAATGTTATTAACTGGTAATTAATTGGACACATCATAGAATGTACTATCTTTTATATTTTTTACATATAAGGCTCATTTATAATTTTCTGTCTTAAATTTGTTAATACATTGATATTTAATAATATCAAGGATAATATGATCTGCTGATATAATCAGTACTGCTGATATAAAACAACCAGGAGTTCATATTGCAGGAATCAGAAAATAGTCAACTAAATGAAATCCCCCTAAATAAGTGCTTAATGTATATTTTTTTGGTTTCCCCAGAAAATGTTGATGTGTAAAGTTTTAATTATATATTCAAAAATATTCATATTTTGAGGACCAACACACAGAAAAAATAATACAGTTGATTTAATTATTAATTATACCCTACTACTACTAGGATCAATTCCAAGCAGTTAAAAATGCTTAATTAAATAATTTCACTCTATTGCAGTTAACTCGTAAATAGCTTCATGGTTTCCAAAGGATACAGTAAAAAATGATTATAGGAAATAGCTTTTTAGCATTATTAAGATGCAGTAAATAATTGAAAAACTTGTAAAGATAATATTACAACTATTTCCCTGTAACATTCCAATCATATTAATTTTAACACTTTCAGGAACACAAATTAATATTAGATTTTGTTTTAAATGGTAATCTTATATCCTCTGACAACCATCCTTTGCTATTTCAGATCAGAACCAGAATTTTTCTGGAAAAATCACTTTTGAGGCTTAATTAAAGATCATATATGGTTTATCCCTTCCTTAGGCACTTGATGTTTTTGTTTAAGTAATTAAGATTTTTTTTTTTTACTTTTTTATGTATTCTTATTGTCTCTTTTGAAATGTTTTACACTTCATGAGAATCACAGGACTATTATAGCTAATTCTGCTTAAGAGAATACTATACAACTCTTCAATTCACAATGTAGAGAATGAAATCATGAAAGATGAACAGAATAACCAAAACTATCTTAAATTGTTTCATAACATTTAAAAATATAATTATAGGCAGTTATCCTAGAGTTGCTCTCAAGCAGAATATTTGTGTTGTGGCTTTTTAAATAGTAAACATACTTTAGCTCTTCACTGAACATCTATTGGAAAATCTGAATAATTTCAGGGAGATAGATAAAACACACACATACACACAAATCAAATTTACCTTGACACTTCTATGCTGTGAGGTGACTGTCAGATGAGGTTTCTAAACTTGAGAGACTACTTCCAATGTCCTGGAGTAATACAAACTAGAGTCTTTCTATGCTACACCTGAAATTTTAGTCACACGTATTTCTCTTACTTTAATGTCGACCATTTGCCTTAGACACCTGTATTTGCCACCATGCTGACTTGATGAAGCAGATAAAACACATTTTCAAAATGCAATCCCCAAAAGTGATTATTGGTACCGACTTGTTAAAGCTACCAACACAATTATTTTAAAAATCTGTCATTCTTTATCTTTAAGATTGAAAAATATAATCTTTATGTAGGATCTTTAGAGGAATCAGCCACCTGAAAGTCAGGGGAATTTGTAGTTCTTAGGCAAGGCCAATCGCCTCCTTTGTCAGTGGTTAACTACTGAAATGGTTTTCTACTGGTTGGTGATAATAAGCACTTGCCTCCAGTCCCTGAACATTACTTGTGTTATACGCTTATTGTAACTCCTTTTTAGAGATTCTGAGGACCTCATCATAATCCATAATCTTTCTGGCATACCAGAAGATCCAGAACCCTGCCATGGCATCTGTTCTGTGTGTTTTATTTGTTTAAGTATGTTAAGTATGACGGCTTCCCTGGTGACTCAGACGGTAAAGAATCTGCCTGTAGTGCAGGAGAGCCAGGTATGATACCTGGGTCAGGAAGATCCCCTGGAGAAGGGAGTGGCTACCCACTCCAGTATTATTGCCTGGAGGGTTCTGAGGACAAGGAAGCCTTATGGGCCACCATCCATGGGGTCAGAAAGAGACAGACACAACTTAGTGACTAACATTACTTTCATGTTGAATATACAACCCTGGTGGAGGAGATACAGTCCTACTAGAAAACAAATTCCACATTACTGTTAGAAATATAACCTGTTATCTATGTGTTATGTCTTAAAATATACCAAGGAAAGTAAACCAAAAGTTGGTAAATAAATCCAGAAAGCCATTATTTGCAGATTCAGATTCTGTTTGTATAGAGAGATATGGGGTAATATGTGAAAAAGGCTGAACAAAATGTTCTGAGTCAAAGCTAAAGTAGCTTGTCTCTTTACATCTTTCCCAGTGGGTTTGAAGAGCAAATAAGGTGGTGTGCAGTGGCTAGAGAATCGTTTAGCCTAATTATTTCCAATGCCCAATGCAGAGACCAGAAAACATAATGTCTACCACCTTGACACAGGGGAGTTGTCATTTCAAATTTCTTAAAACCCAGATCAAAAATGATGATCAGTACATGAAATTCTTTAGTCATCTCTCCCAGACATCCAAAGTGGAAATTATGATTCAGGAGATATAGACTTCAGACAAAGTGAAAAGGAAGTAGGATTCTGCCCCCTCTAATTACTACTTCTGAGATTCTGAAAATAACTTCCTTGATGAAATGTGAATGCTAATACTAGTTAAAATAATTGTTTATGAAGATTGACTATGATAACATATGTAGGCATATGTTATCATAGTTTAACCAATGAGTTTAATGCTTGGCATATTTTAAGAACTCAAAAGGTGATATTATTTTTATTCTATAAGCTATTAATTATATAAATTAATTAAAAGGAAATATTAGTTTCACTGTCATTGAAGGATTCTGTATTTTCTTCTTTTGTCATTTGTTATTAAAAGTGCCAAGAACAGAAAAATATTGCGAAGATGGATAAAAGAAATTGTTAGAGAGTAGAGGGGCTATTGATTTATTTAAGATGGAGATAGTGGTATTGGTATGAATTATTTGCCAAAGTAGCTTCCTATCTTTTCCCATCAGTGATTTCCATAAGGGCATTTAGGCAATAATCTCTTCATTCCCTGTCACTGCCTCTTTCTCTTTCCTTTTGGTACTTCTTCCCACATCAACACCAAAAAGTATTCAAAGTATTATCTAGGTTCTCTTCATGAAAGCTTTTGGTAGAAACATGTAAGCCCTAAAAAACACACCTTTGTTATTGTTGCTCAGGTGCTCAGTTGTGTCCAATTCTTCGCAGCAGACCAGGCTTCCCTGTCCTTCACCATCTCCCAGAGTTCACTGAAACTCATGTCCATTGAGTCAGTGGTGCCATCCAACCATTTCATCCTCTCATCCCTTTCTTTTCCTGCCTTAAATCTGTCTCAGGATCAGGGTCTTTTTCAGTGAGCTGGCTCTCCACATCAGATGATCAAAGTATTGGAGTTTCAGCATGAGTCCTTCTAATGAATATTCAGAACTGACTTCCTTCAGGATTGACAGGTTTGATCTCCTTGCAGTCCAAGGGACTCTCAAGAGTCTTCTCCAACACCACAGTTTGAAAGCATCAATTCTTCGGCACTCAGCCTTTTTTATGGTCCAACTCTCCCATCTGTACATGACTACTGGAAAAACCATAGCTTTGACTATATGTAATTTTGTCAGCAAACACGACTGAGCGACTTCACTTTCACTTTCATGCATTGGAGAAGGAAATGGCAACCCACTCCAGTGTTCTTGCCTGGAGAATTCCAGGGACGGGGGAGCCTGCCATCTACGGGGTTGCAGAGTTGGACACGACTGAAGCGACTTAGCAGCAGCAACTTTGTCCCCAAAGTGATGTCTCTGCTTTTTAATATGCTGTCTAGGTTTGTCATATGCTACTGGAGAAGAGTGGAGAAATAGTTCCAGAAGAAATGAAGAGTCTGAGCCAAAGAGGAAACAAATCCCAGTTGTGAATGTGTATGGTGGTGAAAATAAAGTTTGATACTGTAAAGAACAATATTGCATAGCAACCTGGAATGTTAGGTCTATAAATCAAGTAAATTAGAATTGGTCAAACCAGAGATGGCAAGAGTGAACATCAACATTTTAGGAATCAGTGAACTGAAATGGAAGGGAATGGGCACATTTAGTTCAGGTGATCATTATATCTACTACTGTGGGTAAGAATCCCTTAGAAGGAATGGAATAGCCCTCATAGTCAACAAAAGCATCCAAAATGTAGTGCTGTGTTGTGCTTATTTGCTCAGTCATGTCCTACTCTTTGGGACCCATGGACTATAGCCCACCATGCTTCTCTGTCCATGGGGATTCTCCAGTCAAAAATAGTGGAGTGGGCTGCCATGCCCTCCTCCAGGGGATCTTCCCAACCTAGGGATTGAACCCAGATCTGTATCTCAGGTGGATTCATTACCATCTAAGCCACCAGGGAAGCCAAAATGTAGTACGTGGATGCAATCTCAAAAATGACAGAATAATCTTGGTTCGTTTCCAAGGTAAACCATTCAATATCACAGTTATCCAAATCTACGCCCAAACCACTAATCCAAAGAAGCTGAAGTTGAAAGGTTCTATGAATACTTACAAGAACTTCTAGAACTAATACTCAAAGAAGATGTTCTTTTCATCATAGAGGATTGAAATGCAAAAGTAAGAAGTCAAGAGACATCTGGAGTAATAGGCCACTTTGGCCTTGGAGTATGAGAAACAAGGCAAAGGCTAACAGAGTATTGTCAAGAGAACTCACTGGTCGTAGCAAACACCTTTTCCAACAACACAGGAGACACCTCTATGCATGGACATCACCAGACGGTCAGTATCAAAATCAGATTGATTATACTCTTTGTAGCTGAAGATGGAGAAGCTGTATAGTCAGCAAAAACAAGAGCAGGAACTGAGTGTGGCTCAGATCATGAACTCCTTATTGCAAAATTCAGATCTTAAAAAACTATGCTTATGGTATACTAAATATTGGCTCAGCTGCATGTTTTTCATCTTTGGCAATTTTCAGTCTGTATCTCAAGCGAGTTAGGTTCTGGGGGGAAAAAGTCCCTGTAACCTAAAGCATTTCCATTGCTTCAATAGCTAGAGTTCTCTTTGGTCTGACAGTACACCCTAGTCTCAACTGGGTCAAAACCATAGAGTGGTCCAATTAAGAACCACTCATTTCTGACTGGAAATATCTCACACAATAAAATTGTTTTATGTATAACTGAATTTTATTTATAAAAATTAAGATTTTATATGCCTATTTTCATTCTGAGTAAACTTCCCAAATGATACATTTTTAAGAATTTCATTTATATTAGTGAATGTTACATATGTACTTGAGAAGAATAAGGATGCTCCTATTTTTGATCAGGTCTTTTTAAAATACCTTTAAAATATTTTTTCTGAGTTCTTAGTTTTTCTAAGAACTCATAATAGCAATATTTCTTAGTTCTATTTATCACTTTTAGTGCACTATAAAAATATACACTTTTTAAATGGTATCTAATGGGTATCAAATTTATTAGATTCAATTAATTGTCCTATATTGCAGAGATAAAAGGTAGTTTGTTGAAATTCATTATTAGATGGCTTAAGTTTGTGATTTCCTAAGTTTTTCATTCATGTTCTTAAATGTGATTTGTCTTTTGCTAATTTCCTTTTTGTGTTCTAATACATAAAGATAAAGGGTATGCTACCTTCACAAAATGACTTGAGTTGATTACATCTCAATGACTCAAGCTTTGGAAATAGCTTATATAAAATGACAACTACGTATTTCATAAAATTTGCAAATAACACTCTTATGAAATACTTTGCTCCAGATAGTATGTGGATATATTTCCTTGCTAATTTAAAAATATTTACCACAGTTGTTAGTCTTTCAGGATTTTTATATATAATGAGTAAATTGTGTTCATTCATATATTTTATACTAATCTACTTCAAGTGGATAATCTGATTTGTTGTATGATTATAGTTATATTCCTTACAGTTTTTAACTATCTGGCACTTACAAATTCAATTATGTACATTTCCTATTTCTAGTTCTTTTTTAATTAAAATTTCCAAGAAAAATTATATTTACTTATTGTTTTTCTCAAAGAACTATCTTTAAACTTTTTATCAGTTCTTAAGCTTTCCTGGTTTTAGTTCACTGGTATTTGCTTTTACCTCTTTTTTATGTTGGCTTTATTTTTCCATCTGTTTAAACTGAATGCTTACATCAGTATATTCTATTTTCTCTAACTTAATGACAATATATTTAACACAAGGATTTTATTTTATTTATTTTATTATTATTGCTATTTTTATATTATTTTTTTACTTTACAATATTGTGTTGGTTTTGCCACACATCAACATGAATCTGCCACGGGTGTACACATGTTTAATTTATAGGTATTTTGTGTGTGTAGCCTATAACTCTTTTTCTTTAAAATTTAGTGATAGATATTTAGTGTAGTATTTGTCTATCTATCTTCAAAGGGAGCTTGTCTTGCTTTCTAAATAACTATATTCCCTGGATGCACTATTACTGCTCCACGGAGTAACTATTGGATCCAAGTAAGACAATCCTACACTGGACAAAAAAGATTTTTACATATATATATATACAGACACACATATATATATATATATACAGCAATTTTACATATGTAAAATTAATTCATATGAGTGAATTAATTAATTCATATGAGTGAATTATAGGTATATGGTTATTTATATATACACACATATGCAGGAGGAGAAGGGGATGATAGAGGATGAGATGGTTGGATGGCATCACCAACTCAATCGACATGAGTTTGGGTGGACTCTGGAAGTTGGTGATGGACAGGGAAGCCTGGCATGCTGTGGTCCATGGGGTCACAAAGAGTCAGACATGACTGAGCAACTGAACTGAACTGATATATACATGAAAAGCTATGACCAACCTAAACAGCGTATTAAGAAGCAGAGACATCACTTGGTCTACAAAGGTCTGTATAGTCAAAGCCATGGTTTTTCCAGGAGTCATATATGGGTATGAGAGTTGGACCATAAAGAAGGCTAAATGCCAAAAAATTGATGCTTTTGACCTGTGGTATTAGGGAGGACTCTTTAGAATGCCTTGGACAGCAAGGAGATCAAACCAACCAATTCTAAAGGAAATCAATCCTGAATATTCACTTGAAGGACTGATGCTGAAGCTGAAGCTCCAATACTTAGGCCACCTTATGTGAAAAGCTGACTTATTGGAAAAGACCCTGATGCTGGGCAAGATTGAGAGCAGGAGAAGAAGGGGAAGACAGAGGATGAGATGGGTAGATGGCATTATTGCCTCAATGGACATGAGTTTGAGAAAACTGGGAAATAGTGAAGGACAGGGAAGATTAGCATGTTGCAGTCCATGGGATTGCAAAGAGTCAGACACTACTGAGAGCATGACATGAGCTTGGTACCTTCTGGAGCGGGATTACTGCCTTTATAAAAAGACATGAGAGAGCCTCTCCTTCTGTTCCTTTCCCCTCCTTCCTTCTCTCTCTTCCTCCTCTTTCTTCTCCCTGCCAACCATGTAAGGATATAAGGCTCTCACTAGAAAACATATCTATTAGCTTCTTGAACTTGGACTTCTCAGATTCCGAAACTGTAAGAAATAAGTTTTTACCAATATATGGTAACTTGTTCTACCAGTGTGAACTAAGACACTTAGTTTCTGACAACAGTGAACATGTGTTTCTTGCTCATGTCATGTGATGGCTGACAGCTGTTTGGCTGTGGCTATGCTGAGTTGTTATGGATCACCTGAACTTATTAAGGATTATTTACACATGTCTTTTCAAGTGGGACACAGGCTAAATGAGTAGGCACCCTTAGGTACATATTTTTCACATAGTGAAGAATAACAGAAAAAAGATTGAGTCAGGCCATGCAAGACCATGTAAAATTTTTGTTTGAATGATACATATATAAGGTCAATTTCACTGGCCGAAGGAAGTCACATGGCCAAACCAAAAACCAATGGAAAAATATACTCCTCTTATAGGAAAACATGGCATGGGCAGAAGAGGGAACATAATCTTGAATAAATGCAATCCATTATATTTGTCTAGCATAAAACTCTTCTGTCAAAACTTCTTTTTTGTGCATGTTTGCTAAAAAGTACATCAGCACCTGTACTTTTAAGAAGCATGCTGCTGCTACTGCTGCTAAGCCGCTTCAGTTGTGTCCCAACTCTGAGAGACCCCATAGATGGCAGCCTACTAGGCTCCTCCATCCCTGGGATTCTCCAGGCAAGAACACTGGATTAGGTTGCCATTTCCTTCTCTAATGCATGAAAGTGAAAAGTGAAAGTGAAGTGGCTCAGTCATGTCCCACTCTTCACGACCCCATGGACTGCAGCCTACCAGGCTCCTCCGTCCGTGGGATCTTCCAGGCAAGAACACTGGAGTGGGTTGCCATTGCCTTCTGCTTTTAAGGAGCATACACATAAGTAATCTATTTTTTCACCTTTGCATCTTTGTGCTTTTTAGAATGTCTTTTGGTTATTTTTTCCCTTAAATAGGTATGAACCCTTTGGGGACACTTAAACTTTCCCCTTGAAACTGACTTGGTGATTCTTTAGATCCAGGGAAAATAAAAGGAGATGAAAAAGAACAGAACAAAGTGTAAGAAATATCAATATTAATAGAGAAAAGGAAATGAAACTTTGTTAAAATACTAAACAAAAACAGTAACAGAATGAAAATTGATGGAGTACAGGTAAAGGATTTCAGTGAATGTTTCAAGATGTTAACATAGTCAGAGGCTGCTGAAGGATCAGATAGGATAATGAAAAGAAAGAATCCATTAGAGTTAATAAGGATGCCATTAGTCTCCTGATGAGAGCATTTCAAGAGAGTGACAGGGAGCATGTTATTCTACAGTGGATAGATATGAAAATGAGTAGAGATGGAGGAAAAGTGCAGACAATTTTTTCTTAGTCTGCTAGTATGTTTCAGGAGCACAGCACTAAGGTAGAGTTTAATATGCTCCTACACAACTCAATCAGCAAAACAATACTCTGACATAGTCTTACTTTACAGAAGAAGAAAAGAAAGCTCAAAAAAGTTACTCATTGATCCAAAGACCCACAGCTTGGATTCAATTCCAAAGGCAATCTTTTCTTTAAAGTTTCCTTCTTTTCCTTACTCACAAAAGAGATCATATTTCTCATGCAGACCTAAACCAACTGTGATTAAATGGCATTATTTGTGTCTTTCCAAGTCTAGATCATCTGTAGTTCCCATAGGTAAATTCAATTTCATCAAGAAAAATTTTTCTTAATCATCCAGAGTACTTTTCCAACTTATTTATTTGGGTATTTGTTTATTGTGAATGATATTTAGATCAGAATTCTAGCATAACTGTTAAGGTCATTTTGAGGAGCAAAAGGTTATTATAATGATGATACCTTAGACTATATTATTTTTCTCTCACTTTCATTGCCTTCCAGTGGCTGGTTGCAGTTTTTAAAAAATTAGATGGGAAAATTAGCAGTTATTTGTTTTGAACTTCCTACCATACAATTGCTCCTGGGTGTTGCAAAAATTAATTACTTTAAATAAAGATTATTTGTGGAAATAAAGTTATTATTAGTGCTAAGAAATAGTTTATCTGTGTTCATTAATGTAAAATTTTGATAATTAAAGCAGAATATGCATTTGGACACATATGATAAAAATTTTCCTTAAGAATTAAATGTACCTACATGCTTTAATTGGAGAAGGCAATGGCACCCCACTCCAGTACTCTTGCCTGGAAAATCCCCTGGATGGAGGAGCCTGGTGCGCTGCAGTCCATGGGGTCGCTAAGAGTCGGAGACGACTGAGAGACTTCACTTTGATTTTCACCTTCATGCACTGGAGAAGGAAATGGCAACTCACTCCAGTATTCTAGCCTGGAGAATCCCAGGGATGGCAGAGCCTGGTGGGCTGCTGTCTGTGGGGTCGCACAGAGTTGGACACAACTGAAGCGACATAGTAGTAGTACATGTTACTACTACTACACATTTTCTGCCACCTACACCTTCATTCTATTTTAATCCCGAGTAGAAATCTTCCTGCGGCAACTTACTTGTATCCACTATTAGATCATATCATTGAGTTATGGTTATTTGACATTACTTTGTTTCAGTTATGTAATTTTAAATGTTTATTACATTATTTTCTTATTGTTGAATAGTTTTAATTAGATCTTGTCTAATTTACATTAATCAAGCCCTAGTACTATGTAGGAATAAACATTTTTAAATAACTTAAAAATATATCGATACATTGTTTATGCTGATGCTTAATGCGTGTTCTAAGTAGTACGTGCTTAGCTGTGTCTGACTCTTTGCAACCCCATGGACTGTAGCCCACCACGCTCCTCTGTCCATGGAATTGTCCAAGCAAGAATACTGGCGCAGGTTGCTATTTCCTTCTCCAGCAAATCTTCACAACTCATCAGGGACCAAAACTGCATCTCCTGCATTGGCAGGCAGATTCTTACCACTGAGCCATCTTAAAAGATGCTTATTAGAAAATCTGTTCACTTATCAATCAAATAATTCCAATCCTATTATAACATTTGCATTTGAAAACAATAAAGAAGCAAATAACATTTTTAAGAAACACACAATATGATCTTTTTTCTGGAAGATAAAAATAATCTAAATATCATTGTGAAGTTATAATGTTTAATACTACTTATAACAGAAAGAAATAATATTCATATTTCAATTATACTGTCATATAGCTTTTAGCTAGTATGAACAGAATTTTAATCAATGAAGCCATCTACTTGTAAATAACTTGAGAATGTAAGACCTGTCAAATGTCACTTAAATCAGAAGAAATAGTAACTACAGTGACATTTTAATCTAGCTTAACAATCAACAATTGCAAAAAATATTTAATAGGCTGCCACACTTGGAAGTTGGTTTTGAACATTTTTAAAGTAATATTTGTTCATTAATACTATTTAATAAACCTAATAATAAAATTTCAAGTACAAGAGTAGATAATTTTTACTGTATTCATCATCACATTATTAATGCAACTTAAAGCCCATAAATTTTTTTGAAAATGATTTTTGAAAATGTATTTTCAAATAATATATTTGAAATTGTCAATACATTGGTATCATAATATGTTTAAATTACGTATGTAATAAATAAAGACATTTAGAATCAGATAGCCTGATCTATCAGAGAAGGCAATGGCACCCCACTCCAGTACTCTTGCCTGGAAAATCCCATAGATGGAGGAGCCTTGTAGGCTGCAGTTCATGGGGTCGCTAAGAGTCAGACACGAATTACAGAAGGAAATGGCAACCCACTCCAGTGATCTTGCCTGGAGAATCCCAGGGATGAGGGAGCCTGGTGGGCTGCCGTCCATGGGGTCGCACAGAGTCAGACACGACTGAAGCGACTTAGCAGCAGCAGCAGCAGCCTGATCTAGTCATATAACTAATTTTTCCTGGCCAAAGAACTTGTGGCATGATCGTTTCTTACACATACTTGTCCAGCCCCTCCAACTGTGGGACAACAATCCCAGTTAGAGTCAAACTTGTGAAAGATTTGATAATTAAACATTTTTTAAAAAGATCAAAGTATGAGCTTTTCTATTATTTAATGATTTCTCCTTAAAAGTAAAAGTAGCTCAATTGTGTCCGAGTCTTTGTGACCCCATGGACTATACAGTCCATGGAATTCTCCAGGCAAGAATAATGGAGTGGGTAGATTTTCTTTTCTCCAGTGGATCTTCCTGACCCAGGAATCGATACGGGACTCCTCCATTCCAGGCGGATTCTTTACCAGCTGAGCTACCTTCTCCTTAATATTATCCACTATTTCTCTACATAGAAAATCTTCTGAGAATCACGGTATGCCCCAATTACTATTATAAGATTTGATTGGGAAAAAAAAAAAGGCTCAGGACAATCAATATGGATTATATCTAACTATAGCCCTTAGAAATTAATTTATATTATATGGATTGCTCTGAAATTTTTCAATTAAAAATATGCTTTATAAACATGTCAGTAAATTTAGGTGAGCTTCATTTTGTAATGTTTGCTAGCATTTTGTAACATGTATGCCATTATTTATATCTTCCTTTATTGCTAGTCATTAAGGATTTCTATTTTAAAGTAGTAAATGAAATTTTTATTAAATATATTTACTTTCATATCTTCATGAACATATATGAGTATTTGTATAGGGTACATTCATAGAATTGATTTGCCAAATCATGGAAAAATGTATTTATATTTTGGTGCTATTAAATTGCCAAAATATAAATATACTTTACCAATTTATAGTCTGTTGTACATTATCTTCTTTGTTTTCATAGGAAAAAAAATTCCTGACACAGGTTGTTTGCATATTGGTTACTGGGCAATATTCACAGGAACAAATCCTGTAAGAGGGTGATGGAAGCAAGATTGGGCAGAAGAGGAATTTAAACAAATATGCTTTTGTAACAAACACCTTAAAAAATCCCGCAGGGAAGGAATTCAGAATCTGTATTGGCCATTCATGAGCCATCTTCAACTGATGCAAAAGAACTAGCCTTTTGTAATTTCCATGACTACTAGTCACTGGAAACAAGGTGTCCTCAGAAGCTAGGGACATAACCTTGGTGAAGCAGCCATCTTGGCTAAAGGTGGTTCCTGGGAAAGAAATTAGTCATGAACTCTCACCTGACTTCACTCCTGACTATTGGGGATTGAGTGCTTTGGTCCTGGAAGGTAGCATCTGGGTGACACATCAGACACTGCAATGTACCCTTTGTGCCACTCAGATCCAGTTATTTACATAAGGAATACACTCCACCTAGTGTCAGCTTCTCTAGGATTCTGGTTGGCCTCTTGAGAAAACTTACAAGAAGAAGATTGCTGAGACACACAGAAGTTAGCATTTCTGCTAATCTAGGTTCCTTAGGTTGGTAGGGTGACCTAGCTCCTTCTCTCTAAAGAATCTGATTTCCTGGTCACTGTGCCCTTTTCAGATCATGATTGCATGCTACTCTTTTTACCCTTGATTTAAGGTCACCCCACTCCAGTACTCTCGCCTGGAAAATCCCGTGGACGGAGGAGCCTGATAGGCTGCAGTCCATGGGATCGCGAAGAATCGGACACGACTGAACGACTTCACTTTCACTTTTCACTTTCATACATTGGAGAAGGAAATGGTAACCCACTCCAGTGTTCTTGCCTGGAGAATCCCAGGGACGGGGGAGCCTGGTGGGCTGCCGTCTATGGGGTCACACAGAGTCGGACACGACTGAAGCGACTTAGCAGTAGCAGTAGCAGCAAAATCCCCTAGGGGTTTGCTGGATGGCTCAGTGGTAAAGAATCTGCCTGTCAATGCAGGAGATGTGGGTTCAATCCCTGGAATGGAAAGATCCCCTGGAGTAGAACACAGCAACTCACAGTTGCTGGAGAGCTACAGTTCATGGGGTCACAAAAGAGTAAGACATGACTTTAGTGACTAAATGACAACAATATATCCTAGATAAAACATATTCTTTCATGACTTTCTCGTATAAGAGTGACCTCTATCTCCCTCTGATAGGGTCAGTTAACCTTGTCAGGATAACCGTGTCTTGCCTTGCTTACCAGTCTCTTAGTGCAATAAGCCTGCAGCCACCAATTAGTCATTCAGAGCAACAAGCAAATGGGATTGCATCATCGCCACAGTCATTTCAATTTATAACCACCTACTGAGATGACCTCAGACCAAATTGGGACTTCTTTGTTCATTGTCAGCTGAATATACCCCTACACTGCCCACCCATGGCTATGAGTTAAGGGAATAGTGTCAGTGTAATAGTGGTTGGTAACACGGTCATCTGAGCTGGCTGTTTGTACATCTTACTTGTACACTTCTGCCCTGATCATTACAACATGGATATTATGTCCATCTAACCATGGACTGCTGCTGACTCCTCTTTAACTTGTAATGTGTCTGAGAAAATTCAGCCCATGATAGGAAGTTCTGGTTACATGGTTATGTGATATCTCATATCTTTCAGGGTACAGTAGCATGCCACAGCCATTTCTCAAATGATACGTAATTCTCTGCTGCAAATTACATGGGTTTTACTGAAGATGTCGAGTCTAAATGGAGATTCTTCTGTTGGAGCTTGTCATAAATCCCACACTATGTCTTTCCTCATTATAGTACCTCTAGTTTTTAATTTGTATGGGTCAAGCTACATGATAAGTTGGATCATAGCCCAGATATCCTGAAGAGTCCTTCACTCCACTGACTCACTAGGCATCAGCAATCTTCCATCACATTTGCTGAAAAGATTGGAGTAGTAATCTCAAATGTAGAATATGCGGCATGCAGAAGTCAAAAAAGGGCTTTCCTTCTTAGTACTGAGAGGTACAAGGTGGAATAATTTGTTTTCTAGTTCAAGGTGATATTCTAACATATCCCAGACCGCTGGACTCCTAAAAACTTTAGTAGTGTTGTAAGTCTATAATAGGGTTATATCCTATCACCAGGAACACTTGCATCTCACCAAGGACTCTAATGTATTTTTCAACTCTTGTTTACCTGCTGATTAACAGGATGCCATTGATATAGTAGACCAATGTGATGTCTAACTGGTACACACTCAGTTGAGGAATATGATAGAAGAGTTAACTCTAGGAGAGTCAATTGTTTATCTCATGTGAATACACACTGCATCTGCTGTGATCCTTCTTCCTGTTAGAGATGAAGAAGGTATTTATTAAATGACTGGCCATTGTCTATATACCTCAAAATTCTCCAAGCCAGGCTTCAGTGGTACGTGAACCGTGAACTTCCAGATGTTCAAGCTCGTTTTGGGAAAGGCAGAGGAACCAGAGATCAAATAGCCAACATCCGTTGGATTATGAAAAAAACAAGAGAGTTCCAGAAAAACATTTACTTCCGCTTTATTGACTATGTCAAAACCTTTGACTGTGTGGATCACCACAAACTGTTGAAAATTCTTCAAGAGGTGGGAATAACAGACCACCTGACCTGCCTCTTGAGAAATCTTTATGCAGGTCAGGAAGCAACAGTTAGAACTGGACACGGAACAACAGGAGGAGAAGGGGATGACAGAGGATGAGATGGTTGGAGGGCATCACCGTCTCGATGGACATGAGTTTGAGTAAACTCTGGGAGTTGGTGATGGACAGGGAGGCCTGGTGTGCTGCAGTCCAAGGGGTCACAAAGAGTTGGACACAACTGAGTGACTGAACTGAACTGATATATCTCAAGCTACATTATCTGCTAGGCAAAGATAAAACTGGTAAAACAACTATAACTGATGTTACTATGTAGTTAACTTTGAGGCAGTACATTCCATTCCAGTTTTGAAAAAGACACTTTGGTGATTTATATTGGAAATGATGAGGACTACCACACCCCATCCTTTGTAATATGAAGATGACATTCATCTTTATACTACCTTGAGGTAGTGTGGTACAATAATTTTGCTGGGGACATTACAGGGCTCCTTTTTGTTCTCTCTACTACAACCCTTTTCATTACAGGGGACTGGAATGCAGAAGTAGGAAGTCAATAGATACCTGGAATAACAGCCAAATTAGGCCTTGGAGTACAAAATGGAACAGGTCAAAGTATGACAGAGTTTTGCCAAGAGACACACTGGTCATAGCAAACACACTCTTCCAACAACACAAGAGAAGACTCTACACGGACATCACCAGATGGTCAATATAAAAAACAGATTTACTATATTCTTTGCAGCCAAAAATGGAGAAGCTCTGTACAGTCAGAAAAACAAGAGTGGTATCTGACTGTAGCTCAGATCATGAACTCCTTATTGCCAAATTCAGACTTAAAATGAAGAAAGTAAAGAAAACCACTAGACCATTAGGTATGATATAAATAAAATCCTTTATGATTACACAGTGGAAGTGACAAATAGAATCAAGGGATTAAATCTGATAGACAGAGTGCCTGAAGAACTATGGACAGAGGTTTGTGACATTGTACAAGAAGCAGTGATCAAGATCATTCCCAAGAAAAACAAATGCAAAAAAGCAAATTGGTTGACTGAGAAGGCCTTACAAATAGCTGAGAAAAGAAGAGAAGCTAAAGGCAAAGGAAAAAAGGAAAGATACACCCACTTGAATGCAGAGTTCCAAAGATATTTGCTATCCTTGTGGAGAGATAAGAAAGCCTTCCTCAGTGATCAATGCAAAGAAACAGAGGAAAATACTAGAATGGGAAAGATTAGAGTTCTCTTCAGGAAAATGAGAGATACCAAGGGAACATTTCATGCAAAGATGGGCAGAAAAAAGGACAGAAATTGTATGGACCTAACAGGAGCAGAAGATATTAAGAAGAGGTGGCAAGGATACACAGAACTATACAAAAAAGATCTTCATGACTCAGACAACCATGATGGTGTGATCACTTACCTAGAGCCAGACATCCTGGAATGCAAAGTCAAGTGGGCCTTAGGAAGCATCACTACAAACAAAGCTAGTAGAGGTGATGGAATTCCAGTTGACATATTTCATATCCTAAGAGATAATGCTGTGAAAGTGCTGCACTCTATATGCCAGCAAATTTGGAAAACTCAGCAGTAGCCACAAGACTGGAAAATGTCAGTTTTCATTCCGATCCTAAAGAAAGGCAATGCCAAAGAATTCTCAAACTACTGCATAATTGTACTCATCTCACACACTAGCAAAATAATGCTCAAAATTCTCCAGCCTTCAACAGTTCATTAACTTCCAAATGTTCAAGATGGTTTTAGAAAATGCAAAGGAACCAGAACTCAAATTGCCAGCATCCATTGGATCATCAAAAAAGCAAGCGAGTTCCAGAAAAAACATCTACTTCTGCTTTATTGACTACTCCAAAGCCTTGGATTCTCTGGATCACAACAAACTGTTGAAAATTCTTCAAGAGATGGGAATACCAGAACACCTGACCTGCTTCCTGAGAAATCTATGTGCATGTCAGGATGCAACAGTTAGAACTGGACATGGAATAACAGACTGGTTCCAAATAGGGAAAGGGAGTATGTCAAGGCTGTATATTGTCACCCCGCTTATTTAACTTATATGCAGAGTACATCATGAGAAATGCTGGGCTGGAGGAAACACAAGCTGGAATCAAGATTGCCAGGAGAAATACCAATAACCTCAGATATACAGATGACACCACCCTTATGGCAGAGAGTGAAGAAAAACTAAAGGGCCTCTTGATGAAAGTGAAAGAGGAGAGTGAAAAAGTTGGCTTAAAACAGCATTCAGAAAACTAAGGTTATGACATCCAGTCCCATCAGTTCATGGCAAATAAATGGGGAAACAATGGAAATAGTGAGAGACTTTCTTTTATTGGGCTCCAAAATCACTGCAGATGGTGACTGCAGCCATGAAACTAAAAGACTCTTGCTCCTTGAAAGAAAAGCTGTGACCAACCTAGACAGCATATTAAAAAGCAGAGATATTACTTTGCCAACAAAGGTCCATCTAGTCAAAGTTATGGTTTTTCCAGTAGTCATGTTAGATGTGAGAGTTGGACTATAAAGAAAGCTGAGCACCGAAGCATTAATGCTTTTGAACTGTGGTTTTTGAGAAGACTCTTGAGAGTCTCTTGGATGGCAAGGAAATCCAACCAGTCCATCCTAAAGAAATCAGTCCTGAATATTCATTGGAAGGACTGATGCTGAAGCTGAAACTCCAATAGTTTAGCCACCTGATGCAAAGAACTGACTTTTTAGAAAAGACTCTGATGCTGGGAAAGATTGAAGGTGGGAGGAGAAGGGGACGACAGAGGATGAGATGGTTGGATGGCATCACCATCTTGATGGACATGAGTTTGAGTAAGCTCTGGGAGTTGGTGTTGGACAGGGAAGCCTGGCATGCTACAGTCCATGGGGTCGGACACGACTGAGTGACTGAACTGACTGACTGCAACTCTTGCCCCATTACAATGGTGAGGGGTCTGATGTGAGGATTCTGCTATATATCAAGTAAGTCCACTTTGAAGACTAGATGAACTGACCACTTGGGGGTAGTCTGTGAACTGAGATGACCCAATGTGAGTAAGATTAAGGCCAGTACTCCATTTAGTAGTAGTTCCTTCTCCCTTTACCTTAACAAGAGTAAGAAATGGGAGCATAATGTTGCTTAGAGGCATTAATTATCTGTGTTAACTCAGATCCAGGAGCCTACAGTAGTAAAATTTCTAAATATTGTCCTTTCCATAGCATACTATGAGCTGAGCAAACTTCCATAGATATTTGAGGGGATGAATTACTGTCTAACCTTGCAGTGTTATTCAAGATTCCTCTTCAACCATTGACATGCAGATCTGAAGACAGATTTGAATTCAGAGATCACACCAGAGATTGTGATTTTTTTATGAGCAAAGCTGCCCTCAGTCTCTTCAATGACTTTTGAAATTTACAGATTGAATAAATCTTTGTTTGGCTGCTATCTATCTTGTCTTTTGAAATGCTGTATTCTGTTAATCATAAAGATGGCGATACATATAGTTTCATAGTATATTTTGAAAACTGAATATTTTTTGTAAAAATTGTTGGTATTATTAAATATTTTCTCTTCAAGATGAACATTACATTTCTCAGGAAATGAAGAAAATTTAATTTGAATTTAAGAATATAAATGGAAAAGAAGTAAAATTTTTAAAGTTTTTACAATTAAACTTTTATATATATATATATATATATATATATATATATATATATATATATATATCTTTCTGTCCCTGCACCTATCTATATCTATCTTCCCAGATAGTTTATCCTGTAATGGTTTTAGTGAATGATGTTATTTCTTTTGCTTATTAAAGATTATTAAGAAAACTATTAAATTTCAAAAGAATATATACTCACCTTTCTAAACCATTTGATTCTAATAATTAAAAGATTTATTTTCATGACCTTCTAAACAAAGTGAATATTACCTGACTGTAAGTTTTGTTTCCCTCGTTACTGATATTTATAGCTCTTCCCCTCCCCTCGCCAATCACATTAGGTAGAACTGCCAATACTACATTGCCTTTTAATTGATGGAAATTATTTCACAGTCATTTTAGATGGCATTTTTTCTAGTATTTCACCAATACAGAATATTGGTATTTCATATTTCCAGGAAATTTGCTTTATCAATAAACATAATTTCTCTCTGTTTCACCTTTCATAAGGATTTTTTATTAATTTGAAAAGTTTAATGTTATCTATTTTTTAAAAGCAAGATTGCCATTTCTACTCAATTTATTCAACCAGCTAACATGCCTTATTGAATCAACATTTTTTCTAATGTTAAACCATCCTTGTTTTCTGGGACAAGCTGAGGTTGGTAATGAGTTACTCCTTAACTACACATTCATATTTAAGAACTAGAAATTTCCATATATCTATAACTAACATTTGTCTATACTTTCATTTTAAAGTTGAGCATTGCTTGATTTTGGTTTGAAAGTTATCCTAACCTCATAAATGATTGAGAAAATGATCCGTCATTTTGAATGTTCTTGACAGTTTATAAGGTATAGATATTGTTTGCTTTGATAACTACGTAGCTCTCAGAAGTCAGAATCTAGGCCTGATAACATGTTTTTTTTTTTTTTTTCTGAGAGTAGTTCTTATATATTTAAAAATATTTCTACAAATTAATTGTTTATCCTACTTGAGTTACTCTTGATTCTGCTTTGTTATGTATACATTTTTACTCTACCATTCAGAAGATTTCACAGGCGCCCTTAACAGCAAAATATATCTAAGTCTTTTATTAGCATTTTATCAGGATATAAAAATTGAGTTCAAATAATCTTAGTACTTGCTTGAAATCTACATAGTCTTAGCTTATGCTGAAACTATACTTCAAATATCACTCTTTCAAGCTATTATTTATTCACTCAGGTAGGCTATTCATATTTTGTGGAAATAATACTGTAAGAGTAGCTGGGTGACTTCTATTATTGACTCTGCTAGCAAGCAAGCAACTCAATTTTTGTGGGTTTATTTCCTCATATATATGATTAGGGTAAATTTTGAAGGTATTTTCATTCTAAGACTACTGACAATATTTCTAATACAAAACATTATTTTGAAATATATGTAATTTTCAATCTAATGTGAAAAAGTATTTTATAGTGGGAAAAAACCTTTGAAATAACAATATGGTTTCTTAAGATATGAAAATTTGGCTAAGAAAACACCTGCTACATTGCAAAAGAAAGCTGGAAATCAATATTATAAATCCTGACTATAATTTAATATCTTCAACTAAAAGTAGCAGAGTAAAATACAGAAAACTGGTTATTTTTAGCTCATTCAAATTAATGGATTTTTGAAATATCACTTTAGAAATATTAACAAATATTTATATGTGAACAAAAGATGCATTTATGGTGAAAGTATTTAATTACAAGATGTTATCAATAGATTCATTATTCATATTATCATAGATTTGCCTAAAATAATTTGTGGTATTTGAGGATTTTTTTTACCCAAGATAGTATAAAATTAGACATAATATCATACTGAAGTATTTTCATTCAGTTAACTGTTTCAGCATTCTTTAACATTTTCATTCTTTTGAGTCTGTTTATTATAATTTAAAGAATATATATTCTAATTCATAAGGTTATACAAATGCCTATAAAATACTAGCATTGAAGCAAATTATACAGCATGAGGATTTACGTAGCCTTTCCTAAGGAAAATATTATTACATGAAACAAAAGCTGATTTGCATCTTTTGCTCTTTAAATCCATTCATGAGCTAATTAAAAAGCTCTATATAATCTATAATAAATGCATATAGGAAAGCTATCATGAGAATAAGACATTCATTCTTAAGGTTCTAGCCTACAAAATTCATTAACTTGTCATGGAAAATGTTTACAATTGCATGACTTGTAGAATTTAATTATATACATATATATTATACTGTTAATTCAAAGACTTATTTTCAAATCCAAGGGAAATTATAAGGCCATTTCCAAAAATATCCTGCTGTGAAACTGATATATTCACATTTTATTTTCTATTTTATTCATGTCTGTTATTTTCATCTCTTTTTGCTCATAGGCTTTCTCTGAATCTAATTCATGTCAGATAGTTAATTTAATAGCTTGTTGGAAGTTTAGAATCTAGCTGTCCAAGTAAGCATTATAACAGTATTCATATGGAAAACCTTGTAAGTTATACAATAAAGATGCTTTTATTCATCTTGAGAGAAGAAATATGTTCCTTTCTCCATTCTAAGGAATAGTTGCGTAAATGTGTACAATGTACAATGAATGATTCCTTGGTGTTTTTAGTGTTAAAGTGTTAGTAAAGTGTTAAATAATCTTAGTATTAAAACAACAGTTCTGAAGTTTTGGGAAATAAACTTATGATTCTGAAAAGTGAAAAATAATATGAAATATATAAATATATTACCAGATCACATGACTGGCAAACACACACACACACACACACACACACACACACACACACACAATACAATAAATCAGTTTTGCAAAAAAAAAAAAATAGTAGACAGACTTATACTTAATGGACATATTGGATTGGACTTGATTACAGAAAACTTTTCTCTTCCTCCAAATAGGGACTATATTTTGATTGTATTTGTAATAACAGGGAAAAAAATACGGCCAAATGTATATGTTTTTTGTGTATCATAATTATAAACATTCATCTTCACTTCTTCATGTGTAGCAGAGCTATAGCTAACTGTAAAGGGACTTTTATGCTTGTGAAGCCCTTGATGCCATTCTGACCCAGGGTAGTAAGGCAGTATCTGGACAGTGTGTATTACCTTATAGATTCTATAGCTGTGCTTTTTATACCTATAAAAGAATGGCACTGCTACCATTCTCAATAGCAACTTATGTATGTAAGCCTCAAGGGTCTGAAAATGAACTATTACCCTCTCCTCCACTAAGTACATGTATTAATTTCCTATCTCTGTCTAACATATTCACACAGACTTAGCAGCTTAAAATAACACATTCATAATCCTGCAGTGGTGGGTGTTAGAAGTCTGAAATGGCTAAAACCCAGGTGTCAGCAGGGTTGTGTTGCTCTCTGAAGACTCAAAGGGAAAATCTGTTTCCTGGTCTTTTCCATCCTCCAGAGGCCTCCTACTTTCCTCAGCTTGTGGTCCCTTTGTCCATCTTCAAAATCAGCAGCATAGCATCTATAAATCTCTCTCTGGCTCCTATGTCCTGCTTCCCTCTTCCACATTTAAAAAACCCATGTGAGGCTAGTGGAGGGGATGAAATTCCAGTTGAACTATTTCAAATCCTAAAAGACAATGCTGTGAAAGTGTTGCACTCAATATGCCAGCAAATTTGGAAAACACAGCAGTGGCCACAGGACTGGAAAAGGGCAGTTTTCATTCCAGTCCCAAAGAAAGGCAATGCCAAAGAATGCTCAAACTATTGCATAATTGCACTCATCTCATATGCTAGGAAAGTCATGCTCAAAATTCTCCAAGGCAGGCTCTAACAGTATGTGAACCGTGAACTTCCAGATGTTCAACCTGGTTTTAGAAAAGGCAGAGGAACCAGAGATCAAATTGCCAACATCTGCTGGATCATGGAAAAAGCAAGAGAGTCCCAGAAAAACATCTATTTCTGCTTTATTGACTACTCCAAAGCCTTGGACTCTGTGGATCACAACAAACTGTTGAAAATTCTTCAAGAGATGGGAATACCAAAACATCTGATCTGCTTCCTGAGAAATCTACATAAAGGTCAGGAAGCAACAGTTAGAACTGGACATGGAACAACAGACTGGTTCCCAATTGGGAAAGGAGAGGATCAAGGCCGTATATTGTCACCCTGCTTAATTGACTTATATGCAGAGTACATCATGAGAAACGCTGGGCTGGAGGAAGCACAAGCTGGAATCAAGATTGCTGAGAGAAATATCAATAACCTCAGATATGCAGATGACACCACCCTTATGGCAGAAGGTGAAGAAGAACTAAAGAGTCTCTTGAACAGTGAAAGAGGAGAGTGAAAAAGTTGGCTTAAACTCAGCATTCAGAAAACTAAAATCATGGCATCTGATCCTATCAGTACAGTTCAGTTCAGTCACCAGTCGTGTCCAACTCTTTGTGACCCCATGAATTGCAGCACGCCAGGCCTCCATGTCCATCACCAACTCCCGGAGTTCATTCAGACTCATGTCCATCGAGTCAGTGATGCCATCCAGCCATCTCATCGTCTGTCGTCCCCTTCTCCTCCTGCCCCCAATCCCTCCCAGCATCAGAGTCTTTTCCAATGAGTCAACTCTTCGCATGAGGTGGCCAAAGCACTGGAGCTTCAGCTTTAGCATCATTCCTTCCAAAGAAATCCCAGGGCTGATCTCCTTCAGAATGGACTGGTTGGATCTCCTTGCAGTCCAAGGGACTCTCAAGAGTCTTCTCCAACACCACAGTTCAAAAGCATCAATTCTTCGGTGCTCAGCCTTTTTCACAGTCCAACTCTCACATCCATACATGACTACTGGAAAAACCATAGCCTTGACTAGACAGACCTTAGTCGGCAAAGTAATGTCTCTCCTTTTGAACATGCTATCTAGGTTGGTCATAACTTTCCTTCCAAGGAGTAAGCGTCTTTTAATTTCATGGCTGCAGTCACCATCTGCAGTGATTTTGGAGCTCCCAAAAATAAAGTCTGACACTGTTTCCACTGTTTCCCCATCTATTTCCCATGAAGTGATGGGACCGGATGCCATGAAATGCAGTACTTGGATGCAATCTCAAAAACGACAGAATGATCTCTGTTCGTCTCCAAGGCAAACCATTCAGTATCATAGTTACCCAAATCTATGCCCCAACCAGTAATGCTGAAGAAGCTGAAGTTGAACAGTTTTATGAAGACCTACAAGACCTTTTAGAATTAACAGCCAGAAAAGATGTCCTTTTCATTATAGGGGACTGGAATGCAAAAGTAGGAAGTCAAGAAACACCTGGAGTAACAGGCAAATTTGGCCTTGGAATGTGGGATGAAACAGGGCAAAGACTAATAGAGTTGTGCCAAGAAAATGCACTGGTCATAGCAAACACCCTCTTCCAACAACACAAGAGAAGACTCTACACATGGACATCACCAGATGGTCAACACAGAAATTAGACTGATTATATTCTTTGCAGCCAAAGATGGAGAAGCTCTATACAGTCAACAAAAAAAGACCAGGAGCTGACTGTGGCTCAGATCATGAACTCCTTATTACCAAATTCAGACTCAAATTGAAAAAAGTAGGGAAAACTGCTGGAGCATTCAGGTATGACCTAAATCAAATCCCTTATGATTACACAGTGGAAGTGAGAAATAGATTTAAGGGCCTAGATCTGATAGAGTGCCTGATGAACTATGGACTGAGGTTCGTGACATTGTACAGGAGACAGGGATCAAGACCATCCCCATGGAAAAGAAATGCAAAAAAGCAAAATGGCTGTCTGGGGAGGCCTTACAAATAGCTGTGAAAAGAAGAAAAGCAAAAAGCAAAGGAGAAAAGGAAAGATATAAGCATCTGAATGCAGAGTTCCAAAGAATAGCAAGAAGAGAAAAGAAAGCCTTCTTCAGTGATCAATGCAAAGAAATAGAGGAAAACAACAGAATGGGAAAGACTAGAAATCTCTTCAAGAAAATTAGAGATACCAAAGGGAATATTTCATGCAAAGGGCTTGATAAAGGACAGAACTGGTCTGGATCTAACAGACGCAGAAGATATTAGGAAGAGGTGGCAAGAATACACAGAACTGTACAAAAAAGATCTTCATGACCCATATAATCACGATGGTATGATCACTCACCTAGAGCCAGACATCCTGGAATGTGAAGTCAAGTGGGCCTTAGGAAGCATCACTATGAATAAAGCTAGCGGAGGTGATGGAATCCAGTTGAGCTGTTTCAAATCCTGAAAGATGATGCTGTGAAAGTGCTGCACTCAATATGCCAGCAAATTTGGAAAACTCAGCAGTGGCCACAGGACAGGAAAAGGTCAGTTTTCATTCCAATTCCAAAGAAAGGCAATGCAAAAGAATGCTCAAACTACCACACAATTGCACTCATCTCGCACGCTAGTAAAGTAGTGCTCAAAATTCTGCAAGCCAGGCTTCAGCATTATGTGAACCGTGAACCTCCTGATGTTCAAGCTGGTTTTAGAAAAGGCAGAGAAACCAGAGATCAAATTGCCAACATCCGCTGGATCATGGAAAAAGCAAGAGAGTTCCAGAAAAACATCTATTTCTGCTTTATTGACTATGCCAAAGCCTTTGACTGTGTGGATCACAATAAACTGATCCTATCACTTCATGCCAAATAGATGGGGAAACAATGGAAACTCAGAGACTTTATTTTGGGGGGGCTCCAAAATCACTGCAGATGGTGACTGCAGCCATGAAATTAAAAGACGCTTGCTCCTTGGAAGAAAAGTTATGACCAACCTAGACAACATACTAAAAAGCAGAGACATTACTTTGCCAACAAAGGCCTGCATAGTCAAAGCTATGGTTTTTCTAGTAGTCATGTATGGGTGTGAGAGTAGGTCTTAAAGAAAGCTGAGCACCGAAGAATTGATGCTTTTGAACTTCGGTGTTGAAGAAGACTCTTGAGAGTCCCTTGGACTGCAAGAAGATCCAACCAGTCCATCCTAAAGGTAATCAGTCCTGAATATTCATTGGAAGGACTAATGTTGAAGCCGAAACTCCAATACTTTGCTACCTGATGCAAAGAACTGACTCATTTGAAAAGACCTTGTTGCTGGGAGGGATTGAAGGCAGGAGGTGAAGGGGACAACAGAGGATGAATTGGTTGGATAGCATTACCCACTCAATGGACATGAGTTTGAGTAAACTCTGGGATTTTGGTGATGGACCAGGAGGCCTGGCGTGTTGCAGTCCATGGGGTAGCAAAGAGTCAGACACAACTGAGCAACTGAACTGAACTGAACCATGATGATATCAAGTTTACCTGTCAGACCCAGGATAACCTCCTTATCTTAAAGTCTGCTATTTCACAATATTAATTCCATCTGGGATCTTAATTCTACTTGCCATGTAACTAAACACAACCGCATATTTTAGGGATTAGAACACGGGCATCATTGGAGGGGGTCCAGTATTCTCCCTACCACAGCATGTTATAATATCTTACCATATTATTCCATTAAAAATACCTTTAGAGTCAGCAAAGGGATTATTGAGTTCATCTGCTATAACATGAACAAAGAAATACAAGAGAATAAACACTGGGTTGGAAGTCAGAAGGTCAACATTGTAATTCTGATTCTGCCCTTTAATATATGCATGCGTCCACAAAGTCAGGCTTCAGCAATACGTGAACCATGAACTTCCTGATGTTTAAGGTGGTTTTAGAAAAGGCAGAGGAACCAGAGATCAAATTGCCAACATCCGCTGGATCATGGAAAAAGCAAGAGTTCCAGAAAAAAACATCTATTTCTGCTTTATTGACTATGCCAAAGCCTTTGACTGTGTGGATCACAATAAACTGTGGATAATTGTTCAAGAGATGGAATACCAGACCACCTAACCTGCCTCTTGAGAAATCTGTATGCAGGTCAGGAAGCAACATTTAGAACTGGACATGGAACAACAGACTGGTTCCAAATAGGAAAAGGAGTACATCAAGGCTGTATATTGTCACCCTGCTTATTTAACTTACATGCAGAGTACATCATGAGAAACGCTGGACTGAAAGAAACACAAGCTGCAATCAAGATTGCTGGGAGAAATATCAATAACATCAGATATGCAGATGACACCACCCTTATGGCAGAAAGTGAAGAGGAACTAAAAAGCCTCTTGATGAAAGTGAAAGTGGAAAGTGAAAAAGTTGGCTTAAAGCACAACATTTAGAAAATGAAGATCATGGCATCCAGTCCCATCACTTCATGGGAAATAGATGGGCAACAGTGGAAACAGTATCAGACTTTATTTTGGGGGGCTCCAAATCACTGCAGATGGTGACTGCAGCCATGAAATTAAAAAATGCTTACTCCTTGGAAGAAAAGTTATGACCAACCTCGACAGCATATTCAAAAGCAGAGACATTACTTTTCCAACTAAGGTCCATCTATTCAAGGCTATGGTTTTCCTGTGGTCATGTATGGATGTGAGAGTTGGTCTGTGAAAAAGGCTGAGCACTGAAGAATTGATGCTTTTGAACTGTGGTGTTGGAGAAGACTCTTGGGAGTCCCTTGGACTGCAAGGAGATCCAACCAGTCCATTCTGAAGGAGATCAGCCCTGGGATTTATCTGGAAGAAATGATGCTAAAGCTGAAACTCCAGTACTTTGGCCACCTCATGCAAAGAGTTGACTCATTGGAAAAGACTCTGATGCTGGGAGGGATTTGGGGCAAGAGGAGAAGGGGATGACCAAGGATGAGATGGCTGGATGGCATCATGGACTCGATGTACGTGAGTCTGAGTGAACTCTTGGAGTTGGGAATGGACAGGGAGTCCTGGAGTGCTGCAGTTCATGGGGTTGCAGAGTCGGACACGACTGAGCAACTGAACTGAACTGAACTGAACAAAGTCACAGTGATATATGTGAGACTAAATTTCCAAATATGAATTGGATAATTCTCCAAAATCTCATTAAGCACTATAATTAAAGTTTATGTCTCTGGGAAAGAATGAATGTCAAGTCAAACCAGAGCCTTGCAATATCAGAAGACTAACTAGACAGTAGTAGTCCAAGTGTTAGTCGCTCAGTCATGTCTGACTCTTTACAATCCTATGTGCTATAGCTCACCAGGCTTCTCTGTCCATGCAATTCTCCAGGCAAGATTACTGGAGAGGGTAGCCATTCCCTTCTCCAGGGGATCTTCCCAAACCTGGTATCAAACCCAGGTCTCCTTCATTGCAAGTAGATTCTTTACCTTCTGAGCCACCAGAGAAGACCAAGAAAGTAGTAGACCTTGACCTTGATATTAATACTTATCAGATACAAGACTCCAAATGGGAACAGAGCTGATTTTTTGACTTTCAGAATCAGACAAAGAAGGAAAACAATCACGAACTCTGCACTGTTTTGTCATTTTGGGGGCCATGTAGTGAGAGCTGGATAAATAGCTGGCGGTGCCTCCATGGTCTGCATTCTCTGGAGGGAGCACTGTCAATGGGTTATGTACATGCCAGTGGGAAACTTGGATTTTAATGGCAGAGAAGAGTTTTGGAATTTAGTGTGTTCTCTAGCCCCTCACAAAAGCAGTTCACCATCTGTGAGCAGAAGTGAGGACTCAATGTTCATGGAAATGTCTCTAGTTTGGGTACAGCATTTAGAAAAGCTCTAGGATAGTTGAGAACTTTGATGACGGAACTGTAGAGCCAGACACATCTCATACCTGAAGGGTTTTTAGATGGGTCAAATGAATACGCATTCAACGATGGGGTTGAGATTTTCATGGAAACTTTTAGCCTATTCTTCATAAATATATCATCAAATTTCTCATTAAAATTTAATATAAACTTAATCTCAATATAATCTCAATGTAAGCTTCTTATACAGTGTTCTAGCTATTTCTGAAACTTCTTGGATTAAGGAATTAACTATCAGGAAATGTTATATAAACTGACTACCTTTGGAATTTAATAAAAATAGCAAATGAGTACATTTAAGAGTGGATGGGTATGAGTGTGTGTTTGTATGCATTGAAGTAGTATTTATCATCTCTATCTCTCGTGTATATAACTAACACATGATTGAAACTAAAGATGTATTAGCCTTCTAGTATAACAAATATTTAACTAAGTTTATTCGGAGAAAATTATAAACTTATATTCTTGAATTCATGTTAGGGACATTTTAACAAATAGTGGATTTGTGTTAAGTTAGTGACAGCAGAGATCAAGAATGCTTTTTCTCTGTGAATGATAGGGATTAGCAAGACTAAAAGTGATGGAGTATTGAGCTACTTTGAAAGCAGTAGAAACAGAGTTAGAAAATTTGGGAGCATATCAGTCTCTCCCTGGGCATCCCTATGTGTCCTGGAATAGCTTCATGTCCATGGCTACAAGCAGAAACCAGGGGGTACAGACTGCTACTCATGTCTTAATTCTATGATTTGCAGACAAGGTCATGCTCTCAAACATACAAAAATACTTTCTAAACAACTGTGTTGCCATAACTAGAGGTGAAAAATATTCTACTATATTTCTAATGTCCAAAGGGTATAATAATGCTGTAGAAGGAAAAAGGAAGATTCATATTTATTTTCTTCACCCTTCAAAAGTAGTTTACAAATAAATTAAGTTATTTTCCAGTATTTCCTCTACCGAATTGCATCATATATCCTAAAGGAAATGCACAGAGCATAAAAGATAAAATAACACTTGTGTGCACCAGAACAGACTAATAAAAAACCATCCCATATTTCTTGACAAGGAGACCACCTAAGGCTAGAAATAGTTGAGTGTGATAGGAAAATGAAAAACTAAGGGATAGTTAGAAGACTCCCTCACAGGGCTATTTTATGGCATGATCTATGGACTCAGGATAGGGTAAGCCTACTGAGTGTACATTCAATCATAGTAACAATAACTCACAACAGTGTACTCACTGATGATCATTCCAGACTGTGCATATACATTTAAAAAATAAAAGCCATACATAAATGTCAGCAATTTCCTAATGGGTCACTTTAATTACTATCTCTTATGTTTAGAATTTATTTATTGTGCACCTGAGAATCACATAGTTATTTATCAGCAGGCTGCTTCAACAGTTCCCACATTAATATATAATATTTAATTAACAAGGATTGTAGACAGAAGGTTTATTCTATTTGCCATTTAAACAATCTTCCTTTAAATAGATATTTAGTCAAATACTCCCACTAGTAGCTTAGAACAGGTTGCTAAAAGGTGACAACCATAGTTTTGATACCTGAATAGACTAATTTTCATCCTATACTGCAAACTTTTACTAAGTATGCTTCAGCTTAGTCTTTTAAAAGTTGTATTTATAAGGCATTATTGGTGGCTTATCATAAACTGCTATACATCATCATCGAACATAAAGTTCACTATCAGTTTTGACTAAAAACACAACCATCAGATAATTTTCATAAATGAAAGCACATTTTTAATATTTGTACTACATTAAATAGAGACTACTAAAGAAAAAAAACTAGCTATATCTAAAGAGTAAGTATTATATAAACCAGCTAATGCATTTTCAAGTGTTTGTAGATTCTGATATATTCCTTTCACTAAAAATGAAAAATGAATTTTCTACTTTTAATGTACACTTTTTTATTTGGCTTCCCTGGTGGCTCAGATGGTAAAGCATCTGCCTTCATCATGGGAAACCCGGGTTCGATCCCTGGGTTGGGAAGATCCTCTGGAGAAGGAAATGGCAACCCACTCCAGTACTCTTGCCTGGAAAATCCCATGGATGGAGGAGCCTGGTAGGGTACAGTCCATGGGGTCGCAAAGAGTTGGACGTGACTGAGCGACTTCACTTCACTTTCACTTTTTATTTGGCAACAAATATAAAAATATTTAATTCTCATTAGTGCATGCTTGACATTTCCTCTGGCTCAAATTCAAAGGATTAGGTGACATTCTGAAAACTGCTGAATGGTATCTACTATATGTTGCTCAGTCACTTAGTTGTGTCCAAATCTTTGCAACCCCATGGACTGCAGGACACCAGGTTTCCCTGTCCTTCACTATCTCCCCGAGTGCACTCAAACTCATGTCCACTGAGTTGATGATGCCATCCAATCATCTCATCCTCAGTTACTTCCTTCTCCTCATACAATATGAATATAATATTTACTATATATTTATAATAATGATAGGTTGTTTTTGATTAATAGGTGTTAAACTACATTACAGTATATCATTTCTTCTGATAGAAAGAAACTCACTTTTGCTATATGATTTTCCCTCAAACAAATTATAGGGCTACATAGAAACAGTTGGGAAAACCAGAATGTTAGCAGTCCCATCTCTTTTAAAGGAGGAGGTGGGATAAAATAAGGAAGGAGTTTGCTGATAAAAAGTGAGCATAAAAATAGCAGCTACTTGCTTGTTCATAGGAAGATAAATAATGTTCTGGGACACTAAACAAAAAAACACAGAGAACAAGCTTGAATAAGGAGTATCTTGGCCATCTATTTGGTTGGCAGAGTTATATATGATTCAATAGTTTTTATACCTAAAATTGAATAAAAATCATGGTATCTATTTAGCAGTACTAGTATACAACATGCAGACAAACACACAGCTAAATATCAAACACAATCTAGTGTTTCATTTAGGCAAAGAGGAACATGTGATGATGATCTGCCTTTTTCTGGATTGTTGATAGGAATTTGAATAGACTACAAGCAAAATAGAGTAATCAGACATTTGAATAGAAATTGGATTCATTCCTCTTGTTTGCCTAACAAATTGTTTTGAGGCTTATATGGATTTGTACATGTTCTCACTTCTAAGAACTTTATGGTAGGTACTAAGGTGACTCATATAGTAAAGAATCTGCATCCTGGTTCGATCCCCAGGTCAAGAAGAGCCCCTGGAGAAGGACATGGCAACTCACTTCAGTGTTCTTGCCTGGGGAATTCCATGGACAGACGAGCCTGGTAGACTACAGTTCATAGGGTTGCAAATAGTCAGACATAACTCAGTGATTGACACTTTCAGTTTCAGTTTTTCCTATGTAAAAGAAACTATTCTAGGAGCCACGGATATAAAAAGTCTGATGTGGTCAAAAAAGCCCTTGGAGTAGCACAAATGCAAGTTGAAAAACTTTCATTTAAAAACATTAGTTGACCAAAGTAACTCAAGAGATCAAAAAGAATTTAATGAAGCAAACTTGAAGTCTAGATAGCTTCATTGGTAAATTCAAACATTGGCAGAAATTATACCATTCTGATACTTATTCTTTAAGAAATTAAATATGAAGTTCATGCTAAACATTTAATTTTAGACTAGCATAACCCTGATACCACAAATCTCACAGACAGTGAAAGAAAAATATAAACAAATATTCTTGATAATAAAAGTAAAATATCTTCAACAAAATAACAGCAATCTAGTAATACATAAAAATACTAATTCATTGTCACCAATAAGGTTTATCCTGTGAATGAAAGTTTAGTTTAGTATTTGAAAATAATCAATGCAATGCAACATAGTAATAGAATAAAAGATAAGCAATACAAAGTTGTAATTAAAGAAAGTCCTCAGTAAATTAAGAATGAAAGGAAATTTTATCAGCTAATAAAGGATATCTATAAGTAAAACCATATAGCTAATGACTGAATGATTCTTCCCTAAGATTGGGGACAAGCAAAAGCTTACACTTTTACTAAGTCAATCAGCATGTTCTGCAGATCCCAGTTCAAGAAGTAAAAGAAAACAAAAATGACAAATATTAAAAGAAAAAAGCCTGTTCAGCTGTATTTATCTGAGGTCAACATATTTGTCTCCATAAAACAATTCCTAACAAATCATTCAAAGATATTTTTGAACTATAAGATTTAATATGTGAATTTAACAAGATGAGAACATGCAAGGCTAATATGTAAAGGATTATTTTTTCTTTTAACTACAGTGCCTATTAAATAGATATATAGAGTTTTCCTATGGTGTTTTTAAAAGACAAGCAGTCTATTTTATTCATGTATTTCCTACACTGAGTACATGAGACATGTATCTGTGGTTCTTTTTAACTGTCAGGCTCTTCAGTTTATTAATATGCATGTATTCCTCTCTCACAAGAGAGGTACTTTTACTTGTTCTCAGCTGACCTGTTTACCCTCTGACTATATATACATATATATATATTTTAGATTACATTGGTATTTTATAATATTTTACTATAGTATAAGACACATACAGTAGGGTTTATATGTCATATGTGCTTGAGGAATTTTCACAATACATTGTGAACAAGTAAGTTCTCATCAAGATATTGAGCTTTACCTGCTTCTAAAAACCACATATTAGGTTCCTATGCAGTGACAGCAACTGTCTCCATTTGTTTCCTAATTTGTAATAATTTGTTATTTTTGCCTGTTTTTTAGATTTACTTATTTTTAATTGAAGGCTAACTTTTTTCCCAATATTACACTGATTTTTGCCATACATCAACATGAATCGGTCGTATGTACGCATATGTTCCCTTCCCTCTTGAACTTCCCTTCCACCTCTCACCATTTTTCACCCCTCCAGGTTGCTACAGAGTCCCGGTTTGAGTTCCTTGATTTATACATCAAATTCCCATTGACTATCTATTTCATGTATGGTAGTGTATGTATATGTTTCCAACCTAGTGTTTCCTTCATTGCAGGCGGGCTTTTTACCAACTGCAATGGGGTAAAAAAGGGGAGACACAGGGGAAGTATGCAAATATACTATAGTTGTTTACCAATTCTACTATTAATGGACATTTCCTTTTATTTTTCCCTAATTTGGGCCAAGTATGAATACATCTTCAGTCGCTCCAGCACTGCACAGCCACCGCTCTATAAAGAAACCTGAGCACCGAATTAATGCTTTTGAACTATGGCGTTGGAGAAGACTTTCGAGAGTTCCTTGGACTGCAAGGAGATCCAATCAGTCCATCCTAAAGGAAATCAGTCCTGAATATTCATTGGAAGGAATGATGCTGAAGCTGAAACTCCAATACTTTGGCCACCTAATGCGAAGAACTGACTCATTTGAAAAGACCCTGATGCTGGGAAAGATTGAAGGCAGGAGGAGAAGGGGATGACACAGGATGAGATGGTTGGATGGCATCACTGACTCAATGGACATGAGTTTGAGTAAACTCTGTGAGTTGGTGATGGACAGGGAGGCCTGGTGTGCTGCAGTTCATGGGGTCGCAAAGAATTGGACATGACTGAGTGACTGAACTGAACTGAATGAATAAATCCTCTATGGGCATTTTTATTCATGTCTTCAGTGACTATACATTTATTTACCTGGGTATATAACTAGTTACAAATTGCTGGACCTGGACAAATTCATATATTCAGCTTAAGTAGATACTGAATGTGGTACTAATTATAATCTTGCAGCCTTTGTAAAAGAATTTCAGTTACTCCAGATCCAGGCCAGCCTTCGGTGGCTTCCATCTGTTTTATTTTAACCATTCTTGGCTGATATATTTTTAATGCTTTGATTACTGTGTATTTAGAATAATAGTAAATTTAACAAGGGTATTAACTCACAATTATAGCCCATATGTACTTCCTCTTGGGTCCATTTCTGTGTTTGTCTGCTAGGGCTGCCATTATAAAATACAACAGACAATGGCTTAAGTAACAGAAATCTACTGTTTTACAATTCTGGAAGCTGCAATTCTAAAGATGAAGGTGACATCAAGGTTGATTTCTGGTGTGGCATATCTTTCTTTTCCTTTTCTCTTTCTCTTCCTTTTCTCTAAAGTTACATGACTTCTTTTCTGTGTGTGTGCACACAATGTCTTGTGTCTGTCCCTCTTGTTACAAAGACACCAATTCTCTTGGGCTAGGGCTCAATCCTTGCTGCTGCTACTGCTAAGTTGCTTCAGTTGTGTCCAACACTGTGTGACTCCATAGATGGCAGCCCACCAGACTGCACCATCCCTGGGATTCTCCAGGCAAGAACACTGGAGTGGATTGCTATTTCCTGGACCTCATTTAACCTTAATATTCCCCCAAAGGTCCAATTTCCAAATATAATCACTTAGTGCTTCAACAGTTGAATTTTGGGGAGGAGGGCACAATTCAGTTCATAAAAATTTCCCTTCTTGCTGATATACATCTCCTAAGAGATACTTCAGCAAATAAGTTCAATGCTAAAATTTTATTTTACTCTTCAGCTCATGTGAAATTTTACCTTGATGAACAATTCTAAATTTTAATAGACTTCACAATTTTATTATAGTCTAACCTTGTTAACATCTGCTTCACTCTTCTTTCCTCTTATCCCATACCTTATATTTGCTATACTCCTATTCTGTTTCAGTTTTTTCTTTTATAATATTCTAGCATATTATATAATTTACTGTATTGTTATATCTATTGCTTATTTTATTTCTCCTTTCTCATGTAGAAACTGGTATAGGACACAGACCTTTAATGTTCTATTCAATATTGTGTTCCATGCAACTAAGAGTGCCCAATTGACTATATTTTCAATAAGTTTTTTTTTTGGCATTCTTGTTTTTCTTTTTTAATTTTTAATGTTTTTTTCAGGTAGAACACATTTACAAAATTATACTAGTTTCAGGTGTACAATATAGTGATTCAAAATTAGGGGAAGGTGGGATCAGTATCGTGGAGTACAAGGATATGGAGCACATATCCTCCAACAAACATATCAAAAACATACCTACATATGTAAAAGTTCCCATGGAAAGCTAACTGGAAACTGGAAAAAGGATGTTTGTACAGCCAATGCTGTGAGAAAGATAAACACATAATCAGGTGTGAAGGGAAGAAAAGTGGTTGAGTCAGAATCTGTGTCCCTGGGAGGGGACTCAGAGGAAAAGAGAGATTGCAAGATGACATTAGCCCTGGGGAGTGAGCATTTCAAGCCATAGTTGGGTGCCCTAGTTCTGGGGTTCTTCATAGAGGAGACAAGCCTCCTTGACTGGTTAGAGGATGACTAGGAAAAACAGAAGTGCTGTGGGAAGCCTGAAGCCCTCATGTGAGAGACACATGAGCTGACTAGCCTCTGAGGCAGGGCAGTGAGAGGTCTGCTCTAGGGGCTGCTGGGTTTCCTTGAGACCACCTCTCTGCATGCCACAGGTCAAGAAGAAGCTATTATACTTACTAATATATATACATCCAATATAAGAGCACCTAAATAAATAACTGTGGTGTTGGAGAAGACTCTTGGGAGTCCCTTGGACTGCAAGGAGATCCAACCAGTCCATTCTGAAGGAGATCAGCCCTGGGATTTCTTTGGAAGGAATGATGCTAAAGCTGAAACTCCAGTAATTTGGCCACCTCATGCGAAGAGTTGACTCATTGGAAAAGACTCTGATGTGGGGAGGGATTGGAGGCAGGAGGAGAAGGGGACAACAGAGGATGAGATGGCTGGATGGCATCACTGACTCGATGTGTGTGAGTCTGAGTGAACTCCGGGAGTTGGTGATGGACAGGGAGGCCTGGTGTGCTGCGATTCATGGGGTCGCAAAGAGTCGGACACGACTGAGTGACTGAACTGAATTGAACAGACATAAAGAGAAAATTTGATAATAATAGCAGGTGGCTTTAATACCTCACTTACATCAATGGACAATCATCCAGATAGAAAATGAAAAAGGAAACAGAAGTCTTAAATAACACAATAAATAATATAGAGATTAAAAAACAACAGACAAGATCAACGAAACCAGGAGCTATTTTTTGAAAAGATAAAACTGATCAACTTTTAGCCAGGCTTGTAAGAAATAAAGGAAGAGAACTCAAATAAGTGAAATAAGAAATAAAGAGGAGAAATAGAAACTGATACCACAGAGATTAAAAAATAATCATAAAATAATACTAAAGTTATATGACAACCTGGAGAAATAGACAAATTTCTAGAAATATAAAACTTGCTAAGACTGAATCAATAAGAAGCAGACAATTTGACCAATCACTAGCAAAGAAACTGAATTTGTAATAATAATAATAATAATAATAAATCCAGCAAGCAGAAGCCCAGGATTGGATGACTTCACAGAGAATACCAAATATATAAAGAATACCTGCACTTCTCAAAATAGTCCCAAAGAACTGAAGAGGAAGGAACACATCCAGATTAATCCTAGGAGGCCAAATTTACTCTGATACTAATACCAAAGGCACTACCAAATAAAATAACTTCGATGAATATAGATGCAAAAATCCTCAACAAAACATTGGCAACCTAAATCCAACAACACATAGAGAGAATCATATACCATGATCAAGTTGTATTTATCCCAGAGTCACAAGGAATTTCCAATATACATAAATCAATCCCAGGGTCACAAGATGTTTCAATATACATAAATCAATCAATATGACACACAGCATAAGCAAAACAAAAGATAAAACCATGTGATCATCTCAATAGATGACGAAAAAGCATTTGATAAAATTCAACATCCATTCATGAAAATATATCTTGCCAAAGGGGGTATAGAGGGAACCTATATCAACATAATAAAAGCTATTTAGGACAAATCCATAGCCAACATAATACTAAATGGTGAACAGCTGAAAGTTTTCCTGCTAAATACTGGAACAAGACAAGGATGCTTATTTTCATCACTTCTATTCAACATAGTATTAGAAGTTCTAGCCACAAAAATCAGACAAGAAAAAGGAATAAAAAGTATACAAATCAGAAGGGAAAAGGTAAAATTATCATTATAGGCCAACGACATGATACTCTATAATGAAAACCCTAAATACTCTATACAGAAACTATTAGAACTGATAAATGAATTCAGAAAAGTTTATACAATGCAAGATTAATTTATAGAAATCTGATGCTTTTTTATACACTATTAAATGTACCCTTTCTATAAAAAACTAAAAACAACAAAAAAAAAGCCATTTAAAATCACATCTAAAAGAATAAAACACCTAGGAATAAACTTTAGTTCAGTTCAGTTCAGACACACAGTCTTGTCTGACCCTTTGCAATCCCATGAATCACAGAATGCCAGGCTTCCCTGTCCATCACCAACTTCCGGAGTTTACCCAAACTCATGTGCATAGAGTCGGTGATGCCATCCACCCATCTCATCCTCTGTTGTCCCCTTCTCCTCCTGCCCCATTCCCTCCCAGCATTGGAGTCTTTTCCAATGAGTCAACACTTCGCATCAGGGGGCCCAAGTATTGGATTTTCAGCTTCAGCATCAGTCCTTCCAATGAACACCCAGGAATGATCTCCTTTAGGATGGACTGGTTGGATCTCCTTGCAGTCCAAGGGACTTTCAAGAGTCCTCTCCAACACCACAGTTCAAAAGCATCAATTCATTAGTGCTCAGCTTCTTCACAGTCCAACTCTCACATCTATACATGACCACTAGAAAAACCATATCCTTGACCAGGTGGAACTTGGTTGGCAAAGTAATGTCTCTGCTTTTGAATATGCTATCTAGTTTGGTCATAACTTTCCTTCAAAGGAGTAAGCGTCTTTTAATTTCATGGCTGCAGTCAACATCTGCAGTGATTTTGGAGCCCCCCAAAATAGTTTGACACTGTATCCACTGTTTTCCCATCTATTTTCCATGAAGTGATGGGACCAGATTCCATGATCTTCGTTTTCTGAGTATTGAGCTTTAAGCCAACTTTTTCACTCTCCTCTTTCACTTTCATCAAAGATTTTTTAGCTCCTCTTCATTTTCTGCCATAAGGGTGGTGTCATCTGCATATCTGAGGTTACTGATATTTCTCCTGGCAATCTTGATTGCAGCTTGTGCTTCTACTAGCCCAGCGTTTCTCATGATGTACTCTGCATATACGATAAAAAAGCAGGGTGACAATATACAGCCTTGACATACACCTTTTCCCATTTGGAACCAGGCTGTTGTTCCATGTCCAGTTCTAACTGTTGCTTCCTTACCTGCATATAGGTTTCTCAAGAGACAGGTCAGGTGGTCTGGTATTCCCATCTCTTTCAGAATTTTCCACAGTTTATTGTGATCCACACAGTCAAAGGCATTGGCATAGTCAATAAAGCAGAAATAGATGTTTTTCTGGAACTCTTGCTTTTTCCATGATCCAGCAGCAATTTGATCTCTGGTTCCTCTGCCTTTTCTAAAACCAGCTTGAACATCTGGAAGTTCATGGTTCACGTAATGCTGAAGCCTGGCTTGCAGAATTTTGAGCATTACTTTACTAGCGTGTGAGATGAGTGCAATTGTGCGGTAGTTTGAGCATTCTTTGGCTTTGCCTTTCTTTGGGATTGGAATGAAAACTAACCTTTTCCTGTCCTGTGGCCACGGCTGAGTTTTCCAAATTTGCTGGCATATTGAGTGCAGCACTTTCACAGCATCATCTTTCAGGATGTGAAATCGCTCAATTGGAATTCCATCACCTCCACTAGCTTTATTCATAGTGATGCTTTCTAAGGCCCACTTGGCTTCACATTCCTGGATGTCTTGCTCTACGTGAGTGATCACATCATCATGATTATCTGGGTTATGAAGATCTTTTTTGTACAGCTCTTCTGTGTATTCTTGCCACCTCTTCTTAATATCTTCTGCTTCTGTTAGGTCCAGACCATTTCTGTCCTTTATCAAGCACATCTTTGCATGAAATATTCACTTGGTATCTCTTATTTTCTTGAAGAGACCTTTAGTCTTTCCCATTCTGTTGTTTTCCTCTATTTCTTTGCATTGATCGCTGAGGAAGGCTTTCTTGTCTCTTTTTGCTATTCTTTGGAACTCTGCATTCAGTTGCTTATATCTTTCCATTTCTCCTTTGCTTTTTGCTTCTCTTCTTTTCACAGCTATTTGAAAGGCCTCCTCAGACAGCCATTTTGCTTTTTTGCATATCTTTTCCATGGGGATGGTCTTGATCCCTGTCTTCTGTACAATGTCATGAACCTCCATCCATAGTTCATCAGGCACTCTATCTATTAGATCTAGGCCCTTAAATCTATTTCTCACTTCCACTGTATAATCATAAGGGATTTGATTTAGGTCATACCCGAATGGTCTAGCGGTTTTCCCTCCTTTCTTCAATTTAAGTCTGAATTTGGCAATAAGGAGTTCATGATCTGAGCTACAGTCAGCTCCTGGTCTTGTTTTTGCTGACTGTATAGAGCTTGTCCATCTTTGGCTGCAAAGAATATAATCAATCTGATTTCAGTGTTGACCATCTGGTGATGTCCATGTGTAGTCTTCTCTTGTGTTGTTGGAAGTGGGTGTTTGCTATGACCAGTACGTTCTCTTGGCAAAACTCTATTAGCCTTTGCCCTGCTTCATTCCATACTCCCAGGCTAAATTTGCCTGTTACTCTAAGTGTTTCTTGACTTCCTACTTTTGCATTCCAGTCCCCTATAATGAAAAGGACATCCTTTTTGGGTGTTAGTTCTAAAAGGTCTTGTAGGTCTTCATAGAACAGTTCAACTTCAGCTTCTTCAGCGTTACTGGCTGGGACATAGGCTTGGATTACTGTGATATTGAATGGTTTGCCTTGGAAACGAACAGAGATCATTCTGTTATTTTTGAGATTGCATCCAAGCACTACATTTCAGACTCTTTTGTTGACCATTATGGCTACTCCATTCTTCTAAGGGATTCCTGCCTGCAGTAGTAGTTATAATGGTCATCTGAGTTAAATTCACCCATTCCAGTCCATTTTAGTTTGCTGATTCCTAGAATGTTGACATTAACTCTTGCCATTTCCTGTTTGACCACTTCCAATCTGCCTTGATTCATGGACCTAACATTCCAGGTTCCTATGCAATATTGCTCTTTACAGCATCGGACCCTGCTTCTATCACCAGTTACATCCACAGCTGGGTGGTGTTTTTGCTTTGGCTCCATCCCTTCATTCTTTCTGTAGTTATGTCTTCACTGATCTCCAATAGCATATTGGGCACTTACCAACGTGCGGAGTTCCTCTTTCAGTATCCTATCTTTTTGCCTTTTCATACTGTTCATGGGGTTCTCAAGGTAAGAATACTGAAGTGGCTTGCCATTCCCTTCTCCAGTGGACCACATTCTGTCAGACCTCTCCACCATGACCCATCCATCTTGGGTGGCCCCACATGGCATGGCTTAGTTTTATTGAGTTACAAGGCTGTGGTCCATGGGATCAGATTGGCTAATTTTCTGTGATTATGGTTTCAGTGTGTCTGCCCTCTGATGTCCTCTTGCAACACCTACCATCTTGGGTTTCTCTTACCTTGGCCATGGAAAAATACCTATACTTTGAAAGCTATAAAGTATTGATAAAGGAAAGTGAAGATAATAAAAAGAAACAGATTTATCAAGCTTTTAGACTGTAAATATTAACATTGTTAAAATGTTCATGCTACCCAAAGCAATCTATAGATTTTATGAAATTCCTAGACAATACATATAATTCCTAGACAATACATACCCAAGACATTTTTCATAGAAGTAGAACAAATAACCCTAAAATTTACATGGAACCACAAAAGACCCTAAATTGGCAAAGAAATTTGAAGAGAAAAAAAAAAAAAAGGCAAAGAAATATCACTCTAAAAAGAATGAAATTCTGCCACTTCCAGCAATATAGATGGACCTAGAGAATGTTATGCTTAGTGAAATAAACCAAACAGAAAAAAGACAAATAGTGCATGATATCACTTATACATGGAATTAGAAAAATAATACAAATACATGTATAAAGCAAAACTGATACAGAAACAAACTAGTGATTGCTAGAGGGAAGAGGAAGGTGGAGGGGCAAGTTAGGGGTATGGGATTTAGAAAGACAAATTACTGTGCGTGAAATATATAAACAACGAGGATATGTTACAGATCTTAGGAAATTATAGCCATTATCATATAATAACTTAACAGAGGATAATCTATGAAAATACTGAATCTCTATGCTATACATATGAAACTAATAACTCTATACTTTAATAAAAAGCAATTCAGTAAGTATTTTTCAAATTAATAAAAAATGAACAGACACCTATTTGCTAACTCAGCTTTCAATGCATACTAGAAGGAAAACATCAAGCACCGATAGGAAAGGGCAGTTTGTATTTATCAAGGCAAGTTTAGGGAACAGAGGATCATACCTCAGGGTAAAAAAAAAAAAAAAAAATCCTTGTATGGCAATCTGGGACTAATAACTTCTTTTTTGCCCAGTTCTTGCCTTTTTATTCACTGATAAATTATTTGCTGATAAAAATGTAGACTACCAGCCATAACCTGTCCCACCTTTACCATGCATTACGGTTTTTCACTTTATCTGCAACATTCACTTCCACCCCTACACACACCCACACAGACATGCACAGAACCAACAACCTTCTTTTTCCTCAAATAATTATCTTAGTTTTTTATGGCTGAGTAAATAATCCAAAGCCCTTGTGAATTTGCCGTTTTTCATAACAAACTTCCAAAGAGCAAAAAAGTTGCAAGACAAATATGAGACAAAATTTCTGATGGGAAATAACTGTTACTGAAGAATTCCAGATCAAAGTAAGCTGTTCTCCAGATTGAGGGCAATATACTGGAAGATATTTAAATTGGAAGTTTAGTGATCATAAAACTCAATGAAAAACACACGGCAAGGTTAACTTCAGGAAGAGGAAAACTGAGTACAAAAGAAGTACTAGAAAAGGCCACAGTCAGCAAAGCAACAGCATATTTTGGCAAATCGATTTGCCATTTTCATAATTTCAAATTTGAGGATGTATTAAAAATAAGCTGAGTCTAACATACTAGACAAAAATAGCAAGATGAAAATGTAGGCAATTTATAAAATGTTGTAATTTATGAGAAGGATAAAGATACTAATTAAGCTTTGATTTTATTGAAATATGTATTAAAATGTAAGGAAGACTGTTACAATAACATAAAAATATATATAATATATATAAAGATGTAAAATGTATTTTACTTATATATAATACCTGTGAAATATATATATAATATAAATATATTTTACTTATAATATATGTGAAATATATAATATATAAATATATTATATAATATTATAATATTAAAATTACAGAATATCTTCATCTTAATATATTTAATATCTAAATATTAATCTTATTAAGATTATAATATTATATTATTATAATATTATAACCAATAATTATTACTATATTATATATTAATATAGAGAAGGCAATGGCAACCCACTCCAGTACTCTTGCCTGGAGAATCCCATGGAGGGAGGAGCCTGGTAGGCTACAGTCCAAGGGGTTGCAAAGAGTCAGACACGACTGAGCGACTTTACTTACTTACTTATATATTAATATAATATTATATGTTATTTATATACATAAATAACATGCATTTTAAATATATATACATGTATAATACAACATATATGTACCTTTGAGCAAAATAATGCTTAAAATTCTCCAGCAGGCTTCAACAGTATATGAACCATGAAATTCCAGATGTTCAAGCTGGATTTAGAAAAGGCAGAGGAACCAGAGATCAAACTGACATCATCTGTCGGATCACAGAAAAAGCAAGAGGTTTCCAGAAAAACATCTACTCCTGCTTTATTGATTACACCAAAGCCTTTGACTGTACAGATCACAACAAACAGTGGAAAATTCTTCAAGAGATGGGAATATCAGACCACCTTACATGCCCCCTGAGAAATCTGTATTCAGGTCAAGAAGCAACAGTTAGAACTGGACATGGAACAATGGACTGATTCCAGACTGGGAAAGGAGCATGTAAGTTTGTATATTGGCGCCCTGCTTCTTTAACTTATATGCAGAGTACATCATGCGAAATGCTCGGCTGGAAGAAGCACAAGCTGGAATCAAGACTGCAGGGAGAAATACCAATAACCTCAGATATGCAGGTGACACCACGATTATGGCAGAAAGTGAAGAGGAACTAAAGAGCTTCCTGATGAAGAAGAGAGTGAAAAAGCTGACTTAAACTCTACATTCATAAAGCGAAGATCATGGCATCTGGTCCCATGACTTCATGGCAAATGGATGGGGAAACAATGGAAATAGTGACAGACTTTCTTTTCTTATTTTTCAAAATCACTGCAGAGGGTGACTGAGCCATGAAATTAAAAGACACTTGCTCCTTGGAAGAAAAGCTATGACCAACCTAGACAGCATGTTGAAAAAGCAGAGACCTTACTTTGCCAACAAAGGTCCCTCTGGTCAAAACTATGGTTTTTCCAGTAGTCATTTATCGATGTGAGAGCTGGACTATAAAGAAAGCTGTGTGCTGAAGAACTGATGCTTTTGAACTTTAGTGTTGAAGACTCTTGAGAGTCCCTTGCAATGCAAGGAGATCCAACCAATCCATCATAAAAGAAATCAGTCGTGAATATTCATTGGAAGGACTGATGCTGAAGCTGAAACTCCAATACTTTGGCCACTTGATGCGAAGGAACTGACTCACTGGAAAAGACCCTGATGCTGAGAAAGATTGAAGGCAGGAGAAGAAGGGGATGACAGAGGATGAAATGGTTGGACGGCATCACTGACTCAATGGACATGAATTTTATCAACTCCGGGGGTTGATGATGTACACGGAAGCATGGCATGCTACAGTTCATGGAGTTGCAAAGAGTCAGACACAACTCAACAATTGAACTAACTAACTATGTATTATTTTAATCACAATTTCATGAACAAAGAGAGAAAGAAAATGAAAACTATAAATCTAAAGGAAAAATGGGAGAAAAAAATACACTCAAATAAACATTTTAAATTACAAAATAAGATTTCAAAATTATTTGCCCCAATAGGGAAACCGGGTTTGCTGCAGTTGATATGGTCACAAAGAGTTGGTCACAACTTAGCGACTGAATATTAAACTTACTTAAAGGCCAAGCTTATCCAGTTAAATTTCAAAAGTCAAAATAAGAACAGAACGCAGATCAGAAAATCAAATAACACCTAAGCATGCCAGCTACCTAAGCCCTTCCCCACCTAAGCCCCACTCTTTGCAGTCAAGGTTCTTTTCAACCGTTTGTTTTCTACTTGCCAGTGGAGTTCAGTTTTATCCTTAAGTGGTTGTTTCATACATAGTCTTCTTTTTTTCTGCTATTTTTGTTAGTTTTCTAAATTTATCCTATTCTTTTTAAAATCTTTGTTATTATTCTGCTCCCTCTTATTTTAAATTTTCTTATTATATACATATATATATATATCTTTTTTTATTTTGCTCCTCTTTCTTGTTATTGGAGTCTGATTTTACCCTTCAGGAGTTGTTTTTAATCTTTGTTATTGTTCTGATTTTTTTTTCTCTCTCTTTTCTTTTGCTTTCTTTTTCCACACCCCAGAGCATGTGGAGTCCCAGTTTACAGGCCAGAGATCAAGCATGAGCCCCAGAGGCAGGAGTGCTAAGTCCAAACTGTTGGAGTTACAGTGAATGCCAGGCCCCAAGGAATATAAATTGGAGAGAGATAACCTAGAGGTCTACATTTCAACACCAAGACACAGCCCTACCCAACTGCCTACAAACTCCACTACTGGAGACCTTAGGCCAAACAACTAGCAAGCAAGGAATACAGTCCCAGCCACTTAAAAAAAAAAAAAAAAAGAATGAAACAATAGAAAAATATGTTACAGATGAAAGAGTAAGGTAGAAAATCAAATAATAAATAAACATTGGGAAAAAAGTTATAGTAAGCAAATAACAAATAAACATCAGATAAATGTTACAAAAATCATTTAGAGGAATCACATAATATCTAATAGGTTAATCCATCAAGAATATGCAATATAAGTATATATGAACCTAGTAGTTACACCCTTGAATATATATTAATGCAGCATTATAAAAAAATTAAAAAAAACTTTTAAAAGCTTAAGGAAGAACCTGTCAAATTTTCAAAATTGAGAGATTTTTCTAATTTAACAAAAATTTCTTCCTTGAACATATAAACAGACTCTATAGCTATCTTCATGATTATACTCCATTTTCTTCAATGCATATATTATTCTAATTTTAGTTATTTGTTTACTTCATTATCATTTGCCCTCCCTGGGCTTAGTCAACATTGTATTTAATACTGAATTCCTGTGCTGAAACAGTAATCTGGAAATAAAACACAATTAAAACAGACTTATTTTTTCCTGAAACTATCCCAAATGAGCATTTTCATTAATTAACTGCTCATTAGCACAAAGAAATTGAAAAATTCTAAAGAATTACTATCATAAAGGACATAATCTCTAGGCATAACACACTTTCATCAGGAAGCAAACAATTTAAAATTATGGGTGACATTATTATTTGGAATTACTTTAAGTACAGATAAAATACTATATATTAAAATTGAGAGTTATAGTAAACTGATATTTAGAGAAAATTTCCATACTAGAGTACATTATTAAAACAAGAAAACATGGTAATGGTGATTAGTATTTTTTAATTAATTTATTTTTTAATTGGATAATTGCTTTACAGAATTTTGCTGTTTTCTGTCAAAATAAAGGTGATTATTATTTAATGTGAAATTCTTGGATGAGAGAAAGTAAAAAGAACAAGTAATAACTTAATAGGAAGAGAAATTTATGGAATAAAAATATAACCAAAATTAGAATTTAACAAAGCATAAGGAAGAACTTTGAGATTTCACACAGTCTGGTGAATTAACCCTCCTGAAGAGTGTCACTGAAAACAACTAAAATACATGATGTGTGTGTGCATGTTAGTCACTCAGTTGTGTCTCACTCTGTGACTCCATGGGTTGCCATTTCCTTCTCCAGGGGATCTTCCCAACCCAGGGATAAAACCCAGCTCTCCTGCATTGCAGGTGGATTCTTTACCATATGAGCCACCAGTGAAACCCAAAACACAGGATAGTAAAATATAAAGTATAAAAATATATCACCATTTTATCAACTATATCACTAAACAAATAGGAAGAGCATCCCAAGAAGATGAAATAGAGTGAAACGGTAACCCACACAAACTCACATGTCTCAAAGCTGGTGTTAACTCAGAATATGTCTCCTGAATGTGGCTGCATTTCAGCTTCCATGTTTACTATACACAAAAATTTAACTCAACATTTTCTCTCACTCTAAACAAGGAAAATAAAATGAAAGTAAATAAGACTAAAAACACATCTGAGACAAACAATTCTAGAAATGGAAGACTGTAGGGAAAATTTCAAAATTCTAATAAGGAACATAATAGATAATCTGGATAAAGTAAGAGAGATTCTATGCCTTTACATGGGATGGCAGAATATCATGAATATGCCAATTTTCTTCCATTTTATCCATAAATTCTAAGCTATCTTCTTTTAAAGTGCATTGATATTTGAATAATCCAAGAAATGTATTCAAAAAAAAAAATGTTTGGAGAATGAAGGTCCACACAGAACTAAGATTTAAGATGAAGACTAAGGAAAGAAAACTTAGATTTCTATAGTCATGGTTAAAAAGAAAAAAAGTACCATATATTAATCATGAAAAAGAAAACTATAAGGCCAATTCAAAATAATAGTCAACACACAGACAGAATCCCATAAAAATGAATCTTAAGTTGATAAAAATTACCAACAAATCAATAATAAAGGAAAAATGTTTATTGCATAGGTTTTTTTGAAAAATTGGCTTACTAGGATGAAAAAAGTAATCTGAGTATCTGCCTAACACCATTTAATAGTCTGAGCATCTGTCTAATACCATTTAGAAATGTACTCACATAGACTAAGTACCAAAATGAGAAATATAAAAATAGGAACTTAGAAGAAAAAGAATATCTTAATGACTCAGGCAAAAAATGACACCATTGAAATATTTTTGAATAAGGAACACACATCAGGTTTATAACTTCCCTGGTTGAATCCAGAGTACAAACAACAAGGTAAAAATAGTTGAGTATCTCAGATTAGAGAAATATTAGAGAATTAGATCACTATATTGCTCATATTTATCTAAAATGAAACTGAAGGCTAAGAAGTCAGGATGCTGGGTGTGGCAAGAGAAAACAGTATATGTAGGAAAATGAATACATACTTTGGATCCAAGCTCTATTACCTACTAATTATATAGGCACAAACTGGTCTTTTGATTTTTTTCCCACCTACATCAAAGTGATAAAACATGAAAGCCTTGTAAGATTAGAGAAAACATAAGATAAGACAGAGAGTAGCTAAGAGGGTCAGCACAGCAACAGGAGTGTTTTTACTTTTCTTGTATAGCCATCCCCTGGCATACTACTCAGTAAGGATTTTAGAAAATAAATGAACAGTTATTAAGAAGAAATGACAGCTGCCATTATTTGATGATTTTGAAATCCAGATGGAGTTGCCATTTTTTCTCCGCAGTTGAGAGGAAGAAAGAATCAAGTTATATAAACTATTGCTCTCAAGGAAGAGTTTTTCTGAACATTCTTTGATCATTTAATTAGGCTAAAATGAATCTTATAAAGATATGGATTTAACCAGTTCTGAGATTTCTAGCCGAGGATAAGCATGCTTGAGTTAACTTAAAAATTATCGAGATCTTAAATCTAAGCACAAAGTCATTTACTAGTAGTTTAGAAAGTAAATATCCTTAAGGTAATCTGTTAATTCCTATGTATTTTTAGTATAAGAAAGTATTGCTTCTCATATCTTTGGCCTTCTAGCCTCAGTTCTAATGGTTTAATAAGTCATTTAGTCCCTGTCATGTCTGACTCTTTGCAACCCCATGAACTGCAGCATGTCAGGCTTCCCTGTCCTTCACTATCTCCCAGAGTTTGCTCAAACTCATGTCCATTGAGTCAGTAATGCCAGCCAACCATCTCATCCTCTGTCGTCTTCTCCTCTTGCCCTAATTTTTCCCAGCATCAGGGTCTTTTCCAGTGAGTCAGCTCTTCATATCAGGTGGCCAAAATATTGGAGCTTCAGCTTCAGCATCAGTCCTTCCAATGAATATTCCTGGTTGATTTCCTTTAGGATTGACTGGTTTGATCTCCTTGCTGTCCAAGGGAATATCAACAGTCTTCTTCAGCACAATGATTTGAAAGCATCAGTTCTTCAGTGATCAGTCTTTATGGTCCAATTATCACATCTGTATATGACACCTGGAAAAAACATAGCTTTGACTATTGAAACCCCTGTTGGCAAAATTATCTCCATGCTTTTTAATATGATGTCTAGGTTTGTCATAGGTTTTCTTCCAAGGAGCAAGCGTCCTTTAATTTCATGGTTGCAGTGACTGTCCTCAGGGATTTTAGAGCCCAAGAAAATAAAATCTGTCACTCTCTCCACTTTCTCCCATCTATTTGCCATGAAGTGATGAGACCAACCACATGCCATGATCTTCATATTTTGATTGTTGAGTTTTAAGCCAGTTTTTTTCACTCTCCTCTTTCATTTTCATCAAAAGGTTCTTTAGTTCCTCCTTGCTTTCTGCCATTAGGGTGGTATCATCTGCATTCCTGAGGTTGTTGATATTTCTCCCAGCAATCTTGATTCCAGCTTGTGCTTTATTCAGCCTAGCATTTTTCATGATGTACTCTGCACAGAAGTTAAATAAGAAGGGTGACAATATATAGTCTTGATGTATTCCTTTCCTAATTTTGAACACATCAGTTGTTTTATGTCTGGTTCTAACTGTTGCTCTGAACATGCATACAGGTTTCTCAGGAGACATATAAGGTGATCTGGTATTCAATCTCTTTAATAATTTTCAGTTTTTTGTGATTCACGCTATCAAAGGCTTTAGCACAATGAAGCAGAAGTAGATGTGATTTTCTTTTTGGAATTTCCTTGCTTTTTCTATGATCCAGTGTATGCTCGATTAATAAGCACCTACTCTAAATTGACAGACTAAATTTATAGCATATTTGTGATGATTTTACAATTGGTGGCATTTATTCCAAAGAGTCCATTTACCCCTAAAAGCAATATGTTTCTCGCAGAACAGCTATCAGACTCATTTTTATTAAAGTTAGGATATTCTGCACCTGCTAATTTCAGACTATATATTTGCATTTTGGTATAAACAACTCAAAGGGATTATTAACTTTCTTTTTATATTGTGGGGTATGTTTCAAACTGACAGATAAATTGTGGGATGAAGAGGGAAATATCCAAAGGGAATGAGGAACTAGCAGAATGTAAAAATAAGGAGCAGAAGAAATAAATTCAAAAATAACCTGTTCAGCATAGATATCCCTAAAGATGGTGTGCTTTTCATAAGTACAAATGCTTTATGTGTGAAAAGAACAATACTCAAAAGCTGCACTTACAGATTTGGAATCAGAACTGAACTTGTAGAAGTTGAATTTCTGCAAGGATGGCTTTTTCACATGCATTCACTACTCAAGGTTTTCATAAATAGTGACTAGACACACACAGGCTATGAGAGCAATAATCACTTTGCCAAGTATGGTAAATGAATAGGGAAATTTACAATTTCATCGTTGTGCTTTTTCTTTGATACTCATTCTTAATGTATCTGTATAAGTCACTTCCTCATCCCTGTGATATTCTGATTCTGCATCAAACATTCAGCCCAAAAAGTTTGTGTAGTTCTTTGGTGTGATTCTCATTTCATTTATTTATCATTATACATCCAGTATTCTATACTTTTATAGTATTATTTTCAAATGCCTTCACATTTTAGCTTGCTTACACGTGTGAGTCACTTCAGTTGTATCTGACTCTTTGTGATCCCATGGATGGTAGCCTGCCAGGCTCCTCTGTCCGTGGGATTCTCCAGGCAAGAAAACTGGAGTGGGTCGAGGTGCCCTCCTCCAAGGCTTCTTCCCAACCCGGAGATTGAACCCATGCCTCTTACCCATGTCTGCTGCATTCACAGGCGGATTCTTTGCCACTAGCACCACCTGGTGGTGGTAGTTTAGTCTCTAAGTCGTGCCCAACCCTTGGCGACCCCAAGGACTGTAGTTGTCAGGCTCTTCTGTCCATGGGATTCTCCAGGCAAGAATGCAGAAGTAGATTGCCATTTCCTTCTCCGGGGAATCCTCCCAACCCAGGAACTGAACCTGGGTCTCCTGCATTGCAGGCAGATTCTTCACCGACTAAGCTACAAGGGAAGCCCAGTACCACCTGGGAAGTCTCATATCTTAAGCCAGGTTCCAAGTTGATCTGCCAGGTAAAATGACTGCCAGGGATTATAACAAGATATATGGTCCACCTTTTAAAGTCCTTTGGAGAATATTTCACTCACTAAAAATAAATGATCTTTCTCCATCCTCAGTATCTATTTTTATACCATATTAAGCAAAATTCAAGAGGAAGAAAATATGAACTTTCCTTCAAATATTTGTGTATTTTCTTATAATAATATATTTTCTAGAGGCTAAGAAATACACATGAAAAATTATTTTCCCTATTAATAGAAAAAGGAACTATTTAACCAGTGTGTTTCCTGTGTAGTATTTTATAACATTATTACACAAAATCAAGAAAACATATTCCTGGTTGGAACTGTTGCATAGTTTTGTCTTTTTCATTTGATCACTATCTTACATATTTAACAGCAAAATTTATGTTCAAAAAGCATTAGCAAGTAAGTCAATATATTTTTAATACATATTAAAAGAAATCATCAGGCAGCTTCTTGAACAGATGCTCTTTATTTTTTGTTACTCAGTAGCCTCTACAAAAATTACAGTAAATGCAGAAATTATTTCTAATGCTATAGAAGAGCAATATAGTTATTATGGACAGCATTCTAATAAAACAAATGGTATTTATTAGCCAGTTCCTTACCCTAAACTTGCAGACCCAACTACAGATTACGCTACCTGGGGTCTTCAGTATTTTTTCATACTGTTTGCTCCCCCAACACCCATGTTCTCCAAACTCTCATTGGCTAATACTCAGCATATCCAAAGAAACAGTGAGCAGTGTGAAAACATGTATCCAAATTGTTTTCATTTTTAGAAATACTAATATTCATGCTAACATCCTGACTGTCTATTTCACATATTGGAAAATATCAGTTCAGTTCAGCTCAGTTGCTCAGTTGTGTCCGACTCTTTGCGACCTCATGAACTGTAGCATGCCAGGCCTCCCTGTCCATCACCAACTCCTGGAGCTCACTCAAACTTGTGTCCATTGAGTCGGTGATGCCATCCAACTATCTCATCCTCTGTCATCCCCTTCTCCTCCTGCCTTCAATCTTTCCCAGCATCAGGGTCTTTTCAAATGAGTCAGCTCTTCGTATCAGGTGGCCAGAGTATTGGAGTTTCAGCTTCAGCATCAGTCCTTCTAATGCATATTCAGGACTGATCTCCTTCAGAATGGACTGGTTGGATCTCCTTGCAGTGCAAGGGACTCTCAAGAGTCTTCTCCAACACCACAGTTGGGAAATATGACCAAATGTAAATGTATAGTTTTGGTTAATTCTGGGATGGAAAGACTGAACAGCTCATTGTGTTTGTAGTATCCCAGGTTGATCATATACAACTTCCAATTAACAAAGAGGACCTGTAGGACAGTGAAAATACTCTGTATAACACCAAAAGGATAGGTACATATCATTATATATTTGTCCAAATGCATAAAATGCACAACACCAAGACTGAACCATTAAATAAACTATGGACTTTGGGTGATTACGATGTGATCGTGTAGGTTCATCAGCTGTAACAAATTGTAACACCCACTCTGGTGGGTGATGTTGATAATGGGAGAGGACATGCATGTATCCGAGCAGGGGACCATCTGCAGCTTCTCAATTTTGCTGTAAACCTTAAATCACATTAGAAAATAATGTCTTAAAAAAAACAACCCTCCACTTATCATGTCATTCCTTTAGAGTATGACAGGCACAATTCTAACCATCTAATTCTAATCTCATCTCTTAATTACTATCCCCTTTGTTCATTCTACTGCAAACCAGATTAGTCTCTCAACTGTTACTCAAACAGGTCTGCTCCTCAAATTTTGCATTTGCTTTTCCTTTGCTGAAATGCTTTTCTCCCAGGTATCCATATGTTTCCCTCACTCAAATTTCTGCTCAGATGCCAACTTCACAAGGAGCCTTTCCATCTCTAATACTGTGCTATGGCCCTCAAAATTCTGTCTTATCCTACTTCCCTACTTTGTTTTTCTCCTTAGAAATTATCAATGAATTCAATAATACATATCTTATCTGTAAATGTTTTTTTTTTACTTTTTATATAATCCAATAAAACATAATTTGTAAGGATAAAAAATATTTCATCTGCTTTGTAAACTTCTCTATACTCACCACTTAGAACAGAGCCTTTTAACAATGAATTTATCAACTATTTGATGTATGAAATAAGTAATAAGAATTTTCATAGTGGTTGCTAGAGCACTTTTAATACATTTTATATGAGGGCTTTTAATAAATATGAATTTGGATAATTCTGAATATGTTTGAACAAGAGATTTGAGTCTGAAACTATTGCTTTGTTTCTTCTTAAGCATTAATAATAGTCATTTATTTTAACCTTCAATTTCAAGATTTTAAAGAGTGTTAAATGGTAGCATTATTAGAGAGATGATGAACTGTATAAGACAAATCACCCATTAAAAAGGAATTATTAATAATATCACAAACAGTATCAGCTATAGTAAAAAAGAGTCTTGAAGCCAATTTATGCTGCAACTGTTAGCACTATCCCCTTAATAATCTCCACATAGTTTTTAAAAAGATAAGCAGAACCTAAATCTCCCTTGAGTCATACAAAATTCCTTAGATTTTTCCCTTATCTCAGTAATTCTTTAGATTAAAGACTAGTCAGAAAATACTGTTTTTATTCAGAAGGGTTCCTTAATGAACAAAAAATAGTAGACCAGATTCAATACCTTTAGCCTACATCTTGGAATATATGGACCAAAAAATAAAAAAGAATTCCCCTGTGCCCATTAAAAAAAAATATTTTCCAGTAAACTAGAACACTGTGTCTTAGGAAACTGAACTAGATCTTTCTCAATTCTCAATTATTAAAAGTGCCTGTGTCATTCCTGCTAAAAGGAAACAGTTATGTGATTATAGATATCCCTGAGCAATTTATTTTGGCTTTAGCATGAATATCCCAAAAGCATAGGCTTTGGAGGCCAAAATCAAGATTTAAATTCTAGCTTTGCTAATTATTGCTCTGTGTCTTTAAGGAAATTAGCATGTATCTTTTTTCCTAAATGAAAATAATTTTAATTTCACAGGTTTGTTGTAAGGACAAGATGAGAGGAATAAAAAGAACATAGAAAATGGTAGGAATGTTGTAAAATATAATTCCTCTGTCTAAAATTGCTAGCATCAATTTAGCAAAGCGGTTGATGGTCTGAGTTCAAACCTTATATCACTTAACTAAAATTATTACCAATTTAGGTCAGATATATTAGATCAAAATGACTAATATGTTTCAGATCAGATGCTAATACTGATTGATTGGTTGTGGCTTCCAGGAATACTGTATTGAAAAGCATTCAAGACTGCATTCAGATTCAGTGGAAAAGAGCTTAGTGATTAAACTAAATCACACTAACAACACCAGAGTGATTTCCCATAAGGGAATATTTGCCATTTCTCTATACAAACCAAGAATGAGTCATAAAATTGTGGATACTACTGGCATAATTTTGGTTCCCCAAAATCTATTTTAGCTAGGGTTATTAAATATTTTAGGGATAAAGGATAAGATATATATTTCAGGCAAATTATAAAAGCAAGGATTTCATCTACAAATTAGATGCCCTTATTCCTTGCAAGCACAAAGGCTTTGTTTTGAACTTTCTGTCTTGTATCTTCATTCTACACAGTTTTCTACATGTGTAGACAGAATTTTATATTATTAATACATTATAGAAATTCTAGGAACAAGAGATTAGAATTGTATATGATGAACTTTAAATAAGTTAGGTGGTTAACTTATTTAAACTTAAATAAATCAAACAAGTTAAAAGGTAAATTTAAATGGATACTGAGAGCAGATACACCTCCCATTGACAAAGAAATTTGGAATATTAAAATATATGAATAGACTACCACCAATAAGAACAAAAAAAGAGAGCCTTAGATCTAATAAATGACAAAGATAAAGTCTGAGAAGAGTGATTTAAATCTTTAGTGATATCTCCAAGGGAGTCAGACATCAGACCGCAGAGATTGGTGGTGAGAGTTTAAATGTCGACTCAAAGGCAGAGAGAGACGTACAATAAAGACCCCTGCACAAAGTACAGTGCTATGAGAGGGCTCTCTTCCTGCTGAAACAGGAGGAAGAACAGTGCACCCTTCATTCTGTGCAATCGATAAGGAAAATATGCGAAGAGAAGAAAATAATAAAACACAGATAAGCAAATAATAACTAAACATCAAAAGTCATTTCAGATACATGACCATTAAAATTAAGATTTATATAAATATTTTAAAAATGGGCATTATCCAAAGGAATAATTGATAACGTTACTGGAAAATCTGAGCAAATAACCAAGGAATCAGGAGGAGTAAAGATATGTAACTAAACATCCATTAAGACTCATTCAGAAAGAAAAAAAAAAAGGAAGGATGGAAATAACATGAGAAGGATAGAAAATAATTGTACTTTCGTCATTATAGAATGGAGAAAAAAGAAGAAAAGTTCTATTTGAAAAAAAAGATTACTGTAAATTTTTTTAGATTTAAAAAACAAATCCTGAGTCCTCAAATAAAGGCAATAGAAAACTTCTGTACAAGAGAAAAATCTGGGCCAAGATACATCATTCTGGAACTAGAGACTATAAAATGTGCGGAAAAATCTCAAAAGATAGAGAGGAAAAAAACATAAAATGAATAAAAAATAGTCTGAAAACAAACATTTCTCAACAATAATGAATGCTTATAGACAACAGATTAATATTACAGAAGCTCTAATGAGATGTATCTGTTTACCAAGGAATAACTCTGGGTTCAACTAAGCTATCATTCTAAATTTGTTGCAAAATATAAATACTATGAAACAAAAAGTTAAAAAAAGGCAAAAATGACTTTCTACCCAAATATCCCCAGTAAAAGTTACCCTCTAACAACAACAACAAAAAAAACCCTTCGTAAGAAGGAAAGAGTGAGACGGTTAAATAAGGATAAATAAGAATGACTATAGGAATCTGTCAACATTCAGGTAAACAAAACACCTGGTTACACAGTGATGTTTAAAAAGAAGTTATAAATATTTGGTACATTCTGAGTTTAAAGATTATAAAACCAGTCTATATATACTGATTTACTTTAGACATAGTTAAGCCAGGTATCCATCTAAAATTTCTAAAATAATAGAAATAGAATATAAATCTCAAAGAAGCAAATGTATTTTTAAAAAAGGGGGAAGAAAACAATAAATGCAATAAATGATTTAAAGGAAGCTGCAAAGAAAGTACATGGTCAACAAAAAATGACAGATAAAATAGTAAATATGCAACAACGTTTATAAACATCCACAAAACATGTTCAACAGACTAAACTTCCCTGAAAATAGTTTTTGGTTGGATTAAAAATATGTTTCCAGGTGTTCTTTGAAAAAGATACACCTTTTGATAATTTATGTTTTTCTACAATATTTTTCTTCAGTGTAATTAAAATAATTGTATTGAATAACATGGAAAGTTGAAAAATGACCGTGAAATAAAAGCAGAATAATATTAACATCAGAGATGTATATTTTAAAGCAAAAATCAAAATTAGACAAAAATTGCTTACTGCTGAAGTAAAAATTTAAGAAACCATAATAATCATTACTCTATATTTCAATAAATGAATAGAAATATAAAATTGATAGAAATAGATGCATTCAAAATCATGTGGTCAATTTTAATTCAGTTTTATAAGGAAATAGATAATAAATGCTAGTAAGGAAAATGTATGCTAACAACACAATTAATACACATACTTAGTACTATGTACTGCAATAGTAGATGGATTTTCTTTTTCCTGGTGTATGTATGACATATATTAGATCATGTAATGTTAAAATTTTAGGGGGGGTAGATATTTGCCTTGTGGTCTAGTAGATGAGGCCCCCAAATTTAATATTTCATGAAATATATCCTATGGCCAAAATGTGACAAAATAAGAAATCAATTACAGAAAGACAAGAAATTTCTACTTTTTGAATATTAAAACAGGACAAAAAATTAATAAAACATAAAAAGTTTCTTAACAGCTTTAGAGAAGAAATTATTATGGTAATGTTTAGAATTAAATGGCAATAGTGCCATTCTCAATCAAAATCTATGGGAAAGTCTCTAAAATATTATCAATATATCAACTTGTTATACACATTACAAAACAAGAATCACTAAGAAATATTAATTAAAACTAGGATCATCAGTGCACTTTTTCAAATGTATCCAGTTATTTCTCTTCAGGAGAAATAATAGGAGTTTATTTCCTTTCCCATATAATTTAATATAGCCATTTGAAATTTTTGGCCAGTGAATCTTTGAGTCACAATTTAGTGTGCCATGATTGGGCAAAAATTTTAAACATCAGTATCTGGGGCACATATCCCCTTTCTACTGCTTCAGTGGTTACAGAAATTAATGTCAAGATAATGAAAACAACAAGACAAAGTACCAGTAGTATCATGTCATATTTATATGTATTTGAATTTACATCATACTGAAATTTAAGTTAAAGTTGTATAACCCAGAGTTATCATGTTAATTATACACAAAGGCAACATTTAACATTATTTTATTTTCATTATTAACTATATTGGATTGGTGGATCCATAGTATTTTGCATCTGTCAACATCTGTACAACTTTATATCACAAGCATGAAATTTAAGGAAAAAAACAGTCTCATTGAACTATAATACTGGAGACTCCCAGAATGGAATACAGACTGTACAAATATGTTGTGTGTTAGAGAGAATCTAGAAGCAGTGACATCTTAGTAGAAATAAGCACTTAGATTTCAGTTTGGAAATATCCATTCTCCAGGAAAAGGAACCAGATATTATTTTAAAAAAGTAATAATACCAGGCCTGAAGCAAGAAGAAAATACTCTATGAGTTGGAACACTTTATAGTATTAGAAGTTGTTATGACTGAAACAGAGAAAAGTGACATACATATGCAAAAAAAAACAAAAACAAAAAACCGAAAATAAACGTGTAAAAGAGCTCTCAATGGTCAAAGCTGGAACAATTAAGCATCATAAATTAAGCTATTTAGAAAATATACTATTAGAATATACTAATGCCAAGATGGGCTCAATAAAGGACAGAAATGGGATGCACGTAACGGAAGCAGAAGATATTAAGAGGTGGCAAGAATACACAAAAGAACCATACAAAAAAGAGCTTCACGACCCAGATAATTAAGATGGTGTGATCACTCACCTAGAGCCAGACATCCTGGAATGTGAAGTCAAGTGGGCCTTAGAAAGCATCACTCTGAACAAAGCTAATGGAGGTGATGCAATCCCAGTTGAGCTATTTTAAATCCTGAAAGATGATGCTGTGAAAGTGCTGCACTCAGTTCAGTTCAGTTCAGTTCAGTCGCTCAGTTGTGTCCGACTCTTTGTGATCCCATGAATCGCAGCACGCCAGGCCTCCCTGTCCATCACCAACTCCCAGAGTTGACTCAGACTCATGTCCATCGAGTCAGTGATGCCATCCAGCTATCTCATTTGAAAGGGCTGACTCATTTGAAAAGACCCTGATGCTGAGAAACATTGAGTGCAAGAGGAGAAGGGGATGACAGAGGATAAGATGGTTGGATGGCATCACTGACTCAGTGGACATGAGTTTGGGTGGACTCCAGGAGTTGGTGATGGACAGGGATGCCTGGTGTGCTGCAGTCCATGGGGTCACAAAGATTTGGACATGACTGAGCGACTGAATTGAAATTAAGCTATTTAGAAAACATACTATTATAATATAACTCAAACATCTAATAAATAGCAGTGAGTCTATACAGACAACTGAGTAAATAAATGGCAGAGAAAGGACAAATCTTCCTTGAACGTTTCTAGATAGTATATGCAGATACTTCCTCCACTGGAAGATACAATTTATTTTGCTTCCTAGTGGGCTGGATTTACTAATTTCCACAAAACAGAGGACAGAAAGGAAAACAGTTAATTTTACATGGAGAAGTCTGGCAGCATCACCTTAAACAAGTGATCAATGTTACGATCACTAGCAAGTCATGTTGATATCATGGGGTATAATAAGAAGGCAATCTCTTCTCTGTAGTATCCCTTAAAATCCATAACTCCAGATTTTAAAAAGCAAGCAGAGAGAAAAACTATCACTGACAGACTGCTACTGTTCCCAAAGAACTCTGTTGTCTCTTTATTACTAAATTGCATCACTTAAGAACCCTTACTAGCTATGAGTCAATTTTGTCAGAAACCCATTTGTATTCATTATGCCTAGCATAGTGGTGGGCATGATTATTTTTGTTTTAAATTAATGTATTAATTGCTTTTGATAATCAAAGTTATGTATTTGCTACTGGTTTTGGATTGAGTCCCTATATTCCTCTTTCTCTTAATTCAAAATTAACCTTCATCTTGCTACTTGGAATTCCACAAGCTGGAGCTGTGATTCCTTTGACATGCATTAATATTATATAGGCTTAGTATAAAAGAACATGGAGTACACTACACATCCCCCTAAAAAAGAAAACTCACATACACACTTTAGTATTTTCTCTATTGCTTTTGCATCACTAGGTTTTGACGATTACTTTAAGGCAGAATCATTTGAATGCCTTGGGCATCTGCATATAAACTCTCCTTCAGTTCCTTTAATTATTCCAATTAATCATTTATGAACATTTTTGCTAATCCCTAATCTGCATTACCTGTAGGCTTTAATGAGCCCTTAGATTCATGTCTGTTACAAGAAATTGAAAATCAAACTATTATCATGGTTCTAGAACACCAAGAGGATAAAAATACATAGAAAAATGTCATTTGCAGCAACATGGATAGAAATAGAGATTATCATACTAGGTGAAGTAAGTCAGGAAGAAAGAGAAATATCACATGATATTACATATATGTGGAAACTAAAATATGATGCAAATGAATCTATCTACAAAATGGAGAGATTCACAGACTTACAGAACAGACTTGGAACTGGGAAGAGGGATCTGGGAGAGGGATGGATTGGGAGTTTGGGACTAGTAGATGCAAACTAATATATATAGAATAGATAAATAAGATCCTACGGCATAATACAGTGAACCATATTCAATATCCTGTGATAAGCCATAATGAAAAAGAATTTGAAAAAGAATATATATGTGTTTAACTGAATCACTTTGCTGTATAGCAGAAATTAACAAAATATTGTAAACCAACTATAAAATGGATAGAAAACTGTTTAAATCAAAATTGTCATTTTTTTTGATCTTTCCTGGAATAAAGTTTTTTTAATAATCTATTTAAACTTGGGCAAAATATTTCCTATAGATATATTTGAGGCATCATTAATTAATGGTGTGCTGATAAACCTGCTCTCTAAAACAAACCAAAAAAAGAAATGAATTGATTCACAGAATTTGCTGATGTTTATGGCATAAATACTCCACCATAACCAAATTCAAGCAAAGAAAAAAAACCCACAAAAACACATGGTATCACTGAATTTGAAAGAAAGGCAAGTCACCTAGCATGAGCTACTGTGAATCAGCTCTAGTGTAGCAGATGCCGCTCACTGTATGTCTTGACATCATAGAAATAGCATGATTTTCCATGTTATCTATGAACCTCAAGGAGACTGTGTGCTAACATGAAATGATTTCATGTCCTTCATTCAGTAGTTTGGAGAAAGTTTGATCTTCAATTAAATCTAAAGTTGGGCACTGTCAAGCAATCAGATTTTTCAAGTGGATATTCTAGGTAAAAGCATTAAATGTTAAATTTAACCAAAGTGAGTTTTGAATTAAAAAAATTTTTAAATGCCTTGGGAAGATTGAAGATATAACCAGGTTTTGCAAAACATTTATTTATTCAATAACTTTTATGAAAATATTAGACTTTATTTTTCCAAGAAATTTCAGGCTTGCATATAAATTGAATATAATGTACAGAGTTCTGATATACCCCATCACTACCATCAATGCTTCTGATACTTAACACACACACACACACACACACACACACAGTTTCTCTGATTATTAATTTCTTATAAGTAATGTGGCACATTTTTTTTAATCACAGACGAGACAATACTGATGTAGTTAAATAAAATCTTATTATTAATATTAGGAGTCACTCTTGATTCTGTATATTATGCAGCTTTTGAGAAAAGTATAATAATATGTGTCCATTATGGTTTCAGACAGAGTAGTTTCACTGATCTAAAAATCCCCTATACTCCATCTATTCATTCCTCCCTCTTCCAAACTCTTGGCAAATACTAATTATTCTACTGTCTCCATTTTTTCCTTTAAGAATGTCATAGAGTTAAAATCCTGTAGTTTGCAGTATAGTCTTTTCATATTATCTTTTTTTTTTCACTTAGTAATTTGAATCTTTTTCCATGTCTTTTTTTTTTATGGTTTAACAGTTTTCCTTTTGTTGCTGAGTATTTCATTGTATGGCTGTACTAGTTTATTTATCCATTCACCTATTAAAGGACAGCTGGGTTCCTTCCAGTTTTGGGCACTTATGAATTAAACTGCTATAAACATCCATGTGCACGTTTTTGTGTGGGCATGTTTTCAGCTCCTTTGGTTGAATACCAAGGAGTAAGATTGCTGGGCCATCATGTCCACTAGCTTTGTTCGCAGTGATGCTTTCTAAGGCCCACTTGACTTCACATTCCAGGATGTATGGCTCTAGGTGAGTGATCACACCATCGTGATGATCTTCGTCATGAAGATCTTTTTTGTACAGTTCTTCTGTGTATTCTTGCCACCTCTTCTTAATATCTTCTGCTTCTGTTAGGTCCAGACCATTTCTGTCCTTTATCGAGCCCATCTTTGCATGAAATGTTCCCTTGGTATCTCTAATTTTCTTGAAGAGATCTGTAGTCTTTCCCATTCTGTTGTTTTCCTCTATTTCTTTGCATTGATTGCTGAGAGAGGCTTTCTTATCTCTCCTTGCTATTCTTTGAAGCTCTGTTTTTAGATGCTTATATTTTTCCTTTTCTCCTTTGCTTTTCACTTCTATTCTTTTCACAGCTATTTGTAAGGCCTCCACAGAAAGCCATTCTGCTTTTTTGCATTTCTTTTCCATGGGGATGGTCTTGATCCCTGTCTCCTGTACAATGTCATGAACCTCATTCCATAGTTCATCAGGCACTCTATCTATCAGATCTAGGCCCTTAAATCTATTTCTCACTTCCACTGTGTAATCATAAGGGATTTCATTTAGGTCATATCCGAATGGTCTGGTGGTTTTCCCTACTTTCTTCAATTTAAGTCTGAATTTGGCAATAAGGAGTTCATGATCTGAGCCACAGTCAGCTCCTGGTCTTGTTTTTGCTGACTGTATAGAGCTTCTTCATCTTTGGCTGCAAAGAATATAATCAATCTGATTTCTGTGTTGACATCTGGTGATGTCCATGTGTAGAGTCTTCTCTTGTGTTGTTGGAAGAGGGTGTTTGCTATGACCAGTGCATATTCTTGGCAAAACTCTATTAGCCTTTCCCCTGCTTCATTCCATAGTCCAAGGCCAAATTTGCCTGAAGAGTTCACTCATTGGAAAAGACTCTGATGCTGGGAGAGATTGGGGGCAGGACGAGAATTGGACGACAGAGGATGAGATGGCTGTGTGGCATCACTGACTCAATGGACATGAGTTTGAGTGAACTGCAGGAGTTGGTGATGGACAGGGAGGCCTGGCGTGCTGCGATTCATGAGGTTGCAAAGAGTCAGACACGACTGAGCAACTGAACTGAACTGACGGATAGTAAGAGTATGTTTAGTTTTGTAGATGCTGCCATACCATTTTCCAAAGTGGCTGTGCCATTTTCTATCTGTATCAGCAATGACTGAGGGTTCCTACTGTTCCACATTCTCACCAGCATTTGGTGTCATCAGTGTTGGGGATTTTACCAATCTAATGAGTATTTAGTGGTGTTTCACTATTTTAATTTGCAATTCCCTGATGACAAGCAATGTTGATAATCTTTTTATATGCTTCTTTGGCACATGTATATTTTCTTAACTGTCTTTGAAGCAAGAATTTACTATACAATTAGCTTAGTCTAAGTGTTGGGAAAAATAGAAAGCAAGTTGAATAAACTTTTGGAGTTGGCATCAGGTTGGGGCAAGTGCAATTGCTGAATTAGTTCGCATAAAGGACATCTAACTTTTTTATTAACCAGGACATCAAGGTCACTTTTTATTGATCTTAAGTCAGAATTTAAGTGAACATACATTTAATGCATCAGAAGAACATTGAAAGAATAAAGCCTGACAGGCACTTTTATGCTGCAATATGATCATCAATGTTTACTCCCTCACATTAGTTAGCAATAGTCATTAATGGAATAACCTATCAGAAAAGTAAATAAACTTCCTGAATCTATCTAATCTAGGACATTTCACACAATTTTCATTGTTCACTTCCACAAATACGTTTGAAATTTGTACTAAAAATCCTTGATAATTTCATTTTTTCTATTTGTAAATTAATGAAGTTAAATCCTATTAGAGACCTAAAGGGAAATACAGTATTTCTAAAACAACCATTGTAGTGACAGAGAATAAAAAGGAACATGAAAGCCACAGTGGAACTGTCTGCTATTCAAAGCCATTGTGGATATGAGAAAATAAGCCCTGGGGCATACTCAAATTTTTCTTGCCCCTACTTCTGCCTGAATAAATGCTTTATTAAGATGCTTTCTATCTTACACTTTAAAAATAATTAATTCAAAAGAATATGTATGTGTAGTCATGAAAGTAGAATAATATTAAAATTAGACACAAAAATACATAAAAGTGAAAGCTAAATACCAATGCCTTGAATAAACTTGAGCAAGATGTTGCAAAAGAAAAGACAACATGGAACATGAGACTGTTTCTACAGAAGAGATGGTCAACAAATGAGAAAACTAGTAAAAGCATCAGTTTTCTTACAGCATCCATGTGGAACAGTGATATAGGTTTCCTACAAGTTTGTGAGCACATTAATAGGAAAAGCTGTAAAAAATATGTCAACACAGTTCTGTCTCTTACCTAAGACAGACATTTACTCAGTGTTACGCAGAAATCCAAGTACAATATTTGATTTAAATATATAAAAATTAAATTAGTACTCTGAAACAGAAATTTCAGTTGATAAAAGTGCTGAAAGTATATTGAGGAAGATAGTACTTTGGAAGATAGACTTTCAAATATGTTAACAATATAGTCATTGAGAAGCGAAAAACATTCATTCTAACTATCCATGATTAGCTGTAAAAGTGAAAATACAAAACTGCCTGTAGTGAATTTCTAAATATGGAAATTATGTTTGTGGTCTAAGGATCAACAATACTGACATTGTTTGCAAATCATGTCGGTTTTAAAGAACACAACATTCAATGTTCCCATGAGCATGACATTATAAATATTTCACAAGGAAACATAGTAATAAGATGATGTGGTACAATTTTCAGAAAGGGTTACAAGAAAATAAACTCTATATCCTGGTATGCGTGTAGGCCTATTTATTACAGTAATCATAACAGGACTTCTCCTGGAAATAATACTGTAAAGCCTTACTATTTTGCTTTCTAAATAAATTCATCATAATGATAATTACCATGTCATACTGGTGTACTGATCTAAGACTTCTCTCTTAAAAATGTACTTGTTTATTATTAAATTTGATTATAGTATAACAGTATAGGAGGACAAATAATTATATTATGTATTATTTAAATATAACTGCATTAAGAAAAAATAATAAATGATAATCTATTCTAATCATTGTGTAGTTTCAGTTAATGTTGATTATCGATCATGATTTAAGGGTAACCCATTATGTCTTGTCCAACTCTTTGTCGCCTCATGAACTGTTGTCCACCAGGCTTCTCTGTCAATGGAATTTTTCAGACAAGAATATTGGAATGGGGTGCCATTTCCTCTTTCAGGGGATCTTCCTTGACCCTGGTGGCTCAGACAGTAAAGAAACTGCCCGCAATGAGGGAAATCTAAATTTGATCCCTGGGCTGGGACGATCCCCTGGAGAAGGAATTGCTACTCATTCCAGTACTCTTGCATGGAGAATTCCATGGACAGAGGAGCCTGGCAGGCCACAGTCCGTGAGGTTGCAAAGACTTGGACATGACCTAGCAACTAACACTTTCCCCTTCTTCCCTGGTGGCTCAGATGGTAAAGAATCTGCCTGTCTCAGGTCCGATCCCTAGGTTGGGAAGATCCTCTGGAGAAGGGTATGGCAACCCACTCCAGCATTCGTGCCTGAATAATTCCATGGACAGAGGAGCCTGGTGGGGTACAGTCCATGGGGTCGCAACCAGTCAGATACCACTGAATGATTAAAATTTTCACTTTTCACTTTCATCATGTCTTAGCTGGCCAAGGAACATGTATGTGTTTGTGTGGTCCCCCTTCTCTTCCACTTTGACTTGGTGAATCTTGCATGTGCCTCTGACAATATTTTCTGCTTCTTGGTCTTGAACAGTTGCTTCCTGATCTTATGCCAATATACTATCTCCAGAGAGTTCCAGATCTGTTTCCAAATCTTCAGATTTCAAACATAATTTCAGAGATATATTATTCATGGTCAATTTTAAATTTAATAGTGAAACTAGACTCAGTCTCACTGAAATTACAGGCAAGAATATTAGTTAGTATCTCTCTAAATTAATATAAGCGCCTTAAAAAAAGCAATTAAAAAAGAAAAAGGGATTAAATTTCATATCTATTGGAAAAGATATGGAAAGATTCTTCAGTATTACAACTTGGCTGTCTACCTGAAAAAATTCAGATTCTAAAAAACTATTAGGAAAGACTTGGAAGTTTGTGAGTGCAGCCTATTATAAGGTACTTAAAGACTTTCTCACATAACAGCAATGACCAGAAATGAAAACCATGAATCTTCCTGGTAAAGACTGGGATTTATCTCTGGCATTAATCAGTCCTGAGTTTGAGCCTGCAGACACAACAAGACAGATCTCATGCATTCTTTGAAAATTAAAAAGTATTTTAATATTTAAAATATCAAATTTTAAGTATTTAAAGTATTTTAAGTTTCATATGACAAAGAAAATAATTGCACAGTTTACATACAATATTTTAGGTGTTAATTTCACCAATACTGTACTTTACCTAAAGTTGGTATGACATTTATGCTTATCTTGGAATTACAACTTAGGTATTTCCACTGAGGCAGCCTCTCTTAAGAATAGATGTAGAGTACTTTTTGATAACAAAATTTAATTTTTTTATTCTAAATAATTTTAGGAGACAAATTATTTCAATATTAGTCAAGGGACCTATAGAGAATCTAGCATAGGACTGACAGTCTATACAAGTTTATAAATATTGATGCTTGTACTAGGAGAGCAACATGGAGATGATGATACAAACAGGAGCTATAATACATACTTATTCTAATTAGCCAGGGGCACAGACTTCTAGTTATCTCCTGAATCTAATTTTCCCTCTTCCACAGCATTAGATATATAGCTGGCTGCATGGCTTTGCAGAGAAAAAGATGTCATTTCCCAGTCACTTTGCAGCTAGTAATAAGTAATCAATGGTGTAAAATAGATGTGTAATATGACAGCTTCTGGGAAACTTCGGTCCTGGAATACAGAGTGTTTCTAAGCCAGGGACACACACTGTAAACCCAGACTGCTTAGATTTAAATAATGATTTCTCCATTTGTAAATCTGTGACCTTTATTGTTACTTAACACCTTTATATTTTTTTTCACATTTAAAATGAGAATATTGGTATGAACTTTCTCACAGTGTTGTTGCAAATAAATGAGATAACACACACAGAGGCCTAGTATAATGGCTGGCACATACTTTGTGCTTAGTAAATTTAGCTACTATACTGTAATGGCATGATTTTTCATTTTTCATGAATTTGACGTATTTTTAAAATGTTTAAATAGTACAGCCATTAAAAGAGTTATAACATTGATATTCTTATAGAAACGTGATATAAAGAGGTCAAGTTATTCAAAAAGAAAAAAAAAACTTCTGCTGCCCTCCCTCTAAGCTCTGCTAGAAATTTTCATGGCATAATCATAATATAGGACTGTAAGTGTGTAAAGAGGCATTCTTTCAGTGTTCTCAATCCCAGCCATGTGAGTTAGACGTCTAAGTTAAAAAAAAAAAAAAAAAAAAACCAAGGGGGAAAAAAAAGAAAAAGTGCAAACAAATAATAGCAACAAACCACATGTAGCCTTAAATTAAAAACTCTCTCTTTGAGAAAAGTGAAGAATTTCTCCATTTTCTAATCAGTTCGATTCAGTTCAGTCGCTCAGTTGTGTCTGACTCTTTGCGACCCCATGAGTCACAGCATGCCAGGCCTCTATCACCAACTCCTGGAGTTCACTCAAACTCACGTCCATCGAGTCGGTGTTGCCATCCAGCCATCTCATCCTCTGTCGTTCCCTTCTCCTTTTGCCCCCAATCCCTCCCAGCATCAGGGTCTTTTCCAATGAGTCAACTCTTCGCATGAGGTGGCCAAAGTATCAGAGTTTCAGCTTTAGCCATCAGTCCTTCCAATGAACACCAGGGACTGGTCTCCTTTAGGATGGACTGGTTGGATCTTCTTGCAGTCCAAGGGACCCGCAAGAGTCTTCTCCAGCATCACAGTTCAAAAGCATCAGTTCTTTGGCACTCAGCTTTCTTCACCGTCCAACTCTCACATCCATACATTACCACTGGAAAACCATAGCCTTGACTAGATGGACCTTTGTTGGCAAAGTAATGTCTCTGCTTTTCAATATGCTATCTAGGTTGCTCATAATTTCCTTCCAAGGAGTAAGCGTCTTTTAATTTCATGGCTGCAGTCATCATCTGCAGTGATTTTGGAGCCCCCCAAAATGAAGTCTGACACTATTTCTGCTGTTTTCTCATCTATTTCCCATGAAGTGATGGGACCAGATGCCATGATCTTCATTTTCTGAATGTTGAGCTTTAAGCCAACTTTTTCACTCTCCACTTTTACTTTCATCAAGAGGCTTTTTAGTTCCTCTTCACTTTCTGCCATAAGGGTGGTATCATCTGCATATCTGAGGTTATTGATATCTCTTCCGGAAATCTTGATTCCAGCTTGTGCCTCTTCCAGCCCAGCATTTCTCATGATGTAGTCTCCATAAAAGTTAAAGAAGCAGGGTGACAATATACAGCCTTGACATACTCCTTTTCCTATTTGGAACCAGTCTGTTGTTCCATGTCCAGTTCTAAATGTTGCTTCCTGACCTGCATATAAGTTTCTCAAGAGGCAGGTCAGGTGATCTGGTATTCCCATCTCTTGAAGAATTATCCACAGTTTATTGTGATCCACACAGTCAAAGGCTTTGGCATAGTCAATAAAACAGAAATAAATGTTTTTCTGGAACTCTTGCTTTTTTGATGATCCAGCAGATGTTGGCAATTTGATCTCTGGTTCCTCTGCCTTTTCTAAAACCAACTTGAACATCTGGACGTTCATGGTTCACATGTTGCTGAAGCCTGGCTTGGAGAATTTTGAGCATTACTTTACTAGCATGTGACATGAGTGCAATTATGTGGTAGTTTAACCATTCTTTTTCCTTGCCTTTCTTTGGGATTGGAATGAAAACTAACCTTTTCCAGTCCTGTGGCCACTGCTGAGTTTTCCAAATTTGCAGGCATATTGAGTGTAGCACTTTCACAGCATCATCTTTCAGGATTTGAAATAGCTCAACTGGAATTCCATCACCACTAGCTTTGTTTGTAGTGATGCTTTGTAAGGCCCACTTCACTTCACATTCCAGAATGTCTGGCTCTAGGTGAGTGATCACACCATCATGATTATTTGATGTATTTATATTTAGCTTTAGATATTATAATGTTTGGCATATATACCAATGTCCTTTGCTCAAGTGTAGTTATCTAAAAATGAATTATTTTTAACTTATTTCTATGAAAATGTTCCCCATGCAAAATGCCTGCCTAAGCTTAACTAGACAGTGTATTAAAAAGCAGAGAAATCACTGCCAACAAAAGTATGTATAGTCAAAATTATTATTTTTCCAGTAGTTATATATGGATGTGATAGTTGAACCATAAAGAAGTTTGAGTGTCAAAGAATTGATGCTTTTAAACTGTGGCGCTGTAGAAGACCCTTGAGAGTCCTTTGGACAGCAGGGAGATCAAACCAGTCAATCCTAAAGGAAATTAGTCCTGAATATTCATTGGAAGGACCAATGCTAAAGCTGAAGCTCCAATATTTTGACCACCTGAAGTGAAGAGCTGACTCATTTGAAAAGACCCTGATGCTGGAAAGATTGAGGGGAAAAGGAGAAGAGGGTGGCAGAAGATGAGATGGTTAGATAGCATCACTGACTCAATGGACATGACTTTGAGCAAACTCTGACAGACAGTGAAGGACAGGGGAGCCTGGCGTGCTGCAGTTCATGGGGATGCAAAGTGTCTGACACAAATTAGGGACTAAACAACGACAAACTAATTGACTTTCTGGGAAACATTTTCCTGTGCTGTTTGATAGCACCTTCTTAGGACTAACTGAGTCTGTTGTCTTCTAGGATTTGGCTTTCCATATCACCTCAACCCACAGCGTTCTAAAATGAGCCAACCTGAGGGCATCCCCTGGCGTCTGTCTCTGGTTTCCATCAGGTTCTTCCCTGAGATGCCCCCTCCCCATCCTCTGCTTAGCATTTTCACTTCCAGTCACTCCTCTTTACCTTCCTGCGCCCTGAACATGGGAAAATTCTGTAGCTTCCCTGACTTACAGAAGCACCATTATGCCGGATTCAGACCAAACTGTCCTGAACACAATGCACAGTCCTTGACTGCAGCCATGCCATGCTTCTGGGTGTCAGTTTGTGAGACAAGATGTCCTTATAGCATCCAGTATTCTACCAGGGAAATGGATGCTGTCCTTCATAATCAGCAACTGCCTCTATACTCTTTTCTCACTCATATTCTCTTGCCTTCCTATGAAACAAAGAAAATATTCTCCAGCCTCCATAGAGCAAGTTTTCTTGACCTTGGCACTCTTGACATTTGCAGCTGGATAATTCTCCATTAGGGCTGGAAGGGCTGTCTTGTGCATTGTAGGATGTTTACCAGCCCCCACTAGGTGCCAGTAGCACGGCTCCATCCGACATTCTGGTGACATTTAAAAATACTTCCTGATTTTGCAAAATGTTACCCAGGGGTGCAAAATTGCTCCCAGATGAGAAATACTGCTCCAGAGAAGAGACACAATCCTCAAACCTCACGCCTTCAAACATTTTAATATGCCAGAGATCCTCTGAGTTTTTGAAAAGGCTTTAGTGTTTTGGAAGCAAAAGTAACAACTTAGAGTGTTTTCTATTTTTCATCTAAATCATATCCTTTACCCCAAGATACTCATTTCAAATCTGCTTAATTGAAAGAAATGATGGAAGGGGGTAAGAAAAAAAGAGGCAATTTCAGGAGTAAAACATCAACTAATATTTCAAATATATTGTTCTCTTTTCAAGTCCAATCTTCTGTGTTAAGGAGAAAATAAATGATCTTTTAACATATCCTTGGAAGAAGAAGGAAATCAAAGAGATTTCCTCTTTGATATACTTTTCCCTAAAGCACACACATCATATTTCCTCCAGATATTATTGTGCATTAGTTTTTGCCTTTTATCATGGGTTACAGAGTCCATCTCTTCCCTGTGCACTTCTTTGTTCCATTTCAATGACTCTTCATTATTAAGCCTCACTTTTTAAAGGGACTCCTCTATCATTCTCATGGATCCTATTTCTCTAGCTGTGAATACAGCTGAACCACCTGATTGTAGAACACTCTTTGCTTCAAAACTGACATCATTAATGCATGTGGGCTGTTGTATACAAAGAAGCACACTTTACCTCTTCCTGATGCCAAAAGTTCAGCTTCTCTGTACACCAGAGCCAAACCAAATTTTGGAGACAGAGATTTGGGTGAAGTAAAAAAACATTTTCTACTGGTTTAAACCTTGAAAAACTGTGTGTCCTACTCTGGGGAAGTTTTATAACAATACTTCAAGGGTGTGGTTTCTGACAAGATTAGGGTATGTGCTGTGATGTGTGATTAGTTGTTCAGTCCTACTGATTTGCAACTAACTTGTCCAACTCTGCAACCACATGGATTGTAGCCCACCAGACTCCTCTGTCCATGGGGATTATCCAGGCAAGAGTACTGATGTGGGTTGCCATGCCCTCCTCCAGGGGATCTTCCCAAGCCAGAGACTGAACCCAGGTCTCCTGCATGGTAGGCAGATTCTTTACTGTCTGAGCCTCCAAGGAAGCCACAAAATATATTTCTGAGTGGTTTTAAACCCAGGACCTTTCGTGTGCGAGGTGACTGATGTTGAAGCTGAAGCTCCAGTACTTCGGCCACCTGATGCAAAGAGCTTACTCATTGGAAAAGACCCTGATGATAGGAAAGATAGAAGGCAAGAGGAGAAGGGGACAACAGAAGATGCGATGGTTGGATGGCATCACTGACTCAATGGACATGAGTTTGAGCAAGCTCCAAGAGATGGTAAAGGACAGGGAATACTGATGTGCTGCAGTCCATGGGGTCGCAAAGAGTCGGATGCAAGAGAGCAACTGAACAACAAAGTACAAAATCAAGAGCAATGCCCATGATACAAGAGTTTATTTTGGCTATAAAAAATAAAATAAAATAGTATAGTCATCTAGACCACCATTTACTATTTGACAAAAAATTACTGGAAATATAAGATAACTGGTAATTATGGTTATGAATTCAAATATTTCCTAATTTCTTAATGAAAAAAATCTTAATCATACACTGGTGAGAGCATAAAATTGGATAGTTGGGTAACTTTTGTTATAACAACACAATTTACCACAATTTTCTCTAGGATTGTTTTTTAGTAGGTTAAACAGAAGTGGCCATTGTCCCTTTCATTTTCTTTTTTTTTTGCTTTCAATATAAAAACAGAGCAATTAAGCTCTCCTTAACATTTTTCTTGTGATTCCATACATTTTCTCAGGGTTAATTAAATTTTTTTCTATTGTTTGTACTTATTAAATAAAACTATGAACTGACTGAAGAATTTTCTGTAAAATTGAGCTGGTTTCTTTAAGCTTTTAAAAAAACTTTCCCTTCAGAAAACATGGATTTGTTAAATGAATTATAGGTACTTAATGTGATTCGCAGGTCAAAATTACATGTAGATTATTTGATTATATTTTCCCTTTTGGATATTTATATCTGACAGCTTTCATGCATGACAGCAATGTGCCTTCTTTAAATGGAGCAAAATGCTTTTCCACACTTGGGTGTGTTTCTTTTTGTATAACATTATCCTCTTGTGTCATGGTCACTCACTCCTAGAGCCCCATGCCATATTTCATGCGCCTGAATAGTCGTTTTGGCCAGAGTATAGTCCAATGTATTAAATTCCCTTGACATTTTTGTGTTGCATGTAGAGGATACATTGGTTAACAAGAGTAGTCAGTATCATCTGGGTAAGCTTGCTCTAGCTGCATGAGTGTCCTTGCAGATATTCAAGTGGGTAAAGCATTCATTCAGTACTCTCACGTTTATATCAATATTGAGAACTGCACTTGGAATTAATCTATTACATCATCAAACTGGATGCTTTATCATATATTTCTCAATTGATACTATGCATCTTACTTTTTCCTTTCATTCTCTGCAAAATGGAAATTTTGCCTCATTAGTTCTATTTGCCTAGAGAGCTAGGCACCTATTAGATTTTCCTTCCATGTTTCCCACTCTCAGAAGAAACAGTTTGATCTAAATTTGTAGTGTTTCCTGTTCTGCTTAAGCTATGAAGGTAATCTCAGTAGCTATAGCTTTATCTAGACCCACAAGTAAATATTAAGCTGAATTACAAATGCAATTAAGTTTGCATTAGTAGTAACTTTTAATGAAAATCTGGTATACATATATATGTATATATATTAATCATAAACAAGAGAATAAAATGGTCAAATACCCTTTAGAATTAAAAATGTGCTAATATTAATTATAGTCCTTAAGTAGTGAGGGAATTTAATCAGCCAAGTTGTTACAGAGGGAAAAAATATGACTGGACTAATTTTCCCCTTATTTTGTAATTAGAAATCATTTAAATAAGCAAGTATATAAAATGTAATCAAAATAATTTAAAAAGTGCCTTGTTATAACTGTGAAAATTAGTGGCTTCAAAGAGAACTGATTATCTAACTTGCTTTTCAAATATTTAAAGTAAGGTTTTGTTCTGCATTCTCCAAATTCTAGTTAATATTAAACTACATTATGAGGTTAAATAAAGTTCAGCTTCAGTATGGTGATTGAAATATGAAGGCCTAGTTTATTCTTTTTAAACAAAAGAAAGAAAGAAAAAGAGTTTCAATATGGGCATATTATAGTACAGGGTTGGTTCCAACCCAATTGGTGCATATTCTGTCTTTTTCCAAAATGAGAAGAGCTTCCATAAGAAAGATACTTAAGGAGTCGAAATCGTAACGGTGAAATGTTAAGAGTCAGTATAATAACCAATCACAGAAAGAATCAGAAGTAAGAGTAAATAATTATTTGACAGTGGTTCTTTATTAAGATGCTAGCAGTGCCCCTTGTGTTAATACATAGTTAACACATGGGTGAACGACACTGTATTTTGTTTGCAAATCTATTTACTAAAATATACACAGCTGCTTATAAAATCTTCTGTATTTAATCATTATATCTTACAGAAAAGCCCAAAAGAAATTTTTAGCCAACCCAACATTTCTAGGGCCTCGAAGAATGTCCGGCAGACATCTTAGCAGATGTTAGTAAGTACTTTGTGAATACTGAGACTACTATGAATATTTTAAAAAGACAGAAACATGTTCAAACAAAATAATTATTATACATATAATAATAATGGTATTTAAATATATAGTTTCAACTTTTGTATGAATTCCTTATGTATTCTTAAGCTACTTAAGAGAAACAAACAAACAAACAAACAAAGCATCAGAAGACAAAACTAAATGATATCACTTGTATGTGGAATCGAAAATAGCCAGACTCATAGAACAAGAAGTAAATGGAATGGTGGTTGCCAAGGGTTAAAGGGAGGAGGGCATAGGGAGGTGATAGTCAGTGTATGAGGTTTCAGTTATGCAATACAAATAATTTCTGAAGATCTAGTATATACCATAGTACCTGTAGCTGCTGCTGCTGCTGCTAAGTCACTTCACTCGTGTCCGACTCTGTGCTCCCCCATAGATGGCAGCCCATCAGGCTCCACTGTCCCTGGGATTCTCCAGGCAATAACACTGGAGTGGGTTGCCATTTCCTTCTCCAATGCATGAAAGTGAAAAGTGAAAGTGAAGTCGCTCAGTCCTGTCCGACTCTTCATGACCCCATGGACTGCAGCCCACCAGGCTCCTCCATCCATGGGATTTTCCAGGCAAGAGTACTGGAGTGGGGTGCCATTGCCTTCTCCGACCTATAGCTAACAATACTCTATTCTATACTTGAGAGTTATTAAATGGGTAATGTGTCCTCAGTTATGCCCAAGTCTTTGCAACCCCAGGATCTTCTGTCCATGGAATTTTCCAGGCAAGAATATTGGTGCGGGTTGACATTTCCTAGTCCAGGGGATCTTCCTGACCCAGGGATTGAACCCACATTTCGTCTGCTAAATTGGCAGGTGGACTCTTTACCACTGTCAGTCAGTCAGTCAGTTCAGTCGTCGCTCAATCATGTCTGACTTTTTGCGACCCCATGAATCGCAGCACGCCAGGCCTCCCTGTCCATCACCATCTCCCGGAGTTCACTCAGACTCACGTCCATTGAGTCCGTGATGCCATCCAGCCATCTCATCCTCTGTCATCCCCTTCTCCTCCTGCCCCCAATCCCTCCCAGAATCAGAGTCTTTTCCAATGAGTCAACTCTTCACATGAGGTGGCCAAAGTGCTGGAGTTTCAGCTTCAGCATCATTCCTTCCAAAGAAATCCCAGGGTTGATCTCCTTCAGAATGGACTGGTTGGATCTCCTTGCAGTCCAAGGGACCCTCAAGAGTCTTCTCCAACACCACAGTTTAAAAGCATCAATTCTTCAGTGCTCAGCCTTTACCACTGTACCCCCTAGGAAACCCTAAAAGAGTAGATATTATGTCAAATGTTCCTACCACAAAAAGCTATAATTACAGTAATGGAGTGGGAGAAAACTTTGAGAGGCTATGTTTATGGCTTTAGTGGCGGTGATGGCTTCACAGGAGTATGTGTATGTCAGTTGCTCAGTTGTGTCTGACTTTTTTACAGTCTTGCGGACTGCAGCCTGCCGGGCTCCTAAGACCATGGAATTATCCAGGCAAGAATACAGGAGTGGGTAGCCATTTCATTCTCCAGGGCATCTTCCAGATCCTGGGATCAAACCCAGATCTCCTGCATTGCAGGCAGATTCTTGACTGTCTGAGCCACTTGGGAATCCCTCACAGTTGTATACTTACCCCCTAACTCATCAAGTAGTATATATTAAATATACCCAGCTTTTTACATGTCAGTTATACTTCAATAGGGCTTCCCTTGTGGCTCAGTTGGTAAAGAATACAACTGCAATGCGGGTGACCTGGGTTCAATCCCTGGGTCGGGAAGATCCCCTGGAGATGGAAAAGGCTCCCCACTCCAGTATTCTGGCCTGGAGAATTCCAAGGACTGTATAGGCCCTGGGGTCACAAAGAGTAGGACACAACTCAGTGACTTTTGCTTCACTTATACTTCAATAAAGTGGTTTAAAAAGCCTTAAATAATTGCTCATATGGGAACATTCATTTTTAAAAAAATAGAGTATTTTTAGAAGATTGCATAAGCTCATAGCAAAATTAAAGAGGGTTCAGAATTTTCCCACATATTCCTCAGTCCCCAGATAAACACAGCCTCTCCTATTATCAACTTCTCTCATCAGGGTGGTATATTCCTTACATATGTTGAACCTCAAGTCGGTCAATATTATCACCTATAGTCCACAGTTTACATCAGGGTTCATGCATGAAGCTATATGTTACATGGTTTTTGATGAATGCATAATGATAAGAACCCATCATTATAGTATCATATAGAATATTTTTATTGATTCCATAACTCCTGCCAAACACTGATATTATTCCTGTCTCCATAATTTTACTTATCCTAGAGGAGCATATTGTTTCATTCCTACAGTATGTAGCTCTTTTGTCAGATCAGCTTCTTTTAGTCAGCAGTATGCATTTAAGTTTCATCTAGAGCCTTTCATGCTGTGACAGTTCATTTATTTTCAGTGCTGAATAATATTTCATTGTCTGAATGTTCTGCAGTTTATCCATTCACCTACTGAAGGATATTCCATATGTCCTTCCAGATGAAGAAATTCAAGATAGTCAAGCTGGATTTAGAAAATGCAGAGGAACCAGAGATCAAATTGCCAACATTTGTTGGATCATAGAAAAAGCAAGAGAGTTCCAGAAAAACATCTGTTTCATTGACTATGCTAAAGTCTTTGACTTTGTGGATCACAACAAACTGTTGAAAATTCTTCAAGAGATGAGAATACCAGACCATCTGACCTGCCTCCTGTGAAACCTGTACACAGGTCAAGAAGCAACAGTTAGAACCATACATGGAACAATGGACTGGCTCCGAATTGAGAAAGGAGTACATCAAGGCTGTGTATTGTCACCTTGCTTATTTAACTTATATGCAGAGTACCTCATGCAAAATGCCTGACTGGATGAAGCATGAGCTGGAATCAAGATTGCCAAAAGTAGTATCAATAGTCTCAGATATGCAAATGACACCATCCTTATGGCAGAAAGCAAACAGGAACTAAAGAGTCTCTTGATGAAAGTGAAAGAGGAGAGTGAAAAAGCTGGCTTAAAACTCAACATTCTAAAAATGAAGATCTTAGTATCCAGTCCCATCTCCTCATGGCAAGTAGATGTAGAAACAACAGAAACAGTGACAGACTTTATTTTCCTGGGCTCCAAAATCTTGCAGATGGTGACTGCAGCCATGAAATTAAAAGACACTTGGTCCTTAGAAGAAAAGCTATGGCCAACCTATTTCTGCATATTAAAAAGCAGAAACATTACTTTGCCAACAGAGGTCCATCTCGTCAAAGCTATCGTTTTTCCAGTAGTCGTGTATAGATATTAGAGTTGGACCATAAAGAAAGTTGAGCACTGAAGAATTGTTGCTTTTGAATTGTGATGTTGGAGAAGACTCTTGAGAGTCCTTTGGACTGTAAGGAGATTAAACAAATCAATCCTAAAGGAAATCAGTCCTGAATATTCGTTGAAAGGACTGATGCTGAAGCTGAAGCTCCAATACTTTGGCCACCTGGTACAAAGAACTGACTCATTGGAAATGACCCTGACATTGGGAAAGATTGAAGGCAGGAGGAGAAAGGGACAGCAGAGGGTGAGATGGTTGGATAGCATCACTGACTTGATGGACATGAGCTTGAGCAAGCTCAGGGGGTTGGTGATAGACAGGGAAGCCTGGTGTGCTACAGTCAATGGAGTCCCAGAGTGGGACACAACTGAGTGACTGAACTGAACTAGTTATAAATGAGTGTTCTTGCTGTTCCACATCCATACCAGCAACTGGCGTTGCCAGTGTTTGGAGTTTTAGCCAGTCTAATAAGGGTCTGGTGGTATCTCAGGGTTGTTTCAATTGGCAATTCCTAAATGACATAAGACATTGATTATTTTTTCATATGTATATCTTCTCTAGTGAGGTGTCTCTTCAGACTTTGCCCATTTTTTAATCAAATTATTTGTTTTCTTATTAAGGTTTTAGAGTACTTTGTATTTTTTATGTAATAGTTCTTACCAGATATGTTCTTTCTAGAAATTTACTCTGAAGCTTCTTATTCTCTTGACAATGCTTTCACAGAGAAAAACATTTAAAGAAAATTTTAACAAAGTACAACTTATCAATATTTCTTTCAGATATCACGCTGTTAGTGTTGTATCTAAAAGCCACTGCCATGTCCCAGGTCTTATAGATTTTCTCTTAACACCTACACCTAGAAATCTTATAGTTTTCTGTTTTACATTTAGGTTTCTGATCCACAGTGAGTTGATTTCAGTGACAACTGTAATGTCTGTGTCTAGATATATTTTTTATATGTGGCTGTCTATTTGCTTCAGCATCATTTGTTAGAAAAGACTACTTTTCCCATTGTGTTCTCCTTGTTCCTTTGTCAAAGATCAATTGACTATTTCTGTGAGTCTATTTCTAGGCTCACTATTCTGTTCCATTGATCTGTTTGGCTCCTTTGATGCAAATCTGTAGTTTTTGATTACTGCTTCTATTCAAGTAGTCTTGAAGTTGAATACTGTCAGTCCTTCAACTTTGTTCTTCAGTATTATGTTGGATATTCTAGCTCTTTTGATTCTCCATATCAATTTTAGATTTGAATTTCTGAGTGATATCATTTTACTTTTTCAGAAGAACTTTTAAAATATATTTCTTATAAGTCTGGTGTCTGGCTGCAAATGCCTTCAATTTTTATTTGTCTGTAAAAGTCTTTATTTCTCCTTAATTTTTGAAGGATAATTTTGCAAGGTACAGAACTCTAGGCTGATGGGTATTTTCCCCTCAATCCTTTCAATACTGCATAGCACTCTCTTGTTTACACATTTTCTGAGGTGTCAGCTTTAATTATTATAATTTCTCCTCTATAGGAAAAGTGTTTCTTTTCCTCTGTTTTCTTTCAAAGCTTCTTTTTTTCTTTTTCAGTTTCTACAGCTTGAATATGATATGCCTAGGTTTTCAGGGCACTTGTTGTTGTTGTTGATCTCTGAACCTCCCAGTTCTGTGGTTTGGCATCTGCCTTTATTGGGAGGAAATCTCAGTGATTACTGATTCAAATATTGCTTCTATCCCCTTCCTCTTTCTTCTGGTTCTACATTATGCATATTTTATACCTTTGAAGTTTTTCCACAGTTCTTTGGTATTCTTTTCTATTATAGTTCAGTCTTTTTTTCTCTTTGCTTTTTAGGTTTGTAATCTCATACTGATAGATCCTCGAGCTCAGAGATTATTTCTTTAGCTGTATCTAATCTACTAATGCTCCTAACAGAAATATTCCATATTTCCATTATTTGGTTTTTGATTGCTAGCATTTCTTTCTTAGAATTTCCATCTTTTGTCTTACATAGCCCATGTTTTTATATGTTGTCTATTTATTCCATAAGAGAGCCCCTAGAATATTAATCATAGTTGTTTTAAATTCCTGGTCTGATTATTCCAACATCACTGCCATATCTAAGTCTGGTTCTGGAGACTGTTTCTTTAAACTTTTTGTTTCAAGTTGAACATGATGTACTGTGGGGAGAGACAAAGAATTCTATAGTCACATGGTTAGGTCTCAGTCTTTCAGTGAATCTGTGTCCTTGGGCTATGAATTTTGCAAGTGCTTTTTAGCTTTTCCCTTCCCCTTTGGTAGTACAGAATGGTTAGTGGGGCTAGTATTGGGTATCTCCATTCCCAAACAAGAAGGTTCTTATAAAACTATTTCTGTTGAAGGTGGAACTTGTTAAGGAAAAACCAAATCCTCTGGCATATTTCAAAATGGCTGCTTCTGTTCACCCCTCATTGGAAGCACAAGGGGATTTTCCTAGATTTTTCACTCTGAGAACTTGGTAGGGCTGCTGGAGGTAAAATTCATAAGTATGGAGATCCCCCTATGACTGGACTCCCTTAGTTTGTAGTTCTTAAGCTTGTCCACACTGAGTCTCCAAAAATTCACCAGTTAAAATTTAGGCTTTGCTACTCCAATACTGAGTTGTGATTGCCACCGGTAAAGTAGAAGTTTGCCCTTTGAGCTTATTTCTCTGGTGGATCTAAGAAGATGCATTAATTTTTAAGTCTGTTAAGCTTTTAATTATTGTGAGGATGGAGTGATGACTTCCAACCTCCTTATATGACAGACTGGAGAGCAGAAGTCTATTTGTTTTTAATAAAATTGAAATCCAGTGTTCTCAGGAGAAAAATCGTTGATAAATACATCACTCCCTTTTCCCTTCTAGGCTCATTTCCATCTCTGTTTATAGGAATAGTGGACAGCCTGCCATTTATAACTAAATAGGCTATCAAGGTTTGGTAATCATTCTTAGAAAGAGGAAATGTAATGAAATGGAATGATGAGGGAAGAAATTTAAATAATATCATTATTTTTCCTTTTCCCTTTGGGATGTTAAATGGAAAATGAGCACTCTTTGCTATTTAGGAGCAGGGATAGCAACAGGTATCACAGGAGGAAGTCAAAGAAGACTTTCAAAGGATCCCTAAGAGTTGTAGAAGCTAGAGGTATCATGTCCTTGGATATGTTACTAGACCTAACTGTCATATGGCCCAGTTTACAATTCTTTGTTATAAGATAGTGATGGGAGCTGTTAACCCTTAAGTGAAAGTGAAGTCACTCAGTTATGTCTGACTTTTTGTGACCCTATGGACTGTAGCCTACCAGGCTTCTCCATCCATGGGATTTTCCAGGCAAGAGTACCGGAGTAGGTTGCCTTTTCCTTCTCCAGGGTATCTTCCCGACCTAAGGATTGAACCCAGGTCTCCCGCATTGTGGGCAGAACGCTTTGCCCTCTGAGCCACCGGGGAAGCCTTAGGTAAGTACTTAATACTAAGTACCACATAGTCCATGCTGGCTTTTCAGTACTCAAGAAAATTTTAGAATCTCTGACTCCTATAAACTTTCCTATTTATTAAGTTTCCAGAGAGATGATATGGGGTGGAAGGTGGGAGGTGGGGTTCAGGATTGGGAACTCATGTACACCCGTGGCTGATTCATGTCAATGTATGGCAAAACCAATACAGTATTGTAAAGCAAAATAAAAATAAAAATTAAAAAAAAAGTTTCCAGTTTCATTAATTAGCTCAGATTCTATCATGAATTCAGTATATTGAGGAAAGAACTGTGTCAGTGGAATAAAATGAGTCTCTCTTTAAAATTTTATTATAATATGCAATCACAGGGAAATAAAACTCATTTAATGTTCTAATGAATCTTTATGATATAAAATAATTATGACAACTCACCTCTTTAGTGATATGGATGAAAATTTATAGAAATGCATTCATTTAAACAAGCTTTTAAATAATATAGTAACAATTAAGTTTTATTAATATTTTTCCAATTTTGACTTAGCTTGTAATACCTTATTTGTGTTTATACTTGTTTTCTTTATTAAACACATACAACAACTTAGTTTGATTTTTGATTCGTTAAAACTCTCCTACCAGTGCCTTCCGAGGGTCGACTGATAGATATGTATGCTACAACCTGCTCACTCCAGCATTTCTCTAAATAGAAGGTGAAGTTTGTGCACACTCTGTTTTTCTCTCCTGAGCAAGTGATTTATCTTCTCAAGAGCAAGGGTACATTTATTGAAGTGCTGATTTTAATTAAATATTAATATTGACTTATTCCAAGAAAGGAAGAGTGCCCCAGTTTAATCAGAGTAAGAATTATTTCAAGTCTCTACACAATTTTCAAATGGTGAAGATAAATTTTTTAAACCGAAAATATCAGGATTTTGTATGTATTATAGTGTTAAATTCTAGAATGTTTACACAAATTCCGGTATAAATACATATATATATATATATATATATATATATATATGCTGCTGCTGCTAAGTTGCTTCAGTCATGTCCGACTCTGTGTGACCCCATAGATGGCAGCCCACCAGGCTCCCCTCATCCCTGAGATTCTCCAGGAAAGAACACTGGAGTGGGTTGCCATTTCCTTCTCCAATGCGTGAAAGTGAAAAGTGAAAGCGATGTTGCTCAGTCGTGTTCCACTCTCCACGACCCCATGGACTGCAGCCTACTAGGCTCCTCCATCCATATATAACCATTAAACTTTGTTTTTAATGAAGGATTTAAAAATAATACTCTAAACATTGTAGCCTATGAACCAAATGTAGTAAGTATTTGTTTACTCCCTATCATCTTTCAATATAATTATTTTCTATCCATATAAAGGGTTAAACAACTACTGGTTATATTTTTACAGTTATAAATTATACATATGTGCATATATCTGATAAGCATGCATATGTTTATATGTATATGATCCCATCAATGTATTTTTATTTCCCTGGTTTTAAAACTTTAATAATAAAAGTTACTTTATCATAGTAATCAGTTCAGTTCAGTCACTCAGTCGTGTCTGATTCTTTGTGACCCCATGAATTGCAGCACGCCAGGCCTCCCTGTCCATCACCATCTCCCGGAGTTCACTCAGACCCACGTCTGCCAGGATCCAGCCCCGGTGGATCCAGGGAATTCGAAGTGGGGATGGCGTTGGCGTGAGAAAAACTTATTTATTTATTAATATAAGATTAGATTAGGAAACAATAGTATAGTAGGAAATTTAAGTGGAGGAAGAGGGCTGAATAACTTGGATTACGCGGAAGACCAATAAAATTCCAGAGAAGGAATTTGCACCATCTACGTTGGGCCACCAGC